>NC_137202.1:19143617-19151117 GCF_960531495.2 Zeus faber
GGGTTATTATTATTTGGTTTACACTATTATAGTGACATGGAATTAAAAAAAATACACAATTAAATCGTTGACGTCAATTACTTCTATGCCAATCACTCTCTAAATTGCATTTATAATTGTGACAGGGCTACGGTCACGGTCATTATTTTTCCACTGTTATTGCTGTGTTGTTGCCTCAACGCTGATTAACACAAACACACACACACACACACACACACGCCTGTTTTGCAAATGTTGAAAAAATGTTGGTTTTCAAGATTCAAAAGGTTTATTTTTCACATACATATACTTTCATACATATATGCAGTGAAATGTCTTAACAACGCTCCCGGAGATTATGCACAATAGTTAAACCGTACATAATAGCTAACCTAAATCCTACCTAGCAACTAACTGAAACGAACTGATCCTACAACATAATACAGTTAGTGAATAGAATCATATAAATACAATTAAAATAAGACTCAAAAAGATAATACAAAGAGGGGATACAAAATAGAAGGGAATAGAGTGAAGTATATAGGATAGGCTATTTGTATATACAGATATGTGCAGTAAAGTGCATATGAATAAAGTGTGTGGAGATATATAGTACAGTATACGTACAGTACGACACAGCACAGAATCTATCAGCTTCAGAGCTGATAGGAGTCAGAAGAGATTGAGGGTTCTGGGACGGGCTTCATGAGATTTTTCTGTGACTTGTACTTTCCGCCATAAAAAATGATAACATTATATTAAAGTATGTTTTTATTTCTTGTGTATATTGTTTCAACCTGAAAAACACTTTATTTCTTCTTGTAAGCGAGAACTTGCTTAAATTTAAACAAAACAAAACATACCTTTTGTGCCAAAAGTGGCTCATTGGTGTGCCAAAGGTAGGAGATTGTGAGATGCCACTCTTGCCGCACTTCCTACGAGTTGTGGATAGGCAGTCTCCTGGAAGTCCAGCGTTTGCGCCACTGGGAAGCTTAGTTATTGTATGGCTGAAGCCTGCAATGTGAAAACGAACATTTTCCAGTATTATTGGATATGTCAGCCTTTCTCAATTAAAAAACAGAAAAGTACACAGTTTCTAATGGATGGATGTATCTATGCATCTAATGGATGGATCTATATGGATCACCGATGCCAGGTTTTGGAGCAGGCAGGACACACACCTGATTGTCGAGCCTCCTTGAAAAACTGAGGCTCTACACCTCCATGAGCAAGGCACACTGCAATCATGCAGCCCACCAGCGTATACTTTCCAGAATAAAAAGCTAACAAACAGATGAACAAAAGCATGAGATTGAATTTGATGCAAAGTCAATAGCTCATCAAAAACAGCTACTGTTCATCATTATAAACTCACCTTGACAATTGCACGACACTTTATTCCAGTCAGGGCTGAAGAAAATGTCAGAGCTATGAATGTTCCTTCATAAGGAGCCTTAAAAGTTCCCTTATTGGCCCTTCCTCGTCTGCCACCTCCTGACCAGTGCCTTGTGCATCCTGAAATACACTTCCTAATTTTGACTCGGGGGGAATCTCCTCTGCCCGAAAGCTTGAAGCGCACCTTCCAGAATGCTGTCCCTGCTGTCCCTCATGACATTTGTCTGGTTGGCAGGGGAGGCGATGTTCAGGACGTTACTCTATAGAAAGGAAAGCAGCTCCTGAAGGTCATCTCTAAAAACAATAAATGCAGATTCCATATTTTTCGTATTTCCATAGTGCTAAGAATATGTCTCAGCAGTAAACGTATAGGGCCCTGTGGCAGTTTCAGATGACGGGGTTGAGAAAACAGCGTTTGTTGAAGAGAGTGGGCTAAGTGGAGTAATCCCAGAAGCAGATGGACACGTGCAGATGGACAAGGGCTTCTCTCCTGAGTGTGTGTGGAAATGGGGGTTTTACCTGTTGCTCGTTAGACCAACCATCGAGCAACAGGTATGCAGCCACTTTTTCATGTTTGGGTCTCTGAACAACTAATCACTACTCCAGGTTCCGTCCCCCAGCCACAGAAGACCCCCCGGGCCTCAGAGAAGCCGGAAGCCCACGGAGCAACTCCCACGCCCGGCCTCAAGGAGCATAACCCAGTCTCAGGGAGCACGAGGAGACCCTGCACCCCCGGGGCGCACACATACAACCCCAAGTGCAGACACAAGACGCAGCTGTAGGCGCAGAACCCTCTGTCAGACCGACACCCCGCCCAAACCGCCCGTCCCACAGGTGGCCAGCGGGACCCCCATGCCCACCCACCCCACCGCAGCCGACCAGACGCCCCACCCGGCCGCGAACCCTGAGACATATATTGAGTGTGACATATATTGTTGGAGACAACAACGAGGAAACACAACGGAGATGAATACTGAAAACTGATATATAAGTTATAATATATATAAATATTAACTACTGTATGATGAGTGAAATCAGAATCAGAAATACTTTAATAATCCCAGGGGGAAATTAGTTAGTTAGTTCCTCCCGTTCCTTCTGGAACATTGGGCGACGAGCCCCCACCATTTGCTCCTTACCAGAATGGCTTCTTCTCATCGTTTCCGTAACATGCTTTTTTTTACGGGGTGAGGTTGTTAACCCCACGCCCAACCCCCAACCTGGAGGACCGGGTGCTGACTTACTTAAAAAATTATGCATCTAAATAAGCTATATAGAAAGCTAATTATAATACATCTATATCTGACATCAAAGGCCAGAACACTTAATTGTTTTGAATAGTTTTTTAATATTCAACGGCAAATTGAACCGATTCGGTGGAAATCGCTCATACGTAATAAAATATGGGGGACTGCCTGTACTTAGGATGTAAAAACGAAATAAAGTGAATGAAATGAATGTGACTGGATTTTACTTTATGAGTGCAATTTAGGAAATGCTTGTTTGTCGTGTATAATTAATTATACACTGAGTGGCATTCACCTGGTTTGAGATCCTCCAATAAACTCAAAGCAGAATCAGAAGAATTGCAATGCATCACGGGAAAAATGTGCTCCCAAGTGACCAACTCTCTACAATTTTTACAATCGCTTGACAATGCAGAGAAACCCTGTGAAGTGCACTTCGTAGTGCACTGTGAACTATTTAGGGAATGCACCTATGACTGTAACTACAGTCACTGTGCAGGATGGTGAGCGCTGTGTTGTAATTGCACTTAGAAAAAATTGCCACTAGAGGGCACTAATGTGTTGTGAATATGCACTCCTGGGCACATTTTGAGAGCGAAAGCAAGATGTGTGTCTCTGTGTGTGTGTGTGTGTGTGTGTTTGTTTGTTTGTTTGTTTGTTTGTTTGTTTGTTTGTTTGTTTGTTTGTTTGTTTGTTTGTTTATGTGTGTGTGTGTGTGTGTGTCTGTGCTGGAGTATCTCTGTGCATGGATCTTTTGTCTCATTCCCATCCATTGTCTCAAAGGCAGTGGGCTGCAGCGAGGTGACACGTGCTTCATTATACAGTACTTAATCTGCTACTCAGACCAACTTGTTTTTATATCCATTTCTTTTTAAATGTGCACAAAGTAATTTTTTGATGGAGTCATTGCATTTGCTTTCCAATCTAAATTACTCCGAGAATGACTTTTAAAGAATCGTTATTATATTATGCATTATTGAATTTGGGCTGGGTCCGGGCTCCACTGCTCATCATTCCTGCACAAGGTTTGAGCAAATGTCGGCATTCATAATTTTGCAGCTTTGACATAAAGGAGTGATGAGATCCTAACCCTCCAAAAGATTTGATGAAAAGCAGCTCATTTGTTTGGATAGGAACACTGCCTGGAAGTCTTGGAAGCACATCAGTGATATCTTGGGAACGCAATAAAAGTTCATCAGATAAACAACAAATGAACAAGTGAACAGTTGGCTGGACGTGGCTAAGACATTTTGTATGTACATTTGTACGTTTCTGCTGTATGATGTCAGGCTCATGTGGGAAAGAAGAAAAATATATTTGTCAACAGTTCTGACTATTTCAATTTATCTGCACAACCTTCATCGAGTAGATTCAAGATTCAAGATTCAAGTAGAGTAGAGAGGTAGAGTAGAGTCGAGCTCTAGTGCTGAGGTTGCTGGGTAGTGTATTACTGCTCTGCTTATGTTATCTAGTATTGTAGTTTTGCAACTTGGACTATTGGTTTGACTCTGCACATTTCACTGCTATTTGCTGATCTGCCAACAAGCTTGTGTTCCACAAGTCCTCTCTTATGTGGGCGTGCTCTTAGCCAGGTGCAACCCTAATCACATGAGCAGCTGTATTCTATCACCTATTTATGGTCCTGCCCTTGAAGCGTAGCTTCAAGCGTTGGCCCATTTGTAGTCGCTCTCGTGTGAAGACGCACTTCTACCTCTGCACGTCAACCGAAGCAAGGACACCGAACAAGGCAAACCTGCCTTATTTTTTCTCACTCCTTACAAAATGTGCTACTACCCCATCCCTACAACTTCAAGGTCACCCAGAAAGCCTCGTTATACCATACGCCGATGCAATCCGGGTAAACTCAGGTCCCTGCAGCAAACATCTTTTGCAAAGACCTCCTTCTCTGTTGGCTTGTGGAATTGTCGATCTGCAGTTAACAAGGCAGACTTCATTTCTGGTCATGCCAACTACCTCTTCTTGGAGCTCCTTGCTCTCACTGAGACATGGATTAAACCGGAAGATAGCGCAACCCCGGCTGCACTCTCAACAAACTATACATCCTCCCACACATCCAGACCATCTGGCCGTGGTGGTGGGACTGGCCTGCTAATTTCCAACACATGGAAATTTAATCCATTTAATTTTGCCTTTAAACAACTTTGTCTCCTTTGAATATCACGCCGTCTTGGTGACTGCTCTGGTGAAAGCCTATGTGGTCGTCATCTACCGTCCACCAGGACAACTAGTTGACTTCCTGAATGAGCTTGACTCCCTGCTGTCATCAATTCCTGAGCATGAGTGTCCCATGCTCGTCCTCGGAGACATGAACATCCACTTGGACAGTGTGAGCTCGGCTGTCTTCCTGTCTTTGGTTCGCTCATTTGACCTAAGACAGGTCCCGACTCCACCGACTCACAAGGCTGGCAAAGAGCTTGATCGCATTCTTGCTCGTAGCTGCACCACGGACAACCTAAGGGTCACTCCTCTTCATCTCTCTGACCACTTCTTCATCCACTTCAATGTCCAGCTACCAAAACAACCCCCCACCTCCCCACCCATGGTTACTATCCGCCGCAATCTCCGCAACCTGTCTCCCACCCACTTCTCCTCTGTGCTCTCCTCTTCTCTTCCGCCCCACGGCACTTTCTCCTCTCTGCAGGTTAATGATGCCACTGACTCTCTCTGCTCCACCTTGAGCTCATGTCTGGATAGCCTGTGTCCACTATCCACCAGACCCGCTCGATCAACCCAGTCGCACCCTTGGCTGACTGACACCCTCCGGACAACGCGCACTGACCTCAGAGCAGCCGAGAGGAAATGGCACAAATCCAAAACAATTGAGGATCTTGCAAGCTACCAGACACTGCTGTCCTCCTTCTCTTCCAGCATCACTGCTGCCAAGAAGACCTTCTTCAACGATAGGATCAACGGTGCCACAGACACACGTAAGTTATTCGCCACCTTCAAGTCTCTGCTTTACCCTCCACCACCTCCCCCAGCTACTAACCTCACTGCTGACTGCCTTGCCTCCTTTTTTACTAACAAAGTGGCAGCCATCAGCAGCCAATTCACTAAACAACTTACTCACAACCTGTCTCCTCCAGCCCTAGGCTCATCCTTCCCTGGTTTCACACCCCTCGCTGAAAGTGAGGTATCTAAACTACTAACATGTAGCCGTCCTACTACCTGTCTGCTAGATCCAATCCCATCTAACCTCCTTCAAGCCATATCACCGACTATCACCCCAGCAATCACACATATGATAAATTCTTCCCTAACTTCCGGCACTTTCCCTTCCGCTTTCAAAGTGGCTCAGGTCGCACCACTGCTCAAAAAACCCTCACTCGATCCCAATCAAGTAGAAAACTATCGGCCGGTCTCTCTCCTCCCATTTCTTTCTAAAACCTTAGAGAGGGCGGTCTCTAGACAGGTTACAGAGTACCTGTCAAGAAACAACCTTCTCGATACACTTCAATCAGGCTTCAACAGTGGTCACTCCACCAAAACAGCTCTGTTGTCTGTGACAGAGGCCTTAAAAACTGCTAGAGCTGCTGCCAAATCCTCAGTTCTCATTCTGCTAGACTTATCAGCTGCTTTTGACACTGTCAATCACAGCATACTCCTGTCCATACTCTCAAGTATGGACATAACGGGCAGTGCACTTTCTTGGTTCGACTCTTACCTTACTGGGCGCTCGTTCAGTGTGACATGGCAAGGCCAGCTGTCTGTGCCTCACAACCTCACCACAGGGGTGCCCCAAGGCTCGGTGCTAGCACCCCTCCTCTTTGCCATATACGCTCACATGGCTTTTCATATCACTGCTATGCGGATGATACTCAACTCTATCTGTCCTTCCCGCCCTACGACCCCACTGTCTCGACGCGGATCTCGGATTGTCTCGCTGACATATCCACATGGATGAAGGATTATCATCTTCAACTAAATCTGGTGAAAACAGAACTGCTGGTCTTCCCGGCCAAACAAGGTATTTATCACAACATTGATATTAAAATCGACTCTCTATCTCTTGTTCCTACCAAGGCTGCAAGGAATCTTGGTGTCATTATTGATGACCAACTGACATCCTCGGACCATGTTGCCGCCGTCTCCCGGTCCTTCCGCTTCGCACTACTCAACATCCGAAAAGTCAGGCCGTACCTGACCCAATATGCTACTCAACTGCTGGTACAAACCTTGGTGATGTCCCGTCTCGACTACTGCAACGCCCTCTTAACAGGCTTGCCGGCCTGTGCGGTGAAGCCACTACAGATGATACAGAATGCGGCGGCACGACTGGTGTTCAACCAGCCAAAGAGGGCACATGTCACTCCGCTGCTCATCGAGCTCCACTGGTTACCTGTAGCCGCTCGCATCAAGTTCAAGTCTCTTATGCTGCAGAGTGATTGCTGGGAATGCTCCCACCTACTTAAATGCTCTTGTAAAAGCACATGTTGCCCCCCAGATGCTGCGCTCGTCAAATGAGCGTCGCCTGGCTCTGCCGGCCATACAACCACAGCAATCCAAGCTATTCTCATTTGTACTTCACGTTGGTGGAACGAGCTGCCAAAAATGACCAGAGCAGGGACCTCCCTCTCTGTCTTTAAGAAGCAATTGAAGACCCAGCTCTTCAGAGAGTACCTCCTCTCCTAACTTACAAGTACTTAGCACTACTTAGCAGTATTTATTGTTAAACTAATGTCACTGTCGCAATGTAGCTTGAATGTTATTCTCCCTTGTAAGTCGCTTTGGATAAAAGCGTCTGCTATATGACTAAATGTAAATGTAAATGTTCATCAGGGAACATCACTGATGCTGATTGGAGCTTTTCCAGTACAATCCAATGTCTGTTGTTTTTTATTTTAAGAGTTCTTGGTTT
>NC_137202.1:19158617-19176117 GCF_960531495.2 Zeus faber
CCAGCTTTTTCAAGTGTTTTTTAACGAGCCCCAGGTCCAGGCTCTCTCCTTCACAGGCCGAGGCCGTGACTCTTTTTGACTACTGAGGTGTCTTGGAGGGTGTGGCGTCCCAAGACAGCCCCATCGTATAAGATACTTACTAAGAGACGGTGCCAGGGGTCCCGAGAGAGAGAGCACATCACCAGGGGTCCTGGTGATAAGGGAAGTGAAATGTGACCTGTGACCTATGTAGGGGAACCAAATGGTATATGTTGTCTGTGGGCAGGCATGAAAGAACATGCCCGAGTTGCATTCGACAGAGAATACTTCCGGCTTCGTTCTCTCCCAGGCTGTCCATGGCAAGTCTGGTCTGATGCTGTTCTTTTGTAATAAATCTATTATTTTACTCAAGTCAGCATCAGCGGTCACTCCTTTTTCATCACCAATCAAAATTATCAAGAAACTACACTACAATGAATCACATATTTCAGCCCGAATCTTATAAGCGACAACAGAACACATAAAAAAATTAATTATTTTGTAATAATTAACAGGTTATCCAATAATATTCCAGTCACTGTTTTAACAATAACTTAGTATTGACAATGCCCTTTGTCATCGCAACGACGTGGTGTTTTTCTTATTACTTCAATTTTAAGACTGATTTTGAGTCAAATATGACTGTGTCACTCATACCTGTCAATGTTTCCTGCAGCTTCATACATTCTATCAAAAATATCACTGTAACACATCTATCATTCATTTACTCCCTAAATACAAATATGTATTAAATGATTTCACTTGGTATATTATTGAGTTACAAACAGTTACTGCACAAATCCCAATATCTTCATCCATACTTACACAATATTATTCATAAACAATCATATGAGTCTTTGTCACAAATATTTTAGTCCCTGAATTGAACCCAGGTTCTGGCATTCTGCTTGTTCATCTTCTCGTTTCATTTTTTACTTTGCAAAACTCACTTACAAATGTAAAACAATAATCATACTTTTTAGGGCAGAGATGTCACCCTGTTTGAGGAAAAATACAGTTCACACCTCACATCACATTTGCTCTTTAAACTTACCAAACGTAAGTTTTGTAGTAGTTGATCTCCACAGCTGAAGAAATATTCTGGTATTCTGTTCAGCCCAACTGGGACTATATATACTAAAATTTGTGTGTGTGTGTGTGTGTGTGTGTGTGTGTGTGTGTGTAAAAGGGGCCTGGGGACAAAGCGAAGCCACCATGAACTGTGGATAGATGTGTGTGTGTGTGCACTGGAGGCACACATTCTATGAGAAATTTGTTGAAAATTGTTGATGCTTACCTGATCACACTCAGCAAACATGTTAATATTTATGAAAAGTTAAAGCACATTTTACCATCCTGCCTCATTAAGTGATGCTTGGAGTGTATGTTCTACTGACTCGTTGTGACTGGGGCAGCTGGAAGCGGCTGCTGGGAGACGAGGGTGGCAAAGAGACGACATGGCCTTTGACTTCGGAAAGGCTTTGACTACGTAGGGGGGGGAATATTGAGGCAGTCAGTTGAGAAAGAGGAAGAGAGAAGCTGCAGGTTTGCACATGTGCACGGAAAAAAAAGTGACTGTTATGAAGGGACCTAGAATCCAGTGGCAAAGGGGCCTCCGAGAAGGAATGGAATTGTATCAATAGTGATGGCAAATCGAAAGGGACGTCTTCCTCTCTATACTGTTCAAACATTACCTTTGCATGTGTGTGTGCAAAAATATGGCATTGTGTTTTTCAGTCAAAGCCAGTGACACGGACAGAGAAATTCAAATGTATTCACATAGCCTCAGAAGAAGCAAATAATCTCTAATTCAGCGTGAGACATCACACTGACAACAGTGGATCCGAATTTCTACACAAAGGTTACTGTCACAACAGACAGTGGAGAGAGAAAACGCTCTGGAAATAAAGATAGAGGGATACATTGGAAACGGTGCACATACAGGAGTTCACACATCACTCCCATGTAGGACTCACACCCTGAAGAAGCATCTTAACCACCAGCTGACATGTTGAAATGCTGCCTTTTTGGGGATACGATGGTTTGTGTCCGGATGGCGATGGCACGTCACCAAGCAGTACCATATAACCATTATTTAACATAACTGTTTCATTCATGGTCTGCTCCTTCATTTTTTTAAATTTGTTATTTACCTGTGCTGTCAGCATGCTGGGCATACAACAAAGAGTATTTGTATGCCATTGCAGCTGGGACAGAGTTAGTCTGCAAGTGAAGTACAACTTCTCAACCTGCAATGCAACTATTTATTAATTCTAAAATCATCAAGAACTGCTGCAATAACTCTGTCCTGTGAATGACCTGTAGGATGACAAGAGCACAGTTATTAGTTATACAGACCCGCCACTAATCCCCCTCTAATCACTACTCCAAGACGGAGAGAATCACCTCGGGTGAGGCAATTAAACATAGAAACAAACAGCAACATGTACACTAAAAAACACAAATGTCGGATGAAAACATGTATAAAAAAAACAGAGTTAATGAAACAATTGGGCACGTGGCCTCTTCCTCTCATAGTTATGGCAGTAAATGAGGAAGAAAAGGAGAAGGATGCAACCAGGCGGGTGCTGGGGTGCATTCAAAGCGTGTGTGTGTGTGTGTGTGTGTGTGTGTGTGTGTGTGTGCGTGTGTGTGTGTGTGTGTGTGTGTGTGTGTGTGTGTGTGTGTGTGTGTGTGTGTGTGTGTGTGTGTGTCCACCGGTGAGTGTACAGGACTTATCCCAATTGATTCTGGTATATAAGGTCGGCACTATGTCGTGGCGCCTCCAAGCAGCAGAAAGTGGAGTCATCATCCCACACCCTGCGCATTTAATCCTGTTAAAAGGGATCTGGGTAATGGAATAAGATGATGGAATAAATATGAAATGAAAAGAGAGAGAGAGAGACACACACACACACACACACACACACACACACACACACACACACACACACACACACACACACACACACACACACACACACACTTACAGAAAGAGAGACAGTGAGGTTAAGAACAGTGTCTCTAGGTCTACAGTATTCGTGTGAAGGATGTGTAATCTCTCGGTTGCATCGCAGTGCCTTGATCCTAACTCTAGGGAGGACTGGGAGCTACATGACGCTGCTGGGCTGCACCTACAGTGTTCACAGCAATAGAACCAAAGCCCTTGATAAAAAAGAGTGACAAGGGGGCCAAACTGCCACCCCCTTGTCCGGTGAAAAGATATATTGGATTTCAATGATTAATATCTAAACCTTCACAACATCCTCATTGTGAGAAGCCTGAATTTAAATATGTGCTTAGTACTTGTGGGGCGAACGTGTTTATCCATCAATAACCTGTAACGGATGATAGTAACTGCCAGAAATATGATGTTATGTGTTGATGTCTGGAATTGGAAGCTTGCTGCCTCCTCCACGTTGCATCCTGTGAATGAGCTTGGTGGAAGGAAGGGGGGATGTTTGATGTTTTTTCCTCTTGTCATGCCTCGTGTATGAGTGTAATCACTGGTTTTCCACCGATGCCTGTAGCATGGTGGAAAACACTTAGAAGAAATGGGAAACATATGAGTGATCAGAAATACAGACAGTGTTATTTTTGCAAATATCTCAAAGCTCAATTTACTCAGGAAGATTTTGCTGGCTGTATTTATTCAGCAACAGCCCACACTGATGTCTGTGGGAATGTGTGATAAATCAGTCACAATTAGCTTACTTTCCATGTTCAAGGGCACAACAATAAAAATGCATTCTTCATGCATGCATGGTAACAATTTTCCAGGTCCTCCATGATATTGACAGTAACCCGGGGCCAGTGGAAGGAACACGCGTCTACAAATGTCCTCAGTCACAGAGTGGCTGTGATGGTAGAGGTGAGGTGGATATACCGTCACCAACCTTCTCATTTTTTCTGATATTGAATTCAGACTGATTCTTGGCTTGTGTTTATCATATTGTCACATAAAAATCAAAGGTTCAGACAAAGAGAAGAAAGGAGGATTGAAATGTGTCATAGCATAGCTGAAAAATAATTCTGGCAACAATCTGGACAACTTGACTTAGAGATATTGCCGTGACTAAACAAAGCTCCTGACTGGAGGCCAGTAAAAAACTGCAAAAAACGTATCTAATAATATCCTTATTAAAATACTTAGGCCGAAGCCTGTGAATTAATCATGGTCGAAAAGGTTCAGGTCGAGGCCGGTGAAGAAGAAAGCCTGGATCTCGGCCTGGTGCTCTTATCTTATGCTGACCTTCAAAACTTGGAAAACAATCACTGGAACAGAACAGAATCTGATGCGTATGAGTTTTATTGCGTATCGGGAAGAGACAGACACAACAACAAAAGTCATAGGAGGCAGTAGGAAGGAACAATAACATAAGCAACTAGAGAGGGTAAGGAAAAATAATGTGATTCACACTAAAACATTTTAAAATTTAGCGTTCATTACTATATTCTTAATTGACCTATATTATTGTACTTATACCCTTAAATGTACAACTAATAACTGTAAATAATAAGCCTGAGATCTTCAGCAGTCATCAAGCTAAATAGATGACTGACTGGTGTCGATCGATAACATTTGATCAACGATCTATTGTCTCATGGTCACTTTGTGTTACCTAACTTCTGAAAATTCACATGAATTATGCATTAAGCTTAGAACTGGGAGGCTTACCTCTTGGCCAGGTATTAAACTATAAATCACATCATTCTTCAGCCTGATTAGAGAAAAATGTATAGGTTATGTAGCATTTTCAATCAAGTTAGCACCTTTACTTAATATATATACAGTATATTCAGTATATATATATATATATATATATATATATATATATACCCACAAGGCTATATACACACAAGGCTGAGTGAATATGTTATGTGATCTGGTCTTTACAATACAGTATGGTATTATCCCCAAGGCAATGTTTTAAAAGCTATGTAACATACAAAAAGGCTATTGTTCTATACAAAACATGAGAAACATCATTCAAAGAATTGATCATCTGCATTTTTCTCTCACACACATTAGAAAGGTCAGTTCTAAATAACAGTTATGAATAACCGAGCTATCGGTTATTAGTACATTTGGAAATTTGGACAAGACACTGTCATCGTCAGTGCAAATTTTCATGACTTCGCCCACACTTTGTTTATAGATGTTTGTTTGTCATATTAGTATATGTTATTATGCCCACTATTGCAAACAGTTCCTCCTCTGGGAGTTTCATGTCAGTTTTGTTCTCTGCAACTTCTACCTCTGATCTTGGTGAGATGATCGTGATCTTGTATTTGCTAGATACACACAGTCATCCTGATGGCGAGAAGTCAGCATCTTCATTGTGTACGACTGTCTTTTGGTCACATGTTTAATTTGGTCTTACCCAAGGCTGAGCTTTATTACTATTGTCATGTCACCGATGTAACTCTACAGTAATTTTGTCTTCGCCACGACGATTGAGTATTTTGGTTGATAATACCGTCTTCATGACTTTTACATGTATTTCTCCAACCTGATAATTTCAGCATTGATAGTTATAATTTTTTTCACCACGAATAATACTGTAATAGACGTTTATGATCATTGAAAGAATTATTAAATTTAGATTTCTGTTAAGATTCCTACTTTGATATTTCAATAAGAAATTGACCTCCATGTATTTGTGGTCCGAGTGCTGCAACTTCCTCCAATGTGAGTTGTAATTCACACTATGTGTGAAAGACCATTCCATTGGTTCCATTTGTGAGCTTCCTGTGACCACTACCACTACTGCTACTTGATGAATCTCAAATAAACACTGACCATAGAAAATTCCAATTCTAACCCTCATTTTGGCTAATCTACCATCAGAATTTTGAATTTGTCAATTTAAATAACTACTTAAAGTCAAATTCTCTTTTCGAGCATATTGAGAAATATAATTTCCTTTAGCAAACACAACTGGGAAGCATTTTGCTTCATTGGTTTCATCTGCCAATAATGGTGCACGGTTGTTCCCGTCTGCTGGTGCTACAGACAACATGTCATCAAAGTGCTGCTCTAATACTTCCTGTACAATGTCAACTGGTTGTAAACATGTGGCCATAAACATTACATGTTGTTGTTCATCAGTAAATGTTTCATCAATATTTTCATCTTCTGAACTTAAATCTGCATTTTCAATATTATCAATGCACATCGGTTCATTATTATTGTTTGTGGATTTTGGATCTTCTTCAATATTTGAAAGAGGATTTATCCATTTACTGTTAAATTCCACATCCTTATACCATTTGTTATGTATTCTCAAATATATTTGATCTGTATGAACATATTGATATTTATAATGCCATTCCTAATTTAACTTTCTGTTTGATTTGACACAAACAATGAGGTCATTATCATCACACCTTGGAAGTACATTTGTTACATTGGTGATTTTTGAAGGTATGGATGTGACTGGTCCATGAACACCATTGTGTCCACCGTTTGGTAAAACTAATATTTTTATAAATGGAATATTCCTTGCAATTAAGTGCTGTTCCACTGAGTTCAAGTATTCTGTTTCTAATGGAATAGGATTTAAACTCGAATTGTTTACAGTACCTTCCTGTGGAGCTTTACCTGAAACAATTTTTCTGTGGCATGTGAAATAAGTTCATAATCAACCAGAAGGAAAATTGTATATTTTGGAAAATATAGTTATAGTCATTACATTACAAGTTATTGTGCATTTGTGTAAATATGTTTTTGTTATACGATTAATATAGATAGAAGCATTTTTTTCCTTTTTTAAGATATTCTTCTTTTGGACATTTAAAAAGTAGTCGATGGCAGACTGCAAATACAGATTCTGGACCAGTATTTATCTTTTCTTGAAATAGTTCTCCAACCAACATAAATATTTCCTTTTTTTGTTTTCGTTATTTTCTTGTGCTTATTAATAGTATAATTATTTAATATATATTAATATAATACATTCTCCTTCATTTTTCTCTGACATGTTCAGTATTGTTCATAATATTTATTTTTGTCATTTTTATATTTTAGTGAGTTTTTCTTGTAATTCTGTTCAGCATTGTTGTTTACAACAGTGTAAAGTATTTTCTGTGTTTTTACACGTGTTTTTACTTTATGAGAATTATATTTTCCTTTTTTTTGTTTGATATCGATTACTTGTATTTCATATCTATGTTATTTGTCAAAATTTAGTCTATAATTTTCTCTGTAATTTTCTCTTCTACCTTACAGAGGAGGTGTTGGAATTGATATCACTTGTTGTTTTCATTTATACTATATTCATTGCAGAGATGACCACATTCTTCTGAATTTGGATATGTAACACATGCAACAACTTCATAATGACATTAATTGGTATGTGTGGTGTGGGGATGGGATGGTTTGAGCAGCCACAACTGACCTGGATCTAGGTGATTGGGTCAGGGTGGCTGCATACCTGTCGCTCGTTGGTTGGGCTAACAAGCAACAGGTTAAAACACCCATCCTCACACACAGTCAGGATAGGAGCCTTGTCATGACATGTTGATCTGCTCCTGGCTAATTCCACCTAGCCTCATCTCAACAATAAACTAAACTCTTCTGTGTCTCTGTGCCCAAGGGCCCAGAAAATGCCGATTGCGTGACATGTGGCAGGCGGAACTGCCACAGTTTGTTCTAAGTAAACACATGTCTCTAGGTTAAATTGTGGCTTTGATGTACAATAGTTTAACCATTTGTTATGACTATATGTGAATATATGCATAGATATACAAGTACTACATTTGCTGCTGCTTGTATTTCAACTTTGCTAGCCCAAATTCCACATTTTTTAATTTGTGATAATGGTAAATATTTTTCAAAGATAAGCTGTTATGCCTGTTTTTGCAAAAGTCATTTGTTATGACCTTTGCATAGTTTGATAAACCAAATAACGCTACATAATTGGTGCCCCATGTGAGGCGAGTGCCATTTTAATTTCTAAAGTAGTTATTGATGCTACACTAGCTAATCTACTCCTGAAATCTAAAAATGCCCAATATGATCTCACATAATAGCATATAATGTATATCAATCTGTGTGGATTGAATTAATAGATAAAAAGGACATTGTTAACTATTGGATGGATGTTCATCATTCGCCTATTTCACAATATAGTCAAATAAAGTCGATCTATCCCTAGACCTGAAATGTTTTTTGTTTTGTTAAATTTGGCTCTGTGTGTGTATTTCAGGTGCTATTCAAGTATTTCATTGCAGCTGCACAAGTACCAGAGGAGACAACTGAACAAGGTAAACTATCAGGTAGGTTACAACCACCTTGCCGCTGCCAAACAACATGCTTAGATTGCTTGCGCAATATAATGGGATAGTTTCTTTCAAGTTAAGTTTTAATTAAGTGAGCACTGTTGTCATTATGATGTTGCTATGGGTAACACGTTTGATGATTAGTGTTGTTATTGCTGCTAATAAGGGGTCCAGCCCAAAACATCGTGAACACATTCCTTACAGACTAACATGAGCACACAGACTTAACTTTACTGAGATGTTGTTTTTAAACTTTATATTTTTATTTGTTAAAATGTGTTTATTTGTAAAATTGTTTTAAATTGTTTATATCTATTAGTATGTATTTTGTAATTTTATTTTCAACAAATACACTTTTATTTGTTAATATTCTTGAACACAAATAACACAAGTTATTTGTTGTTTTTATATTGCATGAGAAATGGTCTTGTAATTTACACTGAAAGGATCAGGGTAATTCTCTTTTACTAATATTTGTGCAATTTTATTTTCAAAAAAAATTATTCAACATACTTATTTATTGTTTTCATATTGTTCTTTGTTTATTAATAAAATAAAAAAAGTGTAAAAAGTTCTGTGACATCCATGCATTAATAGTGAGTGAGGGAGTGTATGAGTAGTAAGTAATTAGGAGATAGGGATATGCACAGTTGTGAATCATCTGTATAATTATGGCAATTTATTTCGTGTTTCTTTATGTGCTCTATGCGTTTATATCTCTATATGTGCAAGTGGGAGCATATAGAGGTTAAACAATAATGGGCCAAGAATCGAACCTTGGGGCACTCCTCATATAATATTCACTTTGTTCGACACAAAATCTCCATTGGACACAAATAACTACTACTACTGTTTTTACTATTATTGGATACCTTTGCTGGATTTGTAAATAATTATTTTACAATTTATACTCATTATAAAGTCTTTACGTTACCATAACTTGACTTTTTTTTATCCTTATTTACCATGTGAAGCATATTTTTAAACATATCATCTGTTCCTGTTCTCCTCTATAATGAGTGAGTTAATACCTCACCTATTCCATTCAGACAGCGACAGATAAACACAATAATTTATAACTCATATGACAGTATAACGATATAAACTTAACAATTAAAATGTGGTGGTGGTGGGGGGGGGGGGGGATTTCTGACTGGTGCCTCAGGTAGGTTGTTGAATAATATAATGGTTTTGAATAATATCATAGACCAACAGAAACTAAAAACTAAAGAAAAACACAAGAGTTACTCAATCAAGTTTATCTGTTTGGGTTTGTTTGTCCAAGTATTCATGAAATTTGCATCAAAAGAGGCTTAAGGAACCCCTAAAGATATTGGCTATTCAATTGATAGATAGATGGATGGATGGATGGATATATATATAGATATTAGATAGATGGATGGATATATAGATATTAGATAGAAAGAGTGACAGCAACGCGGAGAACGACAGCGCTGCTGAATCTGACATTATCCCTGACTTGAAGAACATTTTAAACAACAAAATTTCAACCTGAATGTGACGACGACAGAATATTTTAAAGAACCACCTGAAGAGACAGACGATACCCCGTTGTTGTTACAACAGAAGAAGTTGATGATGTGACTAAGTCTGTTGAGGTTGGTGATGCAGATAATGAACAAGTAGCAATGGACGAGATTCTTAAGTTTACCTGCAAATGCAGCCAGGGGTGAAAAGAAAATGGCAGGCTTGACTAGGAATCATGTAAAAAGAAGCTGGATCCTGATTTTATCTACAGATCACGCTACATGATAGCAGCCTTAACAAGGCAGGAAACAGATATGTTTATCATGGGACAGCTATTCTGCAATGGGAGATGCAGTTAAATGACTTCAGACAACAAGAAAACGCCAACCAAAACAATGAGGCATTGGACCCAGTACTCAGTGGAGAGCTTCATTTCTCTTCATTCTCAGGTAGTTATCATATCACAACGGTGCCATCCTGTTATAGGCTGTAAGCCTACATCTCTAGCTAACATATAGATGTGCATATTTCTTGCTAAATGTGATGTATTTTCGCAATTTTATTAACAGAGTTGGTAACCTGCGAAAAACCACATCAAGATGCATTACAGTTTTGACTTCGCTCAACAGGTTAGTACATGGTCTAAAAAGTGATGTAAACTTTGGCTATTCATCGTGGAGAGAGTTTTTTTCTGTTGCTCACGGCCTTTATGTTTCTTTTCAGGTTCATTATCCATCCCATCCCCTTCAGCCAGGCCCAATGTACTTCTTGACTCCCCGAAAGTGTGGCCTTTTTGGTGTCTGCTGTGAGGGAATACCACAGTAAGTCAACTACTTGGTGGAAGAAGGTATGTCTCCCAGCAAAGGCAGCATTGCTGTGATAAGTTACTTGCACCACTTCTTCCGAGACTACGGTCTTGGGGAGACCAAGGTATACCTTCACTGTGACAACTGTAGTGGACGGAACAAAAAAAAGTTCATGCTGTGGTACTGTGCATGGCTTAGACTACATAAGCTGCACCGTTGCGTGGATCTTCACTTCCTGATAGCAGGCCACACCAAGTTTTCACCAGATTGGTTCTTTGGACTTATCAAGCAGCATTTCCGAAAGACAAGGGTGAACATTCTTGCTGACATTGCAGCAGTTGTTCAAAACAGCACAGTCAAGACAATCAACATCCCTCAGCTAGTGGGGAAAGAGGATGGCCGAGTGCTGGTGCAAGGCTTCAAATGGCAAGAACACCTGAGCTCATACTTCAGAGAATTTCCACAGATCAAGCAAAGCTCAAGCTAATGTTATAGTGAAACAAATAAATGTATGAATACAATTTTTGGATTTAGATTCTATTTCATGTCTTCCAGCTTTGATGCAAAGGATCCTGGTCTGGTCGTCGCCAGAGGTGGTGTTTTATGGAGGCGAGGAGACCAATTTCCAGCTGCTCTGTGATGTCCATGCCCTGGCCCCCAGAGATGCATTTCCTGTTATGCCGCCACCTGGACTGGACAGAGCCAGACAGAACTACCTCTTCCACAAGTTCAGAAAGTTCTGTGATGACGATGCCCTGGACACCACCTGTCCAGCACCACCAGTCGGAAGAGCCAGCCTCAAACAGGCCCTCAGAGTGTAGCTGGGGTAGGGATGCAGTTAGCCCACATAATAACTCCAAGAACTTTGGCATGCACACATTTATATATTAAATGACACACCGAGGGTGATATATAGAGGCTCATATTATTGATAGACTCTACAATTTGATGTGTTGTCCTCACTTTTAAACTCCTAAATAATTCCACTTTTATAAAACATGTATGTCTGTTTAATAAAAGCATTTTAAATACAAATGTTGTGTATCGATGACACTGTTCAACATTCCCTCAAAACACAAGCACAATGCAGAGATTGTCCCATTCAGCAGGGTGTCAAGTCTCCATTCAGCAGGGTGATCAAGTGGCCATGTGGAAAGTAGGCATGCGTCTTTGTTGGTCCTCCAACTCATTTGCATTCTGGGAACTGAAGCCAAGCCTGGGGAAAACTTTGAGGGTGATTATCTCAGAAACACAGTTTGCCACACCCTTCTCATTAACAAGTCATAGCTTTAAAAATATTTCGTTGATTTGCACAAGTGACACCTTGTTTTGCCGTAAAAAAAAAAAGTTATAACCCACCAAATGTACTCTTAAGTCTGCGGTGGGTCACATTTGTAGACACGTGTTACTTCCAGGCCCATCAGCCATGGGTTACTGTCAATATCATGGAGGACCTGGAAAATGCTTACCAAGTGAAGTGAATAATGCATTTTAATGTTGTGCCATCTAACATGGCAAGTAAGCAAATTGTGATTGATTTATCACACCCGCCCACAGATATCAGCCAGTAAAATCTCCCTGAGTAAATTGAGCTTGGAGACATTTGCAAAAATAATACTGTCTGTATTACTGATCAATCATATGTTTCCCATTATCGAAGTGTTTTGGTGGTGGAAAACCAGTAAATACACTCATACATGAGGCATGATGAGAGGAAAAAACATCAAACATCCTTTCATGTGACCTTCCACCAAGCTCATTGAATGATGCAATGTGGAAATGGCAGCTGCAACGTGGAGGTGGCAGCGAGCTTCCAGTTCCAGACATCAACACATACAGCAACATCATATTACTAGCAATTACTATCATCTGTTACAGGTTCTTGGTAGATAACCATGTTAGTTCCACAAGTACTTAGCACATATTTCAATTCAGGCTTGAAGGCCTAAAGACGCTGTTCGTGTTTGCAGTGAATGCATTTGTATTCCAGTGTTAACGCACATGTGCGCTATACATGTATGTCAATGAGATTCTCTCATGTGTATATATAGATAAATACACATGAAAAACTCATTGAAATCAACAGCAAAAGTTAAATGAAGTTAAATCAAACCGAAAAAGAAAACAAAACCATCAAAATTAAACAAAAACAAAGAAATTCTTGTGGCTTGAGTTGTGAAGAGCACATGGTTCTTTGAGTGAACTAATGGTTTTATTCATCACAAATCACACATTAAAGCTATTAAAGTGTGTTACTATAACGGTGGTTATTCATTGCAGAATGTGATTTTTATCTTCTTTTTATTTTATTTTAAAGAAGGCCTGGAAACAGAAGACAACACACAAAATGTCTTCATAGAATGTGGTGGTGTTGGTACTTTACAGGCTCTGTCTCAAGGCAACGCCACTGTCTTATTATATCAAAATAATTGTTTACCTAAAGAACGCAATTATTTCTGAAACAAAACAAAAGTACAGTTATCGTATAATAATAATAAACAACAGCATTAATATAAACTAAAAATACATAAGATTGCTATTTATATATAACATTTAGGTGCATACCTGGAAACAGAGGACAACACACATAGTTATAGTTGACTCTGCAAGACTGGATTTGGGATTCAAGCTGATCAATGTGAATGTACATATGTAAACAGTAATGTAGTTCACCTAATCTACACCCAGAACCTACATTTGTGAATCTAGACAGGTTTACACGCTCTCCTAATGGAAGTAGCAGACCATGAATGAAATGGTTATACTAAATAATGACACACACACACACACACACACACACACACACACACACACACACACACACACACACACACACACACACACGTATTTGTACTTTTACTGAAGTGGAAGTTGTGAGTACCAACTTCCACTTACAAGTTGAAACAGGAGCAGAGAGCAGGTCTCTCCCAAAGTGGAGCTCCCAGTGACAGTGGACAAGTTGAGGGGATCCCATGGCAGCTGCCACCTGGTGCTGGAAGAAAGAAAAAAGATCTACAGGGGCCCTGTGTGGGGCCCTTATGTCCGCTGCACCCTGCTGGGCCCCCATCCAGAACGTGACATCATCACCACCCTTGCCAGGACGCCCTGTGATGTCATCCATCACAAACACTGTGTGATGTCATTCAGAATGCATAATGCTGTCATGAAATACAGATACCAACCGTGACGTATATTATATGACACAACAACTAATAAATACAACGGAGCTGACGACTGTAAACTGATATATAGGCTGTGATATAATGTATATAAATATGAATATTAACTACTGTATGGGGAGTGAAACAAATGATGCATCTATAATAAGCTATAGATAGCTTGTCATAGTTTAATCGATATTTAATATCTAAGTTCAGAATACTTAATTGTTTTGAAGTGTTTTGTAGTGTGGGATGGCAATTTGAACCGATTCAGTAGAAATCACTCATATATAATAAAATATTGAAGACTGTCTGTAATTGGAGGTAAAAATTTAATAAATGTGACTGGATTTAACTTTATGGGTGAAATTCAGGAAAAGCTAGTTGTCATTCATAAATATTACAGTGGGTGGGGTTATGCACCTGCATTTGGTTTGAGATCCTCTGATAAACTCAAAGCACAATCAGAAGAATTGCAATGCATTGTGGGTAAAATGGGCTCTGAAGTGACCATGGGATAGACACACACTCCCTTGATTTTGGAACCTCACTTGACATGGAGAGATGCCCCATGAAGTGCACTTCATAGTGCACTGTGAACTATTTGGGGGAACGTTGCCACTAGAGGGTATTCGTGTGTTGTAAACGGGCATTCCTGCACATGTTTACAGAGAAAACAAACACCGAGATGCATAGAATCATAGAAAAAAAACATAGATATTGAATACATATACAAATACATATACATATACAATGACATATACATATACATATATATACACATATACATATACATATACATGTACATATACATATACATATATACATATACATATCATGTCTGGCATAGAAAAATAATGTCAGACATGAAGGATGATTTAATCAACTTTATTGAATTATTGTTCTGATTGGATTTATTCACAATATATAGGGAATCAATGATGATGAAGAGGATGATACAGATGATAGATATATTACACAGACTCAGAAGAATCATTTATATCCGTGTTGACTTTGAAACATCAAATTCAAGTCATCAGCCACGACTCACAAGACTGTGGAGAAAGACAAGCAGAACATTAAATAGTGCTCCATTGTTACTAATGGACAATTTCATGCATTTCCAGAATGCATTAAGATTTGCAGTCTGCAGAGATAAGTTAAATCCTGTTTTTTCATAGTTTTGGTGTGTGATTTACAGACTTCCTCCATATATGTTGCATATGCATTTGTACAATCCATTCCATCCATCCGTTTTTGACAGAGTGGGAGAGTTTATATTTTTTTGTTGAACGTAATGGCAAACCATTCTGACTTATATGTCAGGCGTCATTAGCGCATTTCAAAACTTCAAATCTTCAGCGCCACTTCAGCTCACTCCATGCTAACATCGACCAGGAATTTCCAAAAGGGACTGAACTTCGCAAGCACAAGTTGGTGACTTTGAAAAGTCAGGCAGAAAAGCAGATACAGTTTTTCCAAAAATGTACGAAGCACTCAGAGACCGTAACGCTTGCATCATATCAACTGGCTTGGAACATTGCACAGGCTAAAAAGCCATACAATGAAGGGGACTTTGTTAAAAAATGCCTCAGTGACGCTGTTGAAATCTTGCCTCCTGAAGACCACAAACTAAAACGAAGTGTATCAGACATCCAACTGTCCCGCCACACTGTTGAACGCAGAATATCGGACATTAACACGGCCATTGAATCACAGTTGCACTCTGACCTTCAAGCATGTGAGTATTTTAGTGTCGCATTGGATGAGAGCTGTGACATACAAGACAAGCCTCAGTTGGCAATATTTGTACGGTCTGTGTCAAACGATTGTGTGATCAAAGAAGAACTCCTTGATATTGTGCCATTAAAAGACAGAACCCGTGGCACAGATGTGAAAGAAACAATGATGGCTGCATTTACGAAAGCAAATCTGCCTTTGGATGCCGTGAAACTGTTCATGGAGGAGAAGGACAAGGACTATCCCGAGCTCTCGGACCTCGAGTGGATTATGGATCTGGCCTTTTTGGTCGACTTGCTGTGTCACTTGGACAGACTGAACCTGACCCTGCAGGGTAAGTTAAAAATGCTGCCTGACCTGGTGCAAAGTGTGTTTGCGTTTGTCAACAAACTGAAGCTGTTCAAGACGCATATTCAAAAGGGAGATTTAACGCATTTTCCCCACTCTGCTAAAAGCCAGCGGGCAAGTCACCAGCGCCGCCCTGAAAAAGAAAAGAGACAGATATGCAACACTGGTTGAAAACCTGCACGAAAGCTTTGTGACCCGGTTCCGTGACCTACAACTGAAAAGGCCACAGATTACGTTCCTCGTCGACCCATTTAATGCGGATACGGACTGTTTGAAAGCCTCGCTCGTCACAGATGAGGCTACGGCTGAGTTGGAGATGATCGATTTTTGTGAGGAGGACCGACTGAAAGCTGCTTTAAGGGAAGGGACCATTGAGTTCTGGTAAAGTGTGCCAATGGAAAAATACCCCAATGTCAAACGGGCTGCGCTTAAGATACTGTCAATGTTTGGGTCAACAAACGTCTGCGAGTCTGTGTTTTCTACCCTAAAACATGTGAAATCAAAGCATCGATCTGTTCTGACTGACACCCATGTGAAAGAATTGCTTCGAGTGGCAACAACAGAATACAAGCCAGATTTGAAGAGGATTGTTCAAGACAAGGAATGCCAGAAGTCCCACCAAGCAACATGCATAGTAAGAGAAAAAGGCTATTGTTAATTATCGAACTGAGAGGTATACCGCGGAAACGCAGTACTTTCATTTAGGAGTCCTGGCTCAATGGTAGCGGCTTTGAACTCGAGATCCGATAGCGGGTTCGATCCTCGTAACCACACATAGTCAAGCACACCTAGTCCCAGGTATATGTGGATGGCCAAAGCATCGGATCGTGTATGGGAGGCAAGAGCCAAAACTGATTCTTAAAGGTTAGGGTTTAAGGGACACTATTGAATGAATTGACCCAACATGAAAAAAATACATCCTTATCATTAAACTCGAAGTCCAATTCCCCCCTCTATGAATAAATAAACAACAGTACTTTTTGAACTGAGAGTTTGTGTGTGTGAGACAGTGCACACAATGCACGAGGAGACCCTGCACCCCCGGGGCGCACACATCCAACCCCAAGTGCAGACACAAGACGCAGCTGTAGGCGCAGAACCCTCTGTCAGACCGACACCCCGCCCAAACCGCCCGTCCCACAGGTGGCCAGCGGGACCCCCATGCCCACCCACCCCACCGCAGCCGACCAGACGCCCCACCCGGCCGCGAACCCTGAGACATATATTGAGTGTGACATATATTGTTGGAGACAACAACGAGGAAACACAACGGAGATGAATACTGAAAACTGATATATAAGCTATAATATAATATATATAAATATGAATATTAACTACCGTGTGATGAGTGAAACAAATTATGCATCTATAATAAGCTATATAGAAAGCTAATTATAATACATCTATATCTGACATCAAAGGCCACAACACTTAATTGTTTTGAATAGTTTTTTAATATTCAACGGCAATTTGAACCGATTCGGTGGAAATCGCTCATACGTAATAAAATATGTGGGACTGCCTGTACTTAGGATGTAAAAACGAAGTAAAGTGAATGAAATGAATGTGACTGGATTTAACTTTATGAGTGAAATTCAGGAAATGCTTGTTTGTCGTGTATAATTAATAATACACTGAGTGGCATTCACCTGGTTT
>NC_137202.1:19183617-19213617 GCF_960531495.2 Zeus faber
AGACATCAAACAAGGAAGCAAGACTACGACCGGCTCAAAAGACATTTCTGACACAAAAAGAGGCGAGATATGAAAACCAGCAAACGCCTCGCCATGACTGTAAACAAATGGGAACAAAGGAGGGAATCAGTTCGGGTTTCGCGAGTCTCGTTGGTGTGTCTGTCCTTGTGGATAAAATTCTGTTCTGTTCCAATGATTTCTTCCAAGTTTGAAGGGCGGAGTAAGATAAGAGCGCCTACCCGAGCCCCAGCTTTTTCAAGTGTTTTTTAACGAGCCCCAGGTCCAGGCTCTCTCCTTCACAGGCCGAGGCCGTGACTCTTTTTGACTACTGAGGTGTCTTGGAGGGTGATGCTGTTCTTTTGTAATAAATCTATTATTTTACTCAAGTCAGCATCAGCGGTCACTCCTTTTTCATCACCACTCAAAATTATCAAGAAACTACACTACAATGAATCACACATTTCAGCCTGAATCTTATAAGCAACAACAGAACACATAAAAAAATATGATGTATTTTGCCGTCAGGTAACAGAGACCAACTCCTGGTTTGTTCACCTTTTATTAACCGTCCTCAGCAACATGTGGCGCGGCCGTAACATGCCAGGCTGGCTACCAGTACAACAACTGACAGAGAGAGCGAAGGAGCATTTACTGAAGATAGAGTCCCTCTACTGGCGAAGTCATGTAACTGCACTCTATCACAGTCACAAATATTTTAGTCTCTGTATTGAACCCCAGGTTCAGTATGGCATTCTCCTAGTTCATCTTCTAGTTTCATTTTTTACTTTGCACAACTCACTTACAAATGTAAAACAATAATCATGCCTTTTTAGGGCAGAGATGTCACCCTGTTTGAGGAAAAATACAGTTCACACCTCACATCACATTTGCTCTTTAAACTTACCAAACGTAAATTGCAGTTGATCTCCACAGCTGAAGAAATATTCTGGTATTCTGTTCAGCCCAACTGGGACTATATATACTAAAATAAGAGTCTGTGTGTGTGTGTGTGTGTGTGTGTGTGTGTGTGTGTGTGTGTGTGTGTGTGTGTGTGTGTGTGTGTGTGTGTGTGTGTGTGTGTGTGTGTGTGTGTGTGTGTGTGTGTGTGTGTGTGTGTGTGTAAAAAGGGCCTGGGGACAGAGCGATCACCCCAGGAATTGGGGATTAATGTGTGTGTGTGCACTGGAGGCACACATTCTATGAGAAATTTGTTGAAAAATTGTTGATTGCTTACCTGATCACACTCAGCAAACATGTCAATATTTATGAAGAGTTAAAGCACATTTTACCATCCTGCCTAATAATGTGACCCTTGGGGTGTATGTTCTACTGACTCGTGACTGAATCAGCTGTGAGCTGCTGCTGGGAGACGAGGGTGGCAAAGAGACGACATGGCCTTTGACTTCGGAAAGGCTTTGACTACGTAGGGGGGGAAATATTGAGGCAGTCAGTTGAGAAAGAGGAAGAGAGAAGCTGCAGGTTTGCACATGTGCACGGAAAAAAAAGTGACTGTTATGAAGGGACCTAGAATCCAGTGGCAAAGGGGCCTCCGAGAAGGAATGGAATTGTATCAATAGCGATAGCAAATCGAAAGGGACGTCTTCCTCTCTATACTGTTCAAACATTACCTTTGCATGTGTGTGTGCAAAAACATGGCATTGTGTTTTTCAGTCAAAGCCAGTGACACGGACAGAGAAATTCAAATGTATTCACATAGCCTCAGAAGAAGCAAATAATCTCTAATTCAGCGTGAGACATCACACTGACAGCAGTGGATCCGAATTTCTACACAAAGGTTACTGTCACAACAGACAGTGGAGAGAGAAAACGCTCTGGAAATAAAGATAGAGGGATACATTGGAAACGGTGCACATACAGGAGTTCACACATCACTCCCAAGTAGGATAAGTACTTGTGGGACGAACATGTTTATCCATCAATAACCTGTAACGGATGATAGTAACTGCCAGAAATATGATGTTATGTGTTGATGTCTGGAATTGGAAGCTTGCTGCCTCCTCCACGTTGCATCCTGTGAATGAGCTTGGTGGAAGGAAGGGGGGATGTTTGATGTTTTTTCCTCTTGTCATGCCTCGTGTATGAGTGTAATCACTGGTTTTCCACCGATGCCTGTAGCATGGTGGAAAACACTTAGAAGAAATGGGAAACATATGAGTGATCAGAAATACAGACAGTGTTATTTTTGCAAATATCTCAAACAGCCCACACTGATGTCTGTGGGAATGTGTGATAAATCAGTCACAATTAGCTTACTTTCCATGGTCAAGGGCACAACAATAAAAATGCATTCTTCAAATGCATGCCTGGTAATCAATTTTCCAGGTCCTCCATGATATTGACAGTAACCCGGGGCCAGTGGAAGGAACACGCGTCTACAAATGTCCTCAGTCACAGAGTGGCTGTGATGGTAGAGGTGAGGTGGATATACCGATACACCAACCTTCTCATTTTCTTCTGATATTGAATTCAGACTGATTCTTGGCTTGTGTTTATCATATTGTCACATAAAAATCAAAGGTTCAGACAAAGAGAAGAAAGTAGGACTAAAATGTGTCATAGCATAGCTGAAAAATAATTCTGGCAACAATCTGGACAACTTGACTTAGAGATATTGCCGTGACTAAAGCTCCAGACTGGAGGCCAGTAAAAAACTGTGTCTCAGCTCAGCGCTCTTATCTTATAATATCCTTGATAAAATACTTAGGCCGAAGCCTGTGAATTAATCATGGTCGAAAAGGTTCAGGTCGAGGCCTGTGAATTATTGCAGTTGAAAAGCTTCACGGCCGAGGCCTGTGAAGAAGAAAGCCTGGATCTCGGCCTGGTGCTCTTATCTTATGCTGACCTTCAAAACTTGGAAAAAATTACTGGAGCAGAACAGAATCTGATGCGTATGAGTTTTATTGCGTATCTGGGAAAAGACAGACACAACAACAAGTCATAGGAGGCAGTAGGAAGGAACAATAACTTAAGCAACTAAAGAGGGTAAGGAAAAATAATGTGATTCACACACTAAAACATTTTAAAATTTAGCGTTCATGGTCACTTTGTGTTGCCTAACTTCTGAAAATTCACATAAATTATGCGTTAAGATTTGAACTGCTAGTCTTACCTCTTGGCCAGGTATTCAACTATAAATCGAATCATACTTCAGCCTGATTAGAGAAAAATGTATAGGTTATGTAGCATTTTCAATCAAGTTAGCACCTTTACTTAATATATATACAGTATATTCAGTATATATATATATATATATATATATATATATATATATATATATATATACACACAAGGCTATATACACACAAGGCTGAGTGAAGATGGTATGTGATCTGGTCTTTACAATACAGTATATAGTATTATCTGAAAGAATAGCGTCTCTTCATGTGAGCTCTAAAAAACGAATTAAAACCCCAAGGCAATGTTTTAAAAGCTATGTAACATACAAAAAGGCTATTGTTCTATACAAAACATTAGAAAGGTCAGTTCTAAATAACAGTTATGAATAACCGAGCTATCGGTTATTAGTACATTTGGAAATTTGGACAAGACACTGTCATCGTCAGTGCAAATTTTCATGACTTCGCCCACACTTTGTTTATAGATGTTTGTTTGTCATATTAGTATATGTTATTATGCCCACTATTGCAAACAGTTCCTCCTCTGGGAGTTTCATGTCAGTTTTGTTCTCTGCAACTTCTACCTCTGATCTTGGTGCAATGATCGTGATCTTGTATTTGCTAGATACACACAGTCATCCTGATGGCGAGTCGTCAGCATCTTCATTGTGTACGACTGTCTTTTGGTCACATGTTTAATTTGGTCTTACCCAAGGCTGAGCTTTATTACTATTGTCATGTCACCGATGTAACTCTAAAGTAATTTTGTCTTCGCCACGACGATTGAGTATTTTGGTTGACAATGCCGTCTTCATGACTTTTACATGTATTTCTCCAACCTGATAATTTCAGCATTGATAGTTATAGTTTTTTTCACCACGAATAATACTGTGATACACGTTTTTGCTAATTGAAAGCATTATTAAATTTACATTTTTGTTAAGATTCCTAATTTGATATTTCAATAAGAAATTGACCTCCATGTATTTGTGGTCCGAGTGCTGCAACTTCCTCCAATGTGAGTTGGAGGTGTGACCACTACCACTTCCTGTGACCACTACCACTACTGCTACTTGTTGAATCTCAAATAAAAACGGACCATAGAAAATTCTAATTCTAACCCTCATTTTGGCTAATCTACCATCAGAATTTTGAATTTGTCAATTTCAATAACTACTTAAAGTCAAATTCTCTTTTCGAGCATATTGAGAAATATAATTTCCTTTAGCAAACACAACTGAGAAGCATTTTGCTTCATTGGTTTCATCTGCCAATAATGGTGCACGGTTGTTCCCGTCTGCTGGTGCTACAGACAACATGTCATCAAAGTGCTGCTCTAATACTTCCTGTACAATGTCAACTGGTTGTAAACATGTGTCCATAAACATTCCATGTTGTTCATCAGTTAATGTTTCATCAATATTTTAATCTTCTGAACTTAAATCTGCATTTTCAATATAATAAATGCACATCGGTTCATTATTATTGTTTGTGGATTTTGGATCTTCTTCAATAATTGAAAGAGGATTTATCCATTTACTGTTAAATTCCACATCCTTATACCATTTGTTATGTATTCTCAAATATATTTGATCTGTATGAACATATTGATATTTATAATGCCATTCCTAATTTAACTTTCTGTTTGATTTGACACAAACCATGAGGTCATTATCATCACACCTTGGAAGTACATTTGTTACATTGGTGATTTTTGAAGGTATGGATGTGACTGGTCCATGAACACCATTGTGTCCACCGTTTGGTAAAAGTAATATTTTTATAAATGGAATATTCCTTGCAATTAAGTGCTGTTCCACTGAGTTTAAGTATTCTCTTTCTAATGGAATAGGATTTAAAATCTAATTTTTTACAGTGCCTTCCTGTGGAACTTTACCTGAAACAATTTTTCTGTGGCATGTGAAATAAGTTCATAATCAACCGGTAGGAAAATTGTATATTTTGGAAAATATAGTTACAGTCATTACATTACAAGTTATTGTGCATTTGTGTAAATATGTTTTTGTTATACGATTAATTGAGATTGAAGCATTTTTTTCCTTTTTTAAGATATTCTTCTTTTAGACATTTAAAAAGTAGTCGATGGCAGACTGCAAATACAGATTCTGGACCAGTATTTATCTTTTCTTGAAATAGTTTTCCAACCAACATAAATATTTCCTTTTTTTGTTTTCATAATTTTCTTGTGTTTATTTATAGTATAATTATTTAATATATAATAATATAATACATTCTCCTTCATTTTTCTCTGACATGTTCAGTGTTGTTCATAATAATTATTTTTGTCATTTTTATATTTTAGTTAGTTTTTCTTGTAATTCTGTTCAGCATTGTTGTTTACAACAGTGTAAAGTATTTTCTGTGTTTTTACACGTGTTTTTACTTTATGAGAATTATATTTTCCTTTTTTTTGTTTGATATAGATTACTTGTATTTCATGTCTATGTTATTTGTCAAAATTTATTAAGTCAATAATTTTCTCTGTAATTTTCTCTTCTACCTTACAGAGGAGGTGTTGGAATTGATATCACAGAATGGTCTTTGTTGTTTTCATTTATACTATATTCATTGCAGAGATGACCACATTCTTCTGAATTTGGATATGAAACACATGCAACAACTTCATAATGACATTAATTGGTATGTGTGGTGTGGGGATGGGATGGTTTGAGCAGCCACAACTGACCTGGATGTAGGTGATTGGGTCAGGGTGGCTGCATACCTGTCGCATGTAGCAGGCGGAACTGCCACAGTATGTTTTAAGTAAACACATGTCTCTAGGTTAAATTGTGGCTTTGATGTACAATAGTTTAACCATTTGTTATGACTATATGTGAATATATGCATAGATATACAAGTACTACATTTGCTGCTGCTTGTATTTCAACTTTGCTAGCCCAAATTCCACATTTTTTTATTTGTGATAATTGTAAATATTTTTCAACAGATAAGCTGTTATGCCTGTTTTTGCAAAAGTCATTTGTTATGACCTTTGCATAGTTTGATAAACCAAATAACGCTACATAATTGGTGCCCCATGTGAGGCGAGTGCCATTTTAATTTCTAAAGTAGTTATTGATGCTACACTAGCTAATCTACTCCTGAAATCTAAAAATGCACAATATGATCTCACATAATAGCATATAATGTATATCAATCTGTGTGGATTGAATTAATAGATAAAAAGGACATTGTTGACAATTGGATGGATGTTCATCATTAGCCTATTTCACAATATAGTCGAATAAAGTCGATCTATCCCTAGACCTGAAATGTTTTTTGTTTTGTTAAATTTGGCTGTGTGTGTGTGTTTCAAGTATTTCATTGCAGCTGCACAAGTACTAGAGGAGACAACTGAACAAGGTCAACTATCAGGTAGGTTACAACCACCTTGCAGGCTGCTCAAACAACATGCTTAGATTGCTTGCGCAATATAATGGGATAGTTTCTTTCAAGTCAAGTTTTAATTAAGTGAGCACTGTTGTCATTATGATGTTGCTATGGGTAACACGTTTGATGATGAGGATTAGTGTTGTTATTGCTGCTAATAAGGGGTCCAGCCCAAAACATCGTGAACACAATCCTCACAGACTAACATGAGCACACAGACTAAACTTTACTGAGTGGTTTTTAAACTTTATATTTTTATTTGTTAAAATGTGTTTATTTGTGAAATTGTTTTAAATTGTTTATATCTATTAGTATGTATTTTGTAATTTTATTTTCAACAAATACACTTTTATTTGTTTATATTCTTGAACACAAATAACACAAGTTATTTGTTGTTTTTATATTGCATGAGAAATGGTCTTGTAATTTACACTGAAAGGATCAGGGTAATTCTCTTTAACTAATATTTGTGCAATTTTATTTTCCAAAAAATGTATTCAACATACTTATTTATTGTTTTCATATTGTTCTTTGTTTATTAATAAAATAAAAAAAGTGTAAAAAGTTCTGTGACATACATGCATTAATAGTGAGTGAGGGAGTGTATGAGGAGTAAGTAATCAGGAGATAGGGATATGCACAGTTGTGAATCATCTGTATAATTATGGCAATTTATTTTGTGTTTCTTTATGTGCTTTATGTGTTTATATCTCTATATGTGCAAGTGGGAGCATATAGAGGTTAAACAATAATGGGCCAAGAATCGAACCTTGGGGCACTCCTCATATAATATTCACTTTGTTCGACACAAAATCTCCATTGGACACAAATAACTACTACTACTACTACTGTTTTTACTATTATTGGATACTTTTGCTGGATTTGTAAATAATTATTTTACAATTTATACTTATTATAAAGTCTTTACGTTACCATAACTTGACTTTTTTTTATCTTTATTTTTCCATGTGAAGCATATTTTTAAACATATCATCTGTTCCTGTTCTCATCTATAATGAGTGAGTTAATACCTCACCTATTCCATTCAGACAGTGACAGATAAACACAATAATTTATCACTCATATGACAGTATAATGATATAAACTTAATTCAAATGTGGTGGTGGTGGGGGGTGGAATTTCTGACTGGTGCCTCAGGTAGGTTGTTGAATAATATAATGGTTTTGAATAATATCATAGACCAACAGAAACCAAAAACTAAAGAAAAACACAAGAGTTACTCAATCAAGTTCATCTGTTTGGGTTTGTTTGTCCAAGTATTTATGAAATTTGCATCAAAAGAGGCTTAAGGAACCCCTAAAGATATTGGCTATTCAATTGATAGATAGATGGATGGATGAATGGATTGATGGATGGATGGATGGATATATATATATAGATATTAGATAGATGGATGGATATATAGATATTAGATAGAAAGAGTGACAGCAACGCGGAGAACGACAGAGCTGCTGAATCTGATATTATCCCAGACTTGAACATTTTAAACAGCAAAATTTCTACCTGAATGTGACGATGACACAGAATATTTTTAAGAACCACCTGAGGAGACCGTGTCAGGGTTCGCCCGGGTCCTACCAGCATCAGCCACTAGATGCCGCCAGTACTGCCTTTTCAAGGTTGCTCTGCTTCACCTATTTCTGTTCCTGATTACCCTGCCTCATTAGATCATATGTTTCACCTGTGTCTCGTTTGGTCGTCCCTATTTAGACCCTGTCGTTTGTGTCCTCGGGCGCTCAGTCTTGAGTTTGTCTAACCTCATGACAACGCTCTTGTCCCAAGCTCCCGAGACTTCTTATTTGTTTTTGCCCAGTTTTTGTACTTGTTTTGAGTAAACCTCTATTTTTGCCACCTCGCCTCTGCCTTGTTCTCTGCACCTGGGTTCACTCAGCACACCTCCTAACAGCAAGACTGAGCCAACAACATGGACCCAGCAGAGAGTCGTCCTCCAGAGGTGGAAAGCCTGCGGGCGGCCTTGACGCACCAGGGGGCTGCGATTGGCTGACACGAGCGGGTTCTCCAACAGGTCCTGGAAAACCTGCAGTCGCTCGCCCAGGCCGTCCAGCAGAGCCAGGCACCGGCTCCACCTATGGGCCCTACGCCAGCGCTGCCTCCCATGGACCCGCGTCCTCCAGAGCACCGCGAACCACGACTGCCGGCGCCAGAGAGGTACGACGGTAACCCAGGGGGCTGTCGTGGCTTTCTGACACAATGCTCCCTGGCTTTCGAGCTCCAGCCGTCACAGTTCCCCACGCAGCGCTCACAGGTGGCATACGTGGTCACGCTACTCACCGGCAAAGCACTCTCCTGGGCCACAGCCATCTGGAATCGGCAAACCCCGGCCTGCTCCAGCTACCAGGCTTTTGCCGGGGAGATGCGCCGAGTGTTCGACCACTCAGTCAGTGGGAGGGAGGCGTCAACACGGCTACTCCGGCTCCGCCAGGGGGGACAGAGCGTGGCGGACTACGCCATCGCATTCCGCACCCTCGCCGTGGCGTCTGGATGGAACAGCGAGGCACTCATCGCGGCCTTCCAGGGGGGCCTCAATGAGGGGGTCAAGGACGAGCTGGCATCCCGGGAGGCGCAGGAGGACCTGGACACGCTCATCGATGCAGCGATTCGGGTGGACAACCGCCTCCGGGAGAGACAAGGGGAACGCGTTTTCCCCGCTTCACCAATACCAGCGCGCAGAGCAGCTCTGGGGACGAGGCCTCCCGAGCATCTCCTGGCTATCCCGAGCTCGCCTCCAGCATCAAGGGAGGAGCCGATGCAAGTAGGCAGCACACGGCTCTCTCGGTCCGAACGGGACCGGCGGATGAGAGAGCGCTGCTGCTTGTACTGTGGGATCCCGGGGCATTTCCGTTCTTCCTGCCCTGAGCTCTCGGGAAAAGCCAACTCTCGTCCAGGGTAGGGAGAACTGCGACGAGGCCAACCTTCTCTCCCGAGCTCGAGGCGACCAGGGTCCTGCTGGCTGCCTCCCTCGCCTGGGGAGATCAACATCACTCCCTCCAAGCTATGGTGGATTCCGGCGCTGCAGGAAGCTTCCTGGATGTAGGGCTAGCAAAGGCCCTAAAGCTCCCTCTGGCACCTCTAGAGCATCCTCTCACGGTGACAGCCCTGGATGGAAGACCACTGGGGTCCGGTAGCGTGTGCCATCGGACCGCCCCCCTTTGGCTGTCACTGGAGGGAAAACATTCAGAGGTAATCCAGCTCCACCTCATCCACTCTCCTGAGTTTCCACTGGTCCTGGGCTACCCATGGCTAGCCCGTCACAACCCACATCTGGACTGGGCCTCCGGGCGTCTCACCGAATGGGGCCCTGCCTGCCACACCACCTGTCTTCGTTCTAGTCCGTCTTCTCACCCTCTCGAGTCTCCAGTCCGTGTCCAAGCTCGGGCCCCTTCCCAAGCCCCTGCCCACTCCGGAGTTCCTGTCCGTGTCCTGGCTCCAGTCCGTATTCAAGGTCCCATCCATCCCGAGTTTTCACGAGTGCCCCACGAGTATGGCGATCTGAGGGAGGTCTTCAGCAAGAGACGGGCCACCACGCTTCCTCCCCATCGGTCCTATGACTGCGCCATCGACCTTCTGCCTGGCACCTGCCCTCCTCGAGGGCAGGTGCTGCCCCTGAGACTACAGCCATGGAGGAGTACATCCGGGGGGCGCTCACCTCAGGTTTCATCCGCCCTTCTACCTCCCCGGCGGGCGCAGGGTTTTTCTTCGTGGGTAAGAAGGATGGCAGCCTGCGTCCCTGCATTGATTACCGTGGTCTGAACAAGATCACGGTCAAGAATCGCTACCCCCTTCCTCTCATGTCCACATCTTTCGAGCAACTGCAAGGCGCCACCATCTTCACCAAACTCGATCTTCGAAACGCATACAATCTCGTCCGCGTCCGCGAGGGGGATGAGTGGAAGACCGCCTTCAACACACCTACCGGCCATTATGAATACCTGGTCATGCCTTTTGGATTGGCCAATGCTCCCGCTGTCTTCCAGGCCTTTGTAAACGACGTCCTCCGTGAGTTTCTCAACCGCTCCGTGTTCGTCTACATCGATGACATCCTCATCTTCTCCAGGACCCTCCCCGAACACATGCAGCATGTGAGACAGGTCCTTCACCGCCTGCTCGCCAATGGCCTCTATGTGAAGCTGGAGAAGAGTGAGTTCCACGCCACCACCGTTCAGTTCCTAGGGTTCGTCATCACCGAGGGTCACGTCCAGATGGATCCTGCCAAGACCGAGGCCGTCCGGGACTGGCTACCACCCACCTCGGTCAAACAGGTGCAGCGCTTCCTCGGGTTTGCCAATTTTTACAGGCGATTCATTCGGGATTTTAGCACGGTGGCAGCTCCCCTCACCGCCCTCACTAGGACATCCACAGCCCGCTTCGCCTGGACTGCGGAGGCTGAGGGGGCGTTCAGGGCTCTCAAGATGCGGTTCACCGCTGCCCCTGTCCTGGCCACACCAGAGCCTACCCTACCCTTCGTGGTGGAGGTGGATGCTTCCGATGTGGGAGTGGGGGCTGTTTTGTCCCAAAGGACTCACGACAGGAAGCTCCATCCATGAGCTTTCTTCTCCCGTCGCCTCACCCCAGCGGAACGGAACTATGACATAGGGAACCGGGAGCTACTGGCAGTCAAACTGGTGTTGGAGGAGTGGCGGCACTGGCTGGAGGGGGCCCAACACCCATTTGTCGTCTGGACCGACCACAAGAACCTGACATACATTCAGGATGCCAAACGCCTCAACTCCCGTCAAGCCCGATGGGCCTTGTTCTTCAATCGGTTCAACTTCATCCTGTCGTATCGTCCCGGGTCCAAGAACCTCAAGCCCGACGCTCTCTCCAGACAGTTTGACCCTCCTGAGCTGGTTGAACTCCCCGAGCCCATTCTCCAGAGCTCCTGCATCTTGGCTCCGGTCCGCTGGGGAATCGAGACGCAGGTCCGGCAGGCCCAAAGGAGGGAGGCGGATCCCGGCAACGGGCCCCCGGGTCACCTGTTTGTCCCGAAGGCTGTCCGATCACAAGTCCTGCAATGGGGGCATTCATCCCGCCTCACTGGCCACCCGGGGATCTCCAGGACCCTCGAGTTCCTCCGCAGGCGTTTCTGGTGGCCTACCATGGAGCAGGACGTCCGGTCCTTCGTCGCTGCCTGCACCATCTGCACCCAGAACAAGAACCCCCGGTCACGTCCCATGGGGCTGCTCCATCCCCTTCCCATCCCCGGTCGGCCCTGGTCACACCTCTCAGTGGACTTCATCACCGGCCTTCCACCGTCTCGGGGCCACACTGTCATCTTTGTCGTTGTAGACCGGTTCTCCAAGGCTTGCCGCTTTATTCCTCTGCCCAAGCTCCCCTCAGCTCTGGAGACTGCTGAGCTCATGGTGCAGCACGTTTTCAGGGTGTTCGGCCTGCCCCTGGACGTGGTGTCAGACCGCGGTCCGCAGTTTGCATCCCGGTTCTGGAAAGCATTCCACCAGCTCCTCGGCGCCTCCGTCAGCCTGTCCTCCGGTTTCCACCCGCAATCCAATGGCCAGACGGAGCGGGTCAACCAGGACCTGGAGACAACACTGAGGTGCCTCGTGTCCTCCAACCCTGCCTCCTGGAGCGACCATCTAGTGTGGGCGGAATACGCTCACAACACTCTGCGCTGCTTTTCCACTGGCATGTCCCCATTTGAGTGCCAGTTCGGGTACGTACCTCCTCTGTTTCAGGAGCAGGAGGCGGAGGTGGGAGTGCCGTCAGCCCAGCGGTTCGTCCAGCGGTGCCGACGGACCTGGCAGAGGGCTCGTCAGGCCCTGCTGAGGACATCCCGGCAGCAGCAGATCCAGGCCAACCGACGGCGCAGACCAGCGCCTATGCTCCGTCCAGGCCAGAGGGTCTGGCTGTCCACCAGGGACCTTCCATTACGGGTGGAATCACGCAAGCTCGCGCCACGGTATGTTGGGCCCTTCAAGATCGTGCGGCGGGTCAATCCTGCCGCATACAGTCTTCTGCTCCCCAGGTCCATGAGGATAAACCCCACCTTCCACGTGTCGCGGCTCCGACCGGTGGTCACCAGCACCTTGGCGCCCACCACGAGGCCTCCTCCGGCGCCTCGCATCATCGACGGTCAGCCCGCCTACACAGTCCGCCGGCTCCTGGACTCCCGCCGGGTCCGCGGGGCCCTGCAATACCTGGTGGACTGGGAGGGTTACGGGCCGGAGGAGCGCTCCTGGGTTCCGGCCCGGGATATCCTGGACCCCTCTCTGATCCAGGATTTCCGCCGTCGCCACCCGACACTCCCTGGAGGAACGTCGGGAGCCGTTCCTAGACGGGGGGGTCCTGTCAGGGTTCGCCCGGGTCCTACCAGCATCAGCCACTAGATGCCGCCAGTACTGCCTTTTCAAGGTTGCTCTGCTTCACCTATTTCTGTTCCTGATTACCCTGCCTCATTAGATCATATGTTTCACCTGTGTCTCGTTCGGTCGTCCCTATTTAGACCCTGTCGTTTGTGTCCTCGGGCGCTCAGTCTTGAGTTTGTCTAACCTCATGACAATGCTCTTGTCCCAAGCTCCCGAGACTTCTTATTTGTTTTTGCCCAGTTTTTGTACTTGTTTTGATTAAACCTCTATTTTTGCCACCTCGCCTCTGCCTTGTTCTCTGCACCTGGGTTCACTCAGCACACCTCCTAACAGACCGATGATATTGTTGTTACAACAGAAGAAGTTGATGATGTGACGAAGTCTGTTGAGGATGGTGATGCAGATTATGAACAAGTAGCAATGGACGAGATTCTCAAGTTTACCTGCAAATGCAGCCAGGGGTGAAAAGAAAATGGCAGGCTTGACCAGGAATCATGTAAAAAAAAAGCTGGATCCTGATTTTATCTACAGATCACGCTACATGATAGCAGCCTTAACAAGGCAAGAAACAGATATGTTTATCATGGGACAGCTATTCTGCAATGGGAGATGCAGTTAAATGACTTCAGACAACAAGAAAACGCCATCCAAACCAAAGAGGCAGTGGACCCAGTACTCAGTGGAGAGCTTCATTTCTCTTCATTCTCAGGTAGTTATCACAACGGTGCCATCCTGTTATAGGCTGTAAGCCTACATCTCTAGCTAACATATTGATGTGCATATTTCTTGCTAAATGTGATGTATTTTCGCAATTTTATTAACAGAGTTGGTAACCTGCGAAAACCACATCAAGATGCATTACAGTTTTGACTTCGCTCAACAGGTTAGTACATGGTCTAAAAAGTGATGTAAACTTTGGCTATTCATCGTGGAGAGAGTTTTTTTTTTTCTGTTGCTCACGGCCTTTATGTTTCTTTTCAGGTTCATTATCCATCAGATCCCCTTCAGCCAGGCCCAATGTACTTCTTGACTCCCCGAAAGTGTGGCCTTTTTGGTGTCTGTGGCTGTGAGGGAATACCACAGTAAGTCAACTACTTGGTGGAAGAAGGTATGTCTCCCAGCAAAGGCAGCAATGCTGTGATAAGTTACTTGCACCACTTCTTCCGAGACTACGGTCTTGGGGAGACCAAAGTATACCTTCGCTGTGACAACTGTAGTGGACGGAACAAAAAAAAGTTCATGCTGTGGTACTGTGCATGGCTTACACTACATAAGCTGCACCGTTGCATGGATCTTCACTTCCTGATAGCAGGCCACACCAAGTTTTCACCAGATTGGTTCTTTGGACTTATCAAGCAGCATTTCCGAAAGACAAGGGTGAACACTCTTGCTGAAATTGCAGCAGTTGTTCAAAACAGCACAGTCAAGACAATCAACATCCCTCAGCTAGTGGGGAAAGAGGATGGCCGAGTGCTCGTGCAAAGCTTCAAATGGCAAGAACACTTGAGCCCATACTTCAGACCATTTCCACAGATCAAGCAAAGCTCAAACAATTATTGTAGTGAAACAAATACATGTAGAAATAAATTTTTTTTTTTTCTATTTCATGTCTTCCAGCTTTGATGCAAAGGATCCTGGTCTGGTCGCGGCCAGAGGTGGTGTTTTATGGAGGCGAGGAGACCAGATTCCACTGCTACGTGATGTCCATGCCCTGGCCCCCAGAGATGCATTTCCTGTTATGCCGCCACCTGGACTGGACAGAGCCAGACAGAACTACCTCTTCCACAAGATCAGAAAGTTCTGTGATGACGATGCCCTGGACACCACCTGTCCAGCACCACCAGTCGGAAGAGCCAGCCCCAAACAGGCCCTCAGAGTGTAGCTGGGGTAGGGATGCAGTTAGCCCACATAATAACTCCAAGAACTTTCGCATACACACATTTATATATTAAATGACACACCGAGGGTGATATATAGAGGCTCATATTATTGATAGACTCTACAATTTGATGTGTTGTCCGCACTCTTAAATAATTCCACTTTTATGAACATGTATGTCTGCTTAATAAAAGCATTTTAAAAACAGATGTTGTGTATCGATGACACTGTTCAACATTCCCTTAAAACACAAGCACAATGCAGAGATTGCCCCATTCAGCAGGGTGATCAAGTGGCCATGTGGAAAGTAGCCATGCGTCTTTGTTGGTCCTCCAACTCATTTGCATTCTGGGAACTGAAGCCGAGCCTGGGGAAAACTTTGAGGGTGATTTTCTCAGAAACACAGTTTGCCACACCCTTCTCATTAACAAGTCATAGCTTTAAAAATATTTGCTTGATTTGCACAAGTGACACCTTGTTTTGCCGTTAAAAAAAAAAAGTTATAACCCACCAAATGTACTCTTAAGTCTGCGGTGGGTCACATTTGTAGACACGTGTTGCTTCAAGTCCCATCAGCCATGGGTTACTGTCAATATCATGGAGGACCTGGAAAATGCTTACCAAGTGAAGTGAATAATGCATTTTAATGTTGTGCCATCTAACATGGCAGGTAAGCAAATTGTGATTGATTTATCACACCCGCCCACAGATATCAGCCAGTAAAATCTCCCTGAGTAAATTGAGCTTGGAGACATTTGCAAAAATAATACTGTCTGTATTACTGATCACTCATTTGTTTCCCATTATCGAAGTGTTTTGGTGGTGGAAAACCAGTAAATACACTCATACATGAGGCATGATGAGAGGAAAAAACATCAAACATCCTTTCATGTGACCTTCCACCAAGCTCATTAAATGATGCAATGTGGAAATTGCAGCTGCAACGTGGAGGTGGCAGCGAGCTTCCAATTCCAGACATCAACACATACAGTAACATCATATTACTGGCAATTACTATCATCTGTTACAGGTTCTTGGTAGATAACCACGTTAGTTCCACAAGTTCTTAGAACATATTTCAATTCAGGCTTGAAGGCCTAAAGACGCTGTTCGTGTTTGCAGTGAATGCATTTGTATTCCAGTGTTAACGCACATGTGCACTATACATGTATGTCAATGAGATTCTCTCATGTGTATATATAGATAAATACACATGAAAAACTCATTGAAATCAACAGCAAAAGTTAAATGAAGTAAAATCAAACAAAAAAAAAAGACAACAAAACCATCAAAATTAAAAAAAAACAAAGAAATTCTGTTGACTTGAGTTGTGAAGAGCACATGGTTCTTTGAGTGAACTAATGGTTTTATTCATCACAAATCACACATTAAAGCTATTAAAGTGTGTTACTATAACGGTGGTCATTCATTGCAGAAAGTGATTTTTATTTTCTTTTTATTTTATTTTAAAGAAGGCCTGGAAACAGAAGACAACACACAAAATGTCTTCATAGAATGTGGTGGTGTTGGTACTTTACAGGCTCTGTCTCAAGGCAATGCCACTGTCTTATTATATCTAAATAATTGTTTACCTAAAGAACGCAATTATTTCTGAAACATAAAACAAATGTACAGTAATCATATAATAATAATAAACAACATCATTAATATAAACTAAAAATACATAAGATTGCTATTTATATTTAACATTTAGGTGCATACCTGGAAACAGAGGACAACACACAAAATGTCTTCATCGAATGAGGTGACGTTGGTACTTTACATGCGTAAAGTACCAACGTCTGCTGCACCCTGCTGGGACCCATCCAGAAAGTGACATCATCACCACCCTCTCCAGGACACCATGTGACGTCATCCTCGCCCCATTCAAAACAAACACTGTGTGATGTCATTCAGAATGCATTATGCTGTCATGAAATACAGATACCAACCGTGACGTATATTGTATGACATAACAACTAGTAAATACAATGGAGCTGATGACTGTAAACTGATATATAGGCTATAATATAATATATATAAATATGAATATTAACTACTGTATGGGGAGTGAAACAAATGATGCATCTATAATAAGCTATAGATAGCTTGTCATAGTTTAATCTATATCTAATATCTATGTTCAGAATACTTAATTGTTTTGAAGTGTTTTGTTGTGTGGGATGGCAATTTTAACCGATTCAGTAGAAATCACTCATATAAAATAAAATATTGAAGACTGTCTGTAATTGGAGGTAAACATGTAATGAATGTGACTGGATTTAACTTTATGGGTGAAATTCAGGAAAAGCTAGTTGTCATTCATAAATATTACAGTGGGTGGGGTTATGCACCTGCATTTGGTTTGGAGCCTCCGATAAACTCAAAGCACAATCAGAAGAATTGCAATGCATGGTGGGTAAAATGGGCTCTGAAGCGACCATGGGATGGACACACACTCCCTTGAGTTTGGAACCTCACTTGACATGGAGAGATGCCCCATGAAGTGCACTTCATAGTGCACTGTGAACTTTTTAGGAAACGCTGCCACTAGAGGGTTTTCGTGTGTTTTAAACGGGCATTCCTGCACATGTTTACAGAGAAAACAAACACCGAGATACATAGAATCATAGAAAAATACATAGATATTGAATACATATACAAATACATATACATGTACATATACATAGACATATATACATATTCATATCATGTCTGGCATAGAAAAATAATGTCAGACATGAAGGATGATTTAATTAAATTTATTGAATTATTGTTCTGATTGGATTTATTCACAATATATAGGTATTCATTGATAATGAAGAGGATGATACAGATGATAGATATATTACACAGACTCAGAAGAATCATTTTACAACCGTGTTGACTTTGAAACATCAAATTCAAGTCATCATCATGACTCACAAGACTGTGGAGAAAGACAAGCAGAACATTAAATAGTGCTCCATTGTTACTAATGGACAATTTCATGCAATTCCAGAATCATTAAGATTTGCAGTCTGCAGAGATAAGTTAAATCCTGTTTTTTCATAGTTTTGGTGTGTGATTTACAGACTTCCTCCATATATGTTCCATATGCATTTGCACAATCCATTCTACTGCTTAGGCTGTTATCATTAAATTAATATTGATGCTACAAGGACATAAATAATAAATACCTATAGTTTTATTGTTATTATTATAATGATTATAATTATTATTATTATTATTCATAATAATAATAATAAAAATAATAATAATAATAATTCCATTCCATTAATATCACGTTTACACATAATGTCTCTGATTGTTAATGCAAAACTACCTACAAATTGACAGAATTAGTACATAGACTGTGTTGTATGCACATGGTGCAAACACTGTATTTTTAAGAGGACAATAACTTGGGATTTAAGCAGGGCAATCTAATCACAAGGTATAGCTGGGTTCTAGCTGCCAGGCTGATATAGTTAACCATTGATTCAATTGAGTTACCCCAATGCACTGTTTCCTCTGTCCCCATACAAATTGATGTGATACACACACTCAACCAGACATGCACAGGCACGAGGTACACACGGATACACACTTAATATAAATATAAGTATAAATTATTCTGTATTCGGTGACAAAGGGTTCCCTCTATTTTTGTGTGATTCCTGTCCTTTAGAAGTCCCCCCCCTTACCCTCCAACACGGTGAGGACAGTTGAGGGTGAATGTTTCTTTTGTAAATAAAAGTTTAATCACAACTTCAACCGTACTGAAATGATTGTATTTGTTGAAGAGACATAAATAGTAGACCTTCGGGGTCTGCATTTGAAATGCAATGGTTTTCATTTAACTTCACATCAGTCTGAACTTACATTTATTTTATTACCTCCACAGTCATGACGAGTGCACACACTATTGGTACCCTGTCTCAGTGGGATGAGGCAAGGGGAGGAGCCTAACTACACCAGCCCACATCCCTCAGCCTTCCCAGGAGATAACTCAGCCAGCTGGTTCGGACTGAACCACGCAGAGCAGCATCCCATTGGCTCCATCTCCTTCCCGTCGGAGGCAGCGCCCTCCTACGAATCAGATGAAAAACAGGCGGTCTCACCAACAAGAGGCAAACCAGATGTTGTCGGACAATTGAAATTTTACTTCCATGGGCACCATTGGGTGTCTCCCGTTCTTGGATAAATCTTAACCGAGGGGAGGAAGATGGCTTCTATAGGGCACTGGACTCAATAGAGAGAATTTAAACATCTTGTAAAAATTCAAATGTTTTCTATGGACATTGGAATTTCATTCACAAAGATGAAGTCATTGTCTTTTACACATTGTATCTCAAGGTCAAGCATTCCAGATTGTTGCCAGAATAATTCCAATCATCTTTAGAAAAGGAATGCAGTAGTTGTGGTATCAAATCAACATCATGAATTATATATTTGCATGAAAACAAGATAAATAAGAGTGTAAACTATGTAATTGAGTGTAAGAATAAGGGTGAAAGCATGTCTCGCCAGAGAGGTCTCTGAGAAGCCAGTGGTGTGTGGGTCACTTTGGGTGACCTGGAGCTTTTCACGGAAGTGGACCAGGTTTCTAAGTAATTGTCTCCATCTGGTGGGTCATAAGATCAGAAAAATAGGAGTGAAAAACACATGAGACGCCCAGATGTCTAAGTCATGATGAAGACAAGGAAGAGTCTATTGTTTGAAAAGAATATAAGACTTTGCAAACCAAGTTTTAGTGTGGTGTACTCTGTAGGCCTCACTCAGACTTGTTATTTTTTAATAAAAGTCTTATCTGTGAACTCAACTTTGCCTCAAGTGCTGCCTTTTTGTTAAAGAACTACAGAGTGGTTTTCTCCGCAACAGAATCAGACGGAATTAAAATATGAGAAGAACATGAGAAGGTTGGTGACTGTATATCGACCTCACCGCGCTCATTACAGCCACTCTGTGACTGATTTAAGGAACTTTTGGTGCCATTTGACTTTTTTTTTATTTTACGTAATTTGAAAGTGGAGAATCAGACCATCAAGCAAATATTTTTAAAGCTTTTTAGCTAAAGCTATGTTTCATTGCGGCAAACTGTGTTTCTGAGGTAATCACCCACAAAGATTTTCCCACACCTGGCATATGGAATATGGAGGAATGATCTTCACCTGGACGGTCGCTTTAACGGACTCGATCAATTGGCGATGTTCGGCGCTGGTCAGTGTCTCTGTGAATGAACTGCGTGCCCCCATATAATCTAATATTATTCAAATATTTAACTTGACTGTTTAACATTTAACTGCTATTTATAAATTAAACTCAGTTATGAAAATATGTTGATAAAAAAAACACAGAAAGGAACAGGAATCTGGAAAAATCGCTATTTCCCTCTAGAAAGTTTTTTGTGTTTTTTGTGCTGTTGTCATTCTACACATCATCCACAGGACAGAGTTATTGCAGCAGTTCTTGAGGATTTAAGAATTAGTAAAGAGTTGCATTGCAGGTTGAGAAGTTGAAGTCCACTTGCAGACCAACTCTGTCCTAGATGCAATGGAACAAATACTCTGTGTTGTATGTCCAGCATGCTGAAAGCACAGGTTAAAAAATAAAAAATAAACAAGGGCAATTAAGGTCAATTTATTTGCCGGATCGTGGCGATTTTAGATTCACAATTGTAATTGATTTATCACACCTGCCCACAGATATTAGTTTAGGCTGTTGCAGAACAAATACAGCCAGTGAAATTCCCTGAGTAAATTGAGCTTGGAGACATTGGCAAAATAAATACTGTCTGTATCACTGATCACTAATATGGCTCCCATTTATTGTGTTTTCCACCATGCTACAGGCATTGGTGGAAAACCAGTCATTACACTGATAGACTCATGTATGAGTTTAATATATCCCCCACTTCGCTCTATGATTAAATGGTGAATAAAAAACAAGAAAAAATATTGCAAGCCTCCTAAAGTTTTCTTAGTGGGAAACTCTGGACTGGCAGGCCAAAGGTATGAGGGGGTGCTAGGAGTGTAGGGGCCAAGGGAATTGCTACACCAATTAAAAAGGTTTTATGTCTCAAATAAAATATTGGAGGAAATATCACAGATGGACTGGGAAGCTGTTCCAACACGGGAGCATAAAAACTGAAGGCTGCTCTGCCAGCTTCAGTATTAACTCTTGGAATGTGTAAAAGGCCGGAGGATCTGAGAGACCTGACTGACTCAAAGCTGACCAGCATGTTGGAAATATTATTTGTTGCCAGGTCAATGAGAGCTTTGTAAACCATAATAGTTATTATTCGTGCATAAGTAATAGTGTAATTGTTTGTGAACTGTCTATTTAAGAATTTTACTGAGAAATTGGAGGTTATTATAGGTTTAGTGTGGTCAATGTTTTACCTCTTTAGAAAAATCATCTTTTTGGTCCTTCTTCTTGACCTGGAAGTATAGAGGTCCTGAAGGGTGGACAGGTCACAGTCGATGTGACCTGTCCACTAACCCTAACCCTCTCTGCTCTGATGACCTGCTGAGTCTGGCTTCATCCTAGATGTTGGCCCATACCAGACATGCAGTTATTGGTGTTTTTCAGTGATTGAATAACTAATATGTGTTCCTTGCCAATTTTCTCAAGTGTAATCTCTGTTAACACTTTGAATTACAGTCATTTTTGTAGGTTTAAATTGCTTGGCTTAATTTGATCCCAAACATAAAAGACGTCTGTTTATTCGGCCATCTAACTGTTGTTTTCTATCCACTTATCTCTTCCCCTTTCTCTTCCCCATCCTGCAACAACCTGCAAGGCCCTCTGACACAGAGAGGTGGCAAAATGGAACAAGTCGGGAGCAGATGGAAACATATCAGGACAGAAGCTCTCCCCATGTGTGTGGGGATGGGGGTTTTACCTGTTGCTCGTTGATTTCTTGAACAAGCAACAGGCGTACAGCCACCCAGAACCTGGGCCCAATTACCTAGACCCAAGACAGGTGTGACTGTTTAAACCAGACCACACCCACACCACATTCACCTAATCTCCTCCAAGAACAGAAGTGGCACGTCATGAATGAAACGGTTTTATTTAATATTGATTATATGATACTCCTGGTGACATGCCATTGCTATCTGGACCCAAACCACTGTGTCTCCGAAAAGGCATCATTTCAATATTGGTGCATTAAATTCTGTTTGACCATGTTCAAAGACATCCGAGATTGCGGATCGGTACTAAAAATGTAAAATTGGGAATTGTTAGAGGTTCCCATTGAAGCCTCCACTAATGTGAGAATAACCTTATAACCTTTGAACATACCCCCCAAGCATAACTTACTTTGGCAGGATGGTAAAATGTGCTTTTACATTTCATAATAATAAACTTGTTTGCTGAGTGGGATCAGGTAAGCGTCAACAATTTTCAACAACTTTCTCATAAAATGTGTTCCTCCAGTGCACACGCACACATCAATCCACAGTTCATGGTGGCTTTGCTTTGTCCCCAGGCCCCTTTTACACACACACACACACACACACACACACACACACACACACACACACACACACACACACACACAGACACACACACACACACACACACACACACACACACACACACACACACACACACACACACACACACACACATACACACACACACACACACACACACACACTTATTTTAGTATATATAGTCCCAGTTGGGCTGAACAGAAAACCACAATATTTCTTTCGCTGTGGAGATCAACTACAATTTACGTTTGGTAAGTTTAAAGAGCAAATGTGATGTGAGGTGTGAACTGTATTTTTCCTCAAACAGAGTAACCTCTTTTCCCCTTAAAATTATGTTAATTGTTTTTAATTGTAATTGAGTGTTACGAAGGAAAGTATGAAACTAGAAGATGAACTAGAAGAATGCCATTCTGAACCTGGGGTTCAATACAGGGACAAAAATATTTGTGACATAAATCAATAAAATTGTTTAGGAATAATATAACCAAAGAATGGATGAAGATTTTGGGATTTGTGCAATAATTAACTGTTTGTAACTCAATAATTTACCAAGTGAAATCATTTAATACATAGTTGTGTATTGTTTAGGGAGTAAATGAATGATGATAGAATCTAATGATAGAAAGTGTTAGAATGGTATTTTTGACTGTAAGAAGCTGCAGGAAACATAAAAATGTCATTTGGACACTTGTTAGTGACCAAGTCATATTGACTAAGAAGCTGTATTAAAATTGAAGTAATAAGAAAAACACCACGTCCTTGCAAACTACAAAGGACAATGTCAATACTAAGTTGTTGGGAAAACGGTTACTGGAATATTACGGGATTACCTGTTAATTATTACAAAGTAATTAATTTTTTATGTATTCCCTGTATATTTCACAAGAATAACAGTGTGATTAATGACTTGCATATTAAAATAAATCTTCCCATTTATAACCTCACATTTGGAACCAGGCTTAATTCTCCTAGATAGGTCATTAGCTATGAACATTACTGGCTTGAATATTAAAGACGTCAGGAAATAAAGTTACTAAGACGGCATATATTGGCTTCATGCCAAGAAAGTAAAATCCCTCCACAGTATTCTGAGTCAACCATCCAACCATCTGTGTAACCCTGTGTTTCTACTACAACACAGAGTTACAACTACTAAGTGATATCAACTGGCTGAGTAGGAACCAAACACATGACTGAATTTGTTAAATTTCTCAACCTGGAATTTAAAGCACTTATTGCAAGAAAATTCCAAACAAAATCATGACCAAACTAAGTTGAAAGCTTACAGTGACCAACACATGCTGAAGCAGCCTGAGGCTCACCCACTTATCCTATTGCACCTGTTCTGTGTTTAATAGAAAATGAAGTGTGTGTTCCTGCTCTGTGCTGTGTTGGCTGGGATCATGGCAGTGCCACTTCCTCATGAGAAAGGTATCCAATAAGTGTGTGTGTGTGTGTGTGTGTGTGTGTGTGTGTGTGTGTGTGTGTGTGTGTGTGTGTGTGTGTGTGTGTGTGTGTGTGTGTGTGTGTGTGTGTGTGTGTGTGTGTGTGTGTGTGTGTGTGTGTGTGTGTGTGTGGGATACTGTATAAATGTGTTTCTTTGTGTTGAAAGTGGAAATCTGTATTCAGACAGCAATGTTTTCCAACCCTTCTTCAGGTTTATTCATCAGAGAACATCATATACATTTCCATAGCCAAGCCAATGATACACAAGTGTATATTTCTGTTTAAAGAGCTCCGAACTGCTTTCATTTGTGCTCTCAATGATTGGATGAGTATGCAGTTCTATTAAATTAAGTTATATTTCTTCATTGAGATGGAAATACAAAATCTTTTTTTTCATTTTACACCTGTTTTCTAAACATTCTGCAGCTGTATTGAAGGATCCAGCACTTGTGGGACCTAAGTACCTTCATCACAACGACAAAGGTAAGAGTGTTTGAGTGTGTGTGTTTGTGTGTGTGTGTGTGTGTGTGTGTGTGTGTGAGTGTGTGTGTGTGTGTGTGTATGTGTGTGTGTGTGTGTGTTCACCAATATTTTGGTGAAGTTTCTATCTGACTTTCGGGCCAATTGGAGAAGGAAACTCCTTTCACCAAAAATGTCAATGATTTAAGACTTAGTGCTGATGGCAACAAGCGTTTCAGAACTTACATGACGGTGAAGAAACATTTCATCCTTCTTGGAGATCATGTATCAGAGAAAAATGATATATTTTCAGGTGTTCACAGGGGTTCACAGCTTTTTCTCCCTGTACATGCTTCCATTCAGTCATGTCATCACAGAACATACTGTCAATTTCTATAAACACGTGGATGATACACAATTATATATTTCAGTGAGTGCTCCTCACTGCTTGAATATTTGCTTTCAATGACTGGATGAGTATACTTTTTGATTTATTATATTTCTTATTTGAGACAGAAAAATCACATTTATTTTTCATTTTACACCTGTTTTCTAAACATTCTGCAGCTGTATTGAAGGATCCAGCACTAGTGGGACCTAAGTACCTTCAACACAATGACAAAGGTAAGAGTGTTTGAGTGTGTGTGTGTGTGTGTGTGTGTGTGTGTGTGTGTGTGTGTGTGTGTGTGTGTGTGTGTGTTTGTGTGTGTGTATGTGTGTGCGTGTGTTTAGGGTTGTACTTATGTGTGTGAAATGCAGGGCCAATTGCAACAACGAAACTGCTCTCACCAAAAAAGTCAGTGATTGAAGACTTAGTGCTGATGACAACAATCGTTTCAGAACTTACATGACAGTGAAGAAATGTTTCATGTGTCTTGGAGATCATGTATCAGAGAAACATGATGTAACTTCAGGTGTTGCATTGGGCCCTTGACTTTTCTCCCTTTACATGCTGCCAGTCAGTGATGTCATCACAGAACATACTGTCAATTTCTACAACTATGCCGATGATACACAGCTACTTATTTCTGTTGAGGGAGCTCCTCACTGTTTGCATATTTGCTTTCAATGACTGGATGAGTATGCATTTCTATTTGTTCTATTTTTCATTGAGACAGAAATACCAAATTTCTTTTTCATTTTACACCTGTTTTCTAAACATTCTGCAGCTGTATTGAAGGATCCAGCACTAGTGGGACCTAAGTACCTTCATCACAACGACAGAGGTAAGAGTGTTTGAGTGTGTGTGTGTGTGTGTGTGTGTGTGTGTGTGTGTGTGTGTATCATGTATCAGAGAAACATGATATAACTTCAGGTGTTGCACAGGGCATCTAGCTTGGACTCTTGCTTTCCTCCCTTTACATGCTTCCATTCTGTGAATATTGTGTCAATTTCCATAACCAAGCAGATTATACACAATCATATATTTTTGTTCAGAAAGCTCCTCCCTCCTTGCTTGCTATCAATTACTGGATGAGTATGCATTTTAATTTGTTATATTTCTTCATTGAGACATAAATACAAAATATTTTTTTCATTTTACACCTGTTTTCTAAACATTTTGTAGCTGTATTGAAGGATCCAGCACTAGTGGGACCTAAGTACCTACATCACAACGACAAAGGTAAGAGTGTTTGAGTGTGTGTGTGTGTGTGTGTGTGTGTGTGTGTGTGTGTGTGTGTGTGTGTGTGTGTGTGTGTGTGTGTGTGTGTGTGTGTGTGTGTGTGTGTGTGTGTCTGTGTGTGTGTGTGTGTGTGTGTGTGTGTGTGTGTGGGATACTGTATAAATGTGTTTCTTTGTGTTGAAAGTGGAAATCTGTATTCAGACAGAAATGTTTTCCAAACCTTCTTCAGGTTTATTCATCAGAGAACATCATATAAATTTCCATAGCCAAGCCAATGATACACAAGTGTATATTTCTGTTTAAAGAGCTCCGAACTGCTTTCATTTGTGCTCTCAATGATTGGATGAGTATGCAGTTCTATTAAATTAAGTTATATTTCTTCTTTGAGATGGAAATACAAAATCTTTTTTTTCATTTTACACCTGTTTTCTAAACATTCTGCAGCTGTATTGAAGGATCCAGCACTAGTGGGACCTAAGTACCTTCATCACAACGACAAAGGTAAGAGTGTTTGAGTGTGTGTGTTTGTGTGTGTGTGTGTGTGTGTGTGTGTGTGAGTGTGTGTGTGTGTGTGTGTATGTGTGTGTGTGTGTGTGTTCACCAATATTTTGGTGAAGTTTCTATCTGACTTTCGGGCCAATTGGAGAAGGAAACTCCTTTCACCAAAAATGTCAATGATTTAAGACTTAGTGCTGATGGCAACAAGCGTTTCAGAACTTACATGACGGTGAAGAAACATTTCATCCTTCTTGGAGATCATGTATCAGAGAAAAATGATATATTTTCAGGTGTTCACAGGGGTTCACAGCTTTTTCTCCCTGTACATGCTTCCATTCAGTCATGTCATCACAGAACATACTGTCAATTTCTATAAACACGTGGATGATACACAATTATATATTTCAGTGAGTGCTCCTCACTGCTTGAATATTTGCTTTCAATGACTGGATGAGTATACTTTTTGATTTATTATATTTCTTATTTGAGATAGAAAAATCACATTTATTTTTCATTTTACACCTGTTTTCTAAACATTCTGCAGCTGTATTGAAGGATCCAGCACTAGTGGGACCTAAGTACCTTCATCACAACAACAGAGGTAAGAGTGTTTGAATTTGTGTGTGTGTGTGTGTGTGTGTGTGTGTGTGTGTGTGTGTGTGTGTGTGTGTGTGTGTTTGTGTGTGTGTATGTGTGTGCGTGTGTTTAGGGTTGTACTTATGTGTGTGAAATGCAGGGCCAATTGCAACAACGAAACTGCTCTCACCAAAAAAGTCAGTGATTTAAGACTTAGTGCTGATCACAACAATCGTTTCAGAACTTACATGACAGTGAAGAAATGTTTCATGTGTCTTGGAGATCATGTATCAGAGAAACATGATGTAACTTCAGGTGTTGCATTGGGCCCTTGACTTTTCTCCCTTTACATGCTGCCAGTCAGTGATGTCATCACAGAACATACTGTCAATTTCTACAACTATGCCGATGATACACAGCTACTTATTTCAGTTGAGGGAGCTCCTCACTGTTTGCATATTTGCTTTCAATGACTGGATGAGTATGCATTTCTATTTGTTCTATTTTTCATTGAGACAGAAATACCAAATTTCTTTTTCATTTTACACCTGTTTTCTAAACATTCTGCAGCTGTATTGAAGGATCCAGCACTAGTGGGACCTAAGTACCTTCATCACAACGACAGAGGTAAGAGTGTTTGAGTGTGTGTGTGTGTGTGTGTGTGTGTGTGTGTGTGTGTGTGTGTGTGTGTATCATGTATCAGAGAAACATGATATAACTTCAGGTGTTGCACAGGGCATCTAGCTTGGACTCTTGCTTTCCTCCCTTTACATGCTTCCATTCTGTGAATATTGTGTCAATTTCCATAACCAAGCAGATTATACACAATCATATATTTTTGTTCAGAAAGCTCCTCCCTCCTTGCTTGCTATCAATTACTGGATGAGTATGCATTTTAATTTGTTATATTTCTTCATTGAGACATAAATACAAAATATTTTTTTCATTTTACACCTGTTTTCTAAACATTTTGTAGCTGTATTGAAGGATCCAGCACTAGTGGGACCTAAGTACCTACATCACAACGACAAAGGTAAGAGTGTTTGAGTGTGTGTGTGTGTGTGTGTGTGTGTGTGTGTGTGTGTGTGTGTGTGTGTGTGTGTGTGTGTGTGTGTGTGTGTGTGTGTGTGTGTGTGTCTGTGTGTGTGTGTGTGTGTGTGTGTGTGTGTGTGTGGGATACTGTATAAATGTGTTTCTTTGTGTTGGAAGTGGAAATCTGTATTCAGACAGAAATGTTTTCCAAACCTTCTTCAGGTTTATTCATCAGAGAACATCATATAAATTTCCATAGCCAAGCCAATGATACACAAGTGTATATTTCTGTTTAAAGAGCTCCGAACTGCTTTCATTTGTGCTCTCAATGATTGGATGAGTATGCAGTTCTATTAAATTAAGTTATATTTCTTCTTTGAGATGGAAATACAAAATCTTTTTTTTCATTTTACACCTGTTTTCTAAACATTCTGCAGCTGTATTGAAGGATCCAGCACTAGTGGGACCTAAGTACCTTCATCACAACGACAAAGGTAAGAGTGTTTGAGTGTGTGTGTTTGTGTGTGTGTGTGTGTGTGTGTGTGTGTGAGTGTGTGTGTGTGTGTGTGTATGTGTGTGTGTGTGTGTGTTCACCAATATTTTGGTGAAGTTTCTATCTGACTTTCGGGCCAATTGGAGAAGGAAACTCCTTTCACCAAAAATGTCAATGATTTAAGACTTAGTGCTGATGGCAACAAGCGTTTCAGAACTTACATGACGGTGAAGAAACATTTCATCCTTCTTGGAGATCATGTATCAGAGAAAAATGATATATTTTCAGGTGTTCACAGGGGTTCACAGCTTTTTCTCCCTGTACATGCTTCCATTCAGTCATGTCATCACAGAACATACTGTCAATTTCTATAAACACGTGGATGATACACAATTATATATTTCAGTGAGTGCTCCTCACTGCTTGAATATTTGCTTTCAATGACTGGATGAGTATACTTTTTGATTTATTATATTTCTTATTTGAGATAGAAAAATCACATTTATTTTTCATTTTACACCTGTTTTCTAAACATTCTGCAGCTGTATTGAAGGATCCAGCACTAGTGGGACCTAAGTACCTTCATCACAACAACAGAGGTAAGAGTGTTTGAGTTTGTGTGTGTGTGTGTGTGTGTGTGTGTGTGTGTGTGTGTGTGTGTGTGTGTGTGTGTGTTTGTGTGTGTGTATGTGTGTGCGTGTGTTTAGGGTTGTACTTATGTGTGTGAAATGCAGGGCCAATTGCAACAACGAAACTGCTCTCACCAAAAAAGTCAGTGATTTAAGACTTAGTGCTGATCACAACAATCGTTTCAGAACTTACATGACAGTGAAGAAATGTTTCATGTGTCTTGGAGATCATGTATCAGAGAAACATGATGTAACTTCAGGTGTTGCATTGGGCCCTTGACTTTTCTCCCTTTACATGCTGCCAGTCAGTGATGTCATCACAGAACATACTGTCAATTTCTACAACTATGCCGATGATACACAGCTACTTATTTCTGTTGAGGGAGCTCCTCACTGTTTGCATATTTGCTTTCAATGACTGGATGAGTATGCATTTCTATTTGTTCTATTTTTCATTGAGACAGAAATACCAAATTTCTTTTTCATTTTACACCTGTTTTCTAAACATTCTGCAGCTGTATTGAAGGATCCAGCACTAGTGGGACCTAAGTACCTTCATCACAACGACAGAGGTAAGAGTGTTTGAGTGTGTGTGTGTGTGTGTGTGTGTGTGTGTGTGTGTGTGTGTGTGTATCATGTATCAGAGAAACATGATATAACTTCAGGTGTTGCACAGGGCATCTAGCTTGGACTCTTGCTTTCCTCCCTTTACATGCTTCCATTCTGTGAATATTGTGTCAATTTCCATAACCAAGCAGATTATACACAATCATATATTTTTGTTCAGAAAGCTCCTCCCTCCTTGCTTGCTATCAATTACTGGATGAGTATGCATTTTAATTTGTTATATTTCTTCATTGAGACATAAATACAAAATATTTTTTTCATTTTACACCTGTTTTCTAAACATTTTGTAGCTGTATTGAAGGATCCAGCACTAGTGGGACCTAAGTACCTACATCACAACGACA
>NC_137202.1:19221117-19243617 GCF_960531495.2 Zeus faber
AATATTGAAAACTTTCAAACTAAGAATTCAGAAAATAATAAAGAACAGACATTGGACTGTATGGGGAAAAACTTCAGTCAACATCTGTGATGTTTCCTGGTGAAGGTTGTGCAGATAAATTGAAATAGTCAAAACTGTCGAAGAATATATATATTTTTTCTTTCCTATATGAGCTTGACATCATACAGCAGAAACGTACAAATGTACATACAAAATGTCTTAGCCAAATCCAGCCAACTATTCACTTGTTCATTTGTTGTTTATCAAATGAACTTTTCTGGCGTGCTTAAGGTATGACTGATGTGCTTCCAAGATTTCCAGGAAGTATTCCTATCTAAACAAATTGAGCTGCTTTATCACTTATACTTTCTTTAAGATGCGTAGCTTGAGCATGTACTGTAGTTCTGTCAGACAACTTGACGCTTCCACTCCTTGATGGACTGGCCTCTTCTAGCAGCCAATCCCACCTGCTCTAGCTGCTTTGCTCATTTCTGTGTTGTCCCTCCACCTCCCCTGCCTCACTTGCAGAAAGTTACCCCCTGGTGCAATTTAAACAGGGACCCTGTGGATCTTTTTTCTTTCTTCTCTAGAACTCCATCTTCTTTCTTTTCTAGCATTTGCTTTTTATTTTGAAAAAACAATATGACATAGAAACCAACGGCCCGGTCTGAATCCCTGCAAGGAAAAACTCCCAGGAAGCCCTTTTGACCACCACCTTGAGAAGGGGCCACAGAAGGAGGAATCCCTCTTCCAGGATGACCAGGCTGCAGGGGATACCGAGTGGGATAAAATAAAATTATATGCATTACTAAAAAACTACTGTAATTCACTATTGTAATGTCAATGCTAGAGGGTATGAGAGTGTAATTGCTTATCAATTGAAGGCCACGTTTCTTTAATGTGAACCACAGAATCACACTGTTGAACTCCTCCAAGGCAGACATTTGGTCGACAGGGCTTAGCTTTTTCACATCACCAAGAACACGCTTGTTGCTTTGCACCTTCTCCAGCTTGTAGGTGGCCTTTGTTGCTAGAGGGGGAAAGAAAATAACATATTTATAAATGATAATGAGTGCATAGCAGCTGAGAGCATATTTCAGGATTGTAATAAAATTACATAATTGCTATTGAAAAGTGGCGTACCAGCCTTCAACTACTACTTTTTGTCAGCGGAGGGGGTGGTGGAGGCACATGGGGAAGAGTGGATTTTCATGGACATGCATATATGTATGTGGTCGAGAAGAGATGTCCACTTCTCCACTGTTTCCCCTCCAGTAAATGAACCGGATGCTACCGGTAAAGATGATCTTTGACACTCTTTGTCCACATGTTGACCTTCTTGCTGTCCTTCACTTTGGACTACAGTTCATGAATATCTAATCGATTATTTTCTACAGTGAATGTTAGCGTTGCACCAGATTAGCTGTAGCTACAAATAATAAATAAACAACATTTCCAAATGATCCTACCTCCTGCCCAGCTCTGCATCAGTGTTGGCCTAATGAATATACCAATATTAATAAATTATTTGGCTTTATCTCCTGATCACATTAAGGGCACTTAAGAGGCTGTCGTTGCTCGTCGTCAATCCCCTGATGAAGCTCACTGATCAGACCCAATAACTGGTCAGCTAACTCAGCTTACTTCAGCAATCCTTCCTCTCGCCCACAGGTAACTTGCTTACATTGTTTGCATCCTAAATTATTGAAAAAAACACAGCAAGCAAAACAACAGGCTAACGTTAGGTAATGACAAAGAAAACACATTCAGACCCGCCCTTTTATCACATCCCAATCATCTAGGATGTTTAAAAAGATGGTGGTTTGAACACATCTAAAGCACAGCTTGGGTGGCCAACATACCCTACTAGCCATGAGGCAGCTACAACATACAGCTAGCATAATGAGGTGCCTGAAATGTTTGGGTGAAGAAGTCACTGAGACCCAAAAATGAGTTATAGTGCGATATCATTATTAACATATGTGGATTTGAAAGTTACACGACGAATGTCACCACTAGAGTGTTTATGTTGGGGGCCCTGCAAGGAGAGAAGTCGAATATGTTTAAGTTTATGTCAGACAGGGGCTGAGCTGAGACCTATGGATTGGAACCACATGTGTTACGTTATCTCTGTACAAGTATATGAAGATGACTTCTTGATCCATTCGGGAGAGAATATATCTGGCTCCTGTTCTCTCCCAGACATCCATGGCAAGTCTGGTCTGATGCTGTTCTTACTTGTAATAAACTTATAATTATAATCAAGTCAGCATCTGCGGAGACTCCTTCATCAACACATCATCGACAACGAGAAACTACAATTAGAACTACAACAGTAAGTCATTACCTCCCCATGAATATTTATGATTTCCTTGATTTAATGTTCCTCATTGGCCACAAGCAGAAACACGTCAGTTTTTGCCGCGTGACCTGTTAATGCCTCAAAAAGTGACGTGTTAACATATTATTTCGGACATGTTATTTGCTCTTATGGCAATGAGATTCAGGATTCAAGATCCAAGAGGTTTATTCACTCCAGTTCTCAAATTTTTACACTGGCATCCTGTCCATCAAATAATTTATTTAAAAAATGATACTGTTGGTTTATAAAGCACTGAATGGTTAGGGGCCAAAACACATTTCTTATCTTCTGCTACATTAACAACCATCCAGACCTCTCCGGTCGCAATATAATAATAATAATAATTATTATTATTATTATCATAATTATTATTATTATTATTGTTATTATTATTATTATTGTAATTATAATAATAAATGTTTTATCTTTGTTTGGCATTTACAGTATATTTTTAAAGCATTTAATGTGTTCCTGTTCGCCTGTTAATGAGTGAGTTAACCCCCTCCTATTCCACTCAGACCAAAGTGACAGATAAACACAATTATTTATAACTCATATGCCATACAGTTGTACCTTGATTTACAAGTGCACTTACGGAGTTTTCCGATTTAAGAGCTGTCGTTCTGTCGATTTTTTGTATTGATTTGCGAGCAAAAATGTGAATCCTGAGCATGGAAGCATCTCTTTTGCGTTTTGTGCTCACGTTTTGTGCTTTTTGTGCAGTTATTTTGCCAATTTTTTTTTTCTAACCATGGGTCCTAAGAAAGTAAGCGCTGAGAAGAAGAAGCAGATGATATTGACTGAATTAAAGCATAAAATCATAGAAAATCATGAGCGATTCTCTTCGACATTCTCTTTTATTATGTTTTATTATGTTTTTAAACAATATTTGCTATTTATAAATACATTTTTCTTATTTAAAAACACAGAACCAAAAAAGATTGGGGTGGTTGTTTGGGGGCTGGAACGGATAAATGGCATTTCAATTAATTTCAATGGGGAAAATTGATATTGACATTGAAAATTGATTGCTATACGAGCAGATTGAATGACGAGCTCGAACAATATCATGGTTTTGATCAATATCGTAAACCAACAGAAAACTAAAAACTAAAGAAAAACAGAAGTTACTCAATCAACTTAATCTGTTCAGCTTTGTTGTCCAAGTATTTGTGAAATTTGCATCAAAAGAGGCTCAAGTAAACCCCTAAGGATTTTAGATATGAGATAGATAGATAGATAGATAGATAGATAGATAGATAGATAGATAGATAGATAGATAGATTTTTATTTGCATTTTAACGTTGTGCCCTTCAACATGGCAAGGAAGCAAATTGTGAGTGATTTATCACACCCGCCCACAGATATCAGTCTGGGCTGTTGCTGAATAAATACAGCCAGTGAAATCTCCATGAGTAAATTGAGCTTGGAGACATTCGCAAAAAAAATTCTGCTTGTATTATCATCACTAATATGGTTCCAATTTATTGTAAGCGTATTCCAGCATGCTAGAGGCTTTGGTTGAAAACCAGTCATATATATGGGATGACGGAAAGGAAAACATTTAAAAAAATCCCCCTTCCTTCCACCAAGCTCATTAACGTGATGCAATGTGGAGGTGGTGGCGAGCTTCCAATTCCAGACATCAACAATAACATCATATTACTAACAAGTGTTTAAAGTTCAAGTTCAAGTTCAAGTTCAAGTTCAAGTTCAAGTTCAAAAGATTATTTGTGACATACATATACATACAGTCATACATATGCAGTGAAATGTCATGACATCTGGTGGTTATAATGTGGGCTTCTCACAATGAGGACGTGATGAAGGTTTTGTTATGGATGTGGCCAGGGGAACCCAAATGGAGGACACGAAGGAGGCTCAGGAGTAGGTGCGAGGGTAAAGGGTTTATTGAGGAACAAGCAAGGGTCAAAACCAGGCGAACAGTCAAAGGGAAATGTATCGGTTGAAAACCGGGATCCAGAAACATCCACAAACAGACGCAATGATCTGACCGAGTCAAAGTGAATGAGGAAAAGGTTAAATACAAGAGGAGTGACGAGGAGGGTGAAAACTGCTGAAAATTGCTGACTGGTGAGAGGTGCGCAGTGGCAGGAGTGTGAGACCAGAGACCAGGAAACTAGAGAGGGAATAACACCAGACTTGGATGCACTGGCAAAAATGGGTGATCAACAACACTGTTCCCACTAAAAGGTAAGTGTATTAACACTGTGATGCTTTTCTTCGGTTTAAGTTTGATATCTATGCATCTTGTGCTGACCCGGCCCGTCTGTCAAATTTTAAAAGTCAATGTGGCCCCTGAGCCAAAAAGTTTGCTCACCCCTGCCCTAGGCGGAGCCCCTTCCAGGACGCCACCCAGAGACTCCAAGAAGGCCGAATACTCTGAACTGGTGTTCCATGTATAAGCACACACAACAGTCAGAGCTTTCACCCTAGCAACTTGTATAGGCATAGAGGCGACCCTCTCATTCACTGGGGATAACTCCAACACAGCGGCACTCAACCGGGGGCTCGTGAGTATCTCCACACCTACACAGCGCCTCTCACCCTGGGCAACTCCGGAAAAGGAGAGAGTCCAGCACCTCTCCAGGAATTTGGTTCCAGAGCCAGTGCTGTGTGTAGAGGTGATCCCAACTATATCTAGTTTGTAAACAGTAATGTAGTTCACCTAATCTACACCCAGAAAGTGTCCCAAAACGTACCACGCCCGTTAGTTTAACAACAACAATCTTACATTTGTGAATCTAGACAGGTTTACATGCTCTCCTAGTGGAAGTAGCAGACCATGAATGAAACAGTTATGTTAAATAATGATTATATGGTACTGTTGGTGACGTGCCATCGCTGTCTGGACGCAAAACCATCGTATCCCCAAAAAGGCAGCATTTCAACATGTCAACTGGTGGTTAAGATGCTTCATCAGGGTGTGAGTCCTACATGGGAGTGATGTGTGAACTCCTGTATGTGCACCGTTTCCAATGTATCCCTCTATCTTTATTTCCAGAGCGTTTTCTCTCTCCACTGTCTGTTGTGACAGTAACCTTTGTGTAGAAATTCGGATCCAAAGTCGTCAGTGCTAAGTCTCTGCCTCCATCTCTCTCCCACTACTTGGTCAAAGCCTTTCCCAGGTCCAAAGTCATGTTGTCTCTCTGCAAACCTTGTCCACGCCGACTCCCAGCTGCTCACAATGAGTCACTAGAACATACACTCCCAGCGTTGCTTAGTTAGGCAGGATGGTGAAATGTGTTTTTACTTTACATACATACATTTTCAACATGTTTGCTTAGTTTGATGAATACTTTCTCATAAAATGTGTGCCCCAAGTGCACACACACACACTTCAATCCTAAAGCCATTGCTCTGTCTCCAGGTCCCTTTCACACACACACACACACACACACACACACACACACACACACACACACACACACACACACACACACACACACACACACACACACACACACACACACACACACACACACACACACACACACACACACACACACACACTTATTTTAGTATATATAGTCCCAGTTGGGCTGAACAGAATACCAGAATATTTCTTCAGCTGTGGAGATCAACAACAATTTACGTTTGGTAAGTTTAAAGAGCAAATGTGATGTGAGGTGTGAACTGTATTTTTCCCTCAAACAGAGTAACCTTTGCCATTAAAAACTATATAAATTGTTTTTAATTTGTAAGTGACTGTTTGTGAAGGAAAATATGAAACAAGAACATGATCTATAAGAATGCCATACTCAACCTGGGGTTCATTACAAGGACAAAAATGTTTGTGACAAAAATCAATAAAATTGTTTAGGAATAATATAGTGGAAGAATGAATGAAAATATAGAGATTTGTACAATAATTAACTGTTAGTAACTCAATCATTTACCAAGTGATCTCATTTTATACATCTTTGTGTGTGTTTAGTGAGTAAATGAAGGATGATAGAATCTAATGATAGAAGGTGTTAATTAATTAAGCTGCAGGAAACATGAAAAGGACACTTGGACACTTGTAGTAATATTTGAAAGTGATATTTGTAAAAGTAATATTTGAAAAAAGATATGTCTTGAAATTAAAGTAATAAGAAAAACAACATGTCATTACAACTACTAAGGACAATGTCAATATTAAGTTATTGTTAAAACGGTGACAGGTATTTTATTGCATTACATGTTAATTTTTACAAAATATATATATTTTTTATGTATTCCCTGTATATTTCACAAGAATAATAGTGTGATTAATGGCTTGCATGTTAAATCAAATTTGACCATTTATAACGTCACATTTGGATCCTGGCTCCACCAAGCCCATGGCCTATCATGCTCCTAGATAGGTCAATAGATATGAATATTACTGGCTGAAATATTAAAGACATCAGGAAATAAAGTTACTAAGACGGCAGATATTGGCTTCATGCCAAGTAAGTCAAATCCCTCCACAGTATTCTGAGTCAACCATCCAACCATCTGTGTAATCCTGTGTTTCTACCACAACACAGAGTTACAACTACTAAGTGATATCAACTGGCTGAGTAGGAACCAAACACATCACTGAATTTGTTGAATTTCTCAACCTGGAATTTTCAGCATTTATTGCATATTGCGAAAATATTCAAAAACATTATCACAGATTGTGTGTTCGACTAAACTAAGCTGAAAGCTTACAGTGACCAACACATGCTGAAGCAGCCTGAGGCTCACCCACTTATCCTATTGCACTTGTTCTGTGTTTAATAGAAAATGAAGTGTGTGTTCCTGCTCTGTGCTGTGTTGGCTGGGATCATGGCAGTGCCACTTCCTCATGAGAAAGGTATCCAATAAGTGTGTGTGTGTGTGTGTGTGTGTGTGTGTGTGTGTGTGTGTGTGTGTGTGTGTGTGTGTGTGTGTGTGTGTGTGTGTGTGTGTGTGTGTGTGTGTGTGTGTGTGTGTGTGTGTGTGTGTGTGTGTGTGTGTGTGTGTAATCTGATTTACAATTGCAATATTACAGAGAGAACGGCATCTACCGGGTCCAACTCTAAACTGCGAGTGTCCGCCAGCTGCATCAGATATGTGCAGTGGAGTGGGCTCCTCGCCGATGTAACATTAGCTCTTATTACGTTACCGAGAACGGCAAAAAGTTAAAATACTTAACCTTTACCCAGCGAATGCTGTTTACTGTTGCTGTTCTCAGTGTTTTCTGCAGGGCTGCCGTCATGCTCTCGTCCACTAACATGACTTTTGATTTTCCGTCTCCTGTCTACCATGTTTCATATGGATGCAGCATTAGAAGTTATGGCAACAACCGGTTGAGGGGATCTAGCTTGGGCCCTTGCTTTTCTCACTCCACATGCTTTCATTTTGACATGTCCCCACAGAACATACTGTCAGCTACGCTGATGATACACAAGTATATATCTCTGTTAAGAGAGAGCCTCACTGCTTGCATATTTGCTATCAATGACTGGATGAGTATGCATTTCTATTTTATATACATCTTTATTGAGACACAAATATAAAATATTATTTTAAGATGGGATAAAATAAACCTTTATTAGTCCCACAACAGGGACATTTACATCGTTCCAACAGTAAAAAGGGGACAGCTGAAAATACAGAGCATATCAAGTACACACTATAAACAATATAAAATACATAGAAACATACAAATAAAAAAAAAAAATCACCATAAATAGGAACCAGATAGTACTAAGTGTATTGCACATCAGGGATTGCACTTTCTTTTTTCTTTTTCTTTTGTATATAAAAATTTCATTTTACACCTGTTTTCCAAAACATTCAGAAGCTGTATTGCTGGATCCAGAAGTTGGGGAACATAAGTACCTTCGTCACAACGACAATGGTAAGGGTGTTTGAGTTTATTATATTATTATATTATTATAATTATTATTATTATTATTATTATTATTATTATTATTATTATTATTATTATTATTATTATTATGTGTATGAGTGGGGGTTATTATTTGTATTTTTAATAATAAAAAAAAAATAAAAAATAAAAAAATAATAATAATAATAATAATAACAATAAATATAGCTGCTGGCAGCAAATCACAGGGTTCAGTTTAGTCGTGTTAGATAGGTATTACAGTTCTCCGGATTTTGTGCAATGTAACATGAGTTACAATTTTAAACTCATAAGGCCACTGAGACATGATCCGTGGATTTATATAGTGCTGGTTCATGATGTCACAAAGTGACTGTTTTCAATGTAACGGCAATGTTACTCAATTTCCGGTGAATTTGTAAAGTTTTATCAATATTTTTTGATACAAATGTAGATTGATGTGAATCAAATTTGGATGACAACATGTATGAATCGTGCCCGTTGTTGTTTGGGGATCTAGCTTGGGCCCTTGCTTTTCTCACTTTACATGCTTCCATTCGGTAATGTCATCACAGAACATACTGTCAATTTCCATAACCATGCTGATGATACACAACTATATATGTGACCCAACGCAACAAAACCCGCATTTCTAAAATCACCACGAGCCGCCAAATAAGTTGAAAATACCTTTCTAGAAGGAAAACTAGATTCTTCCAGATTCGTATTCATTTGTGGTTGTTTTATCTCTCAATGTATTTTCAAAGCTGAGTTTGATTTCTAAATAGTAGATAAATGTTAAACCGTCAAGTTAACTCCCGTTAGATTACTTTGGGGAAATACAGTTCACTTATCGAGACGCTGAACAGTGCAAACACAGCGAAGTGATCGTTTCCTTTAAAGCCACGGTCCAGGTGTAGATCATTCCTCCATATTCCATGTGATGTGAAGTCACAATGTGAAAAAGTTTTGATAGAGTTCACCCTGTAAATACTACCACTTTTACACACAAACAGACATTATTGTGTCGGTGTCGTATACCAACGAAGAAGAGTGGCTGATGTCGCCACGTGTTGGGAAAACTTTAAGAGTGATTATCTCAGAAACACAGTTTTCCGCACCCTCGTCATTAACAAGCCATAGCACTAAAATATTTGCTTGATTCACACAAGTGACGCCTTGTTTTGAAGCTCTGATTTTCCACTTTCAAATGACGGGAAAAAAAAGAAAAAGTCAAACAGCACCAAATGTACCTAAAATGTTAGGTGGGTAATTTCTGCGAAGAGCTCTTCACTGCTTGCAAATTTTCTGTCAATGATTGGATGAATATGCATTTCTATTTGATACATCTTCATTGAGACACAAATACTAAATATTATTTTCATTCCACACCTGTTTTCCAAACGTTCTGTAGCTCTATTGAAGGATCCAGCGGTTGGGGAACATGAGTACATTTATAACAACAATGAAGGTAAGAGTGAGTGCGTGTGTGTGTGTGTGTATGTGTGTGTGTGTGTGTGTGTGTGTGTGTGTGTGTGTGTGTCTAATCTGATTTACAATTGCAATATTACGGAGAGAACGTCATCTACCGGGTCCAACTCTAAACTGCGAGTGTCCGCCAGCTGCAGCAGATATGTGCAGTGGAGTGGGCTCCTCGCGATGTAACATTAGCTCTTATTACGTTACCGAGAACGGCAAAAAGTTAAAATATTTAACCTTTACCCAGCGAATGCCGTTTACTGTTGCTGTTGTCAGTGTTTTCTGCAGGGCTGCCGTCATGCTCTCGTCCCCTAACATGACTTTTGATTTTCCGTCTCCTGTCTACCATGTTTCATATGGATGCAGCATTAGAAGTTATGGCAACAACCGGTTGAGGGGATCTAGCTTGGGCCCTTGCTGTTCTCACTCCACATGCTTCCATTTTGACATGTCCCCACAGAACATACTGTCAGCTACGCTGATGATACACAAGTATATATCTCTGTTAAGAGAGAGCCTCACTGCTTGCATATTTGCTATCAATGACTGGATGAGTATGCATTTCTATTTTATATATATCTTTTTTTTTTTTTTTTTTTTTTTTTCTAACCTGTGCTGTCAGCATGCTGGGCATACAACACAGAGTATTTGTATGCCATTTGCATCCAGGACAGAGTTAGTCTGCAAGAGGAGTTCAAGTTCTCAACCTGCAATGCAACTCTTTAATAATTCTTCAATCATCAACAACTGCTGCAATAACTCTGTCCTGTGGACGACCTGTAGAATGACAAGAGCACAGTTTTTGGTTATGGAGAGCCACCACCAACCCCCCTCTTTGGAGAACTATTCATCATGTTTGGGTCTATAAACAACTGATCACTACTTCAAGAGGGTGGGAATCACCACGGTGAGACTAATAAACATAGAAACAAACAACATTTACAGAAAAATATGCATATTGGATGACAACATGTATTGAAAAACAGTGAATTAAGTCCGGGAAAACTGGAACTACAACTGGTCCCGTGGCCTCTTCCTGTCAAAGTTATGGCAGTAAATGAGGGAGGAAAGGAGAGGAAAGCACCCCCGGTTGCTGGGGTGCACTCCAAGCAGGTGTGCGTGTATGTGTGTGTGTGTGTGTAAGATGTCCACCAGTCAGTGTACATGACTTAACCCCATTGGTACTGGTGTAGAAGGTCTGTATTATGTTGCGGCGCCTCTATTTTATATATGTCTTCATTGAGTCACAAATATAAAAAATAATTCTAAGATGAGATAAAATAAACCTTTATTAGTCCCACAACCGGTACATTCACATCGTTCCAGCAGTAAAAAAGGGACAGCAGAAAATTATTTTGTAGATAAAAATTTCATTCTGCACCTGTTTTCCAAAACATTCAGAAGCTGTATTGATGGATCCAGAAGTTGGGGAACAAAAGATCAAAATTTGTAAGGGTATTTGAGTTTATTTGTGTGTGTGTGTGTGTGTGTGTGTGTGTGTGTGTGTGTGTGTGTGTGTGTGTGTGTGTGTGTACTTATGTGTGAAATGAGTGTTTGCATGTTCAAAATTTGTTTTTGTGTGTGTTTGTTTGTATGTGTGAATTAAAACTGTACTTGTAAATGTTTATTGTGTGAGAGATGCATCAGAATTTAGACAGAAATAATAAATGTTTTTTCATTCTGAAGTTGCAGCTGGACGGAGGATATACGGAATTCTGCCATCAGGCAAAGGTAAGTGTGTTGATTATTATTATTATTATTATTATTATTACTTTTATTATTATTATTATTATTATTATTATTATTATTATTATTATTATGTGCATGAGTGGGAGTTATTATTTTTATTTTTTCATAATAATAATAATCATAATAATCATAAATATAGCTGCTGGCAGCAAATCACAGGGTTCAGTTTAGTCGTGTTAGATAGGTATTACAGTTCTCCGGATTTTGTGCAATGTAACATGAGTTACAATTTTAAATTCATTAGGCCACTGAGACATGAACCGTGGATTTATATAGTGCTGGTTCATGATGTCACAAAGTGACTGTTTTCAATGTAACGGCAATGTTACTCAATTTCCGGTGAATTTGTAAAGTTTTATCAATATTTTTTGATACAAATGTAGATTGATGTGAATCAAATTTGGATGACAACATGTATGAATCGTGCCCGTTGTTGTTTGGGGATCTAGCTTGGGCCCTTGCTTTTCTCACTTTACATGCTTCCATTCGGTAATGTCATCACAGAACATACTGTCAATTTCCATAACCATGCTGACGATACACAACTATAAATGTGACCCAACGCAACAAAACCCTAATTTCTTCCAGATTCATATTCCTTTGTGGTTGTTTTTTCTCTAGATGTATTTTCAAAGCCGAGTTTGATTTCTAAATAGTAGATAAATGTTAAACCGTTAAGTTAATTCCCGTTAGATTACTTTGGGGAAATACAGTTCAATTATCGAGACGCTTAACAGGGTTAGGGTTAGGTGTCACCACAGAACATACTGTCAGCTACGCTGATGATACACAAGTATATATCGCTGTTAAGAGAGAGCCTCACTGCTTGCATATTTGCTATCAATGACTGGATGAGTATGCATTTCTATTTTATATATATCTTTTTCTTTTTTTTTTTTTTTTTTTTTAACCTGTGCTGTCAGCATGCTGGGCATACAACACAGAGTATTTGTATTTGTATGCCATTTGCATCCAGGACAGAGTTAGTCTGCAAGAGGAGTTCAGGTTCTCAACCTGCAATGCAACTCTTTAATAATTCTTCAATCATCAACAACTGCTGCAATAACTCTGTCCTGTGGACGACTTGTAGAATGACAAGAGCACAGTTTTTGGTTATGGAGAGCCACCACCAACCCCCCTCTTTGGAGAACTATTCATCATGTTTGGGTCTATAAACAACTGATCACTACTTCAAGAGGGGGAGAATCACCACGGTGAGACTAATAAACATAGAAACAAACAACATTAACACAACAACATGAGCATTGGATGACAACATGTATTGAAAAACAGTGAATTAAGTCCAGGAAAACTGGAACTACAAATGGTCCCGTGGCCTCTTCCTGTCAAAGTTATGGCAGTAAATGAGGGAGGAAAGGAGAGGAAAGCACCCCCGGTTGCAGGGGTGCACTCCAAGCTGGTGTGCGTGTGTGTTCCAGCAGTAAAAAGGGGACAGCAGAAAATAAAGAGCACTTATCGAGACGCTGAACAGCCACATGGAGTTAGAGTGATGCTATTACCGTCTGTAGAGTCCTGGTGGTAACTGCGCGAGACCAAATAGAAAAAAGGCCAAAAAAAAAAAGGCTCCGCTGTGTGATTGTCGGTAGAGAGCTGGTGCAACTGAAGCACATTTATAAGGGGCGTCCTGCTCAGACTTTCCAGTGATCTGTAAAATTATATTTTGAAGTTATTATGAGGGGTCCATCCTGTATGGCAGATCCTTATTGCTGGAATATCAACTTTGACATAACACAGGAACACGGTTGATGTTGTGTTTGAACCGCATTGTTGCAGAAACCTCATGGTTGAAGTTCCATCCAAATCTATCTACATACAGATCAGATATTAACAAAAAATCTGCCAAATTTTAGGGGTTTTAAGACTGACGAGCCAGTAGGTCTGACGCCGAAATATGTCCCACCCGGCTAAAACTATCTTGAAAACATACTTTGGCATTATCGAGAAACACGGTTGAGGTGTCGTTTAAACCGATATATAAAAAGGATCTTGTTGTTTAAATTTCATCCAAATAGATCTAGATATGGAGCAGATATTAGTAAAAAACTGAAAACTGTGACCTAAAATATTCAGTTGGTCCTGGTTAACTGACACATTTCACGTCTGGTTAGAAAATGAACAAGATGATATTTACTGTAAGATGCTTTATGACATCATCATATTATTTAATATAAATGTACAGATTCCCATTGAAAATGTCCAGTTGGAGCGTGTCCAGTGTGCGGTCTAGACTAACTCTGTCACTCTGTAGTGTTTAGACGTTACCAAACTATCGATTTACGTGTATATTTATATAGCTTGTTACCTGGTAGATGTCAGTAGATCTGTTGTGTGTGTGTACTTTTGTGTGAAATGAGTGTTTGCATGTTCAAAATTTGTTTTTGTGTGTGTGTGTTTGTATGTGTGAATTAAAACTGTACTTGTGAATGTTTATTGTGTGAGAAATGCATCGGTATTTAGACTGAAATAATAAATGTTATTTTCATTCTAAAGTTTTACGTGGACGGGATATTGCAAAGCATTCAGCCACCGCCTAAAGGTAAGTGCGTGTGTTAATTATTATTATTATTATTATTATTATGATGATGATTATTATTATTATTATTATAATTATTATTATTATTATTATAAGTATTATTTGCATGAGTGGGAGTTATTAATTTTATTTTATAATAATAATAATAATAATAATAATAATAATAAATATAGCTGCTGGCAGCAAATCACAGGGTTCAGTTTAGTCGTGTTAGACAGGTATTACAGTTCACCGGATTTTGTGCAATGTAACATGAGTTACAATTTTAAATTCATAAGGCCACTGAGACATAAACCGTGGATTTATATAGTGCTGGTTCATGATGTCACAAAGTGACTGTTTTCAATGTAACGGCAATGTTACTCAATTTCCGGTGAATTTGTAAAGTTTTATCAATATTTTTTGATACAAATGTAGATTGATGTGAATCAAATTTGGATGACAACATGTATGAATGGTGCCCGTTGTTGTTTGGGGATCTAGGTTGGGCCCTTGCTTTTCTCACTTTACATGCTTCCGTTCGGTAATGTCATCACAGAACATACTGTCAATTTCCATAACCATGCTGACGATACACAACTATATATGTGACCCAACGCAACAAAACCCGCATTTCTAAAATCACCACGAGCCGCCAAATAAGTTGAAAAAACCTTTCTAGAATGAAAACTAGATTCTTCCAGATTCATATTCCTTTGTGGTTGTTTTATCTCTAAATGTATTTTCAAAGCCGAGTTTGATTTCTAAATAGTAGATAAATGTTAAACCGTTAAGTTAATTCCCGTTAGATTACTTTGGGGAAAAACAGTTCACTTTTCGAGACGCTGAACAGGGTTAGGGTTAGATGTCACCACAGAACATATTGTCAGCTACGCTGATGATACACAAGTATATATCTCTGTTAAGAGAGAGCCTCACTGCTTGCATATTTGCTATCAATGACTGGAAGACTATGCATTTCTATTTTATATGAATATCTTTTTTTTTTTTTTTTTTTTTTAAACCTGTGCTGTCAGCATGCTGGGCATACAACACAGAGTATTTGTATGCCATTTGCATCCAGGACAGAGTTAGTCTGCAAGAGGAGTTCAAGTTCTCAACCTGCAATGCAACTCTTTAATAATTCTTAAATCATCAACAACTGCTGCAATAACTCTGTCCTGTGGACGACCTGTAGAATGACAAGAGCACAGTTTTTGGTTATGGAGAGCCACCACCAACCCCCCTCTTTGGAGAACTATTCATCATGTTTGGGTCTATAAACAACTGATCACTACTTCAAGAGGGGGAGAATCACCACGGTGAGACTAATAAACATAGAAACAAACAACATTTACACAACAACATGAGCATTGGATGACAACATGTATTGAAAAACAGTGAATTAAGTCCAGAACAACTGGAACTACAACTGGTCCCGTGGCCTCTTCCTGTCAAAGTTATGGCAGTAAATGAGGGAGGAAAGGAGAGGAAAGCACCCCCGGTTGCAGGGGTGCACTCCAAGCAGGTGTGTGTGTGTGTGTGTGTGTGTGTGTGTGTAAGATGTCCACCAGTCAGTGTACATGACTTAACCCCATTGGTACTGGTGTAGAAGGTCTGTATTAAGTTGCGGCGCCTTTATTTTATATATGTCTTCATTGAGTAACAAATATAAAATATAATTTTTAGATGAGAAAAAATAAACCTTTATTAGTCCCACAACCGGTACATTCACATCGTTCCAGCAGTAAAAAGGGGACAGCAGAAAATAAAGAGCACTTATCGAGACGCTGAACAGCCACATGAAGTTAGAATGATGCTATTACCGTCTGTAGAGTCCTGGTGGTAACTGCGCGAGACCAAATAGAAAAAAGGCCAAAAAAAAAAAGGCTCCGCTGTGTGATTGTCTGTAGAGAGCTGGTGCAACTGAAGCACATTTATAAGGGGTGTCCTGCCCAGACTTTCCAGTGATCTGTAAAATTATATTTTGCAGTTATTATGAGGGGTCCATCCTGTATGGCAGATCCTTATTGCTGGAATATCAACTTCGACATAACACAGGAACACGGTTGATGTCGTGTTTGAACCGCACTGTTGCAGAAACCTCATGGTTGAAGTTCCATCCAAATTTATCTACATACAGAGCAGATATTAACAAAAAAACTACCAAATTTTAGGGGTTTTAAGACTGACGAGCCAGTACATCTGACGCCGAAATATGTCCCCACCCGGCTAAAACTATCTTGAAAACATACTTTGGCATTATCGAGAAACACGGTTGAGGTGTCGTTTGAACCTCTATGTAAAAAGGATCTTGTTGTTTAAATTTCATCCAAATAGATCTACATGTGAAGCAGATATTAGTGAAAAACTGAAAAACTGTGACCTAAAATATTCAGTTGGTCCAGGTTAACTGACTCAAAAATGAACAAGATGATGTTTACCGTAAGATGCTTTATGACATCATCTTATTATTTAATATAAATGTACAGATTCCAATTGAAAATGTCCAGTTGGAGCGTGTCCAGTGTGCGGTCTAGACTAACTCTGTCACTCTGTAGTGTTTAGACGTTACCAAACTATCGATTTATGTGTATGTTTATATAGCTTGTTACCTGGTAGATGTCAGTAGATCTGTTAGATTGATATATTAAATCCGTGGTCCACATTACTTTGCCGGATTAATGAAAAAAAGTAAGAGAAACAAATCCGTAAAATGTCATCAGCGCGTCCCTCGAAAACACTGAGATGTGCAACTCAGTGATGCCTTCAAAATCCAACGTGGCGTTGGAAAAATAGAAGCCGTGCAATGGTAATTACCCACAGAAATATCGCAATGTTTGTCGTATTTCATTGAAACAGAACTTTGTGAAAATGTAATTGTAATGTAAATGTACTGGAGCGTTATTACCTCAGACAACACGGTGAGTTCTAACAATAAAAAGTTATGGTTTACAGGCAAACTTGGACAGTTGTTTTATAGACAGGAGTGTTGCGGTTGTCTACCACATAGGGGTTGCTCCACGAGACGAGCAACCAGGAGACGACAGACCGGGGGGAGCCCATGCTGCAATCTTGTAAAATCGGAAAATCATGCTGCGCATGTTTGACATAATTTTTCTATGTCAGGGATGTAAATCCAAACCTGGATCTTGGCCTTGAAAAAAAAAACCTGGTCTGAAACCAAATACTGACAGTGTTTTCCACAAATATACAGTAGGTGTTCAACCCAGTCAAAAGACAAAAGTACCCTGCTAGAAATACAACCCTTGTAGTGCCTAATGTTGGAGCATGATCATTGACAAAAAGATCCAAAACTTTCAAACTCAGAACTCTGAAAATAATAAAGAACAGACGTTGAACTAGAGCGGAAAAACCCCAATCAACATCTCTGATTTTCCCTGGGGGAGGTTGTGCAGCTATATTGAAATAGTCCAAACTGTCAACAATTTTCTTTTTCCCTACATGAGCCTGACATCGGGTACAAATGTACATTCAAAAATGTTTGAGCCCAGTCCAGCCAACTGTTCCCTTGTTAATTTGTTGTTCATCTGATGAACTTTAATTTTCTGCCGTGCCTCATGTACCACTGATGTGACGCTGATGTGCGATATTTTTTGTGAATAGGACACTAAAACGGCGCAGATAGCGGGAGCAATTCATACGCAATTCATGGGCCTATTAGTCGCCGAAGTCCATTTCTTTGTGAACTCGCCCCAGAGACTGCAAATCTTAGTGCATTCTGGAATTGCATGAAATTGTCCTTTAGTAACAATGGAGCAATATTTAATGTTCTGCTTTTCTTTCTCCACAGTCGTGTAGGTCGTGGCTGATGACTTGAAGTTGATCTTCTTAAGTCAACACAGATAAATTATGTAAAATTATTCTTCTGACTGTGTAATCTATGTATCATCTATATCTTCCTATTCATTATGATTATCTATATATTGTGGATGAATCCAATGAGAAAAATAATTAAATAAAGCAGCTTAAATCATCCTTCATGGCTGACGTCATTTTTCTATGTCAGTGATACAAGTCCAGACATGGATCTTGGCCATAAAACCTGGGCTTTGAAAGTTGTCAATCACACACACACACACACACACACACACACACACACACACACACACACACACACACACACACACACACACACACACACACACACACACAGACAGACAGACAGACAGACAGACAGACAGACAGACAGACAGACAGACAGACAGACAGACAGACAGACAGACAGACAGACAGACAGACAGACAGACAGACAGACAGACAGACAGATACACACACTCAGACACTATATCTATCTATCTATCTATCTATCTATCTATCTATCTATCTATCTATCTATCTGTCTGTCTGTCTGTCTGTCTGTCTGTCTGTCTGTAGTAGCTACTTTTGTGTCAGGGTATTTGTACTTTTACTGAAGTGGAAGTTGTGAGTACCCACTTCCACTTACAAGTTGAAACAGGAGCAGAGAGCAGGTCTCTCCCAAAGTGGAGCTCCCAGTGACAGTGGACAAGTTGAGGGGATCCCATGGCAGCTGCCACCTGGTGCTGGAAGAAAGAAAAAAGATCTACAGGGGCCCTGTGTGGGGCCCTTATGTCCGCTGCACCCTGCTGGGCCCCCATCCAGAACGTAAGATCATCACCACCCTCTCCAGGATACCCTGTGACATCATCCCCTCCCCATTCAAAACAAACGCTTTGTGATGTCATCCAGAATGCATTTTGCTGTCATGAAATACAGATACCAACCGTGACATATATTATATGACACAACAACTAGTAAACACAACGCAGCTGACTACTGTAAACTGATATATAGGCTATAATATAATGTATATAAATAAGAATATTAACTACTGTATGGTTGGTGAAACAAATGAGCCATCTATAATAAGCTATATATAGCTTGTCATAGATTCATCTATATCAAATATATATCAAAGGTCAGAATACTTAATTGTTTTGAACTGTATTATAATGTGGGATAGCAATTTGAACCAATTCAGTAGAAACTTTGTAATTAGGATGTTAAAATGGAAAAAATGTGACTGGATTTAACTTTATGAGTAAAATTCAGTGAATGCAAGTTGTTGTACATAAATATTATCGTGGTAAAATGGGCTCTGAAGTGACCACGGTGTGGACACACACTCCTTTCAGTTGACATGGCAAGATGTCACTGTGAACTATTTCGGGAATGCACCTATTACTGTAACTACAGTCACTTTGCAGGATGATGAACGTTGCGTTTAAATTGCACTTGCAGAAATTTGCCACTCGAGGGCATTAGTGTGTTGTAAACGGGCATTCCTGCACAGTTTTTGAGAGAAAACACACACAGCGACACATTGTGAGAGTGTGTGTTCGTGTGTGTATCTCTGTTCATGGATCTGTTGTCTCATTCTCATCCATTATCTCAAGTCCAGTGGCCTGCAGCGAGATGTCTAACAGATGTAATATATAATATTTTATAGTATACAATGTGCACTAAGTAATTTTCTGATGGAGCAGTAGCACTCACTTTCCAATCGAAATAACTCCTTGAATTACTTTAAAATAATCGTTATTCTATTATGTACCGTCTGGGCTCTACTGCTCATCATTCCCGCTCAAGGTTTGAGCAAATGTCGCCATTCCTGCCTTTGGAGCTTTGAAATATAGGAGTGATGAGGTTGAATCCCTCCATCGGATGAAAAGATAAGAGCCCAACAGGTGGATGCCGGGGAGGTGGAGGGAGAGCAGCAACACAGCAATGAGCAAAGCAGCCAGAGCAGGTTGTAATGGCTGCTTGAAAAGGCCGGTCCATAAGGGTGTGGAAGCTTGTGGCGCCGTCAAGTTGTCTGACAGAACCAGATCCTCAAGCTACACATTATTAAGAAAGTTAAAGTTGAGAAGCAAATCATCATTATTTTGTCAAGGAAGAGTGCCTGGAAATCTTCGAAGCACAACACCATATTTATAGGAAGGTACTTTTGGCTTTTGACCGGGTTGAACACAAATATTTATGGTAAACACTCTCAGTGTTTGGTTTCAGACCAGGTGTTATGGCCAAGGTTTGGATTGATACCCCTGACATAGAAAAATGATGTCAGACATGTAGGATGATTTAATCAGCTTTATTAAATTATTGTTGTAATTGGATTTAAGTCATCAGCCATAATTCACATGGCTTTGGAAATAGAGATGCAGAATGATAAATAGTGCTCCATCGTTGTCTTCTTGCAATTCCTGGGACTGGGTGATGCTCCTCATGGCCTAGTGTAGGGGTTGCTCCACGGGTGGCAAGCTTCCTTGGGAGCGGGGGTGGCTACTGTGGCCGCGGGCCTCCATACTAGGGTTATTCCTGTGACTGTAGGATGTCTGTCCAGCTGCCGGTCTCAGGGGTGTCTTTGGGGCCTTTTCCGCTGTTTGTAGGTGCCACAAAAATAATACCGACCTTATGCACTAGAAACGGTTGGGACAAGTCAAGTCAAGTCAAGTCACACTTTATTTATAGAGCTCATTTCATACCAGGGCAACACAATGCGCTTTACAAAGAAATACAAAAAAAAAGAGAGAACGTAGTTGTCAGCCGGTAATTACAAACGAATGCCCCTGAAACAACAGCAACAGCAAAGGCAACAGCAAAGACAACAAAAACAACAATAAAAGCGACTCCAACCACAGTGGCATTAACAGCAACAGAAAACAACAACAGCAGCAACAACAGCCGTAGAAACAGCAACAACGGCAGCAGCAACATCGACACCAGCAGCAACAACATCAGCAGCGACGTACACGCAAAGACGTCACCGGAACCGGGACTGGAAGCTCTCACCAGAACTGGAAATGTCACTCAGGTCAGAGATGGTTAAGTCGAGGTATAAGGTTACGTTAAGTTGAGGTATATGGTAAACGAGAGTAAAGTTTAGGTATAAGACACACACACACACACACACACACACACACACACACACACACACACACACACACACACACACACACACACACACACACACACACACACACACTTATTGGATACCTTTCTCATGAGGAAGTGGCACTGCCATGATCCCAGCCAACACAGCACAGAGCAGGAACACACACTTCATTTTCTATTAAACACAGAACAGGTCCGACAGGATAAGTGGGTGAGCCTCAGGCTGCTTCAGCATGTGTTGGTAACTGTAAGAATTCAACTTAGTTTGGTCATAATTCATGTTCTGTGACTTGTTTGAATTTGTTTTGAATATTCTCGCAATATGCGAAAAGAGCTGAAGATTCCAGGGTCAGTGATGTGTTTGGTTCCTACTCAGCCAGTTGATATCACTTAGTAGTTGTAACTCTGTGTTGTGGTAGAAACACAGGGTTACACAGATGGTTGGATGGTTGACTCAGAATACTGTGGAGGGATTTTACTTACTTGGCATGAAGCCAATATCTGCCGTCTTAGTAACTTTATTTCCTGACGTCTCTAATGTTCAAGCCAGTAATATTCATATCTATTGACCTATCTAGGAGCATGATAGGCCATGGGCTTGGTGGAGCCAAGTTCCAAATATGGAAGGTGAATGGTAAAATAAGTTTTAACATGCAAGCCATGACTGTTCTTCTTGTACATTATATACATAAATACATAAAAAAATGAGGTATGCAAATAATAAACCAGTCACCGTTTTAACAAGAACTTAATATTGACATTGGTAGTTGTTCTTCTAAGTAGTTGCAATGACATGGTGTTTTTCTTATTACTTCAATTTTAAGACATATTTTTAGTCAAATAATACTTTTTCAAATACAACTTTCCAATATTACTACAAGTGTCAAAATGTCCTTTTCATGTTTCCTGCAGCTTAATACATTCTATCAAAAATATCACTCTATGTCATTTATTTATTCCCTAAACAATACTCAAACATGTATTAAATTATTTCACTTGGTATATTATTGAGCTACAAACAGTTAATTACTTTACAAGTCTCAATATCTTCATACATTCTTCCACTATATTATTCATAAACAATCATATGAATCGTTGTCAAAAATATTTTTAATGGCAAAGGGGAAGAGGAAAAATACAGTTTATACCTCACATCACATTTGCTCTTTAAACTTACCAAACGTAAATTGTAGTTGATCTCCACAGCTGAAGAAATATTCTGGTCAGTCCAACTGGGACTATATACCAAAACAACTGCGTGTGTGTGTGTGTGTGTGTGTGTGTGTGTGTGTGTGTGTGTGTGTGTGTGTGTGTGTGTGTGTGTGTGTGTGTGTGTGTGTGTGTGTGTGTGTGTGTGTGTGTGTGTGTGTGTAATAGGGGCCTGGGGACAGAGCGATGGCATCAGGAATTGTGGATTGATGTGTGTGTGTGATGTGTGCACTTTTATGAGAAAGTGCTGTTGATTACCTGATCACGCTAAGCAAACATGTTGATTTTTATGAAAAGTAAAAACACATTTTACCAACCTGCCTAACTAAGCAGCGCTGGGAGTGTATCTTCTAGTGACTCGTTGTGAGT
>NC_137202.1:19248617-19258617 GCF_960531495.2 Zeus faber
ATAGATAGATAGATAGATAGATAGATAGATAGATAGATAGATAGATAGATAGATAGATAGATAGATAGATAGATAGATAGATAGATAGATAGATAGATAGATAGATAGATAGATAGATAGATAGATAGATAGATAGATAGATAGATAGATAGATAGATACATAACTAGTAGTGACTTTTTCATTTTTCTTTCTTTGTTCTAGTGCACACAACCTATTTGTGATATCTGGGTCACAGGTAGATTTAAATTGTGATATACTTCAGGACGCCTGCTTTTGTTTAAAACAATTGACACCCCTTTTTTTGGGGGTTTTTGAGTTTCCCGGGGGTTTTTTTCTTCATTATTTGGGCCTGTAGAGCCCTTGGATCGTATAAACACAATATGAGGCTATGAGAGTATAAGAGAGGGCAGATAGGTAGACACATCTTTTCATCCCTTGTTGATTCCATTAATATCACGTTTACACATAATGTCTCTGATTGTTAATGTAAAACTACCTACAAATTGACAGAATCAGTACATAGACTGTGTTGTACGGTACATGGTTCAAACACTGTATTTTTAAAAGGACAATAACTTGGCATTTAAGCAGGGCAATCTAATCACAAGGTATAGCTGGGTTCTAGCTGCCAGGCTGATATAGTTAACCATTGATTCAATTGCGTACCCTGGTGCACTGCTTCCTCTGTCCCCATACAAATTGGTGTGATAGACAAACTCAACCAGACATGCACAGGCACGAGGTACACACGGATACACACTTGGTATAAATTATTCTGTATTCTGTGACAAAGGGTTCCCTCTCTTTTTGTGTGATTCCTGTCCTTTACAAGCCCCCCCCCCTTACCCTCCAACACGGTGAGGACAGTTGAGGGTGAATGTTTCTTTTGTAAATAAAGGTTTAATCACAACCACAACCGTACTGAAATGATTGTATTTGTTGAAGAGACATAAATAGTAGACCTTCGGTGTCTGCATTTGAAATGCAATGGTTTTCATTTAACATCACATCAGTCTGAACTTACATTTATTTTATTACCTCCACATTTATGACGAGTGCACACACTATTGGTACCCTGTCTCAGTGGGATGAGGCAAGGGGAGGAGCCTAACTACACCAGCCCACATCCCTCAGCCTTCCCAGGAGATAACTCATCCAGCTGGTTTGGACTGAACCACGCAGAGCAGCATCCCATTGCCTCCATCTCCTTCCCGTCGGAGGCAGCGCCCTCCTACGAATCACATGTGACGGAGCAGGAACAGTGACCTGTAGAAGCACCAATCGGAGGCACAGAAAAACAGGCGGTCTCACCATTAAGAGGCAAACCAGATGTTGTCGGACAATTGACATTTTTTTTTACTTCCATGGGCACCATTGGGTTTCTCCCGTTCTTGGCTAAAAGCTTAACCGAGGGGAGGAAGATGGCTTCTATAGGGCACTGGACTCAATAGAGAGAATTTTAACATCTTGTAAAAATTCAAATGTTTTCTATGGACATTGGAATTTCATTCACAAAGATGAAGCCACCGTCATTTACAGATTGTGTCTCAAGGTCAAGTGTTCCAGATTGTTGCCAGAATATTTCTTCAGCCATACTATGACACATGTATTAGTCCTCCTTTCTTCTCTTTGGCTGTAACTTTGATGATTATGTGACAATATGATAGACACAAATACATAGATTGCCCCCCCAAAGACCCCGAGGCAAATCAAATACAGCCAAGAATTATAGCATAATTTTAGGCTTATTTTTAAGGAGAATCAATGAATAAGTAAACATGTTTTTGCATTGGGTATGCCACAGTTATTAGAAGCAGATATGGAAGGCAGTGAGGGGCCCCTACCATCAATCACCTTTAGAAAAGGAATGCAGTAGTTGTGGTATCAAATCAACATCATGAATTATATATTTGCATGAAAACAAGATAAATAAGAGTGTAAACTATGTAATTGAGTGTAAGAATAAGGGTGAAAGCATGTCTCGCCAGAGAGGTCTCTGAGAAGCCAGTGGTGTGTGGGTCACTTTGGGTGACCTGGAGCTTTTTTGGAGGTAGACCAGGTTTCTAAGTAATTGTCTCCATCTGGTGGTTCGTAAGATCAAAAAAATAGGAGTGAAAAACACATGAGACGCCCAGATGTCTAAGTCATTATGAAGACAAGGAAGAGTCGATTGCTTTGAAAATAATATAAGACTTTGCAAACCAAGTTTTAGTTGAGTGTACTCTGTAGACCTCACTCAGACTTGTTATTTTTTAATAAAAGTCTTATCTGTTAACTCAACTTTGCCTCAAGTGCTGCCTTTTTGTTACAGCACTACAGAGTGGTTTTCTTCACAACAGAATCAGACTGAATTAAAATATGAGAAGAACATAAGAAGGTTGGTGACTGTATATCCACCTCACCTCGCTCATTACAGCCACTCTGTGACTGAGGACCCCTAGGCCCACCAGCCATGGGTTACTGTCAATATCATGGAGGACCTGGAAAATTCTTACCACGCAAAGTGAAATGCCCACTTTTATTGTTGTGCCCATGAACAGGGCAAGTAAGCAAATCGTGACCCACCGCTGGTTTTAGGTACTTTTGGTGCCGTTTGACTTTTTTTTTTTTTTTTTTACGTCATTTGAAAGTGGAGAATCCGACCATCAAGCAAATATTTGTAAAGCTTGTTAGTTAAAGCTATGTTTCGTTAATGATGAGGGTGCGGCAAACCGTGTTTCTGAGGTAATCACCCACAAAGATTTTCCCACACTTGGCATATGGAATATGGAGGAATGATCTTCACCTGGACGTTCCCTTTAAAGGACACGATCGATTGGCGATGTTCAGCGCTGGTCAGCATCTCTGTGAATGAACTGCGTATCCCAATAAAATCTAATATTATTCAATATTTAAATCGACTGTTTAACGTTTATCTGCTATTCATAAATTAAACTTGGTTTTGAATATATGTTGATAAAAAAAAAAAACACAAAGGAACAGGAATCTGGAAAAATCTCATTTTCCTTCTAGAAAGTTTCTTTCTTTTCTTTTTTTTTTCTTTTTTTGTGCTCTTGTCATTCTACACATCATCCACAGGACAGAGTTATTGCAGCAGTTCTTGATGATTTAAGAATTAGTAAAGAGTTGCATTGCAGGTTGAGAAGTTGAACTCCACTTGCAGACCAACTCTGTCCTAGATGCAATGGCACAAATACTCTGTGTTGTATGTCCTGCATGCTGAAAGCACAGGTTAAAAAATAAAAAATAAATAAGGTCAACTTAAGGTCAATTTATTTGGCGGATCGTGGCGATTTTAGATTCACAATTGTAATTGATTTATCACACCTGCCCACAGATATTAGTTTAGGCTGGTGCAGAATAAATACAGCCAGTGAAAATTCCCTGAGTAAATTGAGCTTGGAGACATACGTCTGTATCACTGATCACTAATATGGCTCCCATTTATTGTGTTTTCCACCATGCTACAGGCATTGGTGGAAAACCAGTCATTACACTGATAGACTCATATATGAGTGTAATGTATCCTCCACTTAGCTCTTTGATTAAATGGTGAATAAAAAACAAAAAAAAATATTGCAAGCCTCCTTAAAGTTTTCTGAGTGGGAAACTCTGGACTGGCAGGCCAAAGGTATGAGGGGGTGCTAGGAGTGTAGGGGCCAAGGGAATTGCTATACCAGTTAAAAAGGTTTTAAGTCTCTAATAAAAAAGTGGAGGGAATATCACAGATGGACTGGGAAGCTGTTCCAACACGGGAGCATAAAAACTGAAGGCTGCTCTGCCAGCTTCAGTATTAACTCTTGGAATGTGTAGAAGGCTGGAGGATCTGAGAGACCTGACTGACTCAAAGCTGACCAGCATTTTGGAAATGTTATTTGGTGCCAGGTCAATGAGAGCTTTGTAAACCATAATAGTTATTATTCGTGCATAAGTAATAGTGTAATTGTTTGTGAACTGTCTATTTAAGAATTTTACTGAGAAATTGGAGGTTATTATAGGGTTAGTGTGGTCAATGTTTTACCTCTTTTGAAAAAGTAAACTATCTAGGACAGTACAAGGAATGCATGGATTATTTGCTAACTGTTTTTCAGATTATCATTAAAAACCTGGAGCCCCAAGGACCAACCCTGTACCAAGTAGATGTCAGAATGGCCAGAGAGAGAAATTTTAACCCTAAAATAAAACAATACCGCTACTGCACTGGAAGTTATTTGTTTGTTAAAATGACAGTGGGTGGTCATGATGTTTGATGATTCTCATGTAAGAGTCCTCTCTACATGTCCATGTGAAAGGAGTAAAGACTAAACACATCTGAGTCAGCGTATCAATGCATTTTACTGATAATCTTTTTGGCCCTTCTTCTTGACCTTGATGTATAGAGGTCCTGAAGGGTGGACAGGTCACAGTCGATGATCCTCTCTGCTCTGATGACCTGCTGAGTCTGGCTTCATCCTAGATGTTGGCCCATACCAGGCATGCAGTTATTAGTGTTTTTCCGTGATTGAATAACTGATGTGTGTTCCTTGCCAACGTTCTCAAGTGTAATCTCTCTTAACACTTTGAATTACAGTCATTTTTGGAGGTTTAAATTGCTTGGGTTAATTTGATCCCAAACATAAAAGAAGTCTGTTTATTTTTACAAAATAGCTGGGTTACTTTGCACAGAGGATGCAATAAAAGTGGGAAGGGACACTGTCACAACCTTCCGCTGCTGATGTGATGTGTTTTCTGACGAGCGTGGACATCTATGGGGGGACGTCCACCATATTTGGTCTGCATCTAGGCACTCTTGCACACACATGCAAAGGTATTGTGTAAACAGTACAGAGAGAGGAAGAGGTCCCCTTCAATTTTCTATCACTATTGATGCAATTCCATTCCTTAGTCTGGGTAACCCCCGGCCATCAAACTGTTGTTTTCTATCCACTTATCTCTTCCCTTTCTCTTCCCCATCCTGCAACACGGAACTAGAACCTGTCTCCTTATCTACAGGGTATCTACTTGGGCTGAACAATTAATCAAATTCAAACCGACTTCGCAATTTAATAGAAGGCAAGTTTCAAATCCCAAAGCCTGCGATTCAAAAACAAGTTTTTTCTTCTGTCCAGGGTCGGCTCTTCCTTTCGGCGAGATAGGGGTCCGCCTAGCGTGCCACCCTGACAGGGAGGGGGGACGGAGAGGGAGTGATCAGGGGACAGTTTGCGCACCTGTCTCCCTCTCCGAGGGAACCAAAGTGCATGTGTCAGCGAAGCACACGGCAGCAACATGGCGCCCATGATGGGCGAGCCGCAACAGTGTCCTTTTATTTTATTTTACATCTCATTATGGAACGAAACAAGTGCGTATGGAACGAAACCGTTCTTAACGGGGACACTTTCTTCATGACTCTCCTACCAACCCCCCAATTTTATTTTTATAGTTCAGTAGTTAAGAAAAATGTTATTTATATCAATTCATTCATCAATTCATCTCATTTCACCATAACACGTAGGCCTCGCCTACAGGAAACAGCATTTTAAATGTTGACTGTATCCAATGTTGTCTTGGTCATACTATAGAATTATTTATTACTTGTGTTTGGTGAAAAATGCAGAAGAGAGGGAACTTAATATGCTGTGGATATGTATGTGACAGATAATCTCTTGAACTTGAACTTGAACTTGGACTTTGGGTACTTTGGTTTGATTGGCCGACTTCTCAACGGATCAATGCCCTTTGCTCCCTCCACTGGCGAGCAGCTTGTCGTCCGTGCACGTGTGCAAAGCTGCGGCTTCTCTCCTTCCCTTTCTGAAGCTACTGCCTCCATCTTTCTCCACCTACGTAGTCAAAGCCTTTCTCAGGTCCAAAGCCATGTTGACCCTCTGCCACCCTTGTCCACGCCGACTCCCACCTGACCCAATCACAACTAGTCACAAGAACATACACTCCAAGCATCACTCAGTTAGGCAGGATGGTAAAATGTGCTTTTACTTTTCATAGAAATGAACATGTTTGTGTAGTTTGATCAGGTAAGCATCAACAATTTTTAACAACTTTCTAATTTGCCTCAAGCACACACTCACACATCTATTCACAATTATCGGTGGCTTCTCTCTGTCCCCAGGACTCTTTTACACACACGCTTATTCATGGGATTAATTTTGGCAGCTATAGTTGACTACCCAAGACTGGATTTGGGATTCAGACATTGACACGTTCAGTCTTTTAGGGCCACATGAGGTGAGCACTTGCCCTGGACGTCAAACTATATTCATGCTCATCATTGTGAATTTACATTTACACATGAGTAACGCAGTAAACTGTGGCAGCTCTGCTTACCACACGCCACCCAAGTGACATTTTTTAGGGCCCTCTGACACAGAGATGAGGGCAAAATGGAACAAGTCAGGAGCAGATGGAAACATGTCAGGACAGAGCTCTCCCCATGTGTGTGGGGATGGGGGTTTTACCTGTTGCTCGTTGATTTCTTGAACAAGCAACAGGCGTACAGCCACCCAGAACCTGGGCCCAATTACCTAGACACAAGACAGGTGTGACTGTTTAAACCAGACCACACCTACACCACATTCACCTAATCTCCTCCTAAAACAGAAGTGGCACGTCATGAATGAAACGGTTTTATTTAATATTGATTATATGATACTCCTGGTGACATGCCATTGCCATCTGGACCCAAACCACTGACTCCGAAAAGGCATCATTTCAACATTGGTGCATTAAATTCTGTTTGACCATGTTCAAAGACATCCGAGATTGCGGATCGGTACTATAAATGTAAAATTGGGAAATGTTAGAGGTTCCCATTGAAGCCTCCACTGATGTGAGAATAACCTTATAACCTTTGAACATACCCCCCAAGCATAACTTACTTTGGCAGGATGGTAAAATGTGCTTTTACATTTCATAATAATAAACATGTTTGCTGAGTGGGATCAGGAAAGCGTCAACAATTTTCAACAACTTTCTCATAAAATGTGTTCCTCCAGTGCACACGCACACATCAATCCACAGTTCATGGTGGCTTTGCTTTGTCCCCAGGCCCCTTTTACACACACACACACACACACACACACACACACACACACACACACACACACACACACACACACACACACACACACACACACACACACACACACACACACACTTATTTTAGTATATATAGTCCCAGTTGGGCTGAACAGAAAACCAGAATACTTCTTTCGCTGTGGAGATCAACTACAATTTACGTTTGGTAAGTTTAAAGAGCAAATGTGATGTGAGGTGTGAACTGTATTTTTCCTCAAACAGAGTAACCTCTTTTCCCCTTAAAAATATGTTAATTGTTTTTAATTTGTAATTGAGTGTCATAAAGGAAAGTATGAAACTAGAAGATGAACTAGAAGAATGACATTCTGAACCTGGGGTTCAATACAGGGACAAAAATATTTATGACATAAATCAATAAAATTGTTTAGGAATAATATAACCAAAGAATGGATGAAGATATTGGGATTTGTGCAGTTATTAACTGTTTGTAACTCAATAATTTACCAAGTGAAATCATTTAATTCATTGTTGTGTTTTGTTTAGGGAGTAAATAAATGATGATAGAATCTAATGATAGAAGGTGTTAGAATGGTATTTTTGACTGTAAGAAGCTGCAGGAAACATAAAAATGTCATTTGGACACTTGTTAGTGACCAAGTCATATTGACTAAAAAGCTGTATTAAAATTGAAGTAATAAGAAAAACACCACGTCATTGCAAACTACAAAGGACAATGTCAATACTAAGTTGTTGGTAATACGGTTACTGGAATATTACGGGATTACCTGTTAATTATTACAAAGTAATTAATTTTTTATGTATTCCCTGTATATTTCACAAGAATAACAGTGTGATTAATGACTTGCATGTTGAAACAAATCTTCCGATTTATAACGTCACATTTGGAACCTGGCTTCACCAAGCCCATGGCCTATCATGCTCCTAGATAGGTCAATAGATATGAAATTTACTGGCTTGAATGTTAAAGACGTCAGGAAATTAAGTTACTTAGACGGCAGATATTGGCCTCATGCCAAGAAAGTAAAATCCCTCCAGAGTATTCTGAGTCAACCATCCAACCATCTGTGTAACCCTGTGTTTCTACCACAACACAGAGTTACAACTACTAAGTGATATCAACTGGCTGAGTAGGAACATGGCTGAATTTGTTAAATTTCTTAACCTGGAATTTAAAGCACTTATTGCAAGAATATTCCAAACAAAATCACAGATTGTGTATTTGACCAAACTAAGCTGAAAGCTTATAGTTACCAACACATGCTGAAGCAGCCTGAGGCTCACCCACTTATCCTATTGCACCTGTTCTGTGTTTAATAGAAAATGAAGTGTGTGTTCCTGCTCTGTGCTGTGTTGGCTGGGATCATGGCAGTGCCACTTCCTCATGAGAAAGGTATCCAATAAGTGTGTGTGTGTGTGTGTGTGTGTGTGTGTGTGTGTGTGTGTGTGTGTGTGTGTGTGTGTGTGTGTGTGTGTGTGTGTGTGTGTGTGTGTGTGTGTGTGTGTGTGTGTGTGTGTGTGTGTGTGGGATACTGTATAAATGTGTTTCTTTGTGTTAAAAGTGGAAATCTGTATTCAGACAGAAATGTTTTCCAAACCTTCTTCAGGTTTATTCATCAGAGAACATCATATAAATTTCCATAGCCAAGCCAATGATACACAAGTGTATATTTCTGTTTAAAGAGCTCCGAACTGCTTTCATTTGTGCTCTCAATGATTGGATGAGTATGCAGTTCTATTAAATTAAGTTATATTTCTTCATTGAGACGGAAATACAAAATCTTTTTTTTCATTTTACACCTGTTTTCTAAACATTCTGTAGCTGTATTGAAGGATCCAGCACTAGTGGGACCTAAGTACCTTCATCACAACGACAAAGGTAAGAGTGTTTGAGTGTGTGTGTTTGTGTGTGTGTGTGTGTGTGTGTGTGTGTGTGTGTGAGTGTGTGTGTGTGTTTGTTCCTATGTGTTTGAAATTAGTATTTGCATGCTCAAAACACGTCTCTGTGTGTCTGTGGTGTGTATGGAGTGTGTGTGTGTCTCTGTGTGTTTAGGGTTGTACTTATGTCTGTAAAATGCATGTTTGTGCATGTTCAGAATTTGTGCGTGTGTGTGTGTGTGTGTGTGTGTGTTTGTGTGTGTGTGCTTACGTGTGTGAAATGAGTGTTTGCGTGTTCAAAACTTGTGATGTGTGTGTGTGTGTGTGTGCGTGTGTTTGTGTGTGGGTGTGTCTGTGTATTAAGGGTTGTACATATGTGTATGAAATGCATAATTTGCACGTTCAGAATGTGTGTGTGTGTGCGTGTGTGTGTGTGTGTGTGTGTGTGTGTGTGTGTGTGTGTGTGTGTGTGTACGTGTGTGAAAATATCTGCAAGTTCAAAACCTGTGATGTGTGTATGTGTGTGTGTGCTTGTGTTTAAAATGAGTGATTACATGTTCAAAACCTGTCTGTGTGTGTGTGTGTGTGTGTATGTGTGTGTGTGTGTGTGTGTGTGTGTGTGGGTAATCAGATTTACAGCTTTTTAGATGGAAACAACAATTTGGTTTTTGTTTGGGTTTAGGGCCAATTGCAGAAAGGAAACTGCTCTCACCAAAAAAGTCAATGCTTTTAGACTTTGTACTGATGGCAACAAGCGGTTCAGAAATTACATGACAGTGAAGAAATGTTTCATCTATCTTGGTGATGATCATCTGATGATCATGTATCTGAGAAACATGATGTAACTTCAGGTGTTGCACAGGGGATCTAGCTTGGACCCTTTCTTGCCTCCCTTTACATGCTTCCATTCGGTGACGTCATCACAGAATATTGTGTCAATTTCCATAATGATGCACAAATACATATTTTTGTTCAGAAAGCTCCTCACTGCTTGCTTGCTATCAATTACTGGATGAGTACGTATTTTAATTTGTTATATTTCTTCATTGAGAAAGAAATACAAAATATTTTCTT
>NC_137202.1:19263617-19306117 GCF_960531495.2 Zeus faber
TGTATTGAAGGATCCAGCAGTTGGGGAACATGTATAACTTCGGAACAACGACAAAGGTAAGACTGTATAAGTGTGTGTGTTTTAGTGTGTACTCATAGGTGCGAAATGCCTGTTTATATCTTCAGAATTTGTGTGTGTTTGTGTGTGTGAAATGTATGTTTACACCCTCTAAATTTTGGTTAGTATGAGTGACATTTGGTCGGTTTTGGTAAATATCTTTTCCATATGTGGATTGATTTGGTTTAAACTTCAACCTCAAGGTCTTTGTGACAAACAAACAAAGTGCCGACCGTGCTTGTGTGTTATGCCGAGGTTGCTGTTCCAGATAGTTTTCGGCTTCTGCGGGCAGGACCCATAATAATAATAACAGTAATAATAATTTTAATAATAATATAGATAGTTATTGTTTATGCCCTTGTAGCATTAATAATAATGTAATAATAACAGCCTAAGCAGTAGAATGGATTGTGTAAATACATATGCAACGTCTTTGGAGGAAATAAATCACACACCAAAACTAACAAATCTTTTTGCATTCTGAAATTGCATGAAATTGTCCATTAGTAACAATGGAGCCCTATTTAATTTTCTGCTTGTCTTTCTCCACAGTCTTTTGAGTCATGGCTAACAACTTGAATTTGATCTTCTTAAGCCAACACAGATGTAAAATGATTCTTCTGAGTCTGTGTCATCTATTTATCATCTATAGCTTCCTCTTCATCGTCATTGATTTCCTATATATTGTGAATTAAAAAAAATGAGAAAAACTATTTAATAAAGCAGCTTAAATCATCCTTCGTGTCTGGCATCATCTTTCAATGTCAGGGATATTAATCCAATCCTGGATCTTGGCCATAAAACCTGGGCTGAAACTGAATACTGACAGTGTTTCCCATAAATATTTGTGTTCAAAAAGTACAACCCTTTCAGTGCCTAAGGTTGGAGCATAAACATTTATAAAAATATTGAAAACTTTCAAACTAAGAATTCAGAAAATAATAAAGAACAGACATTGGACTGTATGGGGAAAAACTTCAGTCAACATCTGTGATGTTTCCTGGTGAAGGTTGTGCAGATAAATTGAAATAGTCAAAACTGTCGAAGAATATATATATATTTTTCCTACATGAGCGTGACATCATACAGCAGAAACGTACAAATGTACATACAAAATGTCTTAGCCAAATCCAGCCTACTGTTCACTTGTTCATTTGTGTTTATCAAATGAACTTTTCTGGTGTGCTTAAGGTATCACTGATGTGCTTCCAAGATTTCCAGGAAGTATTCCTATCTAAACAAATTGAGTTGCTTTATCTCTTATATTTTCTTAATGAAGCGTAGCTTGAGCATGTAGTTCTGTCAGACAACTTGACGGTGCCACACGCTTCCACTGCCTGATGGACTGGCCTCTTCTAGCAGCCAATCCCACCTGCTCTAGCTGCTTTGCTGATTTCTGTGTTGTCCCTCCACCTCCCCTGCCTCACTTGCAGAAAGTTACCCCCCGGTGCAATGTAAAAGCCATACTCACCATCCTGCACAGTGACAGTAGTTACTAGGTTCATTTCTTGAATTGTTCACAGTGCACGATGAAATGCACTTCATGGGGCATCTGCCATTTCAAGCGAGGTTCCAAACCTTTGGGAGTGTATGTCCATCCAATGGTCACTTCAGAGCAACTTTTACCCACGATGCATTGCAATTCTTCTGATTGTGCTTTGAGTTGATCAGAGGATCTCAAACCAAATGCAGGTGCATAATGCCACTCACTGTCAAGTCAAGTCAAGTCACACTTTATTTATAGAGAGCATTTCATACCAGGGCAACACACTGCGCTTTACAAAGAAATACAAAAAAGAAAGAGAGAACATAGTTGTCAGCCGGTCATTATAAAAGAATGCCCCTGAAACAACAGCAACAACAACAGCAACAACAAAGACAACAAAAACAACAATAAAAGCGACTTCAACCACAGTGCCAGCAACAGCCACAGAAACAGCAACAACGGCAGCAGCAACATCAACACTAGCAGCAACAACAACCGCAGCAACGTACACGCAAAGACGTCACCGGAACCGGAAGTGGTAGCCCTCACCGAAACTGGAAAGGTCACTCAGGTTAGAGATGGTTAAGTTGAAGTATAAGGTTACGTTAAGTTGAGGTATAAGGTTACGTTAAGTTGAGGTATAAGGTAAGCAAAGTTAGGTTTATGTATAAGGTTAGCAGCAACAACGACAACACCAGTTAAGGTATAAGGTTAGCGGCACCAACAACAGCACCAGCAGCAGCAGCAACGACCACACCGGCAGTGTTAATACCAGCAACAGACAACAGCAGCAACAAAAACAGCAACGGCAACAGGAACAGCGCACAAGCGAAGATGTCACCGGGACCAGAAGTGGTAGCTCTCACTGGAACCAGAAATCTCCCCATTTGTATTGGGTCAACAGTGTGTACCATCTCACCTCAACGAAGTAAAGCACAGAAAAGACGTCACCGGAATTGGAAGTGGTAGCCCTCATCGGAAACGGGAATTTCAACTGTGTGCACCATCTCATCTTAATCCAGTCACGGTCCTTTAATTAGCGTCCCTAAGTTACGGCTCAAATTTCCAAACAGACCTCGGGAGGGAGATCCTTTTGACTCTCTCTCTCCGAAAACACACCCTTCTTATGATCCTGTGAGGTGTAATATCACAACAAAAACAACCACAGCAACAAAAATAGCAGGAGCAACAACAGCAACACAAATGCAAAGGAGCATTTACTTAAGATAGAGTCCCTCAACTGGCGAAGTCATGTAACTGCACTCTATCACATCCTTCCCTTCTTAGCTCTTGCTTTTCTGTCCTTTAGTTAACCAACGAAAATAATAATACACCACAGCATTTTCTTTCCCGTCTAGCCAGAAACATATAAATGTATATATATATTTTAGCTTGCTGTACCCTGCTTCTTTTATTTAACTTTATGTAACAATCACAATGTCAGAACACCTTTTATTTCTTCCGAACATTTTGTTATCTACTTTTCTTTCTTTTTATTTATTTATTCAAACACTCATCTCCCCCTTAAGGAGACTAGACACATTCTTGCCCCTAAAGGCATCCACTTTATGTGGAGTAGTCTTTCAAATGGTTTGGAGGACGTTTGTCCCTCCTTGATCTGCGCAATCCGTCGGCTGATGTACAACCTGGTGCAGTATCCTCCTGGGTCACCACCGGCACAGCACTGTCCTCTCTTGAGAATTTGAGAACTTGCGCCCTCCAGTGCTCCAGCAGCTGGTGGAATGGGTTCTGTTATGTCGTCCCCTGTAGTACTGGACACCGGTGTAGGAAGCTCCTCTTCCTGCCTGCTGAACAGCTGATCGACATGTCGCCTGACCACTTTTCCATCCCCCAGCAACACAGTATAGGAAACTGGTCCTGTTAACTCCTGCACTCGTCCAGGTATCCATTTATGTCCATATCCAAAGTTCTTAGTGTAGACAGTCACCTTCCTCAAAGTTGCGATGTTGGATTAAAGTCAGTGTCATGGTTATCTGGCCAACCTCTCAGGATATACTCTCGTACCCTGGAGAGTATTGGATCTGTTGTTGTCCATTGTCGTAGCTTGGTTGAGGTCATCGGCGGAACATGGTCCTGATCCATCATCAGCACTTGCTCCTTGGGTACTGACACAGGACACTCCGGTAGTGGGAGGCGGCTAAGAGCATCTGCGTTGCCATTGTCTTTACCTGCTCTGTAAGCAATGCTGTACTCGTACGCTCTCAACAGCACAGCCCATCTCATGATCCTCTGTGACGCCATCTGTGGTACCGCTTTCATCTCGTGAAGTAGACTCATCAAAGGCTTGTGATCAGTGCAAATCACAAACTTTCTCCCATAAAGATACTTATGGAAGCGTGTTACACCGAAGACAATGGCTAGACCCTCTTTATCTAACTGGGAATAGTTATTTTCTGCAGCGTTGAGCGTTCTTGACATAAACCCGATGGGTTTCTCCTCTCCATCTGGCATGCGGTGTGCTAAGACAGCTCCAACTCCATACGGCGAAGCATCGCACGCCAGTATTAGTACTTTGTTTTCATCATAGTGAACTAACACACTGCTTGACTGTAACAACTCCTTGGACTTAGCAAAAGCTTTCTCCTGCTCTGGCCCCCAAGTCCATGGCTCCTCTTTTTTCAAAAGCTTGTGTAGTGGTGCCAGGAAGGTCGATAGGTTTGGAAGGAACTTGTTGTAGAAGTTTAACAGTCCTAAGTAAGCTTTAAGTTCAGTCACTGACGTAGGTGCTGGCGCTTCCTGCACTGCTTTCACCTTTGCTGGCACTGTATGAAGTCCCTTGGCGTCCACTCGATGTCCTAGAAATGTCACTTCCTTCTCCATGAATTTGCATTTGCTTCGTTTTAGGTGCAAGCCTGCATCTTCTAGTCGCTGTAACACTAAATCTAGTGTGTGGATGTTGTCCTCATCATCCTTTCCTGTCAGAAGTATATCATCTAGATTCACAGCCACATTCTTTAGTCCCTGTAGCACACCCTCCATTGTGCGCTGGAAAATAGCTGGACTAGAGCTCACCCCGAAAGGTAACCTTGTGTATGTAAAATAGCCCCTTGTTTGTATTCACTGTTGTGTATTTTCTAGCTTCCTCCTCAAGCACAATTTGTTGATATGCATGACTCATATCGAGCTTACTGTACTTCTCCTCCCCATCTAAGGATGCAATCAGGTCCTCCATTCTTGGAATGGGGTATTGTTCTAATGGAGACACTTTGTTTACTGTGAGCTTATAGTCTCCACAGATTCTCACTTCACCATCTGGTTTTAAGACGGGCACGATGGGTGCCGCCCACTCTGAGAATTTCACTGGCTCTATGATTTTTGTTTTCTCAAGCCTCTCAAGTTCATGTTCCACATTTTTGTTTCATCGCAAAAGGTACTGATCTTGGCTTATAAAAGCATGGGGTGGCGTCCCGAGCCACATGTATTTTAGCAGTGAATCCTTTCAGCTTCCCTAACTCATCCTTGAACACTGTTTCATGCTTTGAGAGTACTTCCTGTACAGTAGCCTCACTATCCATTATCTTGTGGGCATCTTGCCAGCCTATGGGTATTTTAAGAGCTTTTATCCAACTCCGCCGCACTAGACTCGGTCCCGAGCCTTTGACTACAACTGCTGGTAACATCTTGGAACTGCCTTTGTACTCTACTGTTAGTTTTGATGCCCCACGTATTTTTACCCTGTGACCACCGTATGTCCTCAGGTTTATCTTACACTTCTGTAGTCTAGGCTTCTGTACCCTCCAAAAGTTGTGGAATGTTGCCTCTGCCATTATGGTCACTCCGCAACCTGTGTCTACCTCATAGGTTGCTCTTGTGCCATTTACACTTAGTTCTATCTTGATGGGCTCTTCTTTGGGAATGACTATCTCTTCCTGCATGTTATACATAGTCATTTCTCTACTCTTTATGCTGTAGATAGTCAAAACCACATCACTGCTACTGTCCCCTCCATCTTTCTTGCATGAAATTTGCTCTCTTATCCTGCTTTTCACTCCCCCCTTTCAGCTTTTTCTCGCCTTTCCACTTCCCTCTATCAACAGGTTTTGACCTGCAGGCTCTCTTAATGTGCCCCACCTTCCCACAGTTATGACACTTTTCATCCGCAAACCTGCATTCATTGGCCATGTGGCTTATTCCCCCACACCTGTAGCATTTCCCACGTCCAACCTGCTCTTTTGTGTACGTATCATACACTTTGCATATGGTACCTGTCGCTCGGCTCCATTTAGCATTGTCTCTCGTACTGTTTAAATCTTTAATGTCCTTGTTCGCAGCCTCCATTGCCTGCGCATGCTTCAGTGCCGTCTCAAACGATAAGCTGTCCTCCGACAGCAGCCACCGCTGTATGTGGTCATCGTTCATTCCACAGACCAATCTGTCCCGCAACATCACTGTCAGGGTGTCTCCAAAGTTGCAGTCCTGTGCGAGCCTCTCACCGGAATTCCTGCTCCTGGTATTAAACTTCCACCGCTGCACTAGGCTTCGGGTTGAAATGGTTCTTTAACAACCTCACCAGTTCCTCGAACGACTTGTCTCCCGGTCGCTGCGGACTCAGCAGATTCCTCATCAGCGTGTAGGTCTTCGCGCCCACACAGCTCAGCAGCACGGCTCTTTTCCTCTCTGCATCGCCGATTCCGTTCGCTACGAAGAAATGATGCAGGATCTCGCAGCACTCTTCCCAGCTCTGCGACTCGTTGTCAAAGGGTGCCACTGACCCCCCTGTAGCAGCCATGTTTTTGTCTTTGTCTTTACTCTGTGATAAAGGGAGCGCCCAGCTTCTTCACGCTTGTAGCAGCACGCCAATATCCCGTTACCGCGATAGCCATAGCTTTAGCTTAGCTAGCTACGCTTCACTCGGTAACAACTTTCTGCTCAAACTCACGCCATGGTTTTCCGAACATTCTTCCGGTTTATCCTCGTCGCCATATGTGGTATCTTGGTATTTTGCCGTCAGGTAACAGAGACCAACTCCTGGTTTGTTCACCTTTTATTAACAGTCTTCAGCAACATGTGGCGCGGCCGTAACATGCCAGGCTGGCTACCAGTACAACAACTGACAGAGAGAGCAAAGGAGCATTTACTTAAGATAGAGTCCCTCTACTGGCGAAGTCATGTAACTGCACTCTATCGCAACGGTCCTTCAATTAGCGTCCCTAAATTACGGGTCAAGTTTTTCATTCTGACCTCGGGAGGGATATCCTTTTGACTATCTCTTCGAAGACACACCCTTCTTATAATCCTCCCACTGTAATATCACAACAGAAATCAAAACAGCAGCAGCAACATCAACTCCAGCAGCAGCAACTCTATTACTTATAACCGTATTATTTATGTACAACATAAATAATAATAATAATATTTTACAAAATATGAGTGATTTCTTCCGAATTGATTCAAATTGCTTTCCACATTAAAAAACATTTCAAAGCAATTCAGTGCTCTGACCTTAAATGTTAGATATCAATTAATCTCTGACAAGCTATATATAGCTTATTATAGATGCATCATTTGTTTCACTCGCCATACAGTGGTTTATATTCATATTTACTGTATGTAGCATACTGTACCGCATACTGTGTCACTGTTCAGGGTTGTTTGTGATGCCGTATTGCTGCGCCGTACTGTTGTATACTGTGCTGTATTATCCCAAACACTACCTCACTTTATTCACATTCACATGCCACTTTAATTCACATGCCACTTTAATGCACATATCTGTATATACATAAGAATATTCCCTCTATCTATTACATTTTATTTCATTTTATTCTAATTGTATTTTATTTTATTCTATATTTTTTTATTTTATTTTCTAAGTATACAACTTACTGTATTACGTTTTAGGAGTCAGTTAGTTGGTCTATTAGAAAGAATTTTAGGACATATTGTGTGTTATCACCGGGTGCGTTGCATTACATTTCACTGCATATATGTATGAAAGTATGTATATGTATGTGACAAATAAAAATCTTGAATCTTGAATCTTGAATCTTGAATCTTGAACATTGGGCAACATTGATAAAATAATATGCATTACTAAAAAACTACTGTAATTCACTATTGTAATGTCAATGCTAGAGGGTATGAGAGTGTAATTGCTTTCCAATTGAAGGCCACGTTTCTTTAACGTGAACCACAGAATCACACTGTTGAACTCCTCCAAGGCAGACATTTGGTCGACAGGGCTCAGCTTTTTCACATCACCAAGAACACGCTTGTTCCTTTGCACCTTCTCCAGCTTGTAGGTGGCCTTTGTTGCTAGAGGGCGGAAAGAAAATAACATATTCATAAAAGATAATGAGTGCATAGCAGCTGAGAGTATATTTCAGGATTGTAATAAAATTACATAATTGCTATTGAATAGTGGCTCAACTACTACTTTTTGTCAGCGGAAGGGGGGGTGGTGGCACATGGGGAAGAGTGGATTTTCATGCAGATGCACACTCTGGATGTGGTCAAGATGAGATGTCCACTTCTCCACTGTTTCCCCTCCAGTGAATGAACCGGATGCTGACCAGTAAAGATGATCTATGACACTCTTTGTTGTTAGAAATAATATGGCGCCTCTGGTTGGAAATGTCCTTTTGTGACCAGTCGCGCACATGTTGTTCCGGTACTTTTCCGCTTGCGTACATGTTGTTCATGTTGTTGCTGCATGTGCGCCTCTGGTTGGAGTCAGTTCTTTGTGATCCATATGTCCTTTTGTGACCACTTGCATACATTAGACTATATAAGGGTCCGGGGAAGAAGGGACGGGGCGCGTTCCAATCCTCGCGAACTGAGCCTGCACTTTTTGATTCTGTCTGACAATAAATATGACCAACTCCTGAAGTCGTGTTACGTCCTCTGACTGACGCCCCAACCCATCAACGAGCACACGGAAAAGCTCTGTCACGGAACGAATTAAACTCGTAAGTCAAGTACCACTGTATATTGATATAAACTTAACTCGTGAAATGTTATGGTTGGGAAGTAAACGTCTGACTGGCGCCTCAGGCAGTTGAATAATATTATAGTTTTGATTAATATCGTGAACCAACAGAAAACTATAAACTAAAGAAAAACAGAAGTTAATCAATCAACTTAATCTGTTCAGCTTTGTTGTCCAAGTATTTATGAAATTTGCATCAAAAGAGGCTCAAGTAAACCCCTAAGGATATTAGATAGATAGATAGATAGATAGATAGATAGATAGATAGATAGATAGATAGATAGATAGATACTTTTTGTCACACACACACACACATGCGCGCACTCACACACACACACACACACACACGCACAAAGACACAGGTTCAAGCTGCCAGGCTGATACAGTTAACCATTGATTCAATTGAGTTACCCTGATGCACTGCTTCCTCCGTCCCCATGCGCATTGATTTGATACACAAACTCAACTGAGGTACACACAAATACACACTGGTATCATATATTCTGTATTCGGTCACAGATGGCTCTCGTGTGATTTCTGTCCACTTGTAATCCCCCCGCCCACTAACATGGACAAATGTTCCTGTATAACATTTGAGAGTCAATGTTTCTTTTGTGAATAAAGGTTAAATCGCAAATTTGACTTACAACGGTGCTGAAATGGTGAACGATGTGAGAGAGATATAAATATCAGATGAGAAGGTTGGTGTATATCCACCTCACCTCTCTGTGACTGAGGACATTTGTAGACACGTGTTTCTCCCATGTTCACCGGCCACGGGTAACTGTCAAGTATCAAGTAGTCAACTATCATGGAGGACCAGGAAAGATCTTACCAGGCAAAGTGAATAATGCATTTTAATGTTGTGCCCTTCAACATGACAAGGAAGCAAATTTATCACACCCACCCACAGATATCAGTCTGGGCTGTTGCTGAATAAATACAGCCAGTGAAATCTCCATGAGTAAATTGAGCTTGGAGATTTTGTATTATTTATCACTAATATGGTTCCCATTTATTGTAAGCGTATTCCGCCATGCTACAGGCTTTGGTTGAAAACCAGTCATATATATGGCGTGACGGAAAGGAAAAGATATTTTAAAAAATCCCCCTTCCTTCCACCAAGCTCATTAACGTGATGCAATGTGGAGGTGGTGGCGAGCTTCCAATTCCAGACATCAACAAATAACATCATATTACTAGAAATTAATATCATCCATTACAGGTTTTTGGTGGATAACCACATTAGTTCGACAAAGTACTTAGCAAGTGTTAAAGTTCAAGTTCAAGTTCAAGAGATTATTTGTGACATACATATACATACAGTCATACATATGCAGTGAAATGTCATGACACCTGGTGGTAAAAATGCGGGCTTCTCACAATGATGACGTGATGAAGGTTTTGTTATTGATGTGGTCAGGGGAACACAAATGGAGGACACGAAGGAGGCTCAGGAGTAGGTGCAAGGGTAAAGGGTTTATTGAGGAACAAGCAAGGGTCAAAACCAGGCGAACAGTCAAAGGGAAATGTATCGGTTGGAAACTGGGATCCAGGGGAACAGGCAGAGGATCAGGGTCCAGGAACAGGCAGGGAGTCCACAAACAGACGCAATGATCTGACAAAGTGAATGAGGAAAAGGTTACAAGAGGAGTGACGAGGACAGTGAAAACTGCTGAAAATTTCTGACTGGTGACAGGTGCGCAGTGGCAGGAATGTGAAACCAGAGACTGACTGAGGAAACTAGAGAGGGAATTAGGGACCTCCAGGGAGACAGAGACAGAGAGAGACAGATAACAAGCAAGCACATTATCTGTCTCACTGTCTTTCTCTTTCTATGTGTGTGTGTGTGTGTGTGGGGGTGTGTGTATGCCAGAGAGGTCTCTGAGAAGCCAGAGTGGTGTGGGTCACTTTGGGTGACCTGGAGGTGGACCAGGCTTCTAGGTAATTATCTCCATCTAGTGGGTCGTACGGTCAGAAAAATAGGAGTGATAAACACATCATGAGAAGCCCAGATCTCAAAGTCATTATGAAGGCAAAGAGGAGTCAAATGCTTTGAAAAGAATATAAGACTTTGCAAGCCAAGTTTTAGTTAAGTGTACTCTGTAGACCTCCCTCAGACTTGTTATTTTTTAATAAATGTCTTATCTGTGAACTCAACTCTGCCTCAAGTGCTAAAAAAACCCCATTCTTTTTTTATTATTTTACATAATCAAACCAATAGTCCAGGGCCGGCTCTTTCTATAGGCGAGATAGGGGGCCGCCTAGCGCGCCATCCTGATAGGGAGGGGGGACGGAGAGGGAGCGATCGGGGGACAGTTTGCACACCTGTTTCCCTCTCCGACGGTACCGAAGTGCATGTGTCAGCGAAGCACACGGCAGCAACATGGCGGCCATGATCGGTGAGCTGCAGCATTGTCCTTTTATTTTATTTTACATCTCATTATGGAACGAAACAAGTGCGTATGGAACGAAACCGTTCTTAACGGGGACACTTTCTTAATGACTTAATAACATGTAGGCGTCGCCTCCATGTTATGTTAAATGTTGACTGTATCCATTGTTGTCTTGGTCATACTATAGAATGATTTATTATTTGTGTTTGGTGAAAAAAACAGAAGATAGGGAACTTAAAACTATTGAATACTAAATCACAATGTTGGTCTTACAAAAATCACAATTAGATTATTTTCCCAAATCGTTCAGCCCTAGTATGTACTGATATGCTGTGGACTTTGGGTACTTTGGTTTGATTGGCCGACTTCTCAACGGATCAATGCCCTTTGCTCCCTCCACTGGCGAGCAGCTTGTCATCTGCACGTGTGCAAAGCTGCGGCTTCTCTCCTTCCCTTTCTGAAGCTACTGCCTCCATCTTTCTCCACCTACGTAGTCAAAGCCTTTTTCAGGTCCAAAGCCATGTTGACCCTCTGCCACCCTTGTCCACGCCGACTCCCACCTGACCCAATCACAACTAGTCACAAGAACATAGACTCCAAGCGTCACTCAGTTAGGCAGGATGGTAAAATGTGCTTTTACTTTTCATAGAAATGAACATGTTTGTGTAGTTTGATCAGGTAAGCATCAACAATTTTTAACAACTTTCTCATGTGCCTCAAGCACACACTCACACATCTATTCACAATTATCGGCGGCTTCTCTCTGTCCCCAGGACTCTTTTACACACACGCTTATTCATGGGATTAATTTTGGCAGCTATAGTTGACTACCCAAGACTGGATTTGGGATTCAGACATTGACATGTTCAGTCTGTTAGGGCCACATGAGGTGAGCACTTACCCTGGATGTCAAACTATATTCATGCTAATCATTGTGAATTTACATTTACACATGAGTAACGCAGTAAACTGTGGCAGCTCTGCTTGCCACACGCCACCCAAGTGACATTTTTTAGGGCCCTCTGACACAGAGAGGAGGGAAAATGGAACAAGTTGGGAGCAGATGGAAACATGTCAGGACAGAGGCTCTCCCCATGTGTGTGGGGATGGGGGTTTTACCTGTTGCTCGTTGATTTCTTGAACAAGCAACAGGCGTACAGCCACCCAGAACCTGGGCCCAATTACCTAGACCCAAGACAGGTGTGACTGTTTAAACCAGACCCCACCCACACCACATTCACCTAATCTCCTCCTAGAACAGAAGTGGCACGTCATGAATGAAACGGTTTTATTAAATATTGATTATATGATACTCCTGGTGACATGCCATTGCTATCTGGACCCAAACCACTGTGTCTCCGAAAAGGCATCATTTCAACATTGGTGCATTAAATTCTGTTTGACCATGTTCAAAGACATCCGAGATTGCGGATCGGTACTATAAATGTAAAATTGGGAAATGTTAGAGGTTCCCATTGAAGCCTCCACTGATGTGAGAATATCCTTATAACCTTTGAACATACACCCCAAGCATAACTTACTTTGGCAGGATGGTAAAATGTGCTTTTACATTTCATAATAATAAACATGTTTGCTGAGTGGGATCAGGTAAGCGTCAACAATTTTCAACAACTTTCTCATAAAATGTGTTCCTCCAGTGCACACGCACACATCAATCCACAGTTCATGGTGGCTTTGCATTGTCCCCAGGCCCCTTTTACACACACACACACACACACACACTCACATACACACACACACACATACACACACACACACACACACACACACACACACACACACACACACACACACACACACACACACACACACACACACACACACACACACAGACACACACACACACACACACACACACAGACACACACACACACACACACACACACACTTATTTTAGTATATATAGTCCCAGTTGGGCTGAACAGAAAACCACAATATTTCTTTCGCTGTGGAGATCAACTACAATTTACGTTTGGTAAGTTTAAAGAGCAAATGTGATGTGAGGTGTGAAATGTATTTTTCCTCAAACAGAGTAACCTCTTTTCCCCTTAAAATTATGTTAATTGTTTTTAATTGTAATTGAGTGTTACGAAGGAAAGTATGAAACTAGAAGATGAACTAGAAGAATGCCATACTGAACCTGGGGTTCAATACAGGGACAAAAATATTTGTGACATAAATCAATAAAATTGTTTAGGAATAATATAACCAAAGAATGGATGAAGATATTGGGATTTGTGCAATAATTAACTGTTTGTAACTCAATAATTTACCAAGTGAAATCATTTAATACATAGTTGTGTTTTGTTTAGGGAGTAAATGAATGATGATAGAATCTAATGATAGAAGGTGTTAGAATGGTATTTTTGACTATAAGAAGCTGCAGGAAACATAAAAATGTCATTTGGACACTTGTTAGTGACCAAGTCATATTGACTAAAAAGCTGTATTAAAATTGAAGTAATAAGAAAAACACCACGTCATTGCAAACTACAAAGGACAATGTCAATACTAAGTTGTTGGTAAAATGGTTACTGGAATATTATGGGATTACCTGTTGATAATTACAAAGTAATTCATTTTTTATGTATTCCCTGTAAATTTCACAAGAATAACAGTGTGATTAATGACTTGCATGTTAAATCAAATTTGACCAATTATAACCTCACATTTGGAACCCGGCTCCACCAAGCCCATGGCCTATCATGCTCCTAGATAGGTCAATAGATATGAATATTACTGGCTGAAATATTAAAGACGTCAGGAAATAAAGTTACTAAGACGGCAGATATTGGCTTCATGCCAAGAAAGTAAAATCCCTCCACAGTATTCTGAGTCAACCATCCAACCATCTGTGTAACCCTGTGTTTCTACCACAACACAGAGTTACAACTACTAAGTGATATCAACTGGCTGAGTAGGAACCATACACATGACTGAATTTGTTCAATTTCTCAACCTGGAATTTTAAGCACTTATTGCATATTGCGAAAATATTCAAATGAATATCACAGATTGTGTACTCAACCAAACTAAGTCGAAATCTTACAGTTACCAACAAAAAGGGCCTGAGGCTCACCCACTTATCCTATTGTACCTGTTCTGTGTTTAATAGAAAATGAAGTGTGTGTTCCTGCTCTGCGCTGTGTTGGCTGGGATCATGGCAATGCCACTTCCTCATGAGAAAGGTATCCAATAAGTGTGTGTGTGTGTGTGTGTGTGTATGTGTGTGTGTGTGTGTGTGTGTGTGTGTGTGTGTGTGTGTGTGTGTGTGTGTGTGTGTGTGTGTGTGTGTGTGTGTGTGTGTGTGTGTGTGTGTGTCTAATGTGATTTACAATTGCAATATTACAGAGAGAACGGCATCTACCGGGTCCAACTCTAAACTGCAGGTGTCCGGCAGCTGCAGCAGATATGTGCAGTGGAGTGGGCTCCTCGCCGATGTAACATTAGCTCTTATTACGTTACTGAGAACGGCAAAAAGTTAAAATATTTAATCTTTACCCAGCGAATGCTGTTTACTGTTGCTGTTGTCAGTGTTTTCTGCAGGGCTGCAGTCATGCTCTCGTCCACTAACATGACTTTTGATTTTCCGTCTCCTGTCTACCATGTTTCATATGGATGCAGCATTAGAAGTTATGGCAACAACCGGTTCAAGGGATCTAGCTTGGGCCCTTGATTTTCTCACTCTACATGCTTCCATTCGGAGATGTCGCCACAGAAGCCGAAAAAAAAGAGCAGAAAATACAGAGAATATCAAGTACACACTATAAACAATATAAAATATATAGAAACATACAAATAAAAAAAAAAAATCACCATAAATAGGAACCAGAATGTACTTAGTGTATTGCACATCAGGGATTGCACTTCCTTTCTTCTTTTTTATTTTTTGTAGATAAAAATTTCATTCTACACCTGTTTTCCAAAACATTCAGAAGCTGTATTGCTGGATCCAGAAGTTGGGGAACATAAGTACCTTCCTCACAACGACAATGGTAAGGGTGTTTGAGTGTCTGTGTGTGTGTGTGTGTGTGTGTGTGTGTGTGTGAGCATGTACTTATGTGTGAAATGAGTGTTTGCATGTTCAAAATTTGTGTTTGTGTGTGTGTGTTTGTATGTGTGAATTAAAACTGTACTTGTGAATGTTTATTGTGTGAGAGATGCATCGGTATTTAGACAGAAATAATAAATGTTCTTTTCATTCTAAAGCTGTGGCTAGACGGAGACTGAACAGATTCAAGCAAACACGCCGAGGTAAGTGAGTGTGTTGATTATTATTATTATTATTATTATTATTATTATTATTATTATTTTTTTATTATTATTATTATTATTATTATATATATTTTTATTATTATTATTATGAGTGGGTGTTATTATTTTTATAATAATAATAATAATAATAATAATAATAATAATAATAATAATAATAATAATAATAATAACAATAAATATAGCTGCTGGCAGCAAATCACAGGGTTCAGTTTAGTCGTGTTAGATAGGTATTACAGTTCTCCGGATTTTGTGCAATGAAACATGAGTTACAATTTTAAATTCATAAGGCCACTGAGACATGAACCGTGGATTTATATAGTGCTGGTTCATGATGTCACAAAGTGACTGTTCTCAATGTAACGGCAATGTTACTCAATTTCTGGTGAATTTGTAAAGTTTTATCAATATTTTTTGATACAAATGTAGATTGATGTGAATCAAATTTGGATGACAACATGTATAAATCGTGCTCGTTGTTGTTTGGGGATCTAGGTTGGACCCTTGCTTTTCTCACTTTACATGCTTCCATTCGGTAATGTCATCACAGAACATACTGTCAATTTCCATTACCATGCTGATGATACACAACTATATATGTGACCCAACGCAACAAAACCTGCATTTCTAAAATCACCACGAGCCGCCAAATAAGTTGAAAAAACCTTTCTAGAAGGAAAACTAGATTCTTCCAGATTCGTATTCATTTGTGGTTGTTTTATCGCTCAACGTATTTTCAAGGCCGAGTTTGATTTCTAAATAGTAGATAAATGTTAAACCGTCAAGTTAACTCCCGTTAGATTACTTTGGGGAAATACAGTTCACTTATCGAGACGCTGAACAGTGCAAACACATCGACGTGATCGTTTCCTTCAAAGCGATGGTCCAGGTGTAGATCATTCCTCCATATTCCATGTGATGTGAAATCACAATGTGAAACTGTTTTGAAAGAGTTCACCCTGTAAATACTACCACTTTATCACACACACAGACATTATTGTGTCGGTGTCGTATACCAACGAAGAAGACAAGCTGATGTCGCCACGTGTTGGGAAAACTTTAAGAGTGATTATCTCAGAAACACAGTTTTCCGCACCCTCGTCATTAACAAGCCTTAGCTTTCAAATATTTGCTTGATTCACACAAGTGACGCCTTGTTTTGAAGCTCTGATTCTCCACTTTCAAATGACGGGAAAAAAAATTCAAACGGCACCAAAAGTACCTAAAATCTGCGGTGGGTCATTTCTGTTAAAAGCTCTTCACTGCTTGCATATTTTCTATCAATGATTGGATGCGTATGAATTTCTATTTGTTATATCTTCATTGAGACAGAAATACTAAATATTATTTTCATTCCACTCCTGTTTTCCAAACGTTCTATAGCACTATTGGAGGATCCAGCGGTTGGGGAACATGAGTACGTTTATAACAACAATGAAGGTAAGAGTGTGTGTGTGTGTGTGTGTGTGTGTGTGTGTGTGTGTTTGTGTGTGTGTGTGTGTGTGTGTGTGTGTGTGTGTGTGTGTGTGTGTGTGTGTGTGTGTGTGTGTGTGTGTGTCTAATCTGATTTACAATTGCAATATTACAGAGAGAACATCATCTACCGGGTCCAACTCTAAACTGCGAGTGTCCGCCAGCTGCAGCAGATATGTGCAGTGGAGTGGGCTCCTCGCTGATGTATCATTAGCTCTTATTACGTTACCGAGAACGGCAAAAAGTTAAAATATTTAATCTTTACCCAGCGAATGCCGTTTACTGTTGCTGTTGTCAGTGTTTTCTGCAGGGCTGCAGTCATGCTCTCGTCCACTAACATGACTTTTGATTTTCCGTCTCCTGTCTACCATGTTTCATATGGATGCAGCATTAGAAGTTATGGCAACAACCGGTTGAGGGGATCTAGCTTGGGCCCTTGCTTTTCTCACTCCACATGCTTCCATTCAGAGATGTCACCACAGAACATACTGTCAGCTATGCTGATGATACATAAGTCTATATCTCTGTTAAGAGAGAGCCTCACTGCTTGCATATTTGCTATCAATGACTCGATGAGTATGCATTTCTATTTTATATACATCTTTATTGAGACACAAATATAAAATATTATTTTAAGATGGGATAAAATAAAACTTTATTAGTCCCACAACAGGGAAATATACATCGTTCCAGCAGTAAAAAGGGGACAGCTGAAAATACAGAGCATATCAAGTACACACTATAAACAATATAAAATACATAGAAACATACAAATAAAAAAAAATCACCATAAATGGGAACCAGATAGTACTAAGTGTATTGCACATCAGGGATTGCACTTTGTTTTTTCTTTTTTTTTTTTTTGTATATAAAAATGTCATTCTACACCTGTTTTCCAAAACATTCAGAAGCTGTATTGCTGCATCCAGAAATTGGGGAACATAAGTACCTTCCTCACAACGACAATGGTAAGGGTGTTTGAGTGTCTGTGTGTGTGTGTGTGTGTGTGTGTGTGTGTGTGTGTGTGTGTGTGTACTTATGTGTGAAATGAGTGTATGCATGTTCAAAATTTGTGTTTGTGTGTGTGTGTTTGTATGTGTGAATTAAAACTCTACTTGTGAATGTTTATTGTGTGAGAGATGCATCGGTATTTCGACAGAAATAATAAATGTTCTTTTCATTCTAAAGCTGTAGCTCGACGGAGACTGAACAGATTTAAGCAAACACGCCAAGGTAAGTGAGTGTGTTGATTATTATTATTATTATTATTATGATTATTATTATTAATATTATTATGAGTGGGTGTTATTTTAATTTTTTATAATAATAATAATAATAATAATAATAATAATAATAATAATAATAATAATAAATATAGCTGCTGGCAGCAAATCACAGGGTTCAGTTTAGTCGTGTTAGATAGGTATTACAGTTCTCCCGATTTTGTGCAATGTAACATGAGTTACTATTTTAAATTCATAAGGCCACTGAGACATGATCCGTGGATTTATATAGTGCTGGTTCATGATGTCACAAAGTGACTGTTTTCAATGTAACGGCAATGTTACTCAATTTCCGGTGAATTTGTAAAGTTTTATCAATATTTTTTGATACAAATGTAGATTGGTGTGAATCAAATTTGGATGACAACATGTATGAATCGTGCCCGTTGTTGTTTGGGGATCTAGGTTGGGCCCTTGCTTTTCTCACTTTACATGCTTCCATTCGGTAATGTCATCACAGAACATACTGTCAATTCCCATAACCATGCTGACGATACACAACTATAAATGTGACCCAACGCAACAAAACCCGCATTTCTAAAATCACCACGAGCCGCCAAATAAGTTGAAAAAACCTTTCTAGAAGGAAAACTAGATTCTTCCAGATTCATATTCCTTTGTGGTTGTTTTATCTCTCAATGTATATTCAAAGCCAAGTTTGATTTCTAAATAGTAGATAAATGTTAAACCGTCAAGTTAACTCCCGTTAGATTACTTTGGGGAAATACAGTTCAATTATCGAGACGCTGAACAGTGCAAACACAACGAAATGATCATTTCCTTCAAAACGACGGTCCAGGTGTAGATCATTACTCCATATTCCATGTGATGTGAAGTCACAATGTGAAACCGTTTTGATAGAGTTCACCCTGTAAATACTACCACTTTAACATACACACAGAGACATTATTGTGTAGGTGGCGTTTACCAACGAAGAAGAGTGGCTGATGTCGCCACGTGTTGGGAAAACTTTAAGAGTGATTATCTCAGAAACACAGTTTTCCGTAACCTCGTCATTAACAAGCCATAGCACTAAAATATTTGCTTGATTCACACAAGTGACGCCTTGTTTTGAAGCTCTGATTCTCCACTTTCAAATGACGGGAAAAAAAAAAAGTCAAACGGCACCAAAAGTACCTAAAATCTGCGGTGGGTCATTTCTGTTAAGAGCTCTTCACTGCTTGCATATTTTCTATCAATGACTGGATGAGTATGCATTTCTATTTGTTATATCTTCATTGAGACACAAACACTAAATATTATTTTCATTTCACACCTGTTTTCCAAACATTCTATAGCTCTGTTGGAGGATCCAGCGGTTGGGGAACATGAGTACATTTATTACAACAATGAAGGTAAGAGTGTGTGTGTGTGTGTGTGTGTGTGTGTGTGTGTGTGTGTGTGTGTGTGTGTGTGTGTGTGTGTGTGTGGGTGTGGGTGTGGGTGTAAACAGATTTACTGCTTTCTAAATGAAAACAACATTTTAGAGAAGTTTCTGTCAGGATTCAGGGCCAATTGCAGCAAAGAAACATAATGTAACTTCAGGTGTTGCACAGGGGATGTAGCTTGGACCTTTGCTTTTCTCCCTTTACATGCTTCCATTCAGTGATGTCATCACAGAACATAATGTTAATTTACATAACAACGCCGATGATACACAAACAAATATATTTCTGGTGAGAGAACGCCTCACTGCTTGAATATTTGCTATCAATGATTGGATGAGTACGCAATTCTATTTTATATATTTCTTCACTGAGACAGAAATAATAAATATTATTTTCATGCTACACTTGTTTTCCAAACATTCAGTAGCTGTACTGCTGGATCCAGCAGTTGGGGAATATAACTAGAGTGTTTGAGTGTGTGTTTGTGTGTGTGTGCATCTGTGTGTCAATGAGTGTTTGCATCTTCCAAATTTTTGTTTGCGTGTGTGTGTGTTAAATCTGTACGTGTGAATGTTTGATATGTGGGAGATGCATCTGTATTTAGACTGAAATAGTAAATGTTTAAATAATTCAATGTTTAGCGCCCAAGCTGTAGTTGCGCAGAGGGGGGACCTTGGGATGAAACTCAAGATAAGTGAGTTTGTATTGATAGCTTTTTTTTAAATATTATTATTATTATTATTATTATTATTATTATTATTATTATTAAAAATATATATAATAATAATCATAATCATAATCATAATAATCATAATAATTTATTATTATTATTATTATAATTATTATTATTATTATAAATAACAATAATAATAATAATAATAATGATCATCATCATCATCATCATCATCATCATCATCATAATAATCATAGTAAAAATAAACATAATCATCATCATAATAATAATAAATATAGTTGCCAGCTGCATTGCACAGCGTCCAGGGTCCAGGTTAGTCGTGATTGTTACGAATGACAGTTTTCAGAGTTCCCGAGAAATGCAGCATTACTTCCTACGACACCAATTTCAAATTTCCGAGAATTCATGTAACAGCGCTCGTCTTTACCTGACACAGCTCCTGTCCGAAGCGACCAATACACACCAATTAAGTGAAGAGTAAAGAGAGTAAATATAGACCAATGTGAATACTTTGACTAGAATATATTAACATTTGTGTTATAAGTAACTACACTTTCAGATGCATTTTAAACAACAACCAAATTATACCATTCAACATGACATATTAGCAAATTAATTGCCTGTAATGGATTCAAATAGCTTTGAAATAGAATGTTTATTGTGGACTAACATTACTTTGGAATTCGACTTGACTCGACTATTAAAGGACTAATAAAAATGTATGTAACCGCCTTCACAGACGTTTTTGTCCACATAATTCTCTTCCCTGTTGCCACTCTTCAATGCCTCCTCCTTTATAAATGGAGCCGCCTGAGTTTGGCTGTAAACCAGGGCTTGTCATTATTATAACTCACTGTGGTTCATGTTGGAATAGAGCTGAACTATCAGTGGGTGATATACGACATCTCAGCATCGGTGATCCAGACTGATACCAATTGTGGACGGTGGTGTAGACACTCAGCCAATTAGATATTATTCATACATTTGGTGCAAAATTGCCCACTTTCTATGCGGCCTTGTGGAAAATAGAGTCCAATAGCCACATGGAGTTAGAGTGACGCTATTACCGTCTGTAGAGTCCTGGTGGTAACTACGCGAGACCAAATAGAAAAAAGGCCAAAAACAAAGGCTCCGCTGTGTGATTGTCTGTAGAGAGGTGGTGCAACTGAAGCACATTTATAAGGGGCGTCCTGCTCAGACTTCCCAGTGATCTGTAAAATTGTATTTTGAAGTTATTATGAGGGGTCCATCCCGTATGGCAGATCCTTATTGCTGGAATATCAACTTCGACATAACACAGGAACACGGTTGATGTCGTGTTTGAACCGCACTGTTGCAGAGACCGCATGGTTGAAGTTCCATCCAAATTTATCTACATACGGAGCAGATATTAACAAAAAACCTACCAAATTTTGAGCGATTTTAAGACTGACGAGCCAGTACATCTGACGCCGAAATATGTCCCCACCCGGCTAAAACTATCTTGAAAACATACTTTGGCATTATCTAGAAACACGGTTGAGGTGTCGTTTAAACCGCTATGTAAAAAGGATCTTGTTGTTTAAATTTCATCCAAATAGATCTACATATGGAGCAGATATTAGTGAAAAACTGAAAAACTGTGACCTAAAATATTCAGTTGGTCCTGGTTAACTGACTCAAAAATGAACAAGATGATATTTACCGTAAGATGCTTTATGACATCATCTTATTATTTAATATAAATGTACAGATTCCAATTGAAAATATCCAGTTGGAGCGTGTCCAGTGTGCGGTCTAGACTAACTCTGTCACTCTGTAGTGTTTAGATGTTACCAAACTATCGATTTATGTGTATATTTATATAGCTTGTTACCTGGTAGATGTCAGTAGATCTGTTAGATTGATATATTAAATGGTCCACGTTACTTTGCCGGATTCATGAAAAAAAGTACGGGAAACAAATCCGTAAAATGTCATCAGCGCGTCCCTCGAAAACACTGAGATGTGCAACTCAGTGATGCCTTCAAAATCCAACGTGGCGTTGGAAAAATAGAAGCCGTGCAATGGTAATTACCCACAGAAATATCGCAATGTTTGTCGTATTTCATTGAAACAGAACTTTGTGAAAATGTAATTGTAATGTAAATGTACTGGAGCTCTATTACCACAGACAACACGGTGAGTTCTAACAATGAAAAGTTCTGGTTTACAGGCAAACATGGACAGTTGTTTAATCGACAGGAGCGTTGCAGTTGTCTACCATGTAGTGGTTGCTCCACGAGACGAGCAACCAGGAGACGACAGCCTGGGGGGAACCCATGCTGCATTCAAGTAAAATCGGAAAATCATGATGTATTTAAGAGAACCCGGTAAACTGTAATACATACCTGACACGACTAAACTTGACCCCCTTGACTTAATGTCTGACATCATTTTTCCATGTCAGGGATATAAATTCAAACCTGGATCTTGGCCATAAAACCTGGTCTGAAACCGAATACTGACAGTGTTTGCATAAATATACAGGAGGTGTTCAACCCAGTCAAAAAACAAAAGTACCTTGCCACAAATACAACCCTTATAGTGCCTAATGTTGGAGCATGATCATTGACAAAAAGATCTAAGACTTTCAAACTCAGAACTCTGAAAATAATAAAGAACAGACGTTGAACTAGAGCGGAAAAACCCCAATCAACATCTGTGATTTTCCCTGGGGAAGGTTGTGCAGCTAAATTGAAATAGTCCAAACTGTCAACACTTTTCTTTTTCCCTACATGAGCCTGACATCGGGTACAAATGTACATTCAAAAATGTTTGAGCCCAGTCCAGCCAACTGTTCCCTTGTTAATTTGTTGTTTATCTGATGAACTTTAATCTTCTGCCGTGCCTCATGTACAACTGATGTGACGCTGATGTCGCTATATTTTTTGTGAATAGGACACTAAAACGGCACAGATAGCGGGTGCAATTCATACGCAATTCATGGGCCTATTAGTCGCCGAAGTCCATTTCTTTGTGAACTCGCCCCAGAGACTGCAAATCTTAGTGCATTCTGGAATGGCATGAAATTGTCCTTTAGTAACAATGGAGCAATATTTAATGTTCTGCTTTTCTTCCTCCACAGTCGTGTAGGTCGTGGCTGATGACTTGAAGTTGATCTTCTTAAGTCAACACAGATAAATTATGTAAAATTATTCTTCTGACTGTGTAATCCAACTATCATCTATATCTTCCACTTCATCATTGATAATCTATATATTGTGGAGAAATCCAATGAGAAAAATAATTAAATAAAGCAGCTTAAATCATCCTTCATGGCTGACGTAATTTTTCTGTGTCAGGGATACAAGTCCAAACATGGATGTTGGCCATAAAACCTGGGCTTTGAAAGTTGTCAATCACACACACACACACACACACACACACACACAAACACACACCAACACACACACACAGACTCACTCACACACACACACACACACACACACACACACACACACACACACACACACACACACACACACACACACACACACACACACACACACACACACACACACACACACACACAGACAGACAGACAGATACTCACACTCAGACACTATCTATCTATCTATCTATCTATCTATCTATCTATCTATCTATCTATCTATCTATCTATCTATCTATCTGTCTGTCTGTCTGTCTGTCTGTCTGTCTGTAGTACCTACATTTGTGTCAGGGTATTTGTACTTTTACTGAAGTGGAAGTTGTGAATACCCACTTCCACTTACCCAGTTGAAACAGGAGCAGAGAGCAGGTCTCTCCCAAAGTGAAGCTCCCAGTGACAGTGGACAAGTTGAGGGGATCCCATGGCAGCTGCCACCTGGTGCTGGAATAAAGAAAAAAGATCTACAGGGGCCCTGTGCGGGGCCCCTAGGTCCGCTGCACCCTGCTGGGCCCCCATCCAGAACGTGACATCATCACCACCCTCTCCAGGACGCCCTGTGACATCATCCCCTCCCCATTCAAAACAAACGCTGTGTGATGTCATCCAGAATGCATTTTTCTGTCATGAAATGCAGATACCAACCGTGACGTATATTGTATGACACAACAACTAGTAAACACAACGCAGCTGACTACTGTAAACTGATATATAGGCTATAATATAATATATATAAATAAGAATATTAACTACTGTATGGTGAGTGAAACAAATGAGCCATCTATAATAAGCTATATATAGCTTATCATAGATTCATCTATATCAAATATATATCAAAGGTCAGAATACTTAATTGTTTTGAACTGTATTATAATGTGGGATAGCAATTTGAACCAATTCAGTAGAAACTGTTTGTAATTAGGATGTTAAAATGGAAAAAATGTGACTGGATTTAACTTTATGAGTGAAATTCAGTGAATGCAAGTTGTTGTACATAAATATTATCGTGGTAAAATGGGCTCTAAAGTGACCACGGTGTGGACACACACTCCTTTCAGTTGACATGGCAAGATGTCACTGTGAACTATTTTGGGAATGCACCTATTACTGTAACTACAGTCACTTTGCAGGATGATGGGGGAACGTTGCGTTTAAATTGCACTTGCAGAAATTTGCCACTCGAGGGCATTAGTGTGTTGTAAACGGGCATTCCTGCACATTTTTTGAGAGAAAACACACACAGCGACACATTGTGAGAGTGTGTGTTCGTGTGTGTATCTCTGTTCATGGATCTGTTGTCTCATTCTCATCCATTGTCCAAGTCCAGCGGCCTGCAGCGAGATGTCTGACAGATGTAATATATAATATTTTATAGTATACAATGTGCACTAAGTTATTTTCTGATGGAGCAGTAGCACTCACTTTCCAATCGAAATAACTCCTTGAATTACTTTAAAATAATCGTTATTCTATTATGTACCGTCTGGGCTCTACTGCTCATCATTCCCACTCAGGGTTTGAGCAAATGTCGCCATTCCTGCCTTTGGAGCTTTGAAATTTAGGAGTGATGAGGTTGAATCCCTCCATCGGATAAAAAGATAAGAGCCCAACAGGTGGATGCCGGGAGGTGGAGGGAGAGCAGCAACACAGCAATGAGCAAAGCAGCCAGAGCAGGTTGTAATGGCTGCTTGAAAAGGCCGGTCCATAAGGTTGTGGAAACTTGTGGCGCCGTCAAGTTGTCCGACAGAACCAGATCCTCAAGCTACACATTATTAAGAAAGTTAAAGTTGAGAAGCAAATCATTATTTTGTCAAGGAAGAGTGCCTGGAAATCTTCGAAGCACAACACCATATTTATAGGAAGGTACTTGTGGCTTTTGACCGGGTTGAACACTAATATTTATGGAAAACACTGTCAGTGTTTGGTTTCAGACCAGGTGTTATGGCCAAGGTTTGGATTGATACCACTGACATAGAAAAATGATGTCAGACATGTAGGATGATTTAATCAGCTTTATTAAATTATTGTTGTAATTGGATTTATGTCATCAGCCATAATTCACATGGCTTTGAAAAAAGAGACGCAGAACAGTGAATAGTGCTCCATCGTTGTCTCCTCGCAATTCCTGCGACTGGGTGATGCTCCTCATGGCCTGGTGTAGGGGTTGCTCCACGGGCGGCCAGCTTCTCTGGGAGCGGGGGTGGCTACTGTGGCCGCGGGGGTCCATACTAGGGTTATTCCTGTGACTGTAGGATGTCTGTCCAGCTGCCGGTCTCAGGGGTGTCTTTGGGGCCTTTTCCCCTGTTTGTAGGTGCCACAATAATAATACCGACCTTATGCACTAGAAACAGTTGGGACAAGTCAAGTCAAGTCAAGTCACACTTTATTTATAGAGCGCATTTCATACCAGGGCAACACAATGCGCTTTACAAAGAAATACAAAAAAGAAAGAGAGAACATAGTTGTCAGTCGGTCATTACAAAAGAATGCCCCTGAAACAACAGCAACAACAAAAGCAACAACAAAGACAACAAAAACAACAATAAAAGCGACTCCAACCACAGTGGCAGCAACAGCAACAGAAAACAACAACAGCAGCAACAACAGCCGCAGAAACAGCAACAACGGCAGCAGCAACATCGACACCAGCAGCAACAACATCAGCAGCGACGTACACGCAAAGACATCACCGGAACCGGGACTGGAAGCTCTCACCAGAACTGGAAAGGTCACTCAGGTCAGAGATGGTTAAGTCAAGGTATAAGGTTACGTTAAGTTGAGGTATAAGGTAAACGAGAGTTAAGTTTAGGTATAAGGTTAGCGGCACCAACAACAGCACCAGCAGCAGTAGCAACGACAACAGCAGCAGTGACAATACCAGCAGCAAACGACAGCAGCAACAAAAACAGCAACAGCGCACAAGCGAAGATGTCACCAGGGTCAGAAGTGGTAGCTCTCACTGGAACCAGAAATCTCCTCATCTGTATTGAGTCAACAGTGTGTACCATCTCACCTCAACGAAGTAAAGCACAGCAAAGACGTCACTGGAACCGGAAGTGGTCGCCCTCACCAGAAACGGAAATTTCAACTGTTTGCACCATCTTATCTTAATCCAGTCACGGACAAGACCTGTACACTCACCAGTGGACACTTTACATGCACAAACATCTCACACACACACACACACACACACACACACACACACACACACACACACACACACACACACACACACACACACACACACACACACACACACACACACACACACACACACACACACACACACACACACTTATTGGATACCTTTCTCATGAGGAAGTGGCACTGCCATGATCCCAGCCAACACAGCACAGAGCAGGAACACACACTTCATTTTCTATTAAACACAGAACAGGTGCAATAGGATAAGTGGGTGAGCCTCAGGCTGCTTCAGCATGTGTTGGTCACTGTAAGCTTTCAACTTAGTTTGGTCATAATTCATGTTCTGTGACTTGTTTGAATTTGTTTTGAATATTCTCGCAATATGCGAAAAGAGCTGAAAATTACAGGTTCGGAAATTCAAATTCAGTCATGTGTTTGTTTCCTACTCATCCAGTTGATATCACTTAGTAGTTGTAACTCTGTGTTGTGGTAGAAACACAGGGTTACACAGATGGTTGGATGGTTGACTCAGAATACTGTGGAGGGATTTTACTTACTTGTCATGAAGCCAATATCTGCCGTCTTAGTAACTTTATTTCCTGACGTCTTTAATATTAAAGCCAGTAATATTCATATCTATTGACCTATCTAGGAGCATGATAGGCCATGGGCTTGGTGGAGCCAAATTCCAAATATGGAAGGTGACTGGTAAAATAAGTTTTAACATGCAAGCCATGACTGTTCTTCTTGTTCAATATATACATAAATACATAAAAAAATGAGGTATGCAAATAATAAACCAGTCACCGTTTTAACAAGAACTTAGTATTGACATTGGTAGTTGTTCTTCTTAGTAGTTGCAATGACATGGTGTTTTTCTTTTACTTCAATTTTAAAACAAATTTTAGTCAAATTATACTTTTTCAAATACCACTTTCAAATATTACTACAAGAGTCTAAGTGTCCTTTTCATGGTTCTTGCAGCTTAATACATTCTATCAAAAATCACTCCAACACCTTCCATGATTAGAGTATGTCATTCATTTATTCCCTAAACAATACTCAAAGATGTATTAAATTATTTCACTTGGTATATTATTGAGCTACAAACAGTTAATACGTTTACAAGTCTCAATATCTTCATACATTCTTCCACTACATTATTCATAAACAATCATGTGAATCGTTGTCACAAATATTTTTGTCCCTGTATTGAACCCCAGGTTCAGTATGGCATTCTTATAGTTCATCTTCTAGTTTCATATTTTTCTTTGCAACATTCACTTACAAATTGACAACAATAAGCATAATTTTTAATGGCAAAGGGGAAGAGGAAAAATACAGATTATACCTCACATCACATTTGCTCTTTAAACTTACCAAACGTAAATTGTAGTTGATCTCCACAGCTGAAGAAATATTCTGGTCAGTCCAACTGGGACTATATACTAAAACAACTGCGTGTGTGTGTGTGTGTGTGTGTGTGTGTGTGTGTGTGTGTGTGTGTGTGTGTGTGTGTGTGTGTGTGTGTGTGTGTGTGTGTGTAATAGGGGCCTGGGGACAGAGCGATGGCATCAGGAATTGTGGATTGATGTGTGTGTGTGCACTGGAGGCACAACTTTAATGAGAAAGTGCTGTTGATTACCTGATCACGCTTAGCAAACATGTTGATTTTTATGAAAAGTAAAAACACATTTTGCCAACCTGCCTAACTAAGCAGCGCTGGGAGTGTATCTTCTAGTGACTCGTTGTGAGTGTAGCAGCTGGGAGTCGGCGTGGACAAGGTTTGCAGAGAGACAACATGACTTTGGACCTGGGAAAGGCTTTGACCAAGTAGTGGGAGAGAGATGGAGGCAGAGACTGAGCACTGACGACTTTGGATCCGAATTTCTACACAAAGGTTAATGTCACAACAGACAGTGGAGAGAGAAAACGCTCTGGAAATAAAGATAGAGGGATACATTGGAAACGGTGCACATACAGGAGTTCACACATCACTCCCATGTAGGACTCACACCCTGATGAAGCATCTTAACCACCAGTTGACATGTTGAAATGCTGCCTTTTTGGGGATACGATGAATTGCGTCCAGACGGCGATGGCACGTCACCAACAGTACCATATAATCATTATTTAACATAACTGTGTCATTCATGGTCTGCTACTTCCTTTTTTATTCATTATTATTTGGTTTTGTATTTTATTTATTTATTTATCTATTGACCTATTTATATATTTATTTGTTTATTTGTTTTTTATTTGTTTATTTATTTATTAATTTATTTATTTGTTTGTTTGTTTATTTGTTTATTTATTTATTTTGGATGGTATTATAGGGTGCCGAGAGAGGAAGTATGGTATTGCATGAGGAAGTCGGAGGTGGCAGAGAAGTATGTAAGAGTTGTTCAGGATAAGTATGAGGGCAGTCACACAGTAGTAAGGTGTGCAGTAGGCGTGACGACGGCATTCAAAGTGGAGGTGGGATTGCATCAAGGATCAGCTCTGACCACTTCCTTGTTTACAATGGTGATGGACAGGTTAACAGATGAAATCAAATGAGAGCATTTTTGTTTTTTGATGAGGGAGTAAATGAATGATGATAGAATCCAATGACAGAAGGTGTTAGAATGTTTTTTTTGATAGAATGTATTAAGCTTCAGGAAACTTAAAGGGCACGTGGACACTTGTAGTAATATTTGAAAGTGATATTCAAAAAAGTAACATTTGACTATGTTTTCCCATTTATAACGTCACATTTGGAACCTGGCTCCACCAAACCCATGGCCTATCATGCTCCTAGATAGGTCAATAGATATGAATATTACTGGCTAAAATATTAAAGACGTCAGGAAATAAAGTTTCTAAGACGGCAGATATTGGCTTCATGCCAAGAAAGTAAAATCCCTCCACAGTATTCTGAGTCAACATTTGGACACTTGTTAGGGATCAAGTCATATTGACTAAAAAGCTGTCTTAAAATTGAAGTAATAAGAAAAAACACCACGTCATTGCAAACAAAAAAGGACAATGTCAATACTAAGTTGTTGGTAAAACGGTTCCTGGAATATTATTATTACTATTATTACTATTATTATTATTATTATATTATTACAAAGTAATTCATTTTTGATGTATTCCGTTATGTTTCACAAGAATAACAGTGTGATTAATGACTTGCATGTTAAAACACATTTTTAGATATGAATATTTAAGCCAATATTACTGGCTTAAATATTAAAGACGTCAGGAAATAAAGTTACTAAAACAGCAGATATTGGCTTCATGCCAAGTAAGTAAAATCCCTCCACAGTATTCTGAGTCAACCATCCAACCATCTGTGTAACCCTGTGTTTCTACCACAACACAGAGTTACAACTACTAAGTGATATCAACTGGCTGAGTAGGAACCAAACACATGACTGGACATTGAATTTCTGACCCTGGAATTTTCAGCTCTTATTGCATATTGCAAGAATATTCAAAACAAAATCACAGATTGTGTATTTGACCAAACTAAGTTGAGTTACCAACACATGCGTGTGTTTAATTGAAAATTAAGTGTGTGTTCCTGCTCTGTGCTTTCACTTCCTCATGAGAAAGGTATCCAATAAGTGTGTGAGTGTCTGTGTGTGTGTGTGTGTGTGTGTGTGTGTGTGTGTGTGTGTGTGTGTGTGTGTGTGTGTATGTTTATGTACTTATGTGTGTGAAATGAGTATTTGCATGTTCAAAACTTGTATTTGTGTGTGTGTGTGTGTGTGTGTGTGTGTGTGTGTGTGTGTGTGTGTGTGTGTGTGTGTGTGTGGTGTGTGTGTGTGTGTGTGTGTGTGTGTGTGGGTGTGTGTGTGTGTGTGTGTTTGTGGGTGTGTGTGTGTGTGTTTCTATGTTTTGGAAGTGGAAATCTGTTTTTAGATAGAAATAATAAATATCAAATTTGTACTACACCTGCTTTCCAAACTTTCTGCAGCTTTTTTCATCACAGAACATTGTGTCCAGTTCTACGCTGATGAATACGGCTACCGGATTATCCAACATAATATCCAACTGTAATTCTGTCGCGGCGAACGGCAAAAAGTAAAAATATTTAAACCTTGCACGGCAAATGGGGTTATGAACATGTTAAGAGCTCCTACCTGCGTGAATATTTGCTCAATATGCTCAATGATTGTTTGATTTCACATTTATTTTTGATATATTTCTATATTCTTTATATTATATTATAGCCTATTTATCAGTTTACAGTAGTCAGCTCCGTTGTGTTTATTAGTTGTTGTGTCACATAATATACGTTACGGTTGGTATTTTCTTTTCATGACAGCATAATGCATTCTGAATGACATGTATAGGTGTGTGTGCATGATTTGGCGTTAAAACTGTACGTGTGAATGTTCATTGTGTGAGAGATTAATCTGTATTGAGACAGAAATTATAAATGTTCTTTTCATACTAAAGCTGGAGTTGCATTGTCGCCCAGAAGGTGGCGACCACGCTCACACAGTCAGTGTGTGTAGATTGTTATTTTTGTTATTATTATTAATATTATTATTATTATTATTATTATTATTATTATTATTATAGTTGTTATTTTTATTGTTATTTTTATTATTAATTAGAGTAATAATTATAATGATTATAATAATTATAATAATTATAATAATAACAATAAAAATATAGGTGCTTATTATTGATGTCCTTGTAGCATCAATATTAATTTAATGATAACAGCCTAAGCAGTAGAATGGATTGTGCAAATGCATATCAACATATATGGAGGAAGTCTGTAAATCACACACCAAAACAATGAAAAAACAGGATTTAACTTGTTTCTGCAGACTGCAAATCTTAATGCATTCTGGAAATGCATGAAATTGTCCATTGGTAACAATGGAGCACTATTTAATGTTCTGCTTGTCTTTCTCCACAGTCTTGTGAGTCGTGGCTGATGACTTGAATTTGATGTTTTCAAGTCAATATCAAATCAATCTGTGTAATATATCTATCATCTGTATCATCCTCTTCATCATCATAGATTACCTATATATTGTGAATAAATCCAATTCGAACAATAATTCAGTAAAGTTGATTAAATCATCCTTCATGTCTGACATTATTTTTCTATGCCAGACATGATATGTATATGTATATGTATATGTATATGTATATGTGTATGTATATGTATTGCATATCTATGTATTTTTCTATGATTCTATGTATCTCGGTGTTTGTTTTCTCTGTAAACATGTGCAGGAATGCCCGTTTACAACACACGAATACCCTCTAGTGGCAGCGTTTCCTAAATAGTTCACAGTGCACTATGAAGTGCACTTCATGGGGCATCTCTCCATGTCAAGTGAGGTTCCAAACTCAAGGGAGTGTGTGTCTATCCCATGGTCACTTCAGAGCCCATTTTACCCACCATGCATTGCAATTCTTCTGATTGTGCTTTGAGTTTATCAGAGCATCTCAAACCAAATGCAGGTGCATAACCCCACCCACTGTAATATTTATGAATGACAACTAGCTTTTCCTGAATTTCACCCATAAAGTTAAATCCAGTCACATTTATTACATGTTTACCTCCAATTACAGACAGTCTTCAATATTTTATTATATATGAGTGTTTTCGACTGAATTGGTTCAAATTGCCATCCCACACTACAAAACACTTCAAAACAATTAAGTATTCTGAACTTAGATATTAGATATAGATTAAACTATGACAAGCTATCTATAGCTTATTATAGATGCATCATTTGTTTCACTCCCCATACAGTAGTTAATATTCATATTTATATACATTATATTATAGCCTATATATCAGTTTACAGTCGTCAGCTCCGTTGTATTTACTAGTTGTTGTGTCATACAATGTACATCACGGTTGGTATCTGTATTTCATGACAGCATAATGCATTCTAAATGACATCACACAGTGTTTGTTTTGAATGGGGCGAGGATGACATCACAGGGCGTCCTGGCGAGGGTGGTGATGATGTAACGTTCTGGATGGGGGCCCAGCAGGGTGCAGCGGACGTAGGGGCCCCGCACAGGGCCCCTGTAGATCACATCCCTCAGCCTTCCCAGGAGATAACTCATCCAGCTGGTTCGGACTGAACCACGCAGAGCAGCATCCCACTGCCTCCATCTCCTTCCCGTCGGAGGCAGCGCCCTCCTACGAATCACATGTGAGGGAGCAGGAACAGTGACCTGTAGAAGCACCAATCGGAGGCACAGAAAAACAGGCGGTCTCACCATTAAGAGGCAAACCAGATGTTGTCGGACAATTGAATTTTTTTTTTACTTCCATGGGCACCATTGGGTGTCTCCCGTTCTTGGATAAAGCTTAACCGAGGGGAGGAAGATGGCTTCTATAGGGCACTGGACTCAATAGAGACAATTTTAACATCTTGTAAAAATTCAAATGTTTTGGACCAAAAAGATGATCAGTAAAATGCATTGATACGCGGATTCAGATGTGTTTAGTCTTTACTCCTTTCACATGGACATGTAGAGAGGACTCTTACATGAGAATCATCACACATCATGACCACCCACTGTTATCAACGGACTTCATCATTGGAATTTCATTCACAAAGATGAAGCCACCGTCATTTACAGATTGTATCTCAAGGTCAAGTGTTCCAGATTGTTGCCAGAATAATTCTTCAGCCATACTATGACACAAGTATTAGTCCTCCTTTCTTCTCTTTGGCTGTGCCCCCTCAAAGACCCCGAGGCAAATCAAATACAGCCAAGAATTATAGCATAATTTTAGGCTTATTTTTAAGGAGAATCAATGAATAAGTAAACATGTTTTTGCATTGGGTATGCCACAGTTATTAGAAGCAGATATGGAAGGCAGTGAGGGGCCCCTACCATCAATCACCTTTAGAAAAGGAATGCAGTAGTTGTGGTATCAAATCAACATCATGAATTATATATTTGCATGAAAACAAGATAAATAAGAGTGTAAACTATGTAATTGAGTGTAAGAATAAGGGTGAAAGCATGTCTCGCCAGAGAGGTCTCTGAGAAGCCAGTGGTGTGTGGGTCACTTTGGGTGACCTGGAGCTTTCTATGAGGTAGACCAGGTTTCTAAGTAATTGTCTCCATCTGGTGGTTCGTAAGATCAGAAAAATAGGAGTGAAAAACACATGAGACGCCCAGATGTCTAAGTCATTATGAAGACAAGGAAGAGTCGATTGCTTTGAAAATAATATAAGACTTTGCAAACCAAGTTTTAGTTGAGTGTACTCTGTAGACCTCAGTCAGACTTGTTATTTTTTAATAAAAGTCTTATCTGTTAACTCAACTTTGCCTCAAGTGCTGCCTTTTTGTTACAGCACTACAGAGTGGTTTTCTTCACAACAGAATCAGACTGAATTAAAATATGAGAAGAACATGAGAAGGTTGGTGACTGTATATCCACCTCACCTCGCTCATTACAGCCACTCTGTGACTGAGGACCCCTAGGCCCACCAGCCATGGGTTACTGTCAATATCATGGAGGACCTGGAAAATTCTTACCATACAAAGTGAAATGCCCACTTTTATTGTTGTGCCCATGAACAGGGCAAGTAAGCAAATTGTGACCCACCGCTGGTTTTAGGTTCTTTTGGTGCCGTTTGACTTTTTTTTTTTTTTTATGTCATTTGAAAGTGGAGAATCCGACCATCAAGCAAATATTTGTAAAGCTTGTTAGTTAAAGCTATGTTTCGTTAATGATGAGAGTGCGGCAAACCGTGTTTCTGAGATAATCACCCACAAAGATTTTCCCACACTTGGCATATGGAATATGGAGGAATGATCTTCACCTGGACGTTCCCATTAAAGGACACAATCGATTGGCGATGTTCAGCGCTGGTCAGCATCTCTGTGAATGAACTGCGTGTCCCAATAAAATCTAATATTATTCAATATTTAACTCGACTGTTTAACGTTTATCTGCTATTCATAAATTAAACTTGGTTTTGAATATATGTTGATAAAAAAACCCCACAAAGGAACAGGAATCTGGAAAAATCTCATTTTCCTTCTAGAAAGTTTTTTTCTTTTCTTTTTTTTTTCTTTTTTTGTGCTCTTGTCATTCTACACATCATCCACAGGACAGAGTTATTGCAGCAGTTCTTGAGGATTTAAGAATTAGTAAAGAGTTGCATTGCAGGTTGAGAAGTTGAACTCCACTTGCAGACCAACTCTGTCCTAGATGCAATGGCACAAATACTCTGTGTTGTATGCCCAGCATGCTGAAAGCACAGGTTAAAAAATAAAAAATAAATAAGGTCAATTTAAGGTCAATTTATTTGGCGGATCGTGGCGATTTTAGATTCACAATTGTAATTGATTTATCACACCTGCCCACAGATATTAGTTTAGGCTGGTGCAGAATAAATACAGCCAGTGAAAATTCCCTGAGTAAATTGAGCTTGGAGACATTGGCAAAATAAATACTGTCTGTATCACTGATCACTAATAGGGCTCCCATTTATTGTGTTTTCCACCATGCTACAGGCATTGGTGGAAAACCAGTCATTACACTGATAGACTCATATATGAGTGTAATGTATCCTCCACTTAGCTCTTTGATTAAATGGTGAATAAAAAACAAAAAAAAATATTGCAAGCCTCCTTAAAGTTTTCTGAGTGGGAAACTCTGGACTGGCAGGCCAAAGGTATGAGGGGGTGCTAGGAGTGTAGGGGCCAAGGGAATTGCTATACCAGTTAAAAAGGTTTTAAGTCTCTAATAAAAAATTGGAGGGAATATCACAGATGGACTGGGAAGCTGTTCCAACACGGGAGCATAAAAACTGAAGGCTGCTCTGCCAGCTTCAGTATTAACTCTTGGAATGTGTAGAAGGCCGGAGGATCTGAGAGACCTGACTGACTCAAAGCTGACCAGCATTTTGGAAATGTTATTTGGTGCCAGGTCAATGAGAGCTTTGTAAACCATAATAGTTTTTATTCGTGCATAAGTAATAGTGTAATTGTTTGTGAACTGTCTATTTAAGAATTTTACTGAGAAATTGGAGGTTATTATAGGGTTAGTGTGGTCAATGTTTTACCTCTTTTGAAAAAGTAAACTATCTAGGACAGTACAAGGAATGCATGGATTATTTGCTAACTGTTTTTCAGATTATCATTAAAAACCTGGAGCCCCAAGGACCAACCCTGTACCAAGTAGATGTCAGAATGGCCAGAGAGAGAAATTTTAACCCTAAAATAAAACAATACCGCTACTGCACTGGAAGTTATTTGTTTGTTAAAATGACAGTGGGTGGTCATGATGTTTGATGATTCTCATGTAAGAGTCCTCTCTACATGTCCATGTGAAAGGAGTAAAGACTAAACACATCTGAATCAGCGTATCAATGCATTTTACTGATAATCTTTTTGGCCCTTCTTCTTGACCTTGATGTATAGAGGTCCTGAAGGGTGGACAGGTCACAGTCGATGATCCTCTCTGCTCTGATGACCTGTTGAGTCTGGCTTCATCCTAGATGTTGGCCCATACCAGGCATGCAGTTATTAGTGTTTTTCCGTGATTGAATAACTGATGTGTGTTCCTTGCCAACGTTCTCAAGTGTAATCTCTGTTAACACTTTGAATTACAGTCATTTTTGGAGGTTTAAATTGCTTGGGTTAATTTGATCCCAAACATAAAAGAAGTCTGTTTATTTTTACAAAATAGCTGGGTTACTTTGCACAGAGGATGCAATAAAAGTGGGAAGGGACACTGTCACAAACTTCCGCTGCTGATGTGATGTGTTTTCTGACGAGCGTGGACATCTATGGGGGGACGTCCACCATATTTGGTCTGCATCTAGGTACTCTTGCACACACATGCAAAGGTATTGGGTAAACAGTACAGAGAGAGGAAGAGGTCCCCTTCAATTTTCTATCACTATTGATGCAATTCCATTCCTTAGTCTGGGTAACCCCCGGCCATCAAACTGTTGTTTTCTATCCACTTATCTCTTCCCCTTTCTCTTCCCCATCCTGCAACACGGAACTAGAACCTGTCTCCTTATCTACAGGGTATCTACTTGGGCTGAACAATTAATCAAATTCAAACCGACTTCGCAATTTAATAGAAGGCAAGTTTCAAATCCCAAAGCCTGCGATTCAAAAACAAGTTTTTTCTTCTGTCCAGGGTCGGCTCTTCCTTTCGGCGAGATAGGGTTCCGCCTAGCGTGCCACCCTGACAGGGAGGGGGGACGGAGAGGGAGTGATCAGGGGACAGTTTGCGCACCTGTCTCCCTCTCCGAGGGTACCAAAGTGCATGTGTCAGCGAAGCACACGGCAGCAACATGGCGCCCATGATGGGCGAGCCGCAACAGTGTCCTTTTATTTTATTTTACATCTCATTATGGAACGAAACAAGTGCCTATGGAACAAAACCGTTCTTAACGGGGACACTTTCTTCATGACTCTCCTACCAACCCCCCAATTTTATTTTTACAGTTCAATAGTTAAGAAAAATGTTATTTATATCAATTCATTCATCAATTCATCTCATTTCACCATAAAACGTAGGCCTCGCCTACAGGAAACAGCATTTTAAATGTTGACTGTATCCAATGTTGTCTTGGTCATACTATAGAATTATTTATTCCTTGTGTTTGGTGAAAAATGCAGAAGAGAGGGAACTTAATATGCTGTGGATATGTATGTGACAGATAATCTCTTGAACTTGAACTTGAACTTGGACATTGGGTACTTTGGTTTGATTGGCCGACTTCTCAACGGATCAATGCCCTTTGCTCCCTCCACTGGCGAGCAGCTTGTTGTCCGTGCACGTGTGCAAAGCTGCGGCTTCTCTCCTTCCCTTTCTGAAGCTACTGCCTCCATCTTTCTCCACCTACGTAGTCAAAGCCTTTCTCAGGTCCAAAGCCATGTTGACCCTCTGCCACCCTTGTCCACGCCGACTCCCACCTGACCCAATCACAACTAGTCACAAGAACATACACTCCAAGCGTCACTCAGTTAGGCAGGATGGTAAAATGTGCTTTTACTTTTCATAGAAATGAACATGTTTGTGTAGTTTGATCAGGTAAGCATCAACAATTTTTAACAACTTTCTCATGTGCCTCAAGCACACACTCACACATCTATTCACAATTATCGGTGGCTTCTCTCTGTCCCCAGGACTCTTTTACACACACGCTTATTCATGGGATTAATTTTGGCAGCTATAGTTGACTACCCAAGACTGGATTTGGGATTCAGACATTGACACGTTCAGTCTTTTAGGGCCACATGAGGTGAGCACTTGCCCTGGACGTCAAACTATATTCATGCTCATCATTGTGAATTTACATTTACACATGAGTAACGCAGTAAACTGTGGCAGCTCCGCTTACCACACGCCACCCAAGTGACATTTTTTAGGGCCCTCTGACACAGAGATGAGGGCAAAATGGAACAAGTTGGGAGCAGATGGAAACATGTCAGGACAGAGGCTCTCCCCATGTGTGTGGGGATGGGGGTTTTACCTGTTGCTCGTTGATTTCTTGAACAAGCAACAGGCGTACAGCCACCCAGAACCTGGGCCCAATTACCTAGACCCAAGACAGGTGTGACTGTTTAAACCAGACCACACCTACACCACATTCACCTAATCTCCTCCTAGAACAGAAGTGGCACGTCATGAATGAAACGGTTTTATTTAATATTGATTATATGATACTCCTGGTGACATGCCATTGCCATCTGGACCCAAACCACTGACTCCGAAAAGGCATCATTTCAACATTGGTGCATTAAATTCTGTTTGACCATGTTCAAAGACATCCGAGATTGCGGATCGGTACTATAAATGTAAAATTGGGAAATGTTAGAGGTTCCCATTGAAGCCTCCACTGATGTGAGAATAACCTTATAACCTTTGAACATACCCCCCAAGCATAACTTACTTTGGCAGGATGGTAAAATGTGCTTTTACATTTCATAATAATAAACATGTTTGCTGAGTGGGATCAGGTAAGCGTCAACAATTTTCAACAACTTTCTCATAAAATGTGTTCCTCCAGTGCACACGCACACATCAATCCACAGTTCATGGTGGCTTTGCATTGTCCCCAGGCCCATTTTACACACACACACACACACACACACTCACATACACACACACACACACACACACACACACACACACACACACACACACACACACACACACACACACACACACACACACACACACACACACACACTTATTTTAGTATATATAGTCCCAGTTGGGCTGAACAGAAAACCAGAATACTTCTTTCGCTGTGGAGATCAACTACAATTTACGTTCGGTAAGTTTAAAGAGCAAATGTGATGTGAGGTGTGAACTGTATTTTTCCTCAAACAGAGTAACCTCTTTTCCCCTTAAAATTATGTTAATTGTTTTTAATTTGTAATTGAGTGTCATAAAGGAAAGTATGAAACTAGAAGATGAACTAGAAGAATGACATTCTGAACCTGGGGTTCAATACAGGGACAAAAATATTTATGACATAAATCAATAAAATTGTTTAGGAATAATATAACCAAAGAATGGATGAAGATATTGGGATTTGTGCAGTTATTAACTGTTTGTAACTCAATAATTTACCAAGTGAAATCATTTAATTCATTGTTGTGTTTTGTTTAGGGAGTAAATAAATGATGATAGAATCTAATGATAGAAGGTGTTAGAATGGTATTTTTGACTGTAAGAAGCTGCAGGAAACATAAAAATGTCATTTGGACACTTGTTAGTGACCAAGTCATATTGACTAAAACGCTGTATTAAAATTGAAGTAATAAGAAAAACACCACGTCATTGCAAACTACAAAGGACAATGTCAATACTAAGTTGTTGGTAATACGGTTACTGGAATATTACGGGATTACCTGTTAATTATTACAAAGTAATTAATTTTTTATGTATTCCCTGTATATTTCACAAGAATAACAGTGTGATTAATGACTTGCATGTTGAAACAAATCTTCCGATTTATAACGTCACATTTGGAACCTGGCTTCACCAAGCCCATGGCCTATCATGCCCCTAGATAGGTCAATAGATATGAAATTTACTGGCTTGAATGTTAAAGACGTCAGGAAATTAAGTTACTTAGACGGCAGATATTGGCCTCATGCCAAGAAAGTAAAATCCCTCCAGAGTATTCTGAGTCAACCATCCAACCATCTGTGTAACCCTGTGTTTCTACTACAACACAGAGTTACAACTACTAAGTGATATCAACTGGCTGAGTAGGAACCAAACACATGGCTGAATTTGTTGAATTTCTCAACCTGGAATTTAAAGCACTTATTGCAAGAATATTCCAAACAAAATCACAGATTGTGTATTTGACCAAACTAAGTTGAAAGCTTATAGTTACCAACACAGCCTGAGGCTCACCCACTTATCCTATTGCACCTGTTCTGTGTTTAATAGAAAATGAAGTGTGTGTTCCTGCTCTGTGCTGTGTTGGCTGGGATCATGGCAGTGCCACTTCCTCATGAGAAAGGTATCCAATAAGTGTGTGTGTGTGTGTGTGTGTGTGTGTGTGTGTGTGTGTGTGTGTGTGTGTGTGTGTGTGTGTGTGTGTGTGTGTGTGTGTGTGTGTGTGTGTGTGTGTGTGTGTGTGTGGGATACTGTATAAATGTGTTTCTTTGTGTTGAAAGTGGAAATCTGTATTCAGACAGAAATGTTTTCCAAACCTTCTTCAGGTTTATTCATCAGAGAACATCATATAAATTTCCATAGCCAAGCCAATGATACACAAGTGTATATTTCTGTTTAAAGAGCTCCGAACTGCTTTCATTTGTGCTCTCAATGATTGGATGAGTATGCAGTTCTATTAAATTAAGTTATATTTCTTCATTGAGACGGAAATACAAAATCTTTTTTTTCATTTTACACCTGTTTTCTAAACATTCTGTAGCTGTATTGAAGGATCCAGCACTAGTGGGACCTAAGTACCTTCATCACAACGACAAAGGTAAGAGTGTTTGAGTGTGTGTGTTTGTGTGTGTGTGTGTGTGTGTGTGTGTGAGTGTGTGTGTGTGTTTGTTCCTATGTGTTTGAAATGAGTATTTGCATGCTCAAAACACGTCTCTGTGTGTCTGTGGTGTGTATGGAGTGTGTGTGTGTCTCTGTGTGTTTAGGGTTGTACTTATGTCTGTAAAATGCATGTTTGTGCATGTTCAGAATTTGTGCGTGTGTGTGTGTGTGTGTGTGTGTGTGTTTGTGTGTGTGTGCTTATGTGTGTGAAATGAGTGTTTGCGTGTTCAAAACTTGTGATGTGTGTGTGTGTGTGTGTGCGTGTGTTTGTGTGTGGGTGTGTCTGTGTATTAAGGGTTGTACATATGTGTATGAAATGCATATTTTGCACGTTCAGAATGTGTGTGTGTGTGTGCGTGTGTGTGTGTGTGTGTGTGTGTGTGTGTGTGTACGTGTGTGAAAATATCTGCAAGTTCAAAACCTGTGATGTGTGTATGTGTGTGTGTGCTTGTGTTTAAAATGAGTGATTACATGTTCAAAACCTGTCTGTGTGTGTGTGTGTGTGTGTATGTGTGTGTGTGTGTGTGTGTGTGTGTGTGGGTAATCAGATTTACAGCTTTTTAGATGGAAACAACAATTTGGTTTTTGTTTGGGTTTAGGGCCAATTGCAGAAAGGAAACTGCTCTCACCAAAAAAGTCAATGCTTTTAGACTTTGTACTGATGGCAACAAGCGGTTCAGAAATTACATGACAGTGAAGAAATGTTTCATCTATCTTGGTGATGATCATCTGATGATCATGTATCTGAGAAACATGATGTAACTTCAGGTGTTGCACAGGGGATCTAGCTTGGACCCTTTCTTGCCTCCCTTTACATGCTTCCATTCGGTGACGTCATCACAGAATATTGTGTCAATTTCCATAATGATGCACAAATACATATTTTTGTTCAGAAAGCTCCTCACTGCTTGCTTGCTATCAATTACTGGATGAGTACGTATTTTAATTTGTTATATTTCTTCATTGAGAAAGAAATACAAAATATTTTCTTCATTTTACACCTGTTTTCTAAACATTCTGTAGCTGTATTGAAGGATCCAGCACTATGGGGGCCTAAGTACCTTCATCACAACGACAAAGGTAAGACTGTTTGAGTGTGTGTGTGTGTGTGTGTGTGTGTGTGTTTAGGGTTGTACTTATGTGTGCGAAATGCATGTCTGTGCATATTAGGAATTTGTACGTGTGTTTTTGTGTGTGTGTGTGTGTGTTTGTGTGTATCTGTGTATGTGTGTGTGTGTGTGTGTGTGTGTGTGGTTAATCAGATTTACAACTTTCTAAATGAAAACACATTTTTGAGAAGTTTCTGTCTGGATTCAGTGTCAATTGCAGCAAAGAAAATGCTCTCACCCAAAAAAGTCAATGATTTAAGACTTAGTGCTGATGACAACAAGCGTTTCAGAACTTACATGACAGTGAAGAAATGTTTCATCCGTCTTGGAGATCATGTATCAGAGAAAAATTATGTATTTTCAGGTGTTCACAGGGGATCTAGCTTTTTCTCCCTGTACATGCTTCCATTCAGTGATGTCATCACAGAACATACTATTAATTTCTATAAACACGTGGATGATACACAATTATATATTTCTGTGGGAGCTCTATATTTCAGTGAGGGCTCCTCTCTGCTTGAATATTTGCATTCAATGACTGGATGAGTATATTTTTAGATATATTATATTTCTTATTTGAGACAAATAACACATTTTTATTTTCATTCTACACTTGTTTTTTAAACATTCTGCAGCTGTATTGAAGGATCCAGCACTATGGGGGCCTAAGTCCCTTCATCACAACGACAAAGGTAAGACTGTTTGAGTGTGTGTGTGTGTGTGTGTGTGTGTGTGTGTGTGTGTGTGTGTGTGTGTGTGTGTGTGTGTGTGTGTGTGTGTGTGT
>NC_137202.1:19311117-19808617 GCF_960531495.2 Zeus faber
TGTCTGGCATCATCTTTCAATGTCAGGGATATTAATCCAATCCTGGATCTTGGCCATAAAACCTGGGCTGAAACTGAATACTGACAGTGTTTCCCATAAATATTTGTGTTCAAAAAGTACAACCCTTTCAGTGCCTAAGGTTGGAGCATAAACATTTATAAAAATATTGAAAACTTTCAAACTAAGAATTCAGAAAATAATAAAGAACAGACATTGGACTGTATGGGGAAAAACTTCAGTCAACATCTGTGATGTTTCCTGGTGAAGGTTGTGCAGATAAATTGAAATAGTCAAAACTGTCGAAGAATATATATATATTTTTCCTACATGAGCGTGACATCATACAGCAGAAACGTACAAATGTACATACAAAATGTCTTAGCCAAATCCAGCCAACTGTTCACTTGTTCATTTGTGTTTATCAAATGAACTTTTCTGGTGTGCTTAAGGTATCACTGATGTGCTTCCAAGATTTCCAGGAAGTATTCCTATCTAAACAAATTGAGTTGCTTTATCTCTTATATTTTCTTAATGAAGCGTAGCTTGAGCATGTAGTTCTGTCAGACAACTTGACGGTGCCACACGCTTCCACTGCCTGATGGACTGGCCTCTTCTAGCAGCCAATCCCACCTGCTCTAGCTGCTTTGCTGATTTCTGTGTTGTCCCTCCACCTCCCCTGCCTCACTTGCAGAAAGTTACCCCCCGGTGCAATTTAAAAGCAATTCTCACCATCCTGCACAGTGACAGTAGTTACTACGTTCATTTCTTGAATTGTTCACAGTGCACGATGAAATGCACTTCATGGGGCATCTGCCATTTCAAGCGAGGTTCCAAACCTTTGGGAGTGTATGTCCATCCAATGGTCACTTCAGAGCAACTTTTACCCACGATGCATTGCAATTCTTCTGATTGTGCTTTGAGTTGATCAGAGGATCTCAAACCAAATGCAGGTGCATAATGCCACTCACTGTCAAGTCAAGTCACACTTTATTTATAGAGAGCATTTCATACCAGGGCAACACACTGCGCTTTACAAAGAAATACAAAAAAGAAAGAGAGAACATAGTTGTCAGCCGGTCATTATAAAAGAATGCCCCTGAAACAACAGCAACAACAACAGCAACAACAAAGACAACAAAAACAACAATAAAAGCGACTTCAACCACAGTGCCAGCAACAGCCACAGAAACAGCAACAACGGCAGCAGCAACATCAACACTAGCAGCAACAACAACCGCAGCAACGTACACGCAAAGACGTCACCGGAACCGGAAGTGGTAGCCCTCACCGAAACTGGAAAGGTCACTCAGGTTAGAGATGGTTAAGTTGAAGTATAAGGTTACGTTAAGTTGAGGTATAAGGTAAGCAAAGTTAGGTTTATGTATAAGGTTAGCAGCAACAACGACAACACCAGTTAAGGTATAAGGTTAGCGGCACCAACAACAGCACCAGCAGCAGCAGCAACGACCACACCAGCAGTGTTAATACCAGCAACAGACAACAGCAGCAACAAAAACAGCAACGGCAACAGGAACAGCGCACAAGCGAAGATGTCACCGGGACCAGAAGTGGTAGCTCTCACTGGAACCAGAAATCTCCCCATTTGTATTGGGTCAACAGTGTGTACCATCTCACCTCAACGAAGTAAAGCACAGAAAAGACGTCACCGGAACTGGAAGTGGTAGCCCTCATCGGAAACGGGAATTTCAACTGTGTGCACCATCTCATCTTAATCCAGTCACGGTCCTTTAATTAGCGTCCCTAAGTTACGGCTCAAATTTCCAAACAGACCTCGGGAGGGAGATCCTTTTGACTCTCTCTCTCCGAAAACACACCCTTCTTATGATCCTGTGAGGTGTAATATCACAACAAAAACAACCACAGCAACAAAAATAGCAGGAGCAACAACAGCAACACAAATGCAAAGGAGCATTTACTTAAGATAGAGTCCCTCAACTGGCGAAGTCATGTAACTGCACTCTATCACATCCTTCCCTTCTTAGCTCTTGCTTTTCTGTCCTTTAGTTAACCAACGAAAATAATAATACACCACAGCATTTTCTTTCCCGTCTAGCCAGAAACATATAAATGTATATATATATTTTAGCTTGCTGTACCCTGCTTCTTTTATTTAACTTTATGTAACAATCACAATGTCAGAACACCTTTTATTTCTTCCGAACATTTTGTTATCTACTTTTCTTTCTTTTTATTTATTTATTCAAACACTCATCTCCCCCTTAAGGAGACTAGACACATTCTTGCCCCTAAAGGCATCCACTTTATGTGGAGTAGTCTTTCAAATGGTTTGGAGGACGTTTGTCCCTCCTTGATCTGCGCAATCCGTCGGCTGATGTACAACCTGGTGCAGTATCCTCCTGGGTCACCACCGGCACAGCACTGTCCTCTCTTGAGAATTTGAGAACTTGCGCCCTCCAGTGCTCCAGCAGCTGGTGGAATGGGTTCTGTTATGTCGTCCCCTGTAGTACTGGACACCGGTGTAGGAAGCTCCTCTTCCTGCCTGCTGAACAGCTGATCGACATGTCGCCTGACCACTTTTCCATCCCCCAGCAACACAGTATAGGAAACTGGTCCTGTTAACTCCTGCACTCGTCCAGGTATCCATTTATGTCCATATCCAAAGTTCTTAGTGTAGACAGTCACCTTCCTCAAAGTTGCGATGTTGGATTAAAGTCAGTGTCATGGTTATCTGGCCAACCTCTCAGGATATACTCTCGTACCCTGGAGAGTATTGGATCTGTTGTTGTCCATTGTCGTAGCTTGGTTGAGGTCATCGGCGGAACATGGTCCTGATCCATCATCAGCACTTGCTCCTTGGGTACTGACACAGGACACTCCGGTAGTGGGAGGCGGCTAAGAGCATCTGCGTTGCCATTGTCTTTACCTGCTCTGTAAGCAATGCTGTACTCGTACGCTCTCAACAGCACAGCCCATCTCATGATCCTCTGTGACGCCATCTGTGGTACCGCTTTCATCTCGTGAAGTAGACTTGTCAAAGGCTTGTGATCAGTGCAAATCACAAACTTTCTCCCATAAAGATACTTATGGAAGCGTGTTACACCGAAGACAATGGCTAGACCCTCTTTATCTAACTGGGAATAGTTATTTTCTGCAGCGTTGAGCGTTCTTGACATAAACCCGATGGGTTTCTCCTCTCCATCTGGCATGCGGTGTGCTAAGACAGCTCCAACTCCATACGGCGAAGCATCGCACGCCAGTATTAGTACTTTGTTTTCATCATAGTGAACTAACACACTGCTTGACTGTAACAACTCCTTGGACTTAGCAAAAGCTTTCTCCTGCTCTGGCCCCCAAGTCCATGGCTCCTCTTTTTTCAAAAGCTTGTGTAGTGGTGCCAGGAAGGTCGATAGGTTTGGAAGGAACTTGTTGTAGAAGTTTAACAGTCCTAAGTAAGCTTTAAGTTCAGTCACTGACGTAGGTGCTGGCGCTTCCTGCACTGCTTTCACCTTTGCTGGCACTGTATGAAGTCCCTTGGCGTCCACTCGATGTCCTAGAAATGTCACTTCCTTCTCCATGAATTTGCATTTGCTTCGTTTTAGGTGCAAGCCTGCATCTTCTAGTCGCTGTAACACTAAATCTAGTGTGTGGATGTTGTCCTCATCATCCTTTCCTGTCAGAAGTATATCATCTAGATTCACAGCCACATTCTTTAGTCCCTGTAGCACACCCTCCATTGTGCGCTGGAAAATAGCTGGACTAGAGCTCACCCCGAAAGGTAACCTTGTGTATGTAAAATAGCCCCTTGTTTGTATTCACTGTTGTGTATTTTCTAGCTTCCTCCTCAAGCACAATTTGTTGATATGCATGACTCATATCGAGCTTACTGTACTTCTCCTCCCCATCTAAGGATGCAATCAGGTCCTCCATTCTTGGAATGGGGTATTGTTCTAATGGAGACACTTTGTTTACTGTGAGCTTATAGTCTCCACAGATTCTCACTTCACCATCTGGTTTTAAGACGGGCACGATGGGTGCCGCCCACTCTGAGAATTTCACTGGCTCTATGATTTTTGTTTTCTCAAGCCTCTCAAGTTCATGTTCCACATTTTTGTTTCATCGCAAAAGGTACTGATCTTGGCTTATAAAAGCATGGGGTGGCGTCCCGAGCCACATGTATTTTAGCAGTGAATCCTTTCAGCTTCCCTAACTCATCCTTGAACACTGTTTCATGCTTTGAGAGTACTTCCTGTACAGTAGCCTCACTATCCATTATCTTGTGGGCATCTTGCCAGCCTATGGGTATTTTAAGAGCTTTTATCCAACTCCGCCGCACTAGACTCGGTCCCGAGCCTTTGACTACAACTGCTGGTAACATCTTGGAACTGCCTTTGTACTCTACTGTTAGTTTTGATGCCCCACGTATTTTTACCCTGTGACCACCGTATGTCCTCAGGTTTATCTTACACTTCTGTAGTCTAGGCTTCTGTACCCTCCAAAAGTTGTGGAATGTTGCCTCTGCCATTATGGTCACTCCGCAACCTGTGTCTACCTCATAGGTTGCTCTTGTGCCATTTACACTTAGTTCTATCTTGATGGGCTCTTCTTTGGGAATGACTATCTCTTCCTGCATGTTATACATAGTCATTTCTCTACTCTTTATGCTGTAGATAGTCAAAACCACATCACTGCTACTGTCCCCTCCATCTTTCTTGCATGAAATTTGCTCTCTTATCCTGCTTTTCACTCCCCCCTTTCAGCTTTTTCTCGCCTTTCCACTTCCCTCTATCAACAGGTTTTGACCTGCAGGCTCTCTTAATGTGCCCCACCTTCCCACAGTTATGACACTTTTCATCCGCAAACCTGCATTCATTGGCCATGTGGCTTATTCCCCCACACCTGTAGCATTTCCCACGTCCAACCTGCTCTTTTGTGTACGTATCATACACTTTGCATATGGTACCTGTCGCTCGGCTCCATTTAGCATTGTCTCTCGTACTGTTTAAATCTTTAATGTCCTTGTTCGCAGCCTCCATTGCCTGCGCATGCTTCAGTGCCGTCTCAAACGATAAGCTGTCCTCCGACAGCAGCCACCGCTGTATGTGGTCATCGTTCATTCCACAGACTAATCTGTCCCGCAACATCACTGTCAGGGTGTCTCCAAAGTTGCAGTCCTGTGCGAGCCTCTCGCCGGAATTCCTGCTCCTGGTATTAAACTTCCACCGCTGCACTAGGCTTCGGGTTGAAATGGTTCTTTAACAACCTCACCAGTTCCTCGAACGACTTGTCTCCCGGTCGCTGCGGACTCAGCAGATTCCTCATCAGCGTGTAGGTCTTCGCGCCCACACAGCTCAGCAGCACGGCTCTTTTCCTCTCTGCATCGCCGATTCCGTTCGCTACGAAGAAATGATGCAGGATCTCGCAGCACTCTTCCCAGCTCTGCGACTCGTTGTCAAAGGGTGCCACTGACCCCCCTGTAGCAGCCATGTTTTTGTCTTTGTCTTTACTCCGTGATAAAGGGAGCGCCCAGCTTCTTCACGCTTGTAGCAGCACGCCAATATCCCGTTACCGCGATAGCCATAGCTTTAGCTTAGCTAGCTACGCTTCACTCGGTAACAACTTTCTGCTCAAACTCACGCCATGGTTTTCCGAACATTCTTCCGGTTTATCCTCGTCGCCATATGTGGTATCTTGGTATTTTGCCGTCAGGTAACAGAGACCAACTCCTGGTTTGTTCACCTTTTATTAACAGTCTTCAGCAACATGTGGCACGGCCGTAACATGCCAGGCTGGCTACCAGTACAACAACTGACAGAGAGAGCAAAGGAGCATTTACTTAAGATAGAGTCCCTCTACTGGCGAAGTCATGTAACTGCACTCTATCGCAACGGTCCTTCAATTAGCGTCCCTAAATTACGGGTCAAGTTTTTCATTCTGACCTCGGGAGGGATATCCTTTTGACTATCTCTTCGAAGACACACCCTTCTTATAATCCTCCCACTGTAATATCACAACAGAAATCAAAACAGCAGCAGCAACATCAACTCCAGCAGCAGCAACTCTATTACTTATAACCGTATTATTTATGTACAACATAAATAATAATAATAATATTTTACAAAATATGAGTGATTTCTTCCGAATTGATTCAAATTGCTTTCCACATAAAAAAACATTTCAAAGCAATTCAGTGCTCTGACCTTAAATGTTAGATATCAATTAATCTCTGACAAGCTATATATAGCTTATTATAGATGCATCATTTGTTTCACTCGCCATACAGTGGTTTATATTCATATTTACTGTATGTAGCATACTGTACCGCATACTGTGTCACTGTTCAGGGTTGTTTGTGATGCCGTATTGCTGCGCCGTACTGTTGTATACTGTGCTGTATTATCCCAAACACTACCTCACTTTATTCACATTCACATGCCACTTTAATTCACATGCCACTTTAAATGCACATATCTGTATATACATAAGAATATTCCCTCTATCTATTACATTTTATTTCATTTTATTCTAATTGTATTTTATTTTATTCTATATTTTTTTATTTTATTTTCTAAGTATACAACTTACTGTATTACGTTTTAGGAGTCAGTTAGTTGGTCTATTAGAAAGAATTTTAGGACATATTGTGTGTTATCACCGGGTGCGTTGCATTACATTTCACTGCATATATGTATGAAAGTATGTATATGTATGTGACAAATAAAAATCTTGAATCTTGAATCTTGAATCTTGAATCTTGAACATTGGGCAACATTGATAAAATAATATGCATTACTAAAAAACTACTGTAATTCACTATTGTAATGTCAATGCTAGAGGGTATGAGAGTGTAATTGCTTTCCAATTGAAGGCCACGTTTCTTTAACGTGAACCACAGAATCACACTGTTGAACTCCTCCAAGGCAGACATTTGGTAGACAGGGCTCAGCTTTTTCACATCACCAAGAACACGCTTGTTCCTTTCCACCTTCTCCAGCTTGTAGGTGGCCTTTGTTGCTAGAGGGGGAAAGAAAATAACATATTCATAAAAGATAATGAGTGCATAGCAGCTGAGAGTATATTTCAGGATTGTAATAAAATTACATAATTGCTATTGAATAGTGGCTCAACTTCTACTTTTTGTCAGCGGAAGGGGGGGTGGAGGCACATGGGGAAGAGTGGATTTTCATGCCGATGCACACTCTGGATGTGGTCAAGATGAGATGTCCACTTCTCCACTGTTTCCCCTCCAGTGAATGAACCGGATGCTGACCAGTAAAGATGATCTATGACACTCTTTGTTGTTAGAAATAATATGGCGCCTCTGGTTGGAAATGTCCTTTTGTGACCAGTCGCGCACATGTTGTTCCCGTACTTTTCCGCTTGCGTACATGTTGTTCATGTTGTTGCTGCATGTGCGCCTCTGGTTGGAGTCAGTTCTTTGTGATCCATATGTCCTTTTGTGACCACTTGCATACATTAGACTATATAAGGGTCCGGGGAAGAAGGGACGGGGCGCGTTCCAATCCTCGCGAACTGAGCCTGCACTTTTTGATTCTGTCTGACAATAAATATGACCAACTCCTGAAGTCGTGTTACGTCCTCTGACTGACGCCCCAACCCATCAACGAGCACACGGAAAAGCTCTGTCACGGAACAAATTAAACTCGTAAGTCAAGTACCACTGTATATTGATATAAACTTAACTCGTGAAATGTTATGGTTGGGAAGTAAACGTCTGACTGGCGCCTCAGGCAGTTGAATAATATTATAGTTTTGATTAATATCGTGAACCAACAGAAAACTATAAACTAAAGAAAAACAGAAGTTAATCAATCAACTTAATCTGTTCAGCTTTGTTGTCCAAGTATGAAATTTGCATCAAAAGAGGCTCAAGTAAACCCCTAAGGATATTAGATATGAGATAGATAGATAGATAGATTGATAGATAGATAGATAGATAGATACTTTTTGTCACACACACATGCGCGCACACACACACACACACACACACACACGAACAAAGACACAGGTTCAAGCTGCCAGGCTGATACAGTTAACCATTGATTCAATTGAGTTACCCTGATGCACTGCTTCCTCCGTCCCCATGCGCATTGATTTGATACACAAACCCAACTGAGGTACACACAAATACACACTGGTATCATATATTCTGTATTCGGTCACAGATGGCTCTCGTGTGATTTCTGTCCACATGTAATCCCCCCGCCCACTAACATGGACAAATGTTCCTGTATAACATTTGAGAGTCAATGTTTCTTTTGTGAATAAAGGTTAAATCGCAAATTTGACTTACAACGGTGCTGAAATGGTGAACGATGTGAGAGAGATATAAATATCAGATGAGAAGGTTGGTGTATATCCACCTCACCTCTCTGTGACTGAGGACATTTGTAGACACGTGTTTCTCCCACGGCACCCAATAAAGGGGGGCCGTCTGTTGTTTACCAAGGGGTTCATTTTGGTGGCACGGTGGCGCAGTGCATTGCACTGCTGCCTCACAGCAAGAAGGTCCTGGGTTCGATTCCCGCCTGGGGCGCTGTTGGCACCGTGCTCCGGCGGGTTATCTTCCAAAAACAGGAGCCTTTCTGTGTGGAGTTTGCATGTTCTCCCCGTGCTCACATGGGGTTTCCTCCACCTCACGTCAGTAAGGACCCCCACCAAAAACATGCACCCATCATTGTCTGACCAGCAATAGACAATTATCACCTGGTCCCCGGGCGCGTCCACGTATGCTGCCCACTGCTCCTGCCTGTGCCCCCGGAGGAAGGACAAGCCAGGATGGGTCAAAAGCAGAGGAGCCATTTCACCGGCCACCATCAAGCATGTGCATGTGTGTGTGTGTGCAAGCATGTGTTGTGGAGTGTCGTGTGATGATTAAAGACTGTTTCTTTCTTCTTTCTTTCATGTTCACCGGCCACGGGCAAGTATCAAGTAGTCAACTATCATGGAGGACCAGGAAAGATCTTACCAGGCAAAGTGAATAATGCATTTTAATGTTGTGCCCTTCAACATGACAAGGAAGCAAATTTATCACACCCACCCACAGATATCAGTCTGGGCTGTTGCTGAATAAATACAGCCAGTGAAATGTCCATGAGTAAATTGAGCTTGGAGATTTTGTATTATTTATCACTAATATGGTTCCCATTTATTGTAAGCGTATTCCACCATGCTACAGGCTTTGGTTGAAAACCAGTCATATATATGGCGTGACGGAAAGGAAAAGATATTTAAAAAAATCCCCCTTCCTTCCACCAAGCTCATTAACGTGATGCAATGTGGAGGTGGTGGCGAGCTTCCAATTCCAGACATCAACAAATAACATCATCTTACTAGAAATTAATATCATCCATTACAGGTTTTTGGTGGATAACCACATTAGTTCGACAAAGTACTTAGCAAGTGTTAAAGTTCAAGTTCAAGTTCAAGAGATTATTTGTGACATACATATACATACAGTCATACATATGCAGTGAAATGTCATGACACCTGGTGGTAAAAATGCGGGCTTCTCACAATGAGGACGTGATGAAGGTTTTGTTATTGATGTGGTCAGGGGAACACAAATGGAGGACACGAAGGAGGCTCAGGAGTAGGTGCAAGGGTAAAGGGTTTATTGAGGAACAAGCAAGGGTCAAAACCAGGCGAACAGTCAAAGGGAAATGTATCGGTAGGAAACTGGGATCCAGGGGAACAGGCAGAGGATCAGGGTCCAGGAACAGGCAGGGAGTCCACAAACAGACGCAATGATCTGACAAAGTGAATGAGGAAAAGGTTACAAGAGGAGTGACGAGGACAGTGAAAACTGCTGAAAATTTCTGACTGGTGACAGGTGCGCAGTGGCAGGAATGTGAAACCAGAGACTGACTGAGGAAACTAGAGAGGGAATTAGGGACCTCCAGGGAGACAGAGACAGAGAGAGACAGATAACAAGCAAGCACATTATCTGTCTCACTGTCTTTCTCTTTCTATGTGTGTGTGTGTGTGTGTGTGTGGGGGTGTGTGTATGCCAGAGAGGTCTCTGAGAAGCCAGAGTGGTGTGGGTCACTTTGGGTGACCTGGAGGTGGACCAGGCTTCTAGGTAATTATCTCCATCTAGTGGGTCGTACGGTCAGAAAAATAGGAGTGATAAACACATCATGAGAAGCCCAGATCTCAAAGTCATTATGAAGGCAAAGAGGAGTCAAATGCTTTGAAAAGAATATAAGACTTTGCAAGCCAAGTTTTAGTTAAGTGTACTCTGTAGACCTCCCTCAGACTTGTTATTTTTTAATAAATGTCTTATCTGTGAACTCAATGCTGCCTCAAGTGCTAAAAAAAAACCATTATTTTTTTATTATGTTAAAAAATCAAACCAATAGTCCAGGGCCGGCTCTTTCTATAGGCGAGATAGGGGGCCGCCTAGCGCGCCATCCTGATAGGGAGGGGGGACGGAGAGGGAGCGATCGGGGGACAGTTTGCACACCTGTTTCCCTCTCCGACGGTACCGAAGTGCATGTGTCAGCGAAGCACACGGCAGCAACATGGCGGCCATGATCGGTGAGCTGCAGCATTGTCCTTTTATTTTATTTTACATCTCATTATGGAACGAAACAAGTGCGTATGGAACGAAACCGTTCTTAACGGGGACACTTTCTTAATGACTTAATAACATGTAGGCGTCGCCTCCATGTTATGTTAAATGTTTGACTGTATCCATTGTTGTCTTGGTCATACTATAGAATGATTTATTATTTGTGTTTGGTGAAAAAAACAGAAGATAGGGAACTTAAAAATATTGAATACTAAATCACAATGTTGGTCTTACAAAAATCACAATTAGATTATTTTCCCAAATCGTTCAGCCCTAGTATGTACTGATATGCTGTGGACTTTGGGTACTTTGGTTTGATTGGCCGACTTCTCAACGGATCAATGCCCTTTGCTCCCTCCACTGGCGAGCAGCTTGTCATCTGCACGTGTGCAACGCTGCGGCTTCTCTCCTTCCCTTTCTGAAGCTACTGCCTCCATCTTTCTCCACCTACGTAGTCAAAGCCTTTTTCAGGTCCAAAGCCATGTTGACCCTCTGCCACCCTTGTCCACGCCGACTCCCACCTGACCCAATCACAACTAGTCACAAGAACATACACTCCAAGCGTCACTCAGTTAGGCAGGATGGTAAAATGTGCTTTTACTTTTCATAGAAATGAACATGTTTGTGTAGTTTGATCAGGTAAGCATCAACAATTTTTAACAACTTTCTCATGTGCCTCAAGCACACACTCACACATCTATTCACAATTATCGGTGGCTTCTCTCTGTCCCCAGGACTCTTTTACACACACGCTTATTCATGGGATTAATTTTGGCAGCTATAGTTGACTACCCAAGACTGGATTTGGGATTCAGACATTGACATGTTCAGTCTGTTAGGGCCACATGAGGTGAGCACTTGCCCTGGACGTCAAACTATATTCATGCTCATCATTGTGAATTTACATTTACACATGAGTAACGCAGTAAACTGTGGCAGCTCTGCTTGCCACACGCCACCCAAGTGACATTTTTTAGGGCCCTCTGACACAGAGATGAGGGCAAAATGGAACAAGTTGGGAGCAGATGGAAACATGTCAGGACAGAAGCTCTCCCCATGTGTGTGGGGATGGGGGTTTTACCTGTTGCTCGTTGATTTCTTGAACAAGCAACAGGCGTACAGCCACCCAGATCCCGGGCCCAATTACCTAGACCCAAGACAGGTGTGACTGTTTAAACCAGACCACACCCACACCACATTCACCTAATCTCCTCCTAGAACAGAAGTGGCACGTCATGAATGAAACGGTTTTATTAAATAATGATTATATGATACTCCTGGTGACATGCCATTGCTATCTGGACCCAAACCACTGACTCCGAAAAGGCATCATTTCAACATTGGTGCATTAAATTCTGTTTGACCATGTTCAAAGACATCCGAGATTGCAGATCGGTACAAGAAATGAAAAATTGGGAAATGTTAGAGGTTCCCATTGAAGCCTCCACTGATGTGAGAATAACCTTATAACCTTTGAACATACACCCCAAGCATAACTTACTTTGGCAGGATGGTAAAATGTGCTTTTACATTTCATAATAATAAACATGTTTGCTGAGTGGGATCAGGTAAGCGTCAACAATTTTCAACAACTTTCTCATGAAATGTGTTCCCCCAGTGCACACGCACACATCAATCCACAGTTCATGGTGGCTTTGCATTGTCCCCAGGCCCCTTTTACACACACACACACACACACACTCAAACACACACACACACACACACACACACACACACACACACACACACACACACACACACACACACACACACACACACATTTTAGTATATATAGTCCCAGTTGGGCTGAACAGAAAACCACAATATTTCTTTCGCTGTGGAGATCAACTACAATTTACGTTTGGTAAGTTTAAAGAGCAAATGTGATGTGAGGTGTGAACTGTATTTTTCCTCAAACAGAGTAACCTCTTTTCCCCTTAAAATTATGTTAATTGTTTTTAATTGTAATTGAGTGTAGGAAAGTATGAAACTAGAAGATGAACTAGAAGAATGCCATACTGAACCTGGGGTTCAATACAGGGACAAAAATATTTGTGACATAAATCAATAAAATTGTTCAGGAATAATATAACCAAAGAATGGATGAATATTTTGGGATTTGTGCAATAATTAACCGTTTGTAACTCAATAATTTACCAAGTGAAATCATTTAATACATTGCTGTGTTTTGTTTAGGGAGTAAATGAATGATGATAGAATCTAATGATAGAAGGTGTTAGAATGGTATTTTTGACTATAAGAAGCTGCAGGAAACATGAAAAGGACATTTGGACATTTGTTAGTGACCAAGTCATATTGACTAAAAAGCTGTATTAAAATTGAAGTAATAAGAAAAACACCACGTCATTGCCAATCACAAAGGACAATATCAATACTAAGTTGTTGGTAAAACGGTTCCTGGAAAATTACGGGATTACCTGTTAATTATTGCAAAGTAATTCATTTTTGATGTATTCCGTTATGTTTCACAAGAATAACAGTGTGATTAATGACTTGCATGTTAAAACACATTTTTACCATTTGTAACGTCACATTTGGAACCTGGCTCCACCAAGCCCATGGCCTATCATGCTCCTAGATAGGTCAATAGATATGAATATTACTGGCTTAAATATTAAAGACGTCAGGAAATAAAGTTTCTAAGACGGCAGATATTGGTTTCATGCCAAGTAAGTAAAATCCCTCCACAGTATTCTGAGTCAACCATCCAACCATCTGTGTAACCCTGTGTTTCTACTACAACACAGAGTTACAACTACTAAGTGATATCAACTGGCTGAGTAGGAACCAAACACATGACTGGACATTGAATTTCTGACCCTGGAATGTTTAGCACTTATTGCATATTGCAAGAATATTCCAAACAAAATCACAGATTGTGTATTTGACCAAACTAAGCTGAAAGCTTATAGTTACCAACACATACTGAAGCAGCCTGAGGCTCACCCACTTATCCTATTGCACTTGTTCTGTGTTTAATAGAAAATGAAGTGTGTGTTCCTGCTCTGTGCTGTGTTGGCTGGGATCATGGCAGTGCCACTTCCTCATGAGAAAGGTATCCAATAAGTGTGTGTGTGTGTGTGTGTGTGTGTGTGTGTGTGTGTGTGTGTGTGTGTGTGTGTGTGTGTGTGTGTGTGTGTGTGTGTGTGTGTGTGTGTGTGTGTGTGTGTGTGTGTGTGTGTGTGTGTGTGTGTGTGTGTGTGTGTGTGTGTGTGTGGGCGTGCGTGTGTCTTATCTGATATACAATTGCAATATTACAGAGAGGACGGCATCTTCCGGGTCCAACTCTAAACTGCGAGTGTCCGCCAGCTGCATCAGATATGTGCAGTGGAGTGGGCTCCTCGCCGATGTAACATTAGCTCTTATTACGTTACCGAGAACGGCAAAAAGTTAAAATATTTAATCTTTGCCCGGCGAATGCTGTTTACTGTTGCTGTTGTCAGTGTTTTCTGCAGGGCTGCCGTCATGCTCTCTTCTACTTGCATGACTTTTGATTTTCAGTCTCCTGTCTACCATGTTTCATATGGATGCAGCATTAGAAGTTATGGCAACAACCGGTTCAAGGGATCTAGCTTGGGCCCTTGATTTTCTCACTCTACATGCTTCCATTCGGAGATGTCGCCACAGAAGCCGAAAAAAAAGAGCAGAAAATACAGAGAATATCAAGTACACACTATAAACAATATAAAATATATAGAAACATACAAATAAAAAAAAAATCACCATAAATAGGAACCAGATAGTACTAAGTGTATTGCACATCAGGGATGGCACTTTCTTTCTTCTTTTTTATTTTTTGTAGATAAAAATTTCATTCTACACCTGTTTTCCAAAACATTCAGAAGCTGTATTGCTGGATCCAGAAGTTGGGGAACATAAGTACCTTCCTCACAACGACAATGGTAAGGGTGTTTGAGTGTCTGTGTGTGTGTGTGTGTGTGTGTGTGTGTGTGTGAGCATGTACTTATGTGTGAAATGAGTGTTTGCATGTTCAAAATTTGTGTTTGTGTGTGTGAATTAAAACTCTACTTGTGAATGTTTATTGTGTGAGAGATGCATCGGTATTTAGACAGAAATAATAAATGTTCTTTTCATTCTAAAGCTGTGGCTAGACGGAGACTGAACAGATTCAAGCAAACACGCCGAGGTAAGTGAGTGTGTTGATTATTATTATTATTATTATTATTATTATTATTATTATTATTATTATTATTATTATTATTTATTATTATTATTATTATTATTATATATATTTTTATTATTATTATTATGAGTGGGTGTTATTACTTTTATAATAATAATAATAATAATAATAATAATAATAATAATAATAATAATAATAATAAATATAGCCGCTGGCAGCAAATCACAGGGTTCAGTTTAGTCGTGTTAGATAGGTATTACAGTTCTCCGGATTTTGTGCAATGAAACATGAGTTACAATTTTAAATTCATAAGGCCACTGAGACATGAACCGCGGATTTATATAGTGCTGGTTCATGATGTCACAAAGTGACTGTTCTCAATGTAACGGCAATGTTACTCAATTTCTGGTGAATTTGTAAAGTTTTATCAATATTTTTTGATACAAATGTAGATTGATGTGAATCAAATTTGGATGACAACATGTATGAAGCGTGCTCGTTGTTGTTTGGGGATCTAGGTTGGGCCCTTGCTTTTCTCACTTTACATGCTTCCATTCGGTAATGTCATCACAGAACATACTGTCAATTTCCATTACCATGCTGATGATACACAACTATATATGTGACCGAACGCAACAAAACCCGCATTTCTAAAATCACCACGAGCCGCCAAATAAGTTGAAAAAACCTTTCTAGAAGGAAAACTAGATTCTTCCAGATTCGTATTCATTTGTGGTTGTTTTATCGCTCAACGTATTTTCAAGGCCGAGTTTGATTTCTAAATAGTAGATAAATGTTAAACCGTCAAGTTAACTCCCGTTAGATTACTTTGGGGAAATACAGTTCACTTATCGAGACGCTGAACAGTGCAAACACATCGACGTGATCGTTTCCTTCAAGGCGATGGTCCAGGTGTAGATCATTCCTCCATATTCCATGTGATGTGAAATCACAATGTGAAACCGTTTTGATAGAGTTCACCCTGTAAATACTACCACTTTAACACACACACAGACATTATTGTGTCGGTGTCGTATACCAACGAAGAAGACAAGCTGATGTCGCCACGTGTTGGGAAAACTTTAAGAGTGATTATCTCAGAAACACAGTTTTCCGCAACCTCGTCATTAAAAGCCATAGCTTTCAAATATTTGCTTGATTCACACAAGTGACGCCTTGTTTTGAAGCTCTGATTCTCCACTTTCAAATGACGGGAAAAAAAATTCAAACGGCACCAAAAGTACCTAAAATCTGCGGTGGGTCATTTCTGTTAAAAGCTCTTCACTGCTTGCATATTTTCTATCAATGATTGGATGCGTATGAATTTCTATTTGTTATATCTTCATTGAGACAGAAATACTAAATATTATTTTCATTCCACTCCTGTTTTCCAAACGTTCTATAGCTCTATTGGAGGATCCAGCGGTTGGGGAACATGAGTACGTTTATAACAACAATGAAGGTAAGAGTGTGTGTGTGTGTGTGTGTGTGTGTGTGTGTGTGTGTGTGTCTAATCTGATTTACAATTGCAATATTACAGAGAGAACATCATCTACCGGGTCCAACTCTAAACTGCGAGTGTCCGCCAGCTGCAGCAGATATGTGCAGTGGAGTGGGCTCCTCGCCGATGTAACATTAGCTCTTATTACGTTACAGAGAACGGCAAAAAGTTAAAATATTTAATCTTTACCCAGCGAATGCCGTTTACTGTTGCTGTTGTCAGTGTTTTCTGCAGGGCTGCAGTCATGCTCTCGTCCACTAACATGACTTTTGATTTTCCGTCTCCTGTCTACCATGTTTCATATGGATGCAGCATTAGAAGTTATGGCAACAACCGGTTGAGGGGATCTAGCTTGGGCCCTTGCTTTTCTCACTCCACATGCTTTCATTTTGAGATGTCACCACAGAACATACTGTCAGCTACGCTGATGATACACAAGTATATATCTCTGTTAAGAGAGAACCTCACTGCTTGCATATTTGCTATCAATGATTGGATGAGTATGCATTTTTTATTTTATATATATCTTTATTGAGACACAATTATAAAATATTATTTTAAGATGGGATAAAATAAACCTTTATTAGTCCCACAACAGGGAAATATACATCGTTCCAGCAGTAAAAAGGGGACAGCTGAAAATACAGAGCATATCAAGTACACACTATAAACAATATAAAATACATAGAAACATACAAATAAAAAAAAAATCACCATAAATGGGAACCAGATAGTACTAAGTGTATTGCACATCAGGGATTGCACTTTGTTTTTTCTTTTTTTTTTTTTTGTATATAAAAATGTCATTCTACACCTGTTTTCCAAAACATGCAGAAGCTGTATTGCTGGATCCAGAAATTGGGGAACATAAGTACCTTCCTCACAACGACAATGGTAAGGGTGTTTGAGTGTCTCTGTGCGTGTGTGTGTGTGTGTGTGTGTGTGTGTGTGTGTGTGTGTGTGTGTACTTATGTGTGAAATGAGTGTATGCATGTTCAAAATTTGTGTTTGTGTGTGTGTGTTTGTATTTGTGAATTAAAACTCTACTTGTGAATGTTTATTGTGTGAGAGATGCATCGGTATTTCGACAGAAATAATAAATGTTCTTTTCATTCTAAAGCTGTAGCTCGACGGAGACTGAACAGATTTAAGCAAACACGCCAAGGTAAGTGAGTGTGTTGATTATTATTATTATTATTATTATGATTATTATTATTAATATTATTATGAGTGGGTGTTATTTTAATTTTTTATAATAATAATAATAATAATAATAATAATAATAATAATAATAAATATAGCTGCTGGCAGCAAATCACAGGGTTCAGTTTAGTCCTGTTAGATAGGTATTACAGTTCTCCCGATTTTGTGCAATGTAACATGAGTTACTATTTTAAATTCATAAGGCCACTGAGACATGATCCGTGGATTTATATAGTGCTGGTTCATGATGTCACAAAGTGACTGTTTTCAATGTAACGGCAATGTTACTCAATTTCCGGTGAATTTGTAAAGTTTTATCAATATTTTTTGATACAAATGTAGATTTGGTAAATTGGTAAATTTGGTAAATTTGGTTGTAAATTTGGATGACAACATGTATGAATCGTGCCCGTTGTTGTTTGGGGATCTAGGTTGGGCCCTTGCTTTTTTCTCACTTTACATGCTTCCATTCGGTAATGTCATCACAGAACATACTGTCAAGTTCAAGTTCAAGTTCAAGAGATTATTTGTCACATACATATACATACGTTCATACATATATGCAGTGAAATGTCATGACACCCGGTGATTACGCACAATAAGCTCTATAAATACTAAAAAATACCAAAATGTGCGTAATCGACACAAGGTGCTCGCGCAGGCAGCCGCAAGGGGAGGCGCCACAATCGCGATTCTGGGTCCTATAATTATATAATTGAATTAATTGACTGTGTTGTATTAAATATAGATTTAAATCCTCCTAAAAGTAATTTTAAATAGCATTACATTATTTAATCTTACAACCAGACAGAGAATGTCAGCATCACGTCGGTGTCACGTCACCTCAGCGTCATGTCACCGTCACTTCAGCATCATGTCACTGTCAGGTCAGAGTCACGTCAGTATCACGTCAGTGTCACAGCAGCGTCACGTCACCGTCACGTCACCATCATGTCAGCGCCACCTCAGCGCCATGTCAGTATCACGTCGGTGTCACGTCAGCGTCACGTCACCGTCCCGTCAGCACCATGTCACCGTCATGTCAGCATCACGTCAGTGTCACATCAGCGTCCGCGTCACGTCACCGTCCCGTCAGCACCATCTCAGCGTCCATGTCAGCGTCACCTCAGCCTCACGTCAGCATCATGTCAGCGTCAGCGTCACGTCACCGTAACGTCAGTGTCACGTCACGTAACGTAAGTCAGTGTCAGGTCAGCATCACGTCAGTGCCACATCAGCGTCACATCAGCGTCACGTCAGCGTCATGTCACGTCAGTCACCTCAGCGTCAATTTCCATAACCATGCTGACGATACACAACTATATATGTGACCCAACGCAACAAAACCTGCATTTCTAAAATCACCACGAGCCGCCAAATAAGTTGAAAAAACCTTTCTAGAAGGAAAACTACATTCTTCCAGATTCATATTCCTTTGTGGTTGTTTTATCTCTCAATGTATATTCAAAGCCGAGTTTGATTTCTAAATAGTAGATAAATGTTAAACCGTCAAGTTAATTCCCGTTAGATTACTTTGGGGAAATACAGTTCACTTATCGAGACGCTGAACAGTGCAAACACAACGAAGTGATCATTTCCTTCAAAACGACGGTCCAGGTGTAGATCATTACTCCATATTCCATGTGATGTGAAATCACAATGTGAAACCGTTTTGATAGAGTTCACCCTGTAAATACTACCACTTTATCACACACACAGACATTATTGTGTAGGTGCCGTTTACCAACGAAGAAGAGTGGCTGATGTCGCCACGTGTTGGGAAAACTTTAAGAGTGATTATCTCAGAAACACAGTTTTCCGTAACCTCGTCATTAACAAGCCATAGCTTTAAAATATTGGCTTGATTCACACAAGTGACGCCTTGTTTTGAAGCTCTGATTCTCCACTTTCAAATAACGGGAAAAAAAAAAAGTCAAACGGCACCAAAAGTACCTAAAATCTGCGGTGGGTCATTTCTGTTAAGAGCTCTTCACTGCTTGCATATTTTCTATCAATGACTGGATGAGTATGCATTTCTATTTGTTATATCTTCATTGAGACACAAACACTAAATATTATTTTCATTTCACACCTGTTTTCCAAACATTCTATAGCTCTATTGGAGGATCCAGCGGTTGGGGAACATGAGTACATTTATTACAACAATGAAGGTAAGAGTGTGTGTGTGTGTGTGTGTGTGTGTGTGTGTGTGTGTGGGTGTGGGTGTGGGTGTAAACAGATTTACTGCTTTCTAAATGAAAACAACATTTTAGAGAAGTTTCTGTCCGGATTCAGGGCCAATTGCAGCAAAGAAACATGATGTAACTTCAGGTGTTGCACAGGGGATGTAGCTTGGACCTTTGCTTTTCTCCCTTTACATGCTTCCATTCAGTGATGTCATCACAGAACATAATGTTAATTTACATAACAACGCCGATGATACACAAACAAATATATTTCTGGTGAGAGAACGCCTCACTGCTTGAATATTTTACTATCAATGATTGGATGAGTACGCAATTCTATTTTATATATTTCTTCACTGAGACAGAAATAATAAATATTATTTTCATGCTACACTTGTTTTCCAAACATTCAGTAGCTGTACTGCTGGATCCAGCAGTTGGGGAATATAACTAGAGTGTTTGAGTGTGGGTTTGTGTGTGTGTGCATCTGTGTGTCAATGAGTGTTTGCATCTTCCAAATTTTTGTTTGCGTGTGTGTGTGTTAAATCTGTACGTGTGAATGTTTGATATGTGGGAGATGCATCTGTATTTAGACTGAAATAGTAAATGTTTAAATAATTCAATGTTTAGCGCCCAAGCTGTAGTTGCGCAGAGGGGGGACCTTGGGATGAAACTCAAGATAAGTGAGTTTGTATTGATAGCTTTTTTTTAAATATTATTATTATTATTATTATTATTATTATTATTATTATTATTATTATTAAAAATATATATAATAATAATCATAATCATAATCATAATAATCATAATAATTTAATATTATTATTATTATAATTATTATTATTATTATAAATAACAATAATAATAATAATAATAATGATCATCATCATCATCATCATCATCATCATAATAATCATAGTAAAAATAAACATAATCATCATCATAATAATAATAAATATAGCTGCCAGCTGCATTGCACAGCGTCCAGGGTCCAGGTTAGTCGTGATTGTTACGAATGACAGTTTTCAGAGTTCCCGAGAAATGCAGCATCACTTCCTACGACACCAATTTCAAATTTCCGAGATCACATGTAACAGCGCTCGTCTTTACCTGACACAGCTCCTGTCCGAAGCGACCAATACACACCAATTAAGTGAAGAGTAAAGAGAGTAAATATAGACCAATGTGAATACTTTGACTAGAATAAATTAACATTTGTGTTATAAGTAACTACACTTTCAGATGCATTTTAAACAACAACCAAATTATACCATTCAACATGACATATTAGCAAATTAATTGCCTGTAATGGATTCAAATAGCTTTGAAATATAATGTTTATTGTGGACTAACATTACTTTGGAATTCGACTTGACTCGACTATTAAAGGACTAATAAAAATGTATGTAACCGCCTTCACAGACGTTTTTGTCCACATAATTCTCTTCCCTGTTGCCACTCTTCAATGCCTCCTCCTTTATAAATGGAGCCGCCTGAGTTTGGCTGTAAACCAGGGCTTGTCATTATTATAACTCACTGTGGTTCATGTTGGAATAGAGCTGAACTATCAGTGGGTGATATACGACATCTCAGCATCGGTGATCCAGACTGATACCAATTGTGGACGGTGGTGTAGACACTCAGCCAATTAGATATTATTCATACATTTGGTGCAAAATTGCCCACTTTCTATGCGGCCTTGTGGAAAATAGAGTCCAATAGCCACATGGAGTTAGAGTGACGCTATTACCGTCTGTAGAGTCCTGGTGGTAACTACGTGAGACCTAATAGAAAAAAGGCCAAAAAAAAAGGCTCCGCTGTGTGATTGTCTGTAGAGAGGTGGTGCAACTGAAGCACATTTATAAGGGGCGTCCTGCTCAGACTTCCCAGTGATCTGTAAAATTATATTTTGAAGTTATTATGAGGGGTCCATCCTGTATGGCAGATCCTTATTGCTGGAATATCAACTTCGACATAACACAGGAACCCAGTTGATGTCGTGTTTGAACCGCACTGTTGCAGAGACCTCGTGGTTGAAGTTCCATCCAAATTTATCTACATACGGAGCAGATATTAACAAAAAACCTACCAAATTTTGAGCGATTTTAAGACTGACGAGCCAGTACATCTGACGCCGAAATATGTCCCCACCCGGCTAAAACTATCTTGAAAACATACTTTGGCATTATCTAGAAACACGGTTGAGGTGTCGTTTAAACCGCTATGTAAAAAGGATCTTGTTGTTTAAATTTCATCCAAATAGATCTACATATGGAGCAGATATTAGTGAAAAACTGAAAAACTGTGACCTAAAATATTCAGTTGGTCCTGGTTAACTGACTCAAAAATGAACAAGATGATATTTACCGTAAGATGCTTTATGACATCATCTTATTATTTAATATAAATGTACAGATTCCAATTGAAAATATCCAGTTGGAGCGTGTCCAGTGTGCGGTCTAGACTAACTCTGTCACTCTGTAGTGTTTAGATGTTACCAAACTATCGATTTATGTGTATATTTATATAGCTTGTTACCTGGTAGATGTCAGTAGATCTGTTAGATTGATATATTAAATGGTCCACGTTACTTTGCCGGATTCATGAAAAAAAGTACGGGAAACAAATCCGTAAAATGTCATCAGCGCGTCCCTCGAAAACACTGAGATGTGCAACTCAGTGATGCCTTCAAAATCCAACGTGGCGTTGGAAAAATAGAAGCCGTGCAATGGTAATTACCCACAGAAATATCGCAATGTTTGTCGTATTTCATTGAAACAGAACTTTGTGAAAATGTAATTGTAATGTAATTGTACTGGAGCGTTATTAACTTATTATTATAAACTTGGACAGTTGTTTTATAGACAGGAGTGTTGCGGTTGTCTACCACATAGGGGTTGCTCCACGAGACGAGCAACCAGGAGACGACAGACCGGGGGGAGCCCATGCTGCAATCTTGTAAAATCGGAAAATCATGCTGCGCATGTCTGACATAATTTTTCTATGTCAGGGATGTAAATCCAAACCTGGATCTTGGCCTAAAAAAAAAACCTGGTCTGAAACCGAATACTGACAGTGTTTTCCACAAATATACAGTAGGTGTTCAACCCAGTGAAAAGACAAAAGTACCCTGCTAGAAATACAACCCTTGTAGTGCCTAATGTTGGAGCATAAACATTGACAACAAGATCTAAAACTTTCAAACTCAGAACTCTGAAAATAATAAAGAACAGACGTTGAACTAGAGCGGAAAAACCCCAATCAACATCTCTGATTTTCCCTGGGGGAGGTTGTGCAGCTAAATTGAAATAGTCCAAACTGTCAACAATTTTCTTTTTCCCTACATGAGCCTGACATCGGGTACAAATGTACATTCAAAAATGTTTGAGCCCAGTCCAGCCAACTGTTCCCTTGTTAATTTGTTGTTCATCTGATGAACTTTAATTTTCTGCCGTGCCTCATGTACCACTGATGTGACGCTGATGTGCGATATTTTTTGTGAATAGGACACTAAAACGGCGCAGATAGCGGGAGCAATTCATACGCAATTCATGGGCCTATTAGTCGCCGAAGTCCATTTCTTTGTGAACTCGCCCCAGAGACTGCAAATCTTAGTGCATTCTGGAATTGCATGAAATTGTCCTTTAGTAACAATGGAGCAATATTTAATGTTCTGCTTTTCTTTCTCTACAGTCGTGTAGGTCGTGGCTGATGACTTGAAGTTGATCTTCTTAAGTCAACACAGATAAATTATGTAAAATTATTCTTCTGACTGTGTAATCTATGTATCATCTATATCTTCCTATTCATTATGATTATCTATATATTGTGGATGAATCCAATGAGAAAAATAATTAAATAAAGCAGCTTAAATCATCCTTCATGGCTGACGTCAAGTTGTCAATCACACACACACACACACACACACACACACACACACACACACACACACACACACACACACACACACACACACACACACACACACACACACACACACACACACACACACACACACACACACACACACACACACACACACACACACACACACACACACACACACACACACACACACACACACACACACACACACACACACACACACACACACACACACACAGACAGACAGATACACACACTCAGACACTATATCTATCTATCTATCTATCTATCTATCTATCTGTCTATCTGTCTGTCTGTCTGTAGTAGCTACTTTTGTGTCAGGGTATTTGTACTTTTACTGAAGTGGAAGTTGTGAGTACCCACTTCCACTTACAAGTTGAAACAGGAGCAGAGAGCAGGTCTCTCCCAAAGTGAAGCTCCCAGTGACAGTGGACAAGTTGAGGGGATCCCATGGCAGCTGCCACCTGGTGCTGGAAGAAAGGAAAAAGATCTACAGGGGCCCTGTGTGGGGCCCTTATGTCCGCTGCACCCTGCTGGGCCCCCATCCAGAACGTAAGATCATCACCACCCTCTCCAGGATACCCTGTGACATCATCCCCTCCCCATTCAAAACAAACGCTTTGTGATGTCATCCAGAATGCATTTTGCTGTCATGAAATACAGATACCAACCGTGACATATATTATATGACACAACAACTAGTAAACACAACGCAGCTGACTACTGTAAACTGATATATAGGCTATAATATAATGTATATAAATAAGAATATTAACTACTGTATGGTTGGTGAAACAAATGAGCCATCTATAATAAGCTATATATAGCTTGTCATAGATTCATCTATATCAAATATATATCAAAGGTCAGAATACTTAATTGTTTTGAACTGTATTATAATGTGGGATAGCAATTTGAACCAATTCAGTAGAAACTGTTTGTAATTAGGATGTTAAAATGGAAAAAATGTGACTGGATTTAACTTTATGAGTGAAATTCAGTGAATGCAAGTTGTTGTACATAAATATTATCGTGGTAAAATGGGCTCTGAAGTGACCACGGTGTGGACACACACTCCTTTCAGTTGACATGGCAAGATGTCACTGTGAACTATTTCGGGAATGCACCTATTACTGTAACTACAGTCACTTTGCAGGATGATGAACGTTGCGTTTAAATTGCACTTGCAGAAATTTGCCACTCGAGGGCATTAGTGTGTTGTAAACGGGCATTCCTGCACATTTTTTGACAGAAAACACACACAGCGACACATTGTGAGAGTGTGTGTTCGTGTGTGTATCTCTGTTCATGGATCTGTTGTCTCATTCTCATCCATTGTCTCAAGTCCAGCGGCCTGCAGCGAGATGTCTAACAGATGTAATATATAATATTTTATAGTATACAATGTGCACTAAGTAATTTTCTGATGGAGCAGTAGCACTCACTTTCCAATCGAAATAACTCCTTGAATTACTTTAAAATAATCGTTATTTTATTATGTACCGTCTGGGCTCTACTGCTCATCATTCCCGCTCAAGGTTTGAGCAAATGTCGCCATTCCTGCCTTTGGAGCTTTGAAATATAGGAGTGATGAGGTTGAATCCCTCCATCGGATGAAAAGATAAGAGCCCAACAGGTGGATGCCGGGAGGTGGAGGGAGAGCAGCAACACAGCAATGAGCAAAGCAGCCAGAGCAGGTTGTAATGGCTGCTTGAAAAGGCCGGTCCATAAGGGTGTGGAAGCTTGTGGCGCCGTCAAGTTGTCTGACAGAACCAGATCCTCAAGCTACACATTATTAAGAAAGTTAAAGTTGAGAAGCAAATCATTATTTTGTCAAGGAAGAGTGCCTGGAAATCTTCGAAGCACAACACCATATTTATAGGAAGGTACTTGTGGCTTTTGACCGGGTTGAACACTAATATTTATGGAAAACACTGTCAGTGTTTGGTTTCAGACCAGGTGTTATGGCCAAGGTTTGGATTGATACCCCTGACATAGAAAAATGATGTCAGACATGTAGGATGATTTAATCAGCTTCATTAAATTATTGTTGTAATTGGATTTAAGTCATCAGCCATAATTCACATGGCTTTGGAAATAGAGATGCAGAATGATAAATAGTGCTCCATCGTTGTCTTCTTGCAATTCCTGGGACTGGGTGATGCTCCTCATGGCCTGGTGTAGTGGTTGCTCCACGGGTGGCAAGCTTCCTTGGGAGCGGGGGTGGCTTCTGTGGCCGCGGGCCTCCATACTAGGGTTATTCCTGTGACTGTAGGATGTCTGTCCAGCTGCCGGTCTCAGGGGTGTCTTTGGGGCCTTTTCCGCTGTTTGTAGGTGCCACAAAAATAATACCGACCTTATGCACTAGAAACAGTTGGGACAAGTCAAGTCAAGTCAAGTCACACTTTATTTATAGAGCGCATTTCATACCAGGGCAACACAATGCGCTTTACAAAGAAATACAAAAAAAAAGAGAGAACGTAGTTGTCAGCCGGTAATTACAAACGAATGCCCCTGAAACAACAGCAACAGCAAAGGCAACAGCAAAGACAACAAAAACAACAATAAAAGCGACTCCAACCACAGTGGCATTAACAGCAACAGAAAACAACAACAGCAGCAACAACAGCCGCAGAAACAGCAACAACGGCAGCAGCAACATCGACACCAGCAGCAACAACATCAGCAGCGACGTACACGCAAAGACATCACCGGAACCGGGACTGGAAGCTCTCACCGGAACTGGAAATGTCACTCAGGTCAGAGATGGTTAAGTCGAGGTATAAGGTTACATTAAGTCAAGGTTTAAGGTTACGTTAAGTCGAGGTATAAGGTAAACGAGAGTAAAGTTTAGGTATAAGGTTAGCAGCAGCAACGACAACACCAGCAGCAGTAGCAACGACAACAGCAGCAGTGACAATACCAGCAGCAAACGACAGCAGCAACAAAAACAGCAACAGCGCACAAGCGAAGATGTCACCAGGGTCAGAAGTGGTAGCTCTCACTGGAACCAGAAATCTCCTCATCTGTATTGAGTCAACAGTGTGTACCATCTCACCTCAACGAAGTAAAGCACAGCAAAGACGTCACTGGAACCGGAAGTGGTCGCCCTCACCAGAAACAACATTTCAACTGTTTGCACCATCTTATCTTAATCCAGTCACGGACAAGTCCTGTACACTCACCAGTGGACACTTCACATGCACAAACATCTCACACACACACACACACACACACACACACACACACACACACACACACACACACACACACACACACACACACACACACACACACACACACACACACACACACACACATACACACACACACACACACACTTATTGGATACCTTTCTCATGAGGAAGTGGCACTGCCATGATCCCAGCCAACACAGCACAGAGCAGGAACACACACTTCATTTTCTATCAACAAACACAGAACAGATCCGACAGGATAAGTGGGTGAGCCTCAGGCTGCTTCAGCATGTGTTGGTAACTGTAAGAATTCAACTTAGTTTGGTCATAATTCATGTTCTGTGACTTGTTTGAATTTGTTTTGAATATTCTCGCAATATGCGAAAAGAGCTGAAAATTCCAGGGTCAGTCATGTGTTTGGTTCCTACTCAGCCAGTTGATATCACTTAGTAGTTGTAACTCTGTGTTGTGGTAGAAACACAGGGTTACACAGATGGTTGGATGGTTGACTCAGAATACTGTGGAGGGATTTGACTTACTTGGCATGAAGCCAATATCTGCCGTCTTAGTAACTTAATTTCCTGACGTCTTTAATATTCAAGCCAGTAATATTCATATCTATTGACCTATCTAGGAGCATGATAGGCCATGGGCTTGGTGGAGCCAAATTCCAAATATTGAAGGTGAATGGTAAAATAAGTTTTAACATGCAAGCCATGACTGTTCTTCTTGTACAATATATACATAAATACATTAAAAAATGAGGTTATCAAATAATAAACCAGTCACCGTTTTAACAAGAACTTAGTATTGACATTGGTAGTTGTTCTTCTAAGTAGTTGCAATGACATGGTGTTTTTCTTATTACTTCAATTTTAAGACAGATTTTTAGTCAAATAATACTTTTTCAAATACCACTTTCAAATATTACTACAAGTGTCTAAATGTCCTTTTCATGTTTCCTGCAGCTTAATACATTCTATCAAAAATATCACTCTATGTCATTCATTTATTCCCTAAACAATACTCAAAGATGTATTAAATTATTTCACTTGGTATATTATTGAGCTACAAACAGTTAATTACTTTACAAGTCTCAATATCTTCATACATTCTTCCACTATATTATTCATAAACAATCATATGAATCGTTGTCAAAAATATTTTTAATGGCAAAGGGGAAGAGGAAAAATACAGTTTATACCTCACATCACATTTGCTCTTTAAACTTACCAAACGTAAATTGTGGTTGATCTCCACAGCTGAAGAAATATTCTGGTCAGTCCAACTGGGACTATATACTAAAACAAGTGCATGTGTGTGTGTGTGTGTGTGTGTGTGTGTGTGTGTGTGTGTGTGTGTGTGTGTGTGTGTGTGTGTGTGGGGCCTGGGGACAGAGCGATGGCATCAGGAATTGTGGATTGATGTGTGTGTGTGATGTGTGCACTTTAATGAGAAAGTGCTGTTGATTACCTGATCACGCTAAGCAAACATGTTGATTTTTATGAAAAGTAAAAACACATTTTGCCAACCTGCCTAACTAAGCAGCGCTGGGAGTGTATCTTCTAGTGACTCGTTGTGAGTGTAGCAGCTGGGAGCCGGCGTGGACAAGGTTTGCAGAGAGACAACATGACTTTGGACCTGGGAAAGGCTTTGACCAAGTAGTGGGAGAGAGATGGAGGCAGAGACTGAGCACTGACGACTTTGGATCCGAATTTCTACACAAAGGTTAATGTCACAACAGACAGTGGAGAGAGAAAACGCTCTGGAAATAAAGATAGAGGGATACATTGGAAACGGTGCACATACAGGAGTTCACACATCACTCCCATGTAGGACTCACACCCTGATGAAGCATCTTAACCACCAGCTGACATGTTGAAATGCTGCCTTTTTGGGGATACGATGGTTTGCGTCCACATGGTGATGTGAGGTGTAAACTGTATTTTTCCTAAAACAGAGTAACCTCTTTGCCCTTAAAAATTGTATTTATTGTTTTTCATTTGTAATTGAGTGTTGCGGAGGAAAAAATGAAACCAGAAGATGAACTATAAGAATGCCATACTCAACCTGGGGTTCAATTCAGGGACAAAAATATTTGTGACAATGATCAATATGATTGTTTATGAATAATATAGTGGAAGAATGAATGAAGATATTGAGATTTGTGAGGTAATTAACTGTTTGTAACTCAATAATATACCGAGTGAAATCATTGAATACATTTTTGTTTTTTGATTAGGGAGTAAATGAATGATGATAGAATCTAATGACAGAAGGTGTTAGAATGTTTGTTTTGATAGAATGAATTAAGCTGCAGGAAACTTAAAGGGCACGTGGACACTTGTAGTAATATTTGAAAGTGATATTCAAAAAAGTAACATTTGACTATGTTTTCCCATTTATAACGTCACATTTGGAACCTGGCTCCACCAAGCCCATGGCCAATCATGCTCCTAGATAGGTCAATAGATATGAATATTAATGGCTTGAATATTAAAGACGTCAGGAAATAAAGTTACTAAGATGGCAGATATTGGCTTCATGCCAAGTAAGTCAAATCCCTCCACAGTATTCTGAGTCAACCATCCAACCATCTGTGTAACCCTGTGTTTCTACCACAACACAGAGTTACAACTACTAAGTGATATCAACTGGCTGAGTAGGAACCAAACACATGACTGGACATTGAATTTCTGACCCTGGAATGTTCAGCTCTTATTGCATATTGCAAGAATATTCAAAACAAAATCACAGATTGTGTATTTGACCAAACTAAGTTGAAAGCTTACAGTGACCAACACATGCGTTGTTTAATAGAAAATGAAGTGTGTGTTCCTGCTCTGTGCTTTCACTTCCTCATGAGAAAGGTATCCAATAAGTGTGTGAGTGTGTGCGTGTGTGTTTGTGTGTGTGTGTGTGTGTGTGTTTGTGTATGTGTGTGTGTGTGTGTATGTTTATGTACTTATGTGTGTGAAATGAGTATTTGCATGTTCAAAACTTAAAATTTTGTGTGTGTGTGTGTGTGTGTGTGTGTGTGTGTGTGTGTGTGTGTGTGTGTGTGTGTGTGTGTTTGTGTGTGTGTGTTTATTTCTATGTTTTGGAAGTGGAAATCTGTTTTTAGATAGAAATAATAAATATCAAATTTGTCCTACACCTGCTTTCCAAACTTTCTGCAGCTTTATTCATCACAGAACATTGTGTCCAGTTCTACGCTGATGAATACGGCTACCGAGTCCAAGTCCCGTGTCCAGAGCCGCAACAGACATGCACCGTTGAGTCTGCTCCTCGTAAACGTAATATCCGACTGTAATTCTGTCGCGGCGAACGGCAAAAAGTAAAAATATATAAACTTTGCACGGCAAATGGGGTTATGAACATGTTAAGAGCGCTCCTACCTGCATGCATATTTGCTCAATATGCTCAATGATTGTTTGATTTCACATTTATTTTTGATATATTTCTATATTCTTTATAATATATTATAGACTATATATCAGTTTACAGTAGTCAGCTCCTTTGTGTTTATTAGTTGTTGTGTCACACAATATACGTCACGGTTGGTATTTGCTTTTCATGACAGCATAATGCATTCTGAATGACATGTTTGATTAATCTGTATTTAGACAGAAATTATAAATGTTCTTTTCATACTAAAGCTGGAGTTGAATTGTCGCCCAGAAGGTGGCGACCACGCTCACACAGTCAGTGTGTGTAGATTGTTGTTATTATTATTATTTTATTTTTTTTATTTTTTTAATTATTATTATGAATAAGAATTATAATTATTATAATAATTATAAAAATAACAATAAAAATATAGGTGCTTATTATTTATGTCCTTGTAGCATCAATATTAATTTAATAATAACCACCTAAGCAGTAGAATGGATTGTGCAAATGCATATGCAACATATATGGAGGAAGTCTGTAAATCACACACCAAAACTCTGAGTCTGTGTAATATATCTATCATCTCTATCATCCTCTTCATCATCATTGATTCCCTATATATTGTTAATAAATCCAATTCAAACAATAATTCAATAAAGTTGATTAAATCATCCTTCATGTCTGACATTATTTTTCTATGCCAGACATGATATGTATATGTATATATATATATATGTATATGTACATGTATATGTATATGTATATGTATATGTATATATATATGTATTGAATATTGTTTTCTCTGTAAACATGTGCAGGAATGCCCGTTTAAAACACACGAAAACCCTCTAGTGGCAGCGTTTCCTAAATAGTTCACAGTGCACTATGAAGTGCACTTCATGGGGCATCTCTCCATGTCAAGTGAGGTTCCAAACTCAAGGGAGTGTGTGTCTATCCCATGGTCACTTCAGAGCCCATTTTACCCACCATGCATTGCAATTCTGTAATAATTTATGACTAACTGTCAAATTTATGAATGACAACTAGCTTTTCCTGAATTTCACCCATAAAGTTAAACCCAGTCACATTTATTACATTTTTACCTCCAATTACAGACAGTCTTCCATATTTTATTATATATGAGTGATTTCTACTGAATTGGTTCAAATTGCCATCCCACACTACAAAACACTTAAAAACAATTAAGTATTCTGAACTTAGATATTAGATATAGATTAAACTATGACAAGCTATATATAGCTTATTATAGATGGCTCATTTGTTTCACTCACCATACAGTAGTTAATATTCATATTTATATATATTATATTACAGCCTATATATCAGTTTACAGTCGTCAACTCCGTTGTATTTACTAGTTGTTGTGTCATACAATATACGTCACGGTTGGTATCTGTATTTCATGACAATATAATGCATTCTGAATGACATCACACAGTGTTTGTTTTGAATGGGGCGAGGATGACATCACAGGGCGTCCTGGCAAGGGTGGTGATGATGTCACGTTCTGGATGGGGGCCCAGCAGGGTGCAGCGGACCTAGGGGCCCCGCACAGGGCCCCTGTAGATCTTTTTTTTTTCTTCCAGCACCAGGTGGCAGCTGCCATGGGATCCCCTCAACTTGTCCACTGTCACTGGGAGCTCCACTTTGGGAGAGACCTGCTCTCTGCTCCTGTTTCAACTGGGTAAGTGGAAGTTGGTACTCACAACTTCCACTTTAGTAAAAGTACAAATACATGTATGTATGTGTGTGTGTGTGTGTGTGTGTGTGTGTGTGTGTGTGTGTGTGTGTGTGTGTGTGTGTGTGTGTGTGTGTGTGTGTGTGTGTGTGTGTGTGTGTGTGTTTAGGTGGTATTCAGAAGTATTTTAGTGCAGCTGCACAAGTACCAGAGGAGACAACTGGACAAAGTCAACCATCAGGTCGATTACAACCACCTTGTTGCTGCTCAAGTAACATGTTTAGTTTGCTTGCTCAATATAATGGCATTGTTTGAATGAAATGAGCACTGTTGTCATTATGATGTTGCTATGGGTAACACGTTTGATGACGATTGGTGTTGTTTTTAAAATGTTGATTATTATTATTGTTGTGTTATCATGTTGTTATTGTTGCTAATCATGGGTCCAGCCAGAACATAATCCACACAGACTTTCAGATACTGTAAGCACACAGAATTCACTTTACTAAGATGTACAGTTCAGGTGCTTGAACAATATAATAGTTTTGAATATTATCAACCAACAAAAAAGTAAAAACAAAAGAAAAGCACAAGAGTTAATCAATCAACTTGATCTGTTCAGGTTTTTTTGTCCAAGTCTTGATGACATTTACATTGAAAGAGGCTCAAAAAAACCCCTCAAGATTGATAGATAGATAGATAGATAGATAGATAGATAGAGAGATAGATAGATAGATAGATAGATAGATGGATAGATAGATAGATAGATAGATAGATAGATAGATAGACAGACAGATAGATAGATAGATAGATAGATAGATAGATAGATAGATAGATAGATAGATAGATAGATAGATAGATAGATAGATAGATAGATAGATAGATAGATAGATAGATAGATAGATAGATAGATAGATAGATAGATAGATAGATAGATAGATAGATAGATAGATAGATAGATAGATTATTTGGGCCTGTAGAGCCCTTGGATCGTATAAACACAATATGAGGCTATGAGAGTATAAGAGAGGGCAGATAGGTAGACACATCTTTTCATCCCTTGTTGATTCCATTAATATCACGTTTACACATAATGTCTCTGATTGTTAATGTAAAACTACCTACAAATTGACAGAATTAGTACATAGACTGTGTTGTACGGTTTATGGTTCAAACACTGTATTTTTAAAAGGACAATAACTTGGCATTTAAGCAGGGCAGTCTAATCACAAGGTATAGCTGGGTTCTAGCTGCCAGGCTGATATAGTTAACCATTGATTCAATTGCGTTACCCTGGTGCACTGCTTCCTCTGTCCCCATACAAATTGGTGTGATGGACAAACTCAACCAGACATGCACAGGCACGAGGTACACACGGATACACACTTGGTATAAATTATTCTGTATTCGGTGACAAAGGGTTCCCTCTCTTTTTGTGTGATTCCTGTCCTTTACAAGCCCCCCCCCCTTACCCTCCAACACGGTGAGGACAGTTGAGGGTGAATGTTTCTTTTGTAAATAAAGGTTTAATCACAACCACAACCGTACTGAAATGATTGTATTTGTTGAAGAGACATAAATAGTAGACCTTCGGTGTCTGCATTTGAAATGCAATGGTTTTCATTTAACTTCACATCAGTCTGAACTTACATTTATTTTATTACCTCCACATTTATGACGAGTGCACACACTATTGGTACCCTGTCTCAGTGGGATGAGGCAAGGGGAGGAGCCTAACTACACCAGCCCACATCCCTCAGCCTTCCCAGGAGATAACTCATCCAGCTGGTTCGGACTGAACCACGCAGAGCAGCATCCCATTGCCTCCATCTCCTTCCCGTCGGAGGCAGCGCCCTCCTACGAATCACATGTGACGGAGCAGGAACAGTGACCCGTAGAAGCACCAATCGGAGGCACAGAAAAACAGGCGGTCTCACCATTAAGAGGCAAACCAGATGTTGTCGGACAATTGACATTTTTTTTTACTTCCATGGGCACCATTGGGTTTCTCCCGTTCTTGGCTAAAAGCTTAACCGAGGAGAGGAAGATGGCTTCTATAGGGCACTGGACTCAATAGAGAGAATTCTAACATCTTGTAAAAATTCAAATGTTTTCTATGGACATTGGAATTTCATTCACAAAGATGAAGCCACCGTCATTTACAGATTGTGTCTCAAGGTCAAGTGTTCCAGATTGTTGCCAGAATATTTCTTCAGCCATACTATGACACAAGTATTAGTCCTCCTTTCTTCTCTTTGGCTGTAACTTTGATGATTATGTGACAATATGATAGACACAAATACATAGATTGCCCCCCCAAAGACCCCGAGGCAAATCAAATACAGCCAAGAATTATAGCATAATTTTAGGCTTATTTTTAAGGAGAATCAATGAATAAGTAAACATGTTTTTGCATTGGGTATGCCACAGTTATTAGAAGCAGATATGGAAGGCAGTGAAGGGCCCCTACCATCAATCACCTTTAGAAAAGGAATGCAGTAGTTGTGGTATCAAATCAACATCATGAATTATATATTTGCATGAAAACAAGATAAATAAGAGTGTAAACTATGTAATTGAGTGTAAGAATAAGGGTGAAAGCATGTCTCGCCAGAGAGGTCTCTGAGAAGCCAGTGGTGTGTGGGTCACTTTGGGTGACCTGGAGCTTTTTTGGAGGTAGACCAGGTTTCTAAGTAATTGTCTCCATCTGGTGGTTCGTAAGATAAGAAAAATAGGAGTGAAAAACACATGAGACGCCCAGATGTCTAAGTCATTATGAAGACAAGGAAGAGTCGATTGCTTTGAAAATAATATAAGACTTTGCAAACCAAGTTTTAGTTGAGTGTACTCTGTAGACCTCACTCAGACTTGTTGTTTTTTAATAAAAGTCTTATCTGTTAACTCAACTTTGCCTCAAGTGCTGCCTTTTTGTTACAGCACTACAGAGTGGTTTTCTTCACAACAGAATCAGACTGAATTAAAATATGAGAAGAACATGAGAAGGTTGGTGACTGTATATCCACCTCACCTCGCTCATTACAGCCACTCTGTGACTGAGGACCCCTAGGCCCACCAGCCATGGGTTACTGTCAATATCATGGAGGACCTGGAAAATTCTTACCACGCAAAGTGAAATGCCCACTTTTATTGTTGTGCCCATGAACAGGGCAAGTAAGCAAATCGTGACCCACCGCTGGTTTTAGGTACTTTTGGTGCCGTTTGACTTTTTTTTTTTTTTTACGTCATTTGAAAGTGGAGAATCCGACCATCAAGCAAATATTTGTAAAGCTTGTTATTTAAAGCTATGTTTCGTTAATGATGAGGGTGCGGCAAACCGTGTTTCTGAGGTAATCACCCACAAAGATTTTCCCACACTTGGCATATGGAATATGGAGGAATGATCTTCACCTGGACGTTCCCTTTAAAGGACACGATCGATTGGCGATGTTCAGCGCTGGTCAGCATCTCTGTGAATGAACTGCGTATCCCAATAAAATCTAATATTATTCAATATTTAAATCGACTGTTTAACGTTTATCTGCTATTCATAAATTAAACTTGGTTTTGAATATATGTTGATAAAAAAAAAAAACACAAAGGAACAGGAATCTGGAAAAATCTCATTTTCCTTCTAGAAAGTTTCTTTCTTTTCTTTTTTTTTTCTTTTTTTGTGCTCTTGTCATTCTACACATCATCCACAGGACAGAGTTATTGCAGCAGTTCTTGATGATTTAAGAATTAGTAAAGAGTTGCATTGCAGGTTGAGAAGTTGAACTCCACTTGCAGACCAACTCTGTCCTAGATGCAATGGCACAAATACTCTGTGTTGTATGTCCTGCATGCTGAAAGCACAGGTTAAAAAATAAAAAATAAATAAGGTCAACTTAAGGTCAATTTATTTGGCGGATCGTGGCGATTTTAGATTCACAATTGTAATTGATTTATCACACCTGCCCACAGATATTAGTTTAGGCTGGTGCAGAATAAATACAGCCAGTGAAAATTCCCTGAGTAAATTGAGCTTGGAGACATACGTCTGTATCACTGATCACTAATATGGCTCCCATTTATTGTGTTTTCCACCATGCTACAGGCATTGGTGGAAAACCAGTCATTACACTGATAGACTCATATATGAGTGTAATGTATCCCCCACTTCGCTCTTTGATTAAATGGTGAATAAAAAACAAAAAAAAATATTGCAAGCCTCCTTAAAGTTTTCTGAGTGGGAAACTCTGGACTGGCAGGCCAAAGGTATGAGGGGGTGCTAGGAGTGTAGGGGCCAAGGGAATTGCTATACCAGTTAAAAAGGTTTTAAGTCTCTAATAAAAAAGTGGAGGGAATATCACAGATGGACTGGGAAGCTGTTCCAACACGGGAGCATAAAAACTGAAGGCTGCTCTGCCAGCTTCAGTATTAACTCTTGGAATGTGTAGAAGGCTGGAGGATCTGAGAGACCTGACTGACTCAAAGCTGACCAGCATTTTGGAAATGTTATTTGGTGCCAGGTCAATGAGAGCTTTGTAAACCATAATAGTTATTATTCGTGCATAAGTAATAGTGTAATTGTTTGTGAACTGTCTATTTAAGAATTTTACTGAGAAATTGGAGGTTATTATAGGGTTAGTGTGGTCAATGTTTTACCTCTTTTGAAAAAGTAAACTATCTAGGACAGTACAAGGAATGCATGGATTATTTGCTAACTGTTTTTCAGATTATCATTAAAAACCTGGAGCCCCAAGGACCAACCCTGTACCAAGTAGATGTCAGAATGGCCAGAGAGAGAAATTTTAACCCTAAAATAAAACAATACCGCTACTGCACTGGAAGTTATTTGTTTGTTAAAATGACAGTGGGTGGTCATGATGTTTGATGATTCTCATGTAAGAGTCCTCTCTACATGTCCATGTGAAAGGAGTAAAGACTAAACACATCTGAGTCAGCGTATCAATGCATTTTACTGATAATCTTTTTGGCCCTTCTTCTTGACCTTGATGTATAGAGGTCCTGAAGGGTGGACAGGTCACAGTCGATGATCCTCTCTGCTCTGATGACCTGCTGAGTCTGGCTTCATCCTAGATGTTGGCCCATACCAGGCATGCAGTTATTAGTGTTTTTCCGTGATTGAATAACTGATGTGTGTTCCTTGCCAACGTTCTCAAGTGTAATCTCTCTTAACACTTTGAATTACAGTCATTTTTGGAGGTTTAAATTGCTTGGGTTAATTTGATCCCAAACATAAAAGAAGTCTGTTTATTTTTACAAAATAGCTGGGTTACTTTGCACAGAGGATGCAATAAAAGTGGGAAGGGACACTGTCACAACCTTCCGCTGCTGATGTGATGTGTTTTCTGACGAGCGTGGACATCTATGGGGGGACGTCCACCATATTTGGTCTGCATCTAGGCACTCTTGCACACACATGCAAAGGTATTGTGTAAACAGTACAGAGAGAGGAAGAGGTCCCCTTCAATTTTCTATCACTATTGATGCAATTCCATTCCTTAGTCTGGGTAACCCCCGGCCATCAAACTGTTGTTTTCTATCCACTTATCTCTTCCCTTTCTCTTCCCCATCCTGCAACACGGAACTAGAACCTGTCTCCTTATCTACAGGGTATCTACTTGGGCTGAACAATTAATCAAATTCAAACCGACTTCGCAATTTAATAGAAGGCAAGTTTCAAATCCCAAAGCCTGCGATTCAAAAACAAGTTTTTTCTTCTGTCCAGGGTCGGCTCTTCCTTTCGGCGAGATAGGGGTCCGCCTAGCGTGCCACCCTGACAGGGAGGGGGGACGGAGAGGGAGTGATCAGGGGACAGTTTGCGCACCTGTCTCCCTCTCCGAGGGAACCAAAGTGCATGTGTCAGCGAAGCACACGGCAGCAACATGGCGCCCATGATGGGCGAGCCGCAACAGTGTCCTTTTATTTTATTTTACATCTCATTATGGAACGAAACAAGTGCGTATGGAACGAAACCGTTCTTAACGGGGACACTTTCTTCATGACTCTCCTACCAACCCCCCAATTTTATTTTTATAGTTCAGTAGTTAAGAAAAATGTTATTTATATCAATTCATTCATCAATTCATCTCATTTCACCATAACACGTAGGCCTCGCCTACAGGAAACAGCATTTTAAATGTTGACTGTATCCAATGTTGTCTTGGTCATACTATAGAATTATTTATTACTTGTGTTTGGTGAAAAATGCAGAAGAGAGGGAACTTAATATGCTGTGGATATGTATGTGACAGATAATCTCTTGAACTTGAACTTGAACTTGGACTTTGGGTACTTTGGTTTGATTGGCCGACTTCTCAACGGATCAATGCCCTTTGCTCCCTCCACTGGCGAGCAGCTTGTCGTCCGTGCACGTGTGCAAAGCTGCGGCTTCTCTCCTTCCCTTTCTGAAGCTACTGCCTCCATCTTTCTCCACCTACGTAGTCAAAGCCTTTCTCAGGTCCAAAGCCATGTTGACCCTCTGCCACCCTTGTCCACGCCGACTCCCACCTGACCCAATCACAACTAGTCACAAGAACATACACTCCAAGCATCACTCAGTTAGGCAGGATGGTAAAATGTGCTTTTACTTTTCATAGAAATGAACATGTTTGTGTAGTTTGATCAGGTAAGCATCAACAATTTTTAACAACTTTCTAATTTGCCTCAAGCACACACTCACACATCTATTCACAATTATCGGTGGCTTCTCTCTGTCCCCAGGACTCTTTTACACACACGCTTATTCATGGGATTAATTTTGGCAGCTATAGTTGACTACCCAAGACTGGATTTGGGATTCAGACATTGACACGTTCAGTCTTTTAGGGCCACATGAGGTGAGCACTTGCCCTGGACGTCAAACTATATTCATGCTCATCATTGTGAATTTACATTTACACATGAGTAACGCAGTAAACTGTGGCAGCTCTGCTTACCACACGCCACCCAAGTGACATTTTTTAGGGCCCTCTGACACAGAGATGAGGGCAAAATGGAACAAGTCAGGAGCAGATGGAAACATGTCAGGACAGAGCTCTCCCCATGTGTGTGGGGATGGGGGTTTTACCTGTTGCTCGTTGATTTCTTGAACAAGCAACAGGCGTACAGCCACCCAGAACCTGGGCCCAATTACCTAGACACAAGACAGGTGTGACTGTTTAAACCAGACCACACCTACACCACATTCACCTAATCTCCTCCTAAAACAGAAGTGGCACGTCATGAATGAAACGGTTTTATTTAATATTGATTATATGATACTCCTGGTGACATGCCATTGCCATCTGGACCCAAACCACTGACTCCGAAAAGGCATCATTTCAACATTGGTGCATTAAATTCTGTTTGACCATGTTCAAAGACATCCGAGATTGCGGATCGGTACTATAAATGTAAAATTGGGAAATGTTAGAGGTTCCCATTGAAGCCTCCACTGATGTGAGAATAACCTTATAACCTTTGAACATACCCCCCAAGCATAACTTACTTTGGCAGGATGGTAAAATGTGCTTTTACATTTCATAATAATAAACATGTTTGCTGAGTGGGATCAGGAAAGCGTCAACAATTTTCAACAACTTTCTCATAAAATGTGTTCCTCCAGTGCACACGCACACATCAATCCACAGTTCATGGTGGCTTTGCTTTGTCCCCAGGCCCCTTTTACACACACACACACACACACACACACACACACACACACACACACACACACACACACACACACACACACACACACACACACACACACACACACACACACACACTTATTTTAGTATATATAGTCCCAGTTGGGCTGAACAGAAAACCAGAATACTTCTTTCGCTGTGGAGATCAACTACAATTTACGTTTGGTAAGTTTAAAGAGCAAATGTGATGTGAGGTGTGAACTGTATTTTTCCTCAAACAGAGTAACCTCTTTTCCCCTTAAAAATATGTTAATTGTTTTTAATTTGTAATTGAGTGTCATAAAGGAAAGTATGAAACTAGAAGATGAACTAGAAGAATGACATTCTGAACCTGGGGTTCAATACAGGGACAAAAATATTTATGACATAAATCAATAAAATTGTTTAGGAATAATATAACCAAAGAATGGATGAAGATATTGGGATTTGTGCAGTTATTAACTGTTTGTAACTCAATAATTTACCAAGTGAAATCATTTAATTCATTGTTGTGTTTTGTTTAGGGAGTAAATAAATGATGATAGAATCTAATGATAGAAGGTGTTAGAATGGTATTTTTGACTGTAAGAAGCTGCAGGAAACATAAAAATGTCATTTGGACACTTGTTAGTGACCAAGTCATATTGACTAAAAAGCTGTATTAAAATTGAAGTAATAAGAAAAACACCACGTCATTGCAAACTACAAAGGACAATGTCAATACTAAGTTGTTGGTAATACGGTTACTGGAATATTACGGGATTACCTGTTAATTATTACAAAGTAATTAATTTTTTATGTATTCCCTGTATATTTCACAAGAATAACAGTGTGATTAATGACTTGCATGTTGAAACAAATCTTCCGATTTATAACGTCACATTTGGAACCTGGCTTCACCAAGCCCATGGCCTATCATGCTCCTAGATAGGTCAATAGATATGAAATTTACTGGCTTGAATGTTAAAGACGTCAGGAAATTAAGTTACTTAGACGGCAGATATTGGCCTCATGCCAAGAAAGTAAAATCCCTCCAGAGTATTCTGAGTCAACCATCCAACCATCTGTGTAACCCTGTGTTTCTACCACAACACAGAGTTACAACTACTAAGTGATATCAACTGGCTGAGTAGGAACATGGCTGAATTTGTTAAATTTCTTAACCTGGAATTTAAAGCACTTATTGCAAGAATATTCCAAACAAAATCACAGATTGTGTATTTGACCAAACTAAGCTGAAAGCTTATAGTTACCAACACATGCTGAAGCAGCCTGAGGCTCACCCACTTATCCTATTGCACCTGTTCTGTGTTTAATAGAAAATGAAGTGTGTGTTCCTGCTCTGTGCTGTGTTGGCTGGGATCATGGCAGTGCCACTTCCTCATGAGAAAGGTATCCAATAAGTGTGTGTGTGTGTGTGTGTGTGTGTGTGTGTGTGTGTGTGTGTGTGTGTGTGTGTGTGTGTGTGTGTGTGTGTGTGTGTGTGTGTGTGTGTGTGTGTGTGTGTGTGTGTGTGTGTGTGTGTGGATACTGTATAAATGTGTTTCTTTGTGTTAAAAGTGGAAATCTGTATTCAGACAGAAATGTTTTCCAAACCTTCTTCAGGTTTATTCATCAGAGAACATCATATAAATTTCCATAGCCAAGCCAATGATACACAAGTGTATATTTCTGTTTAAAGAGCTCCGAACTGCTTTCATTTGTGCTCTCAATGATTGGATGAGTATGCAGTTCTATTAAATTAAGTTATATTTCTTCATTGAGACGGAAATACAAAATCTTTTTTTTCATTTTACACCTGTTTTCTAAACATTCTGTAGCTGTATTGAAGGATCCAGCACTAGTGGGACCTAAGTACCTTCATCACAACGACAAAGGTAAGAGTGTTTGAGTGTGTGTGTTTGTGTGTGTGTGTGTGTGTGTGTGTGTGTGTGTGTGAGTGTGTGTGTGTGTTTGTTCCTATGTGTTTGAAATTAGTATTTGCATGCTCAAAACACGTCTCTGTGTGTCTGTGGTGTGTATGGAGTGTGTGTGTGTCTCTGTGTGTTTAGGGTTGTACTTATGTCTGTAAAATGCATGTTTGTGCATGTTCAGAATTTGTGCGTGTGTGTGTGTGTGTGTGTGTGTGTTTGTGTGTGTGTGCTTACGTGTGTGAAATGAGTGTTTGCGTGTTCAAAACTTGTGATGTGTGTGTGTGTGTGTGTGCGTGTGTTTGTGTGTGGGTGTGTCTGTGTATTAAGGGTTGTACATATGTGTATGAAATGCATAATTTGCACGTTCAGAATGTGTGTGTGTGTGCGTGTGTGTGTGTGTGTGTGTGTGTGTGTGTGTGTGTGTGTGTGTGTGTGTGTGTACGTGTGTGAAAATATCTGCAAGTTCAAAACCTGTGATGTGTGTATGTGTGTGTGTGCTTGTGTTTAAAATGAGTGATTACATGTTCAAAACCTGTCTGTGTGTGTGTGTGTGTGTGTATGTGTGTGTGTGTGTGTGTGTGTGTGTGTGGGTAATCAGATTTACAGCTTTTTAGATGGAAACAACAATTTGGTTTTTGTTTGGGTTTAGGGCCAATTGCAGAAAGGAAACTGCTCTCACCAAAAAAGTCAATGCTTTTAGACTTTGTACTGATGGCAACAAGCGGTTCAGAAATTACATGACAGTGAAGAAATGTTTCATCTATCTTGGTGATGATCATCTGATGATCATGTATCTGAGAAACATGATGTAACTTCAGGTGTTGCACAGGGGATCTAGCTTGGACCCTTTCTTGCCTCCCTTTACATGCTTCCATTCGGTGACGTCATCACAGAATATTGTGTCAATTTCCATAATGATGCACAAATACATATTTTTGTTCAGAAAGCTCCTCACTGCTTGCTTGCTATCAATTACTGGATGAGTACGTATTTTAATTTGTTATATTTCTTCATTGAGAAAGAAATACAAAATATTTTCTTCATTTTACACCTGTTTTCTAAACATTCTGTAGCTGTATTGAAGGATCCAGCACTATGGGGGCCTAAGTACCTTCATCACAACGACAAAGGTAAGACTGTTTGAGTGTGTGTGTGTGTGTGTGTGTGTGTGTGTGTTTAGGGTTGTACTTATGTGTGCGAAATGCATGTCTGTGCATATTAGGAATTTGTACGTGTGTTTTTGTGTGTGTGTGTGTGTGTTTGTGTGTATCTGTGTATGTGTGTGTGTGTGTGTGTGTGTGTGTGGTTAATCAGATTTACAACTTTCTAAATGAAAACACATTTTTGGAGAAGTTTCTGTCTGGATTCAGTGTCAATTGCAGCAAAGAAAATGCTCTCACCCAAAAAAGTCAATGATTTAAGACTTAGTGCTGATGACAACAAGCGTTTCAGAACTTACATGACAGTGAAGAAATGTTTCATCCGTCTTGGAGATCATGTATCAGAGAAAAATTATGTATTTTCAGGTGTTCACAGGGGATCTAGCTTTTTCTCCCTGTACATGCTTCCATTCAGTGATGTCATCACAGAACATACTATTAATTTCTATAAACACGTGGATGATACACAATTATATATTTCTGTGGGAGCTCTATATTTCAGTGAGGGCTCCTCTCTGCTTGAATATTTGCATTCAATGACTGGATGAGTATACTTTTAGATATATTATATTTCTTATTTGAGACAAATAACACATTTTTATTTTCATTCTACACCTGTTTTTTAAACATTCTGTAGCTGTATTGAAGGATCCAGCACTAGTGGGACCTAAGTACCTTCATCACAACGACAAAGGTAAGAGTGTTTGAGTGTGTGTGTGTGTATGTGTGTGTATGTGTGTGTGTGTGTGTGTGTGTGTGTGTGTGTGTGTGTGTGTGTGTGTGTGTGTGTGTTTAGGGTTGTACTTATGTGTGTGAAATGTAGGGCCAATTACAACAACGAAACTGCTCTCACCAAAAAAGTCAGTGATTTAAGACTTAGTGCTGATGACAACAATCGTCTCAGAACTTACATGACAGTGAAGAAATGTTTCATGTGTCTTGGAGATCATGTATCAGAGAAACATGATGTAACTTCAGGTGTTGCATTGGGCCCTTGACTTTTCTCCCTTTACATGCTGCCAGTCAGTGATGTCATCACAGAACATACTGTCAATTTCTACAACTCTGCCGATGATACACAGCTACTTATTTCTGTTGAGGGAGCTCCTCACTGTTTGCATATTTGCTTTCAATGACTGGATGAGTATGCATTTCTATTTGTTCTATTTCTTCATTGAAACAGAAATACCAAATTTATTTTACATTTAACATCTGTTTTCTAAACATTCTGCAGCTGTATTGAAGGATCCAGCACTAGTGGGACCGAAGGACCTTCATCACAACGACAGAGGTAAGAGTGTTTGAGTGTGTGTGTGTGTGTGTGTCTGTGTGTGTTCGTGTGTGTGTGTCTGTCTGTGTGTGTGTGTGTATCATGTATCAGAGAAACATGATGTAACTTCAGGTGTGTATTAAGGGTTGTACATATGTGTATGAAATGAATATTTTGCATGTTCAGAATTTGTGCGTGTGCGTGTGTGTGTGTGTACGTGTGTGCTTATGTGTGTGAAAATAATGTCTGCATGCTTAAAACCTGTGATGTGTGTATGTGTGTGTGTTTGTGCTTGTGTTTGAAATGAGTGATTACAGGTTCAAAACTTTTCTGTGTGTGTGTGTGCTCACTGCTTGCTTGCTATCAATTACTTGATGAGTATGCATTTTAATTTGTTACATTTCTTCATTTAGACCAAAATACAAAATACTTTCTTCATTTTACACCTGTTTTCTAAACATTCTGTAGCTGTATTGAAGGATCCAGCACTATGGGGGCCTAAGTACCTTCATCACAACGACAAAGGTAAGAGTTTTTGAGTGTGTGTGTGTGTGTGTGTGTGTGTGTGTGTGTGTGTGTGTGTGTGTGTGTGTGTGTGTGTGTGTGTGTGTGTGTGTTGTGTGTGTGTGTGTGTGTGTGTGTGTGTGTGTGTGTGTGTGTGTGTGTGTGTGTGTGTGTGTACCATGTATCAGAGAAACATGATGTAACTTCAGGTGTTGCACAGGGGATCTAGCTTGGACCCTTGCTTTCCTCCCTTTACATGCTTCCATTCTGTGAATATTATGTCATTTCCATAACCAAGCAGATTATACACAATTATATATTTTTGTTCAGAAAGCTCCTCACTGCTTGCTTGCTATCAATTACTGGATGAGTATGCATTTCTATTTGTTCTATTTTTCATTGAGACAGAAATACCAAATTTATTTTACATTTAACATCTGTTTTCTAAACATTCTGTAGCTGTATTGAAGGATCCAGCACTATGGGGGCCTAAGTACCTTCATCACAACGACAGAGGTAAGAGTGTTTGAGTGTGTGTGTGTGTGTGTGTGTGTGTGTGTGTGTGTGTGTGTGTGTGTGTGTGTTCGTGTGTGTGTGTGTGTCTGTCTGTGTGTGTGTTTGTGTGTGTGTGTGTGTGTGTGTGTGTATCATGTATCAGAGAAACATGATGTAACTTCAGGTGTGTATTAAGGGTTGTACAAATGTGTATGAAATGAATATTTTGCATGTTCAGAATTTGTGCGTGTGCGTGTGTGTGTGTGTGTGTGTGTGTGTGTGTGTGTACGTGTGTGCTTATGTGTGTGAAAATAATGTCTGCATGCTCAAAACCTGTGATGTGTGTATGTGTGTGTGTTTGTGCTTGTGTTTGAAATGAGTGATTACAGGTTCAAAACTTTTCTGTGTGTGTGTGCGTGTGTTTGTGTGTGTGTGTGTGTGTGTGTGTGTGTGTGTGTATGTGTGTGTGTGTGTGTGTGTGTGTGTGTGTGTTTGTGTCTTTGTGTGTTTCGGGTTGTACTTATGTGTGTGAAGTGCATGTTTGTGCATGTTCAAAACTTGTGATGTGTGTGTGTGTTTGTGTATGTGTGTGTGTGTGTGTGTGTGTGTGTGTGTGTGTGTGTGTGTGTGTGTGTGTGTGTGTGTGTGTGGGTAATCCGATTTACAACTTTCTGAATTAAAACCCGTTTTGGAAAAGTTTATTTTGGGATTCATGGCCAATCGCAACAGAGAAACACTGCTCTCACCAAAAAAGTAAATGATTTAAGACTTAGTGCTGATGACAACAAGCGTTTCAGAACTTACATGACAGTGAAGAAATGTTTCATCTGTCTTGGTGATCATGTATCAGAGAAACAAGATGTAACTGCTGGTGTTGCACAGGGGATCTAGCTTGGACCCTTGCTTTTCTCCCTGTACATGCTTCCATTCAGTGATGTCATCACAGAACATACTAAATTTACTCAATTTACATAACTACGCCGATGATACACAACTATATATTTTGTATATCTTGCCTCACAGCAAGAAGGTCCTGGGTTCGATTCCCGCCTGGGGCGCTGTTGGCACTGTGCTCCGGCGGGTTATCTCCCAAATAGGAGCCTTTCTGTGTGGAGTTTGCAAGTTCTCCCCGTGCTCACATGGGGTTTCCTCCACCTCACGTCAGTAAGGACCCCCACCAAAAACATGCACCCATCATCGTCTGACCAGCAATGGACATTTATCACCTGGTCCCCGGGCGCGTCCACGTATGCTGCCCACTGCTCCTGGCTGTGCCCCCGGAGGAAGGACAAGCCAGGATGGGTCAAAAGCAGAGAATCCATTCACCGGCCACCATCAAAGCATGTGCATGTGTGTGTGTGTGTGCAAGCATGTGTTATAGTGTGGTGTGTTGCGTGATGAATAAAGACTGTTTCTTCTTTCTTCTTCTTCTATATTTCTTTTTAGAGAGCTGCTTACTGCTTTCAGATTTTCTATCAATGATTGGATGAGTATGCATTTCTATTTGATATATATCTTAATCTTACTAAATATGTTTTTTCATTTTACTCCTGTTTTCCAAACTTTCTGTAGCTGTATTGAAGGATCCAGCAGTTGGGGAACATGTATAACTTCGGAACAACGACAAAGGTAAGACTGTATAAGTGTGTGTGTTTTAGTGTGTACTCATAGGTGCGAAAGGCCTGTTTATATCTTCAGAATTTGTGTGTGTTTGTGTGTGTGAAATGTATGTTTACACCCTCTAAATTTTGGTTAGTATGAGTGACATTTGGTCGGTTTTGGTAAATATCTTTTCCATATGTGGATTGATTTGGTTTAAACTTCAACCTCAAGGTCTTTGTGACAAACAAACAAAGTGCCGACCATGCTTGTGTGTTATGCCGAGGTTGCTGTTCCAGATAGTTTTCGGCTTCTGCGGGCAGGACCCATAATAATAATAACAGTAATAATAATTTTAATAATAATATAGATAGTTATTGTTTATGCCCTTGTAGCATTAATAATAATGTAATAATAACAGCCTAAGCAGTAGAATGGATTGAGTAAATACATATGCAACGTCTTTGGAGGAAATAAATCACACACCAAAACTAACAAATCTTTTTGCATTCTGAAATTGCATGAAATTGTCCATTAGTAACAATGGAGCCCTATTTAATTTTCTGCTTGTCTTTCTCCACAGTCTTTTGAGTCATGGCTAACAACTTGAATTTGATCTTCTTAAGTCAACACAGATGTAAAATGATTCTTCTGAGTCTGTGTCATCTATTTATCATCTATAGCTTCCTCTTCATCGTCATTGATTTCCTATATATTGTGAATTAAAAAAAATGAGAAAAACTATTTAATAAAGCAGCTTAAATCATCCTTCGTGTCTGGCATCATCTTTCAATGTCAGGGATATTAATCCAATCCTGGATCTTGGCCATAAAACCTGGGCTGAAACTGAATACTGACAGTGTTTCCCATAAATATTTGTGTTCAAAAAGTACAACCCTTTCAGTGCCTAAGGTTGGAGCATAAACATTTATAAAAATATTGAAAACTTTCAAACTAAGAATTCAGAAAATAATAAAGAACAGACATTGGACTGTATGGGGAAAAACTTCAGTCAACATCTGTGATGTTTCCTGGTGAAGGTTGTGCAGATAAATTGAAATAGTCAAAACTGTCGAAGAATATATATATATTTTTCCTACATGAGCGTGACATCATACAGCAGAAACGTACAAATGTACATACAAAATGTCTTAGCCAAATCCAGCCTACTGTTCACTTGTTCATTTGTGTTTATCAAATGAACTTTTCTGGTGTGCTTAAGGTATCACTGATGTGCTTCCAAGATTTCCAGGAAGTATTCCTATCTAAACAAATTGAGTTGCTTTATCTCTTATATTTTCTTAATGAAGCGTAGCTTGAGCATGTAGTTCTGTCAGACAACTTGACGGTGCCACACGCTTCCACTGCCTGATGGACTGGCCTCTTCTAGCAGCCAATCCCACCTGCTCTAGCTGCTTTGCTGATTTCTGTGTTGTCCCTCCACCTCCCCTGCCTCACTTGCAGAAAGTTACCCCCCGGTGCAATTTAAAAGCAATACTCACCATCCTGCACAGTGACAGTAGTTACTAGGTTCATTTCTTGAATTGTTCACAGTGCACGATGAAATGCACTTCATGGGGCATCTGCCATTTCAAGCGAGGTTCCAAACCTTTGGGAGTGTATGTCCATCCAATGGTCACTTCAGAGCAACTTTTACCCACGATGCATTGCAATTCTTCTGATTGTGCTTTGAGTTGATCAGAGGATCTCAAACCAAATGCAGGTGCATAATGCCACTCACTGTCAAGTCAAGTCACACTTTATTTATAGAGAGCATTTCATACCAGGGCAACACACTGCGCTTTACAAAGAAATACAAAAAAGAAAGAGAGAACATAGTTGTCAGCCGGTCATTATAAAAGAATGCCCCTGAAACAACAGCAACAACAACAGCAACAACAAAGACAACAAAAACAACAATAAAAGCGACTTCAACCACAGTGCCAGCAACAGCCACAGAAACAGCAACAACGGCAGCAGCAACATCAACACTAGCAGCAACAACAACCGCAGCAACGTACACGCAAAGACGTCACCGGAACCGGAAGTGGTAGCCCTCACCGAAACTGGAAAGGTCACTCAGGTTAGAGATGGTTAAGTTGAAGTATAAGGTTACGTTAAGTTGAGGTATAAGGTTACGTTAAGTTGAGGTATAAGGTAAGCAAAGTTAGGTTTATGTATAAGGTTAGCAGCAACAACGACAACACCAGTTAAGGTATAAGGTTAGCGGCACCAACAACAGCACCAGCAGCAGCAGCAACGACCACACCAGCAGTGTTAATACCAGCAACAGACAACAGCAGCAACAAAAACAGCAACGGCAACAGGAACAGCGCACAAGCGAAGATGTCACCGGGACCAGAAGTGGTAGCTCTCACTGGAACCAGAAATCTCCCCATTTGTATTGGGTCAACAGTGTGTACCATCTCACCTCAACGAAGTAAAGCACAGAAAAGACGTCACCGGAATTGGAAGTGGTAGCCCTCATCGGAAACGGGAATTTCAACTGTGTGCACCATCTCATCTTAATCCAGTCACGGTCCTTTAATTAGCGTCCCTAAGTTACGGCTCAAATTTCCAAACAGACCTCGGGAGGGAGATCCTTTTGACTCTCTCTCTCCGAAAACACACCCTTCTTATGATCCTGTGAGGTGTAATATCACAACAAAAACAACCACAGCAACAAAAATAGCAGGAGCAACAACAGCAACACAAATGCAAAGGAGCATTTACTTAAGATAGAGTCCCTCAACTGGCGAAGTCATGTAACTGCACTCTATCACATCCTTCCCTTCTTAGCTCTTGCTTTTCTGTCCTTTAGTTAACCAACGAAAATAATAATACACCACGGCATTTTCTTTCCCGTCTAGCCAGAAACATATAAATGTATATATATATTTTAGCTTGCTGTACCCTGCTTCTTTTATTTAACTTTATGTAACAATCACAATGTCAGAACACCTTTTATTTCTTCCGAACATTTTGTTATCTACTTTTCTTTCTTTTTATTTATTTATTCAAACACTCATCTCCCCCTTAAGGAGACTAGGCACATTCTTGCCCCTAAAGGCATCCACTTTATGTGGAGTAGTCTTTCAAATGGTTTGGAGGACGTTTGTCCCTCCTTGATCTGCGCAATCCGTCGGCTGATGTACAACCTGGTGCAGTATCCTCCTGGGTCACCACCGGCACAGCACTGTCCTCTCTTGAGAATTTGAGAACTTGCGCCCTCCAGTGCTCCAGCAGCTGGTGGAATGGGTTCTGTTATGTCGTCCCCTGTAGTACTGGACACCGGTGTAGGAAGCTCCTCTTCCTGCCTGCTGAACAGCTGATCGACATGTCGCCTGACCACTTTTCCATCCCCCAGCAACACAGTATAGGAAACTGGTCCTGTTAACTCCTGCACTCGTCCAGGTATCCATTTATGTCCATATCCAAAGTTCTTAGTGTAGACAGTCACCTTCCTCAAAGTTGTAAAGTATCTGGCCAACCTCTCAGGATATACTCTCGTACCCTGGAGAGTATTGGATCTGTTGTTGTCCATTGTCGTAGCTTGGTTGAGGTCATCGGCGGAACATGGTCCTGATCCATCATCAGCACTTGCTCCTTGGGTACTGACACAGGACACTCCGGTAGTGGGAGGCGGCTAAGAGCATCTGCGTTGCCATTGTCTTTACCTGCTCTGTAAGCAATGCTGTACTCGTACGCTCTCAACAGCACAGCCCATCTCATGATCCTCTGTGACGCCATCTGTGGTACCGCTTTCATCTCGTGAAGTAGACTTGTCAAAGGCTTGTGATCAGTGCAAATCACAAACTTTCTCCCATAAAGATACTTATGGAAGCGTGTTACACCGAAGACAATGGCTAGACCCTCTTTATCTAACTGGGAATAGTTCTTTTCTGCAGCGTTGAGCGTTCTTGACATAAACCCGATGGGTTTCTCCTCTCCATCTGGCATGCGGTGTGCTAAGACAGCTCCAACTCCATACGGCGAAGCATCGCACGCCAGTATTAGTACTTTGTTTTCATCATAGTGAACTAACACACTGCTTGACTGTAACAACTCCTTGGACTTAGCAAAAGCTTTCTCCTGCTCTGGCCCCCAAGTCCATGGCTCCTCTTTTTTCAAAAGCTTGTGTAGTGGTGCCAGGAAGGTCGATAGGTTTGGAAGGAACTTGTTGTAGAAGTTTAACAGTCCCAAGTAAGCTTTAAGTTCAGTCACTTACGTAGGTGCTGGCGCTTCCTGCACTGCTTTCACCTTTGCTGGCACTGTATGAAGTCCCTTGGCGTCCACTCGATGTCCTAGAAATGTCACTTCCTTCTCCATGAATTTGCATTTGCTTCGTTTTAGGTGCAAGCCTGCATCTTCTAGTCGCTGTAACACTAAATCTAGTGTGTGGATGTTGTCCTCATCATCCTTTCCTGTCAGAAGTATATCATCTAGATTCACAGCCACATTCTTTAGTCCCTGTAGCACACCCTCCATTGTGCGCTGGAAAATAGCTGGACTAGAGCTCACCCCGAAAGGTAACCTTGTGTATGTAAAATAGCCCCTTGTTTGTATTCACTGTTGTGTATTTTCTAGCTTCCTCCTCAAGCACAATTTGTTGATATGCATGACTCATATCGAGCTTACTGTACTTCTCCTCCCCATCTAAGGATGCAATCAGGTCCTCCATTCTTGGAATGGGGTATTGTTCTAATGGAGACACTTTGTTTACTGTGAGCTTATAGTCTCCACAGATTCTCACTTCACCATCTGGTTTTAAGACGGGCACGATGGGTGCCGCCCACTCTGAGAATTTCACTGGCTCTATGATTTTTGTTTTCTCAAGCCTCTCAAGTCCATGTTCCACTTTTTTCTTCATCGCAAAAGGTACTGATCTTGGCTTATAAAGGCATGGGGTGGCGTCCCGAGCCACATGTATTTTAGCAGTGAATCCTTTCAGCTTCCCTAACTCATCCTTGAACACTGTTTCATGCTTTGAGAGTACTTCCTGTACAGTAGCCTCACTATCCATTATCTTGTGTGCATCTTGCCAGCCTATGGGTATTTTAAGAGCTTTTATCCAACTCCGCCGCACTAGACTCGGTCCCGAGCCTTTGACTACAACTGCTGGTAACATCTTGGAACTGCCTTTGTACTCTACTGTTAGTTTTGATGCCCCACGTATTTTTACCCTGTGACCACCGTATGTCCTCAGGTTTATCTTACACTTCTGTAGTCTAGGCTTCTGTACCCTCCAAAAGTTGTGGAATGTTGCCTCTGCCATTATGGTCACTCCGCAACCTGTGTCTACCTCATAGGTTGCTCTTGTGCCATTTACACTTAGTTCTATCTTGATGGGCTCTTCTTTGGGAATGACTATCTCTTCCTGCATGTTATACATAGTCATTTCTCTACTCTTTATGCTTTAGATAGTCAAAACCACATCACTGCTACTGTCCCCTCCATCTTTCTTGCATGAAATTTGCTCTCTTATCCTGCTTTTCACTCCCCCCTTTCAGCTTTTTCTCGCCTTTCCACTTCCCTCTATCAACAGGTTTTGACCTGCAGGCTCTCTTAATGTGCCCCACCTTCCCACAGTTATGACACTTTTCATCGGCAAACCTGCATTCATTGGCCATGTGGCTTATTCCCCCACACCTGTAGCATTTCCCACGTCCAACCTGCTCTTTTGTGTACGTATCATACACTTTGCATATGGTACCTGTCGCTCGGCTCCATTTAGCATTGTCTCTCGTATTGTTCAAATCTTTAATGTCCTTGTTCGCAGCCTCCATTGCCTGCGCATGCTTCAGTGCCGTCTCAAACGATAAGCTGTCCTCCGACAGCAGCCACCGCTGTATGTGGTCATCGTTCATTCCACAGACTAATCTGTCCCGCAACATCACTGTCAGGGTGTCTCCAAAGTTGCAGTCCTGTGCGAGCCTCTCGCCGGAATTCCTGCTCCTGGTATTAAACCTCCACCGCTGCACTATCTCACTAGGCTTCGGGTTGAAATGGTTCTTTAACAACCTCACCAGTTCCTCGAACGACTTGTCTCCCGGTCGCTGCGGACTCAGCAGATTCCTCATCAGCATGTAGGTCTTCGCGCCCACACAGCTCAGCAGCACGGCTCTTTTCCTCTCTGCATCGCCGATTCCGTTCGCTACGAAGAAATGATGCAGGATCTCGCAGCACTCTTCCCAGCTCTGCGACTCGTTGTCAAAGGGTGCCACCGACCCCCCTGTAGCAGCCATGTTTTTGTCTTTGTCTTTACTCCGTGATAAAGGGAGCGCCCAGCTTCTTCACGCTTGTAGCAGCACGCCAATATCCCGTTACCGCGATAGCCTTAGCTTTAGCTTAGCTAGCTACGCTTCACTCGGTAACAACTTTCTGCTCAAACTCACGCCATGGTTTTCCGAACATTCTTCCGGTTTATCCTCGTCGCCATATGTGGTATCTTGGTATTTTGCCGTCAGGTAACAGAGACCAACTCCTGGTTTGTTCACCTTTTATTAACAGTCTTCAGCAACATGTGGCGCGGCCGTAACATGCCAGGCTGGCTACCAGTACAACAACTGACAGAGAGAGCAAAGGAGCATTTACTTAAGATAGAGTCCCTCTACTGGCGAAGTCATGTAACTGCACTCTATCGCAACGGTCCTTCAATTAGCGTCCCTAAATTACGGGTCAAGTTTTTCATTCTGACCTCGGGAGGGATATCCTTTTGACTATCTCTTCGAAGACACACCCTTCTTATAATCCTCCCACTGTAATATCACAACAGAAATCAAAACAGCAGCAGCAACATCAACTCCAGCAGCAGCAACTCTATTACTTATAACCGTATTATTTATGTACAACATAAATAATAATAATAATATTTTACAAAATATGAGTGATTTCTTCCGAATTGATTCAAATTGCTTTCCACATAAAAAAACATTTCAAAGCAATTCAGTGCTCTGACCTTAAATGTTAGATATCAATTAATCTCTGACAAGCTATATATAGCTTATTATAGATGCATCATTTGTTTCACTCGCCATACAGTGGTTTATATTCATATTTACTGTATGTAGCATACTGTACCGCATACTGTGTCACTGTTCAGGGTTGTTTGTGATGCTGTATTGCTGCGCCGTACTGTTGTATACTGTGCTGTATTATCCCAAACACTACCTCACTTTATTCACATTCACATGCCACTTTAATTCACATGCCACTTTAATGCACATATCTGTATATACATAAGAATATTCCCTCCATCTATTACATTTTATTTCATTTTATTCTAATTGTATTTTATTTTATTCTATATTTTTTTATTTTATTTTCTAAGTATACAACTTACTGTATTACGTTTTAGGAGTCAGTTAGTTGGTCTATTAGAAAGAATTTTAGGACATATTGTGTGTTATCACCGGGTGCGTTGCATTACATTTCACTGCATATATGTATGAAAGTATGTATATGTATGTGACAAATAAAAATCTTGAATCTTGAATCTTGAATCTTGAATCTTGAACATTGGGCAACATTGATAAAATAATATGCATTACTAAAAAACTACTGTAATTCACTATTGTAATGTCAATGCTAGAGGGTATGAGAGTGTAATTGCTTTCCAATTGAAGGCCACGTTTCTTTAACGTGAACCACAGAATCACACTGTTGAACTCCTCCAAGGCAGACATTTGGTAGACAGGGCTCAGCTTTTTCACATCACCAAGAACACGCTTGTTCCTTTCCACCTTCTCCAGCTTGTAGGTGGCCTTTGTTGCTAGAGGGGGAAAGAAAATAACATATTCATAAAAGATAATGAGTGCATAGCAGCTGAGAGTATATTTCAGGATTGTAATAAAATTACATAATTGCTATTGAATAGTGGCTCAACTACTACTTTTTGTCAGCGGAAGGGGGGGTGGAGGCACATGGGGAAGAGTGGATTTTCATGCCGATGCACACTCTGGATGTGGTCAAGATGAGATGTCCACTTCTCCACTGTTTCCCCTCCAGTGAATGAACCGGATGCTGACCAGTAAAGATGATCTATGACACTCTTTGTTGTTAGAAATAATATGGCGCCTCTGGTTGGAAATGTCCTTTTGTGACCAGTCGCGCACATGTTGTTCCCGTACTTTTCCGCTTGCGTACATGTTGTTCATGTTGTTGCTGCATGTGCGCCTCTGGTTGGAGTCAGTTCTTTGTGATCCATATGTCCTTTTGTGACCACTTGCATACATTAGACTATATAAGGGTCCGGGGAAGAAGGGACGGGGCGCGTTCCAATCCTCGCGAACTGAGCCTGCACTTTTTGATTCTGTCTGACAATAAATATGACCAACTCCTGAAGTCGTGTTACGTCCTCTGACTGACGCCCCAACCCATCAACGAGCACACGGAAAAGCTCTGTCACGGAACAAATTAAACTCGTAAGTCAAGTACCACTGTATATTGATATAAACTTAACTCGTGAAATGTTATGGTTGGGAAGTAAACGTCTGACTGGCGCCTCAGGCAGTTGAATAATATTATAGTTTTGATTAATATCGTGAACCAACAGAAAACTATAAACTAAAGAAAAACAGAAGTTAATCAATCAACTTAATCTGTTCAGCTTTGTTGTCCAAGTATGAAATTTGCATCAAAAGAAGCTCAAGTAAACCCCTAAGGATATTAGATATGAGATAGATAGATAGATAGATAGATAGATAGATAGATAGATAGATAGATAGATAGATAGATACTTTTTGTCACACACACACACACATGCGCGCACACACACACACACACACACACACACGCACAAAGACACAGGTTCAAGCTGCCAGGCTGATACAGTTAACCATTGATTCAATTGAGTTACCCTGATGCACTGCTTCCTCCGTCCCCATGCGCATTGATTTGATACACAAACCCAACTGAGGTACACACAAATACACACTGGTATCATATATTCTGTATTCGGTCACAGATGGCTCTCGTGTGATTTCTGTCCACTTGTAATCCCCCCGCCCACTAACATGGACAAATGTTCCTGTATAACATTTGAGAGTCAATGTTTCTTTTGTGAATAAAGGTTAAATCGCAAATTTGACTTACAACGGTGCTGAAATGGTGAACGATGTGAGAGAGATATAAATATCAGATGAGAAGGTTGGTGTATATCCACCTCACCTCTCTGTGACTGAGGACATTTGTAGACACGTGTTTCTCCCACGGCACCCAATAAAGGGGGGCCGTCTGTTGTTTACCAAGGGGTTCATTTTGGTGGCACGGTGGCGCAGTGCATTGCACTGCTGCCTCACAGCAAGAAGGTCCTGGGTTCGATTCCCGCCTGGGGCGCTGTTGGCACCGTGCTCCGGCGGGTTATCTTCCAAAAACAGGAGCCTTTCTGTGTGGAGTTTGCATGTTCTCCCCGTGCTCACATGGGGTTTCCTCCACCTCACGTCAGTAAGGACCCCCACCAAAAACATGCACCCATCATTGTCTGACCAGCAATAGACAATTATCACCTGGTCCCCGGGCGCGTCCACGTATGCTGCCCACTGCTCCTGCCTGTGCCCCCGGAGGAAGGACAAGCCAGGATGGGTCAAAAGCAGAGGAGCCATTTCACCGGCCACCATCAAGCATGTGCATGTGTGTGTGTGTGCAAGCATGTGTTGTGGAGTGTCGTGTGATGATTAAAGACTGTTTCTTTCTTCTTTCTTTCATGTTCACCGGCCACGGGTAACTGTCAAGTATCAAGTAGTCAACTATCATGGAGGACCAGGAAAGATCTTACCAGGCAAAGTGAATAATGCATTTTAATGTTGTGCCCTTCAACATGACAAGGAAGCAAATTTATCACACCCACCCACAGATATCAGTCTGGGCTGTTGCTGAATAAATACAGCCAGTGAAATCTCCATGAGTAAATTGAGCTTGGAGATTTTGTATTATTTATCACTAATATGGTTCCCATTTATTGTAAGCGTATTCCACCATGCTACAGGCTTTGGTTGAAAACCAGTCATATATATGGCGTGACGGAAAGGAAAAGATATTTAAAAAAATCCCCCTTCCTTCCACCAAGCTCATTAACGTGATGCAATGTGGAGGTGGTGGCGAGCTTCCAATTCCAGACATCAACAAATAACATCATATTACTAGAAATTAATATCATCCATTACAGGTTTTTGGTGGATAACCACATTAGTTCGACAAAGTACTTAGCAAGTGTTAAAGTTCAAGTTCAAGTTCAAGAGATTATTTGTGACATACATATACATACAGTCATACATATGCAGTGAAATGTCATGACACCTGGTGGTAAAAATGCGGGCTTCTCACAATGAGGACGTGATGAAGGTTTTGTTATTGATGTGGTCAGGGGAACACAAATGGAGGACACGAAGGAGGCTCAGGAGTAGGTGCAAGGGTAAAGGGTTTATTGAGGAACAAGCAAGGGTCAAAACCAGGCGAACAGTCAAAGGGAAATGTATCGGTAGGAAACTGGGATCCAGGGGAACAGGCAGAGGATCAGGGTCCAGGAACAGGCAGGGAGTCCACAAACAGACGCAATGATCTGACAAAGTGAATGAGGAAAAGGTTACAAGAGGAGTGACGAGGACAGTGAAAACTGCTGAAAATTTCTGACTGGTGACAGGTGCGCAGTGGCAGGAATGTGAAACCAGAGACTGACTGAGGAAACTAGAGAGGGAATTAGGGACCTCCAGGGAGACAGAGACAGAGAGAGACAGATAACAAGCAAGCACATTATCTGTCTCACTGTCTTTCTCTTTCTATGTGTGTGTGTGTGTGTGTGTGTGTGGGGGTGTGTGTATGCCAGAGAGGTCTCTGAGAAGCCAGAGTGGTGTGGGTCACTTTGGGTGACCTGGAGGTGGACCAGGCTTCTAGGTAATTATCTCCATCTAGTGGGTCGTACGGTCAGAAAAATAGGAGTGATAAACACATCATGAGAAGCCCAGATCTCAAAGTCATTATGAAGGCAAAGAGGAGTCAAATGCTTTGAAAAGAATATAAGACTTTGCAAGCCAAGTTTTAGTTAAGTGTACTCTGTAGACCTCCCTCAGACTTGTTATTTTTTAATAAATGTCTTATCTGTGAACTCAACTCTGCCTCAAGTGCTAAAAAAACCCCATTCTTTTTTTATTATTTTACATAATCAAACCAATAGTCCAGGGCCGGCTCTTTCTATAGGCGAGATAGGGGGCCGCCTAGCGCGCCATCCTGATAGGGAGGGGGGACGGAGAGGGAGCGATCGGGGGACAGTTTGCACACCTGTTTCCCTCTCCGACGGTACCGAAGTGCATGTGTCAGCGAAGCACACGGCAGCAACATGGCGGCCATGATCGGTGAGCTGCAGCAGTGTCCTTTTATTTTATTTTACATCTCATTATGGAACGAAACCGTTCTTAACGGGGACACTTTCTTAATGACTTAATAACATGTAGGCGTTGCCTCCATGTTATGTTAAATGTTGACTGTATCCATTGTTGTCTTGGTCATACTATAGAATGATTTATTATTTGTGTTTGGTGAAAAATACAGTAGGTAGGGAACTTAAAAATATTGAATACTAAATCACAATGTTGGTCTTACAAAAATCACAATTAGATTATTTTCCCAAATCGTTCAGCCCTAGTATGTACTGATATGCTGTGGACTTTGGGTACTTTGGTTTGATTGGCCGACTTCTCAATGGATCAATGCCCTTTGCTCCACTGACGAGCAGCTTGTCATCTGCACGTGTGCAAAGCTGCGGCTTCTCTCCTTCCCTTTCTGAAGCTACTGCCTCCATCTTTCTCCACCTACGTAGTCAAAGCCTTTTTCAGGTCCAAAGCCACCCTCTGCCACCCTTGTCCACGCCGACTCCCACCTGCCCCAATCACAACTAGTCACAAGAACATACACTCCAAGCGTCACTCAGTTAGGCAGGATGGTAAAATGTGCTTTTACATTTCATAGAAATGAACATGTTTGTGTAGTTTGATCAGGTAAGCATCAACAATTTTTAACAACTTTCTCATGTGCCTCAAGCACACACTCACACATCTATTCACAATTACCGGTGGCTTCTATACACACACACACACACACACACACACACACACAGACAACACACAATCTAACAAATCCCAACAAAATAAAACAAAAATAAAGGAATTCTTGTCACTTGAGTTGTGGCGAACACAAGATTCTTGTCATGATCTCCGCCTTCTTCTACCTTCCCCTCCCTCTCCTTACCTGTCCCATTAGTCCAACTCCATTCACCTGCGCACACAGCTGTTCCCGATCTGTAATCGAACCCCTATATATGCCTCTCTCACCAGTCACCCATTGCCAGATTGTCTTGGATGCTTGCACCAGACTCTCCAGCGGTCTCCGGACTGATTCCCTGCTACCGACTCTGCCTGCCACTCCGCCTGTCTTCTGTCTGCAATCCTCGTTATCGAACCTGCCTGTCCCCGACGATGTATCCTGCCTGCTCCCTGTCTCTCTTCCGTCTGCGCTACAAATAAAAGACATTACCAAATATGCCTGCCTGTCTTTGTGCTGCAATTGGGTCCTAACCACACCCGTTACAGTTCCTCTAGTGAACTAATGGTTTTATTTATCAGAAATCACGCATTTGAACTATTAAAGTGTTACATCTTATCATATGCCACAGTGACATGCTGATCTCAATGCTGGAAAATGTTATAATGCTTCCAAGAAATTTGTTTCACATTAGATTTGATTCATTGAATTGAAAATGTCATTTTTGTAGAGTGCATGCCCCATTTGACGATGATGCGTTTATTGGATTTCATTTATTTTTGTGAACAAAATGATGTGGCTAAACACCTACAGACTGGGATGCAAAACAATGTCAATGCAACTCATCCACAGCTAATTCTCGTCTCGTAATGATGTGTTACCTTGCTCTGTTGATTTGTCGAGGATGCTTTGCTAAGGTTTTCATTCCTTAAAACATCCCTGGTAAAGATGTTTAGGTGACATTTTGATGATAGATAAAAGTTGTGGCATCTATCACCATTCCCAAATGCTGTCATATGTATCTGCCTCGCTTATTCATGGGATTCATTTTAGCAGTTAGTGCTAGTTGACTATGCAAGACTGGATTTGGGATTCAGACATTGACAAGTTCAGTCTGTTAGGGCCACATGAGGTGAGCAAGTGCCCTGGACGTCAAACTATATTTATGCTCATCATTGTGAATTTACATTTACACATAAGTAACGCAGTAAACTGTGGCAGCTCTGCTTGCCACACACCACCCAAGTGACATTTTTTAGGGCCCTCTGACACAGAGATGAGGGAAAAACGGAACAAGTCGGGAGCAGACGGAAACATGTCAGGACAGAAGCTCTCCCCATGTGTGTGGGGATGGGGGTTTTACCTGTTGCTCGTTGATTTCTTGAACAAGCAACAGGCGTACAGCCACCCAGATCCCGGGCCCAATTACCTAGACACAAGACAGGTGTGACTGTTTAAACCAGACCACACCCACACCACATTCACCTAATCTCCAAGAACAGTAATGGCACGTCATGAATGAAACGGTTTTATTAAATAATGATTATATGATACTCCTGGTGACATGCCATTGCCATCTGGATGCAAACCATTCTATCTCCGAAAAGGCATCATTTCAACATTGGTGAATTAAATTCTGTTTGACCATGTTCAAAGACATCCGAGATTGCAGATTGGTACAAGAAATGTAAAATTGGGAAATGTTAGAGGTTCCCATTGAAGCCAGTTGGATTATTTTCACCAGCTCATACTAGTACACCTTGAGTTACTGCATCATCAGGGTGTGAGTCCTACATGGCAATGATGTGTGAACTAATGTATGTGCACCGTTTTCAATGCATTTATCTTAATTTCCAGTGTATTTTCTCTCCACTGATGTGAGAATAACCTTATAACCTTTGAACATACACCCCAAGCATAACTTACTTAGGCAGGATGGTAAAATGTGCTTTTACATTTCATAATAATAAACATGTTTGCTTAGTGGGATCAGGTAAGCGTCAACAATTTTCAACAACTTTCTCATGAAATGTGTTCCTCAAGACACACACATCAATCCACAGTTCATGGTGGCTTTGCTTTGTCCCCAGGCCCCTTTTACACACACACACACACACAGAGTAACCTCTTTTTCCCTTAAAATTATGTTTATTATTTTTAATTTGTAATTGAGTGTTATGAAGGAAAGTATGAAACTAGAAGATTAACTAGAAGAATGACATTCTGAACCTGGGGTTCAATACAGGGACAAAAATATTTGTGACATAAATCAATAAAATTGTTTAGTAATATTAAAACAGAAGAATGGATGAAGATATTGGGATTTGTGCAGAAATTAACTGTTTGTAACTCAATAATTTACCAAGTGAAATCATTTTATACATATTTGTGTTTTGTTTAGGGAGTAAATGAATAATGATAGAATCTAATGATAGAAGGTGTTAGAATGGTATTTTTGACTGTAAGAAGCTGCAGGAAACATAAAAATGTCATTTGGACACTTGTTAGTGACCAAGTCATATTGACTAAAAAGTTTTAAAATTGAAGTAACAAGAAAAACACCACGTCATTGCAAACTACAAAGGACAATGTCAATACAAAATTGTTGGTAAAACGGTTACTGGAATATTACGGGATTACCTGTTAATTATTACAAAGTAATTCATTTTTTATGTATTCCCTGTATATTTCACAAGTATAACAGTGTGATTAATGACTTGCATATTAAATCAAATTTTTACCATTTATAACCTCACATTTGGAACCTGGCTTCACCAAGCCCATGGCCTATCATGCTCCTAGATAGGTCAATCGATATGAATATTACTGGCTTAAATATTAAAGACGTCAGGAAATTAAGTTACTTAGACGGCAGATATTGGCCTCATGCCAAGAAAGTAAAATCCCTCCACAGTATTCTGAGTCAACCATCCAACCATCTGTGTAACCCTGTGTTTCTACCACAACACAGAGTTACAACTACTAAGTGATATCAACTGGCTGAGTAGGAACCAAACACATGACTGAATTTGTTCAATTTCTCAACCTGGAATTTTAAGCACTTATTGCAAGAATATTCCAAACAAAATCAGAGATTGTGTATTTGACCAAACTAAGCTGAAAGCTTACAGTGACCAACACAGCCTGAAGCAGCCTTGGCTCACCCACTCATCCTATTGCACCTGTTCTGTGTTTGTTGATAGAAAATGAAGTGTGTGTTCCTGCTCTGTGCTGTGTTGGCTGGGATCATGGCAGTGCCACTTCCTCATGAAGAAACAAGAAGAAACAGTCTTTATTCGTCACGCAACACACCACACTACAACACATGCTTGCACGGTGGCCGGTGAAATGGATTCTCTGCTTTTGACCCATCCTGGCTTGTCCTTCCTCCGGGGGCACAGCCAGGAGCAGTGGGCAGCATACGTGGACGCGCTCGGGGACCAGGTGATAAATGTCCATTGCTGGTGAGACAATGATGGGTGCATGTTTTTGGGGGGGGGGTCCTTACTGACGTGAGGTGGAGGAAACCCCATGTGAACACGGGGAGAACATGCAAACTCCACACAGAAAGGCTCCTGTTTGGGAGATAACCCGCCGGAGCACGGTGCCAACAGCGCCCCAGGCGGGAATCGAACCCAGGACCTTCTTGCTGTGAGGCAGCAGTGCAATGCACTGCGCCACCGTGCCGAGAAAGGTATGAGAAAGGTATCCAATAAGTGTGTGTGTGTGTGTGTGTGTGTTAGTGTGTGTGTGTGTGTGTGTGTGTGTGTGTGTGGGATACTGTATAAATGTGTTTCTTTGTGTTGAAAGTGGAAATCTGTATTCAGACAGAAATGTTTTCCAAACCTTCTTCAGGTTTATTCATCAGAGAACATCATATACATTTCCATAGCCAAGCCGATGATACACAAGTGTATATTTCTGTTTAAAGAGCTCCGAACTGCTTTCATTTGTGCCCTCAATGATTGGATGAGTATGCAGTTCTATTAAATTAAGTTATATTTCTTCATTGAGATGGAAATACAAAATAATTTTTTTCATTCTACACCTGTTTTCTAAACATTCTGCAGCTGTATTGAAGGATCCAGCACTAGTGGGACCTAAGTACCTTCATCACAACGACAAAGGTAAGAGTGTGTTTGTGTGTGTGTGTGTTTAGCCTATCCAACTTCCGGTGTGCTGCACGGCTGCGAACCGCGTCCAAAGTTTTTAACTTTGTGTGTAATATGTGTTAATCGGGACAGAGTCTATCGTGTCCGTCTAATTATGTCGATTGTCGTTTGTAGATGGGTGTGAATGTGAAGACGAGCCACCTGTGGATTATACTGTCTCTGTGGCTTGTTGCCACGACCAAGGTGGGCATTGTACAACACGGCCGAATCATGGACATGAAGGAGCAAATAGTCACTGGGATCGTACCTCGCCACAGCTTGCACTACAGTCGGGATGTTCTGATGGCCTTGCACCATAAACCATCGCCTCTGCTCCCGAAGATCGTGGATTGCATTACCCCGGAGCTACGAAGGCCTACTAGGCGGAAACGAGGAAGGAGAGGTGGAGTTCGTAACAGGCTGCTGCGTAGATCTACAAGACCGCCGTTACCCTCCATCATTCTCTCCGATCTTCGCTCCTTGAACAATAAGATCGACGAAGTCCGAACCTACACAAGGCACTGTGCCGAAATCCGTGAAGCATCAATTCTATGTTTTACCGAGAGTTGGCTTCAATCCAACATGCCAGACTCTCTGTTCCAGATAAACGGGTTCACCCTGACCCGGCTGGACAGAGATGAGAACTCAGGGAAATGTAAGGGCGGAGGAATCCGTATTTATATCAATGACCTCTGTCAGTTCACCGTTAAAGAGACTGTCTGCGATTCCAACGTTGAGCTGCTCCGTCTGACTTTAAGACCTTTCTATCTTCCGCGAGAATTCGGATCAGTAATGTTGTGCGTGGTGTATGTGCCACCGAGTGGGAAGGCTGCGCTTGCTGCCGTCACCATCGCGGACTCTGTCCAAAAAATGCAACAGAAACATCCAGACGCTCCTGCAATTGTGCTGGGGGACCTCAATCACTGCAGTCTGGACAGTGTACTGCCTGGCTTTTGCCAAGTAGTCAAAAATGGGACAAGAAAAAATAAAATACTTGATAAATGCTATGTGAACATTAACAATGCCTTTGCATCCAGAATTAGACCACCTGTCGCCAACTCTGACCACAATGTGGTGTATTTAATGCCAACATTTAAATCGAAATTTAAAAGCAGTAAACCGGTGGTGAGGGAAATAAGAGACTGGTCCTGTGAAGCCAAAGAGAAGCTTAAAACTTGCTTTGATTTGACCAACTGGTCACTGTTCCACAACCCATGCTCCTTAGATGAAAATGCCATGGTTACTAATGACTACATTCATTTCTGTGTTCAATTTGTCATCCCCTCTAAGAGAATTACAATGACGTGGTGTTTTTCTTATTACTTCAATTTTAATACAGCTTTTTAGTCAATATGACTTGGTCACTAACAAGTGTCCAAATGACATTTTTATGTTTCCTGCAGCTTCTTATAGTCAAAAATATACCTGTGCTTGTCTAATCTGTCGTCTGTGTTGTTTGCGTATCGTTGTGCTGTCATGCCAGGAGCCATTTGTACTTGTGTCCTTTACTGTCACTCCAGTGATTGTTTACCTGTACGTCCTAAATGTTTTGAGGGGCCTTTCCCAGGGACGCAAAATGAATTTCAGTGCCCTACTGACCAATAAAGTTGTATCGTATCATTTAGGGTTGTGCTTATGTCTGTGAAATGCATGTTTGTGCATTTTCAGAATTTGTGCGTGCATGTGTGTATGTGTGTGTTTGTTTGCGTGTGTGTACGTGTATGTATGTGTGTGTGTGTGTGTGTGTGTGTATGCCTGTGTGTGTGTGTGTGTGTGTGTGTGTTTGTGTGTGTGTGTGTGTGTGTCTGTGTGTTTAGGGTTGTACTTATGTCTGTGAAATGCGTGTTTGTGCATGTTCAGAATTTGTGCGTCCGTGGGTGTGTGTGTGTGTGTGTGCTTGTGTGTGAAATGAGTGTTTGCGTGTTCAAAACTTGTGATGTGTGTGTGTGTGTGTGTGTGTGTGTGTGTGTGTGAGTGTGTGTGGGTGTGTCTGTGTATTAAGGGTTGTACGTGTGTGCCTTTGTGTCTGCATGTTCAAAACCTGTGATGTGTGTATGTGTGTGTGTGTGTGTGTGTGTGTGTGCTTGTGTGTGTGTGTGTGTGTGTGTGACTGTGTGTGTGTGTGTGTGTGTGTGTGTGTGTGTGTGTGTGACTATGTGTGTGTGTGTGTGTTGGTAATCCGACTTACAACTTTCTGAATTAAAACACGTTGTGGAGAAGTTTATTTTGGGATTCATGGCCAATCGCAACAGAGAAACACTGCTCTCACCAAAAAAGTAAATGATTTAAGACTTAGTGCTGATGACAACAAGCGTTTCAGAACTTACATGACAGTGAAGAAATGTTTCATCTGTCTTGGTGATCATGTATCAGAGAAACATGATGTAACTGCTGGTGTTGCACAGGGGATCTAGCTTGGACCCTTGCTTTTCTCCCTGTACATGCTTCCATTCAGTGATGTCATCACAGAACATACTAAATTTACTCAATTTACATAACTACGTCGATGATACACAACTATATATTTCTTTTGAGAGAGCTCCTTACTACTTGCATTTTTTCTATCAATGATTGGATAAGTATGCATTTCAATTTGATATATATCTTAATCTTACTAAATATGTTTTTTCATTCTTCTCCTGTTTTCCAAACTTTCTGTAGCTGTATTGAAGGATCCAGCAGTTGGGGAACATGTATAACTTCGGAACAACGACAATGGTAAACTGTTTAAGTGTGTATGTTTTAGTGTGTACTCATAGGTGCGAAATGGCTGTTTATAGTGTATCTTTAAAATTTGTGTTTGTGTGTGTGTTTGTGTGTGTGAAATGTATGTTTACATCCTCCAATAATCCATAATAATAATAATAATAATAATAATAATAATAATAATAATAATAATAATAATAATATAGGTAGTTATTGTTTATGCCCTTGTAGCATTAATAATAATTTAATAATAACAGCCTAAGCAGGAGAATGGATTGTTAAGTCCTCCGTGATGTGGACTCTCAGGTACTTGAAGCTGCTCACCGTGTCGACAGAAGTCCCATTATTCACCAACGCCGCATTGTAGTCCTCTCCTAAAGTCCACAATTAGCTTCTTAAATTTGCTGACGTTCAGGAGGCAATTCAAAGTGCTTCTCATAAAACATCAAATGCATGAAGACAAAGTGCAAAGAAACACATTATTAAAAGACATAGAATGCATAAAGTAAAAAAATTGAATGCATAAAGTAAAAAAATAGAATGCATAAAGTTAAAAATAGCCTGTTCCCAATATGGTGTTTTACCTTGTGAAGACGATATCCTAGCCCCGGAGAACCGGTCCAGAGATCTTTCAGTTATCTGATATCGCTGTTTCCATTCAGCCAAGTCCGTCATGATACAATGTGGACGAAGCCACTAGTATTCACATTTCAGCAACAAGACAATTCAAAGTGTTTTAAATTAAACATCAGAAGCCTCAAGACAAAGTGCAAAAGAAACACATTGTAAAAGGAAAGAACACATTATAAAGTATAAAATAGAATGCATAGAATGCATAATATCAAGCCATAAAAGTGACAGTGCAGTGAAAAAACATAATACTTGGTTTGGTAAAAGGCAGCAGCAAACAGAAAAGTCTTCAGCCTTGATTTTAAAGAGGTGAGAGTTGCAGCAGACCTGACTTTGTTCACGATATGTGCTGCATAAAACAAAACGCTGCTTCTCCATGTCTGTTTTTGACTCTGGGAAACAAAAAGTAGACCTGTCCCAGACGACCTGAGAGGTCTGCATGCTTCATAACGTCGCAGAAGTTCAGAAATGTATTTTGGCCCTAAACCATTTTTTTGCTTTATAAGCCAACAGCAGTATTTTGAAATACATTATTTTTGACGTACAAGAAGTCAGTGTAAAGATCTGACAACTGGAGTGATTTGATCCACTTTCTTGGTCTTAGTGAGGACTCGAGCAGCAGCTTTCTGAATCAAGTGCAGCTGTTTGATTGATCTTTTAGGGAGACCTGTAATGACACCGTTACAGTAGTCTAGTCTCGGTTTGATATAGGCCTATATCAAGGTGTCTAGACTGTTCTTTTTTTGGAGCGGCTTGACGAAGACTGTTTTCAGGGCCTGTGGGAGGGAAGCTGAGAGAAGAGACGTGTTGACAATTTGTAGAAGATCTGAGGCCATTGAGGTATTTGATTTGATTTTTAGTGGACACGGGCCTTGCAGGCCCTGGCGGATGTCAGTTCAGAGGCTACTGACACAGGAGGGTTTGTCAGCCTGTCGACAGCAGCGAGCAAGGCACGTGCATTGTAAATGTTTTTGGCGATGATGTCAGAGACGAAGGAGCCCCTTGCATTTCTCCAATTCCAAATGATAAATGTGTCTCTCTCTTTATAGGTGTCATAATGAACGTGGAGATTTTAATTTTTTGCCACCTGTGTTCAGCTTTTCTACGCTCTTTTTTCGATTCTTACCAGCGTGGCACTTCTCCATGGAGATATTTTCTTACCAGAGACCACCTTCACCTTAGTGGGTGCAATGGCATCAATAACATTTGCAATTTTAGAATTGAAATAATCTCCAAGCTCATTGACTGAGACCTAAGAGAGGGCAGGTGTGGAAGAGAAAGTCTGAATAAATACTTTGCTGGTGTTTTCATGGATATACCGTTTTGTGTTTACCTCTTTTAACATTTGTGAGCATGGAGATAGTGCTCTCAAAGAAAACACAGGAATGATCAGAGAGAGCAATGTCAGTCACCACCACCTTAGAAATGTTCGGACCCTTGAAGATGATTAAATCCAGGGTGTGGCCCTTGCTGTGTATGGGCTCCGTCACATGCTGAGTCAGTCCATAGTTATCAAGAACACAAGACAGTTCTTTGGCCCCTCGTCATTGGAGTTTGTCAACATGGATGTTAAAATCAGCCACAATAACTAGACAGTCAAAGTCAATACAGATCATAGACATAGGAGGAATTCAACTGAAATGTCACATATTAAAGAGAAGAACAATTTCCCTAAGATATATGCCTTCCTTTGAGGCAATCATTAAACAGAATGGCAACTCCACCTCCTTTCTTATGCACTCTAGCTTCACTCATAAAACTGCGGGTGGTAGGGGTCGACTCGACAAGAACAGCTGCACCATTATCTTGGTGTAACCAAGTTTCAGTTAAAAACATGAAATCAAGGACGTGCTTGATAATTGAATCATTAATTTAAAATGATTTTCCTGCCAAAGACCTAACGTTTAAAAAAGCTAGATTTAGTGTGTTAAAAGCAATATCTGCTCAATTTATTGGGACAGGCTGTGGCTGACGAGGAATGGATGCTGTTGTTGTTAAACTAGCTGAATGGGTTGGGTGCCCCCTGTTTCTTCGCAGATTCACCATTCTTTCTCTATTTCTTTTCAAGACAGGAATAGAGGAAGAGTCATGAGTGTCATCAACCTTGCAGCCTGGACCCAACAGATATCAGTGAGAGCGTCCTGTATTTTGTACACAAATTAGTGGACGTGCTGTGATTTTATTAGACAGGGGAGACAGAGGATTGATTCTGATGGCCTTGTGGGGCGGGGGGGGCATCATAACTGTGACAATGGTGACAATGGTGAAGGTGGACGCCGAGGGGGGTTAGAGGAAAGAAAGTAGGAGTAGGGCTGGGGAAGTGCTGGGGGGTTAGTTCGGTCCCAGCAGCGACCTGCTGTTTCAACTGGTCACTGGACCTGGTTGGGGTTTGGGGGGGTGAAGAAGGTGAATCATAGGTGAATATTATTATTATTATTATTATTATTATTATTATTATTATTACTATTATTATTATTACTATTATTATTAGAATTGTGGTAAAACTCAGGACAATTTGGTCGTGAATGTTGAAAACCGGCAGATACTGTTTCACACAGACAGTATCTGCTGGGACTCGGGACACACAGCTCGAAATGGGACAGCCCAGTCCGTCCAGTCCAGACTTCCTGCACGGACATTAGCTGCAGGGAGGACTCACTGAACGAATCCACTGCAAGAAAGAATCATTTGTGAACGTGAGAATCTTTGGAAATCATCTGTCGGTGAAGGAATCAGTGAACCAATTTTTTTATTGAACGGAATCAAACATTTGTGTCCCTAAAAGGAATCAAAATGCCCACCACTAATCTAGAGCAGGGAGGGGAAAACCTTTTGGTCCAAGGGCCGGATAGTTTTTAAGACCACGTGAGGTGCCGCATTCCAAGATTACAGTTTTTTACGTTTCTCCATGCTCAATAAACAACTTCAATATGAGTTTTCCTTATGATATTAATTCATTTTGTCAGGTCTGTTTTAACAGTAGTGCATAAGAAGCTTTTTCGTTTTATCAACAGTGCCATTTCCATGTTTTTTTTCAGGTCGACTAAATTCCTTTTCTTATCAGTGCATATCCTTGTCATTTCATATTTCAGTTTTTGTTTTCTCTCCACAGTCAGGTTTCTAAACCTTTGTATCATTGCAGTTATTGCCATTTTATATATTCAGAACTCATCACCAACATCTGCTGCATATCAGGGGATCTGTTCTCATGCTCTGTCAGCTTATTCAAGTTTGGTAGCATTTATTAAGTAGACATCCTCCTTATGATGTTGGTCCTTCAGCCTGGACATGTGCTTTGACATGTTGATGTGTATGACTGAGCAGCTCTGTTCAAAGCTTTGTCCACTCGGGCAGAGTTGACGACTCAAAGTTTTCTCTGAGTGGAGAGTCACAGAAACGTAGGTACTTTATTATATTTGCTAATGTTTTGAACAGGGATTGAGATTTAATATCCACATTTCAAAGACAACTGGGACCCGTTGTGTCTTGGATCGGGACATTGCATTGCGTAACATTGCGTTATGGTAACATCATAATTATATGATATGTTACCATAACATATAATTATCATATTATAAGCTGTCCTTCTACACTGCAGCATGCTGATAAACCTACAGTCTAAACCTCAGATCCTCAAGGCCAAAGCATTTTAAAAAGGCATCTTAATCTGAGATTCACCTCCTTCTACAAATAATTAAAGGCGTCTGAGAAAGATTCTGCATTTTCTTACCTCTTCAGTCAGACTTAAGCTGGTCCATCATGGCTCTGAACGTCCCAGGAGTGATAGCCATGGTCTTCTTCTACCTGCTGGTCCTGGGAACCGGCATCTGGGCTTCCTTCAAATCCAAAAAAGAGAAGAAGAAGAGATCGGCCGACCAAATGGAGATGACCCTGCTGGGCAACCGTAGGATCAACCAGCTGGTGGGAATCTTCACCACGACAGGTCAGCGTTTTGATCAACCACACCTTAATGTTGCTCTTTTCTTACTTACTTGTGGTTCTGTTCATCCTTCTGAATTCCCCATTTCCTAAATATAATATCTTCATCCATCCATGTTTTTAACCTGATGTTGGCAGTGAGTGTGAGTCATGTGCAGAAGAAGAAGTACTGGAAATCCTTACCGATGTAAGAGTTTGGCTGCTGAAGAATTGACTTGACGTAGAAGTAGTGATGGTGTGTAGCTTTGTGAAGAAGTGATGTATGGTCCAGTTCATCTGGAGCCTTCTTTGGGTTTTGACTTAAGCTGTTCTTTATCTGCCATGTTCTGATAACGCTGGAAATTGGTTCATTCTGAAGTTGAGTTTTTTGTTTCCTTCTCCTTGTGGGTGGAAGTCAACTGTCTTGATTCTGATGTTCTCGGACACCTCTTTAGAGGAGCCATGGTTGTTAACTCCAGACAGAACAGCCACCACAGTCCGATAGTTTAGAATAAATAAATTGTTCAACCCTGAAATTACAGTCACCTGACGCTGCAAGCTATACGTAAATCACCTAGGTCTGAGTGTTAGTTGTCATATTTTTTGAAAGGTAACAATGAACAATTCAGAAGGATTTCCAAACTTTTTCACAGGGAATTTTTATTACGTAGTAACTGTAAAAAATTCCACTAGAGGGTGATCTTGCTTCACGTTCTGATGAAAAGTGTGATGTTTATCTGCATACAGTTTAGAGGTCAGGTCAGCTTCACTTAGGCCTTCACACACTGCAGGCCTTAGTGCTCAATTCAGATTTATTGCTCAGATCCAATGTTTTTGTTTGGCTGTTCACATTATTTTTTAAATGTGGCCAATATCAGATTCCGGTGTGAATGGGTCACGTCCTGAACTGAGCCTCACCTGTATATGCAGAAATTGTTTTTTTGTTTTGTTCAATAATGAAATTTAGAAAAATAAAACATTTTAAACAATGTAATTATAAAACATTTGAAGAGAATGAATAAATCTATAATTAACCTGACTCTTCCCACAGAGTTCATTTAGTACTTAAATAAAATATGGATATATTTCAATTTTTACTTGAGAAATTCTAGATCTCACTGAATTTTAATACAGGTACTCCTTACTTAACGACGAAGTTAAGATCGGAGGACCAGGTTGTTAAGCGAATTGGTCGATAAGCGAGGACCCATGTTATTTCACGGGTCCTCGGGGCATGGGGCGTGGCGGAGTTCCCACAGTCTGAATACTGACAGACTGGGGAAACGAGACTGAGACTGAGAATGGTGATGGATGATGAGATGCTTGATGCTGAGATGCCGATCACGCAGTTCACAATGCAGACTGGTTGGAGAGCTGGTCGTGAGTCCGAACCGTCATTAAACAGCCAGGTCGTTAAGTGAGGAGTACTTGTATTTCAATATAGAAATGATGACATCTGTGGTTTAACGCCAATTTTTACCATTACCTATCGCTATTATTATTTATTATATTATTATATTATTATTTTTCGATATCTTTTGAGTTTATTAGGAATTATAGAACCATTTTAGTCGAGGTTTGTAGAAAGAATTAGTCAAAGCTCCAACAAGTTGCTTTTGGAAAACAACGGACTGCTATGCATTCCGCTACCTATATTTCTATAAAAATGAGCCGATAGAGGCTCATTTTCATCGAAAGGGGCCAATTTTGCACCAAATGTATGAATAATACATAATTTAAATATGTACAAATAGCACCGGTGCACCAAGACGCTATTTGCGTTGCATCACAGTTAGCGGTGCCTTTCACCCTTTGCGTGTGCTTTGTCAATTAGATTTCGTTTTTTTCTATTATTTGCGCCGGTTTAATGGCTGCAAATGCGGCGCCATCTCTTTGTGAATTCGCCCAGTGAATTCGCCCATTCTCAGTTTCCAGGTTTTTTTGCGTATGTGTTATTTTACTGTGTTATTCTTATACTGTCATTTGACCACACCATCAACTACCCCATTTATATTGTCAAAATAATTTCATGGTAGTTTGTGCAAGTTTGGACAAACATTCCGTTCGCAATGACCTCTGCTACAAAGGCTAAGAAGCCTCCTATTTGTGTATATGTTTTGATTTACTGTCTTTTAGCTACGTGGATCGGAGGGGGCTTCATTAATGGATTAGCAGAGGCAGCCTACACACCCTCACTGGGACTGGCACAGGTCGCCGTCCTCTCAGCAGGAAATGTTTCCTGTTTTATTATCTGTAAGTGTAAATACTCAACTCGAGAACACACACAAACTCAAATTCCTTAAGTTATGTAGAGATGAAATCAACTTATGAAGAGTTACTGTGGTGTGGGGATGGTGTGGTTTAAGTAGCCACACCTGTCTTGGGTCTAGGTAATTGGGCCCAGGATCAGAGGTGGCTGCGCCTGTTGCTCGTCAGTGCATTCAACTTGTTAGACCTTGCCACTCTCAACAATAAACTGATGTTTTCAAAATATCTGCTGCTGTCTGCTTTGCAAGACTCGTGATCTATAATCACAAATATTCAATGTTAATGGAATGTCTCACGGACAAAATGCCTGTTTTTGTTTCATTGAGGTGGACTTTTCTTTGCGAAGCCAATGAGAGACCGAAGATATGTGACCATGTTGGACCCTTTCCAGATCAAATATGGAAAAGTAATAACAGGACTAATGGCAGTATTATCACTTGTAGCTGACATTATATGGATACCATCTACACTTATTGGGTTAGGTAAGCACTAAAATTACCATTAAAGGTGCTGTGTGTAACATTTGGGAACGGATTTGGGAGAAATGCAATATGATATTCATTCAAGTATGTTATAATTAGTGTATAGTGATGACTATAATAATTGTGTATTCATTACCTTAGAATGAGCCATTTTATATCTACATAGGGAGCGGGTCCCCTTCCACTGAGGCCGCCATGTTGCACTGCCATGTTTCTACAGTAGACCAGAACAGACAAACCAAACACTGGCTCTAGAGAGGGCTTTTCGCGTTTTCACGGCACCTGTAGGCCACTGTAACTTCACCTTCGTCATTGGAAAGGGATGGATGAGGTGGGGGGGGGGGGGGGTTGTTGCAATCTGCATCATCAGCGTGAGATGCCACTAAATTCTTCACACTGCACCTTTAAAAGATTTAGTTATTTGTTGTACACTCAGTGGCAACTTTAAAAGGTACAACTCTGCACCTGCTTGTTCATGAAAATGTATAACCATTCAATCTTGTGGCAGCAACTCTGCAGCATCAAAGTAGCAACGTGGTCCAGATGTTTGGTTTCTGTTCAGACCAAATATCAGAATGAGGAAGAAATGTGGTCTAAGTGACTTTGAATGAATGTGTGGTAGTAGGCAGTGGTTTTGGCACCATCTGCAGCTGGGGAGAGCCAGCACTCACAACCAGCAGGGGACGCAGATGCAGAAGATTGAGGTAATTAGCAGAGTAATGAAAAGCTGCTGTGGTTTTAACTCTTTGTCGCCTCCTGACAGCGAGGCTGGGATCCCGATCCATAGCAGAATGTTTATGACATGGACGCTTGTTTAAAAAAGGTCAAATGTCTTTATGTCTGTCTCAAGAAACTGCTCTTGATTCTCAACTCAACAATCTGTAACGTTTACAGAGAATGGTGCAAAAAACAAAAATGTTGTGTGAACAGTAGTTCACAGTACAGTAGTGGCCTCACTGCTTTTAATGACAGGTCAGAGGAGAACATCCAGATTGGTACAAGTTGAACAGGAAGGCGACAGGAACTCACCAGAAGAACTGGGCATTTAAACATTGGTGAAGAGCATCTGAAACACAACACATTGAAGAGGATGAAGAGGAACCACTCCAGGTTCCATTCCTGAAGCTCAGAACAGATCTATCTATCTTATGGATGTTAGCTGTGGGTGGGGGGAGCCAGCAGTGGAAGCAAACTTGACCGCTGTTACAAGTGATGTTTGATAAGACAAAGTCCAGATACTGCTGCAGAATAGGTCCCCAAAAACAATGTCTAACCTGCACTTAACTTCTTGAAACTGAACTGGGATCAGGGGTGTATACATACCAGTTAAACCTGTGTGTGTGTTTGTGTGTGTGTCTGTGTGGGAGGCTCCAGCATGAGTGTGATTCTGGATGTATCTTACACTGTGAGCATCTGGATCTCTGCTGCAGTGGCCGTCACCTACACCCTGCTGGGAGGGCTGTACTCTGTGGCCTATACAGATGTCATACAGCTCGTTCTGATCTTCGTCAGTCTGGTGAGTCTCATCAGAGGAGCTGGAAATACGTATATTTGGGCCTATTTGGGCCTAACGGGACCTAAAGTTTCATTTAAATAAGGCTTTATAGAAGCAAATCACAGGTATATCACACATCCCCACACACTGGGAGAGCCTCTGTCATGACATGTGTCCATCTGCTCCTGGCTTGTTTTTACTGCAATTACCAACACCACACATTGAGCACTGGGGGGGTTTTCCGGGGTGACCAGTCACTGGCCGGTCGGTGTGGTGGTGTGGTGGGCCTGGAGGCTGAGGCAAAACGTTTTAATACTGTGGTTACATCGGAGGGCTAACATCAATTTTTTGATACCATCATAATTTCCAGCACAATAATGTAAGCCATTACTGTGTGGAATCATGTTTTGCAAGTCTCTGTTACACAGACTGCGCCTGGTGGCTTGGGATGTGCTGCGACCTGGCAGGGCTGCGGAGAGCTCTGCCAGGTGCCTTCCGGTGCCCCTGGGGAGACTGCTTGCCGTTTTGGGTGTGAGTTGGGGTGTGGGGGGCGGCTGTTGGCTTTTTGCTTCTGCGGCATGGCTTCTCTGCAGCGGGCGCCCCGGGTGCTGGGGGTGGCGGAGGGTTCTGTACACCTGCCGTGTAACTTTGAGGTGGCCCACGCTGGGTACAGGCTGCTACGTGCATGGGCACTTGGCACTCACACCGGGTGGGGCGTCTGGTCAGCTGTGGTGGGGCGGGCCTCCTCCTTGTGTGGGGTGTGGGTGGGCGTGGGGGTCCTGCCGGCTCGCCCGTGGGGCGTGCGGCTCGGGCGGGGTGTCGGTCTGTCGCTGTGGGGCCATGATCCGGACCCGCGATCCGTGCCTTGCACCCATGGCCCGGGTTCTGTGCCGGGGGGCTGCCTCTTGTGCCTGCACCCGGAGGTTGGTTGTACGTGTGCGGCCCTGGGGTGCGGGGTCTACTCGTGCTCCCTGGGACTGGGTCATGCTCGTCGGGGCTGGGTGTGGGGGTTGCTCCACGGCCATCTGTCTTCTCTGGGGGCCCGTGGGTCTTCTGTGGCCGCAGGGCAGGGTACGCCTGGGATTTCCTGCAGCCGAGGAGTGTCCACGGGGCTGTGGAGTTCCGGGGGGCTTCAGGGCCCCTTCCGCTGCTTGGAGGTGCCGCAACATAATACCGACCTTCTACACCAGTACCAATGGGGATAAGTCATGTACACTGACTGGTGGACATCTTAAACACACACACACACACACACACACACACACACACACACACACACACACACACACACACACACACTGCTTCAAGTGCACCCCAGCACCCTCCTGGTTTCATTCCTCTGCTTTCCTCCCTCATTTGCTGCCATAATTATGACAGGAAGAGGCCACGTGACTAGTTGTAGTTCCAGTTTTCCTGGACCTAATTCACTGTTTTTCAATACATGTTGTCATCCAGTGTTCATGTTTTTGTGTAAATGTTGTGTGTTTTTATGTTTATTAGTCTCACCGTGGTGATTCTCCCCCTCTTGGAGTAGTGATAAGTTGTTTATAAACCCAAACATAATATATAGTTCTCCAAAAAGGGGCATTGGTGGTGGCTCTCCAGAACCAAAAACTGTGCTCTTGTCATTCTACAGGTCGTCCACAGGACAGAGTTATTGCAGTAGTTCTTGATGATTTATGTTGAGAACGTGCACTCCACTTGCAGACTCACTCTGTCCTGAATGCAATGGCATACAAATACTCTGTGTTGTATGCCCAGCATGCTGACCGCACAGGTTTAAAAAAAAATAATAAAAAAAAAAATAGATACAACTCACAAACATATTAAAAACATACATAGCCGAAATATTAATGACTTGCTGTGCATTTGTGAAACTTGCCTATGATACGGCAGATCAGTTAAAGGTGTGATTTAACAGAGTTGTGGTGCACATCAAGAATAAGTTGCTGTTTATTTGTTTCAAAACTTTTTCTACTTTCATATATTCCTGCATCGCATTTTACAAAGCAAAACATAAAGTGGCCAAACTGGTGAGCAATTACATATCGCTGCCTTATTTACATAATTCACACTTGGGCTACCGTAAATATGCTAATCTAGAATGACAATTGTCTTTATGTTGCAATGAAAAATTTTATCTTTGTTCATTGTTGAATCTAAAACAAAAATGTGCATTTTGAAAGCAAAATATTGGTTGAATAATTTAAACCAATACATTAAAAATATACAGAATACCCAACGTTTGATCATCTTGTGAAATAAATTGTATCGTTGCATGGTGAGGTATTTGCATTTGAGTGACAAAAAAAAACAAAGTTCTGCAGGCGGACATTAAACAGAGATGCAAAGGCAGTGTTTCCATTTGTCAACAGCTTTTGGAGCAACACTATTCTAACCCACTCATATTTCCCAAACAATTTTCTTTACATCGAGGACAACTCAGGTGCTTCTAAAGTAGTTTACTTTTTTAGAACCATAAGCACCAACTTTCTCACACAAAGTGCAGCGTTTAGCTGAGAGCACAGCTTGCTCGCTGTTAGACCACATGGAGGAAACATTCTTCTGGTCTGTGAATATGCTTTCACCAGCAGTGCAATGGAACCCGCGCATCAGTTTCTGTGCATTTCTTGTCCGTGTATCAAGTACAGAGACACTCAGAATCTGCAAATGTAACGTTTCTATAGACATAGTAAGCTTTCACAGCTTTAGGGAAAGTGATTTATCCTTCGGATTATTCTAAAAGTTGTATTTCAGACACTTCTCTAAAGCAGTTATATATTGTTTGTCTCCATGCAGTGGTTGTGCGTTCCCTTTGTTGTCATGAACCCTGCTTCCTCTGACATCACCAATATGACGTTGTCCAACAGCTCCCACACCTCCTGGCTCAGTAGACTGGACACCAGCACCGCCTGGATGAAGATGGATACTTTCTTTGTAATGGTGAGAAGGAAAAAGCTTCTGTCAAGATATTTTAAGTTTATGAATTGAATTAATCTAAAGTTACAGTTAGAGCAGCCAGCTGGGAATTTATTGCTTGCTTTATATTGTTAGTTCTCATTTAGTTTATACTGCTGAAAGGACAATTTACACTTCCCTATGGCTCAATCCAGCATGTTGTATACAAATGTGTGTGTATAAAATTGTGCCACTGTGCACAGTACTTTTGTCCAATAGGTACACTGTTCACACCTGTTCAGCTCCTAACTCATCACAATGTCTCTATCGAACAGAATCTAAGTCACCATGTGCTTTAGGAGTCATTACATATGGTGTTCCTCCAGGCTCCATGTTAGGCCCACCACCATCTTCTCTTGAAATCCTCTATTTTGGCCATGTTGTTTATTCAATTTTTTTATTACTATGCTGATGAACCTGTATACTAGGATGTTTAATTACCAATGCCAATGTGTGCAGACGGTGTATAGTCTGCTGTTTTTTATTACTGGAATTCTGCTGCTATAATTTACTACTGATCTGTTTTGGTATCAGAGCATTTTTATGAGCTTGACTGGAAGTACTTGAGCACAGAATGGAATGTGATACCCAGTGAGTCTTTATATGTGGATCTCCAATATCGAGACAAAAAATATTGTGTCTCATCATATGTGCACTTTCATTACCTTGCTTCTGTCAGCAACGTGCAATGAGGTCTCAGTCTGGATAGGCAGTGGAAAAACAAAGATTTTGACGCACAGCAACTTAATGATTGTGGGAGTTGCTACCCACAGGTACGGGTTTAGGGGGGGACATGGAGTCTTTCTTGCAGGGTTGCAATGGTGAGTTTTTATTACAGATGGGAACAGAAGGGCTCGGTGGCCAAAAGAATGAATAATAAACAACAATAATAACAATAATAATCAGTCTGGGCGCAGGAGGAATGATGCTCCACGCTGTCTCCTGGTAGCTGATGAGCCTGTGTGTCGATCCCCTCTGCAAGACAAACAAACATTTAGAAAACTCCCTGCCCACGGACTGGACCAGTCAGCTCTGCCCGGGTGCCGATTAGGTTTATTCAAGGCAGTTGTGTGACCGAGGAAAGAAGCCCCGCTGTCGTCTGCAGCTGCGGCTTAACCATGCCCTTTGGTCCACCACAATGATGTATCGCATGAAGCCCAATGGAAATGATTGATAACTAGACTGCTATGCATCACAAGAGAAGAGAGAACAACACAGGCTAAAGGCTACCACATTATCCAATGTATGCCTGCAGCTATTTTTCATATTATAATTTATCTATTATTAATCTTTTATTTTATTTTTAACCTATGTAACATAACAATATTTTTTCTTGTGCATATTATCACATTTATATATCTTACAAATCAGTTTTATATCTCTGGCGAATTGTATATATTTTATATCATATTTCATTTCACTATTACTTTTTATTCTCCCTTTTTTCCCAGACTGAAAAGCTTTTCATTTTTTAATGCTTATAGGCTATACAGAAGTGCACCAAACATTGCCAGAAGAAATTTGTCCAATATGTAAATACACCCAGTGAAAATATATATACTCTTCAGTCATAATGTCCATTTTCACAAAAAAGCACCTTAGTCCCAAAGGTTATTTTTATTATTACCATGTTGGCACTCTGTCTATTTTTAAGACTTGGATTGAGTGGTGAAGAGTGAAAAACTTCTAAATATCTTCTTTTGAAGGCTATGGGAACCTTCTGCTGCCAATCTTTGCACCAAAGGACCTTGTCTGCCTCGTCCTCAAAAACAGCCCAGATCAACTGTTACGCTGCTGCAGTCAATGTAATAATATTTGCAATTCCACCAACTATATTTGGAGTCATGGCTGCATCTGCAGGTATCAACTTTTACACACCACAGAATGCTATAGAATTAGATGTAAATGCTTTGATGTTTTTTTATATTTTAATGTAAGCCATTTTAATATTTTAATAGTTTTTTTTGATTTAAGTTCTTAAAATGAGTTAGTGAAATGTTTTCTTATTTTGTCGCTTTTAACTTTTCCACACTGAAATGATCATTCATATAGAAAGTCCATTATGGAAACTGTGATGGAAACTAAGGATTTATCTAACACCCCCTTGACTCTTCTGCTTCCTTTCTAGTCCTTGAGAGATTCCCCATTAAACTCAGCTGACACTTCAACAATACTTTCACTCACATACTGATGGAAGTATTCAGACCTTTTACCGGATTAAAAGTACAAAGGCTCTGAAAGAAAATTACTCTCATAAAATGGGGATGGTTGATTTACGTGTTGCTCTTTGATTGCTCTGACTCACAACAGGTTTAGAGCCACCCTGATCCCAGGCCAAATTACTTAGTCCCAAGGGCAAACACTGCTCGGCTATTTGCCATCTTTATCCGTCTCAATACTTCTTCTATCTGTGCCTCAGATTGGAACCAGACCTCCTATGGTTCTCTATCTCCATTTGAAAGGGGACAGGCAGCTATGATTCTGCCCCTCACCCTGAACTACCTCACCCCCTCCTACATCTCCATCATCGGTATCGGAGCTGTGGCTGCCGCTGTGATGTCATCAGCTGACTCAATCTTACTGTCTGCAGCCTCCATCTTCACCTCAAACATCTACAAGAACATCCTGAGGAACCGGGTGAGGAAAAATGTAGTTGTTCTCCAAGACTATAACCTGCACTGAGAAATATTTTGAACCTTTTTCTTCAAATATGTCGTACATTTATTATTTTTCTCCTTTTTATTCTCTTACCCTATTTGTTAGGTGAGCTGCTATAACACTATGCTACTAACACTTCGCCAATCCATCTATCTATCTATCTATCTATCTATCTATCTATCTATCTATCTATCTATCTATCTATCTATCTATCTATCTATCTATCTATCTATCTATCTATCTATCTATCTAAAAACTGGATAAACAAGAAAATACATCCATACAAAAATATCAATCAATATCCAGAGTGTCACTGGATGCTCTTTTTGTCAAGTGAGCGTAAATTTACCTCAACAAGAAATCAGGAAGTGATGTGATAAATGCATCAGGAATTCAAGCTCTGTAAGAAAATGAAGGTGCAGAACCATTGGTGGCCACAATGTCCTGTCGGATCTGCTGTGTGGTAGTAACACCTGGTGCCACAGCATGGGGTCACCACGGCAGAGGATTAAGAGGAAGGGACAAGAAGACTATTACAAGAGTCTATTACTTCATCATGTCTTGGTTTTCCTCTCATTTCAGGCATCCCAGAGGGAGCTGCAGTGGGTGATCCGTGCTGTGGTGGTCGTGGTTGGTGTCGTTGGAACATCACTGACCACTTTCAAAAATAGCAGCTTGGAGTTCTGGCTAATTGGTGTAATTGTTGTATACGTCTTCTTGTTTCCTCAACTGGTTTGCGTTATTTTCTTTGACCAAACTAATGGATATGGGGCACTTATGGGATTTGTGGTGAGTTTGTTGTTGAAAGCCTTGTGTGGAGAACCGATGCTTGGAGTGCCGGCTACCATCCACCTCCCAGGAGACAGACTGGAGGATGGTGTTCACATCCAAAACTTTCCTGTAAATACTGTGTGTGTGCTGTCTTCCATAGCCTCCATCTTTCTTTTCTCCTTCCTGGCTGCACTGCTCTTCAGCAAGGGCCACGTACCTGAGAGATGGGACGTGTTCAGAGCCAAAGTCCAAGACCCGCCACCAGTAGAAGGTTGCGCTATGGAAGAAAATAGGAAATTGGATGAAAACGATCCCCAACAAGAGCCTTCAGAGCCAATGATGGACAGCCGCTGTTAATTGACAATTGACTTAATGTAATGTAAAGAGCCCTGAGGATGATGGACAGCCACTGTTGATATAGAAGGTTTCTGGATTCTCATTGCCGGAAGGGTCCTCTAGCCGTGTTACTTATTCAAGTAGCTATTTCTGTATATTTGGCGATTTTATCTGTTTTACTTTTTTGTTTACTCATCTGTAGACACGCATAAATAACAAACCACTAGTTCACGTAACTACACACCATCACTCCTACTTGTCAAGTCAATTCTTCAGCAGCCAAACTGTTAGTTAGGTAAGGATTTCCAGTACTCTTTCTTCCTCTGTACATTCCTGAAACTCACTGCCAACATCAAGTTCAGAAACATGAACGGATGAAGATATTATTTTTATGTAATGCCATTTTGTATTTTGATATTAAAAATGGGTTGCAGTCATCCTGGGTCTTCTTATGTTGTTTTTTTTGTTGGATTTCTTGTTGAACATCTCAGTAACTTGAGCGGAAACATGTTCAGCAAGAGAGACCTCAGTAGTAGTAGAACCTGTAACCTCAGCAGTGTTAACGTGTGCTGCCGTGTGGAATTCAGAAGGATTAACAGAGTCATGAGAAAGTAAGAGTAGAGCAACATAAAGGTGTGGTTGATCAGAAAGCTGACCTGTCATAGTGAAGATTCCCACCAGCTGGCTGATCCTACTGTTGCCCAGCAGGGTCATCTCCTTTTGGTCAGCCGATCTCTTCTTCTTCTCTTTTTTGGATTGGAAGGAAGGCCAGACGTCGGTTACCAGGACCAGCAGGTAGAAGAAGACCATCGCTATCGCTTTTGGGACGTTCAGAGCCATGATGGACCAGCTGATGGCTGACTGACTGACTGACTCCAGCGAAACTCACAGTGTCTGAAGCAAAAAGGGATAGAGACTAATGAGATGGAGGTGGAGAAGAGTAAAGGGGGATAGAGGGTAAGGGGTAGGAAAGAGAGTGAGGAAGTTTCCCTGTTTCGCACAGTGTTTCTAGTTTCGTTCAATAAGGAACCTGAGCGACACAGAAATCAACGACCACGATGCCCACTTGTGCTTATATTAAAAAAAAAGAGCCTGACAAAAAGGGCCCCATGGACATCCTGGGGCAAAGAGGCAGGTGCTCGGGCATCCTCCGTCACACCCTCTGCATGTGCCTGTGTAGCACTGAGCAACAGAAAAATGTAAACAGACTACAGTGCGCAGAAGTTCAGCAAACACATCTTTCTTATCTACAAAAGCTTTAAGTGCAGTTGTTTTTTCTTCTTTTAGAGAAAATATACCGATAACAGATTCAACAGACCGTTCCACATCAGCAAAGTTACTCAACAGCACTCCTCTGTATAGTCTTCGTATCAAACCCGCCACATATTAGTTAAACAGTTGTGATTGGCCCAACTTTCCAGGTTGGCTGGAAATCTGGTTGAACAGGAGGGGGCCAGACATATTCTGCAGAAAAAATGATACATGAGCCGCCAATTGGTCTGGTTCCCAGGCTATGGAGGTTCATTGCACAGAAAAAATGGCTGGAGAATCTGATAATTCCCAGTGATATAAATGTGTTCATTTAGATCATGTAGTGATAATAATGTAATGATGATAATATCTAATGTATGTGACCCACCACAGAAAAACCTGCTATCTCACACAATTTTAACATCCCCAGGAGCTGCCAAATAAGTTGAAAAAAGCTTACTAGTAAGAAAATTAGATCTTTCCAGATTCCTTTGTGTTTTTTTTATTTCTCAGTGTATTTTCAAACCGATGTTAAACCGCGGAGTTAAATATTACCATTAGATTACATAGGGAAACACAGTTCACTTACAGCGACGGTGAACATCGCTGAACAACGCCGATCGATGGTTTCCTTTAAAGCGACCGTCCAGGTGAAGATCAATTCCTCCATATTCCATGTAATGTGAAGTCACAATGGGAACACCGGGTGGGGCGTCTATTCGGCTGCGCTGGGGCGGGCCTCCCCCTTGCGCGGGCGTTGGTGTGCATGGGATTCCTGCCGGCTCGCCTGCGGGGCGGGGGGTCTGGTTGGGGCGTCGGTCTGTCGCCGTGGGGCCGGGATCCGGGCCTGCAGTCCTTGCCTGGTGCCCGTGGCCCAGGTTCTGTGCCTGCGGCTGCATCTTGTACCTGCACCTGGAGGTTGGTTGTATGTGTGTGCCCCTGGGGTGCGCAAGGCAGGGTGCTCGGGGCTTTCCTGCAACCTTTAAAGTATACTACTTTTACACACACACAGAGACATCATTGTGGAGGGGGCGTGTACCAACGTATACCAACGAAGAAGTCATGCTGACTTCACTTCCGTAAACAAGACGAGGATGCGGTTTTACTTGTCTGTGAAAACTTTCGTCTTCGTGTTAAGATAAGATAAGATAAGATAAGATAGGATAAACCTTTATTAGTCCCACAACCGGGAAATTTACATTGTTCCAGCAACAATAAGGGGACAGCAATAAATAGAGAGCCTATCAATGTACACACTATAAACAATATACGTTTACTGGATGTACTGTTGATTATACAGTCTGACAGCTGCAGGAAGGAAGGACATGCCTTAGCGCTCCTTCCCACACTTTGGGTGAAGCAGCCTATCGCTGAAGGAGCTCTCCAGTGCCATCAGAGTCTTATGCATGGGGTGAGATTCGTTCTCCATCATGGATGACAGCTTAGCCATCATCCTCCTTTCTCCCACCACCTGCACTGGGTCAAGGGGGCACCCCTGGACAGAGCTGGCCTTCTTGAGCAGTTTGTCAAGTCTCTTCCTGTCAGCTGTGGTGACGCTGTTCCCCAGCAGACCACTCCATAAAAAATGGGTGATGCCACCACGGTGTTAAAGAAGGTCATCCGGAGAGCCCCCCTGCACTCCAAAGTCTTCTACATTACAAGTCTTCTAAGATAGAGTCTGCTCTGACCCTTCTTATAATGTGCATGTATGTGATTAGTCCAGTCCAGTTTATTGTTCAGGTGAACACCCAGGTACTTGTAAGATCCCACTATGTCAATATCCATTCCCTGGATGTTCACTGGTGTCGGGGGGCATTGTCTGCACCTGCGGAAATCCACCACCAGCTCTTTGGTTTTCAGCGCGTTGATGTGGAGGTGGTTCCGCTGACGCCAGTCCACAAAGTCCATGGTGAGTTCTCTTTACTCTCTGTCGTCCTCATCTTTGATGAGGCCAACGATTGCAGAGTCGTCAGAGAACTTCTGCAGGTGACAGCTGGTTGAGTTGTACATGAAGTCTGCAGTGTAGAGGGTGAAGAGGAAAGGTGCCAAGACCGTTCCTTGAGGGGCCCCCGTGCTGCAGATGAATATGTCAGATTCGCAGTTTTGAGACCTCACGTACTATAGCCGGTCTGTGAGATAGTCCAGGATCCAGGAAGACAGGTGATGGTCCACTCCTGTGTGCGGCAGCTTGACCCTCAGGAGCACAGGCTGAATGGTGTTGAAAACACTTGAGAAATCAAAGAACATGATCCTCACAGTGCTCCCAGGCTTCTCCAGGTGAGAGAGAGCTCGATGTAGCAGGAAGATGAGGGCATCGTCCACCCCGATGCCAGGCTGGTAGGCAAACTGGAGTGGGTCCATTGATGATCTCACCAGGGGGCGGAGATGCACAAGGACCAGCCTCTCCAGGGTCTTTTTGCTGAGATCCTTGGGGTGCGGGATTTTCAGCACCGGTACCACGCAGGATGTCTTCCACAGCTGTGGCTGTGAACAGGCGCTTCACTATCCCACAGAGCTGGTCTGCACACGTCTTCAGGATCCTGGCACTGATGCCGTCTGGACCTGCAGCCTTTCTCTCCTTCATCTTCCTAAGCTCTTCCCTCACCTGGATGGTAGTGAAGGACAGATTGGAGCAGGGGGGCTGAGTGGAGGGTGTGAATGGGGGGGGTTGTCTCTGGTTGGAGAAGCAGTGGGGGGTGACTGTGAGCTGAGTATTGAAGGAAGGCGGGTGGGGCAGAACACCTGGGGTGCAGACGACGGAGATAGCAGCAGAGGTGAATAGGCTGGAGGAGGGGTAGGTGACTGATCAAATCTATTGAAAAACAAATTGAGATCATTCACCCACCTCTGATCCCCCACAGCCTGGGGGTCTGGTTCGTTGTGGCCGAGATGGTTTTGAGGCCCCTCCAGACTCCTCTGGTGTTCTTTTGCTGCAACTGGTCCTCCATCTTTCTTCTGTAATTGTCCTTTCCCTCTCTGATCTTCCTCCTCAGCTGTTTCTGTATCACCTTGAGTCCTTGTCTCCTGATTTAAAGGCCATTTTCTTTGCCTTCGTAATCCAGGGTTTGCTGTTGGGAAAACACCGTACAGTCCTGGTGGGTACAGTGTTTTCCACACAGAAGTTAATGTAATCCGTGATACAGCCAGTGAGAACGTCGATGTCCTCCCCATGAGGAGCACAGAGTTCTTCCCACTCTGTAGAGTCAAAGCAGTCCTGCAGAGCCTCTTCAGTCTCTTTAGACCACCTTTTCACTGTGCGGGTCACAGCTGGTTTCCTGAGCACGAGAGGTTTGTACTCAGTCAGGAGATGAACCAGGTTGTGATCTGATCTTCCCAGTGGGTTTTATTCCTCCTTGGTGTTGGCATATAACAAGTCCAGTGTTTTGTTGTCCCTGGTGTGGCATGTCACATACTGGGAGAAAGTGAGTGGAGGACGGAGAGGCATGGTTAAAATCCCCAGAGATGAGAAGGAGGGCATGTGGGTGCTGTGTCTGCAGCCTGCTCACAGCTGACTACAGGACATCAGCGGCTGCTTCGGCTTTAGCAGAGGGGGAGAGATACGCAGCGATCACAACGAAGTGCGAAAATTTTGTCGGGAGATAGTTCGGCCTCATGCTAACAGCTAACAGCTCGATGTCCTTACAATAATGTTCTTCCTTGATAGTGATGTGCCAGGGGTTACACCATCTATCATTCACAAACACAGCCAGCCCGCCTCCTTTCCTCTTACCGCTCTCCACTGTCCTGTCCTCCCACAGCAGATGAAATCCGTCCAGGAAAACAGCCGCATCCAGAGTTAGAATGGTTAGCCATGTCTCGGTAAACATCATGATGCTGCACTCACGATATTCCCTCTGGTGCCGGTCAGCGCCGTTAACTCGTCCATCTTGTTGTGTTGTTGTCAATTATGAGAAGCGGATGGCAGAAGATCTGAATCATATCATGGACCTTAATCTGACCAGTGCGATAGATCCAAGTCAGTGTACGCACTGCATAATGGACTTCATTTTTCACGATGACAGTCAGTTCTCCAACAGCGACGCAGAGAAGGACAGCATGTGAAACTGATACTGGCGTTATCTCGGACTTGGAGAGATTTTCAAACAAGGTATTTCAACCTGAGGCCCAAAACAGGCTCTCAGAGTGGAGCTGGGGTCGGGTGGGGTTAGCCCACATAATAACTCCAAGAAATTTGAAGATATTTGGCATACGCACATTTAAATATTAAATGACACACTAAGGATGATATACAGAGACTCACATTTGTGATAGAATCTACATTTTGTTGTGTTGTCCGGACTTTCAAACTCCTAGATTATTCCACTTTTATAAAACATGTATATTCTTAGTGTTAAATAAAAGCCATTTTGAAAACAAAAGATGTTGTGTGTCGATGATGCCGTTCAACATTCCCTGAAAACACAAGAGCAATGCAGAGATGGCCCCATTCAGCAGGGTGTCAAGTCCCCATTCAGCAGGGTGTCAAGTGGCCATGCAGCTGTGTTGGTTCTCCAACCATTTGCATTCTGGTAGTTGGTTGAATAAAGCCAAGTGTGGTTGAAAACATTAAAGGTGATTATTTCACAATCACAGTTTGCCACATCCTTGTCATTAACAAGTCATAGCTTTAAAAAAATTTGCTTGATTTGCTCACTGTCAAATGATGTGAAAACAAGTCAAAAGCCACCAAATGTAGCTAAAGTCTGCAGTGGGTGACATATATATATATATATATATATATATATATATATATATATATATATATACTGTATATACAGAAAATTATGCCCCCAGACCAAATTATACATGCCAGTGGGGGCATTGACAGTTATTTTAGCAATTTTGAAACTGTCAATTTTACTTGAAACTCTATCCCACATGAAATCAACCATGCGCAGCCTTGATATCCCCACCACATTTCTCAAAGAGGTGATTTAGCAGCTTACGGGGGGGAAAATTCCTTTGTGCATCCTTTAACACTGTAGATCACAGCATTTTAATTTACTGTCTTAACACATGGGTTGGCATCAAGGACACTGCACACGGCTGGTTTTATTCCTTCCTTTCAGAAAGAACCTTCACGGTCTCCATAGGTAGCAACTCATCCTCTACAGCTGACATTACCTGTGGTGTACCACAAGGTTCTATTTTAGGTCCAATTTTATTTTTCATCTATGTGCTGCCTCTTGGCCAAATTATCCAAAGACACAAAGTCTCTTTTCATTGCTCTCTCTCTCTTAAAGTCTGCACCTCTGTAACTTTCGGTTTCGATATTGTACAACTTTGTACGTTTTCACACATTGTGTGTGCCGACCTTCCAGTGGGTTTTTTTTTTTCGGGGGGGGGGGGTGTGTGTGTGCTATAATGTTAAGACAGAACCGCATCTCACTGGTCATACCTTGGTATCAGACCAGAGTGCACCATTGCTGTACCTGTTGTAATAGATCTACGTAAATACTATATGAACTTTACTGACTTTGTTTGGTCTTTCCTCAGTTGTACAGGCAGTAAATTACAGGCTGTCAACAGAGGTACTCCGGCTCAGACACACACACACACACGCACACACACTGTCACAAACATACCATTTGTGTTTTCTCTCTAAAAAAAAAGTGCCCAGGAGTGTCTGTTTACGACACACTAGTGCCCTCTTGTTGCACTTTTTCTGCAAGTGCAACTTCAACAAAACGCTCACCATCCTGCACAGTAGTTACAGTAATAGGTGCATTCCCTAAAAAGATTACAGTGCACTACGAAGTGCACTTCATAGGGTATCTTGCCATGTCGAGTGAGGTTCCAAACCTTAATGCCACTAACTGTATTATATATGTACAACAACTACCATTTCCTAAATCGCACTCATTAAGTTAAATCCGTTCACATTCATTCTGTTTTTACATTCGAATTACAGACAGTCTTCCATATTTTATTATATATGAACCATTTCTACCGAATTGATTCAAATTACCGTCCAACATTACAAAACATTTAAAAACAATAAAGTGTTCTTACCTTAGATATTAGATATCGATGAATCTATGACAAGCTATCTATAGCTTATTATAGATTAATTGTTTGTTTCACTCCCCATACAGTAGATAATATTCATATTTATACATATTATATTATAGCCTATATATCAGGTTACAGTCGTCAGCTCCGTTGTATTTACTAGTTGTTATGTCATACAATATACGTCACGCTTGGTATCTGTATTTCATGACAGCATAATGCATTCTGGATGACATCACACAGTGTTTGTTTTGAATGGGGCGGGGATGACGTCACAGGGTGTCCTGGAGAGGGTGGTGATGAAGTCGTGTCTGGATGGGGGCGAGGCAGGGTGCAGCAGACGTAGTGGCGCCGCACAGGGAACCTGTGGATGTTTTTTCTTTCTTCCAGCACCAGGTGGCAGCTGCCATGGGATCCCCTCAACTTGTCCACTGTCACTGGGAGCTCCACTTTGGGAGAGACCTGCTCTCTGCTCCTGTTTCAACTGGGTAAGTGGAAGTGGGTATTCACAACTTCAACTTCAGTAAAAGTACAAATACCCTGACACAAAAGTAAGAACTACAGACAGACAGACAAACAGATATATATATATATATATATATATATATATATATATATATATGTATATACTTTAGATAGATAGATGTGGATGCTTTGGTTTAAAAATATATATATATTTAACTGATTTAGAATTGTGTATATATATATATGTGTGTGTCTTTGTGTGTGTAGGTGTGTAAGTGTGTAGGTGTGTGTGTGTGTGTGTGTGTGTGTGTGTGTGTGTGTGTGTGTGCGTGTGTGTGTGTGTGTGTGTGTGTGTGTGTGTGTATGTGTGTTGGGCTGAACGCACCACCCTCTGCAGTGCCCGCATGTCCTGTGCTGTAGTTCCCAAACCAGGCAGTGGGTGCCTGTCAGGAATCTCTCCACTGCTCCAGAGTAGAAGGACCCAGCCTCTCGTAGCACTTCATGACCATTGAGGTAAGGGCCCCCTGATGGCAGTTATTCAGGCAGGCAGGAGAGGTGTTTTTCGGCACAAGGATGATGGTGGACTTCTTGAAGCAGGACGGGACCACCGCCTCAGCCAGGGAGGTGTTGAGTACCGGGGCTAGCTGGTTAGCACAGGTCGTTTCCTTCTCTTACCCAGATGCACCACAGTGCGCCACAGGAAATCATTCTTGCCTGTGGTCATCAATCTCTACAACGCCTCCCTCAGAGAGTCAGGCACCCCCTCTTTGTAATCTGACCTTAAAACACGGATATCCACTTCTGCACTTTCTTCTTCTTGCACATTTTTAACTGTACATTTTACCTTTACCATGTGTATATAGATACTGTATGTTTATATATTTATTTATATATAAATATGTTTCTTATTAATTATTATATGTTGTATGTTAATATGTTGTATGTAAATATGTTGTATATAGATCAGAGTTGTAATGAAAATATTTCCCCCTGGCATTATTAAAGTATTTCTGATTCTGATTCTGATTCTGTCTTCAGTACTCACACAAATATGCCATCTGGACCCGCAGCTTTCCTGGTGTTCACACGCATCAGGGCCCCCCTGACGTCATGCTCAAACACTGAGGTGCGCGTGGTCCGGCAACAGCGGGTTCAGCCATGTCTCTGTCACGCAGAGGACACAACAGTTTCTTGTATCCCGTTGGAATATAATCCTCGCTCGAAGGTCATCCATCTTGTTCTCCAGGGACTGGACATTGGCAAGGACGATGCATGCAGAGGTGGACAGTAAGGGTGCATCCTCATTCTGATCCGAATACGGCCTCGTTTACCGCAGTGCTTCCTCCATCGGCCCACCCATGGAACCGCGACTTTGTTGTTGTTGTTTTCCATGTTGAGAGTGTAGGCGGCGAGACCCTGAATTTGTGGCAAGCCGCCTTAAAGTTGTCTGAGTGGAGAACTCTGGACTGGCAGGCCAAAGGTATGAGGAGGCACTAGGAGTGTGGGGCCTTAGGGACTTGCAATACCAACTAAAAAGGTTTTAAGCCTAGTGCTTTAAAAAAAAAAAAAAAATGGGGGGCATATCACAGATGAACTGGGAAGCTGTTGCAACACGGGAGCATAAAAACTGAAGGCTGCTCTGCCAGCTTCAGTATTAACTCTTGGAATGTGTAAAAGGCCGGAGGATCTGAGAGACCTGACTGACTCAAAGCTGACCAGCATTTTGGAAATATTATTTGGTGCCAGGTCAGTGGGAGCTTTGTAAACCATAAATGTCAGTATTAGTGCATAAGTAGTAGTGTAATTTTTTGGGAACTGTCTTTTCAAGAATTTATTGGGAAATTGAAGGTTATCATAGGGTTAGGGAGGTCAATCTTTTACCGCTCTGTAAAAAGTACACTATCTAGGACAGTACAAGGAATGCTTGGATCATTTGCTCACTGTTCCATGATTGACAAACTCATATGCGTTCCTTGCTGATGTCCTGAAGTGTAAACTTGGTTAACATTTCTAATTACAGTAATATTTTGTCAGTTTTAATTGCTGGGGTCAATTTGATCCTAATATAAAAGACGTCTGTTTATTTTAACATAATATCTGGGTTAATTTTGAGAGCATACCATAAAAGTGTTAAGGGTCACTGTCTTGAAACTATGTGTTCTTCTGCTCCTGGATCTCAGTGCTGTCTTTGACACTGTTGACCATCAGATTTTATTAGGGAGATTACAAAAAATTATGAGAAAAAACTTCATTACAGAAACAGCTGAATAAATACACATAGATTGTGGAAATCTCCTGCATCCTCCTTTGGTTAATGGGGCGAACACACCACTGCCGTCCCTGCTTCTACCTCGGACCCACGGAGATGAGCCGGTACCGCCTTCCTCCTGGTGATAGGCGCAATTTATTTAAAGATTATTATTCATTCCAGTGATAAAACACGTTGCATTTCTTATTCCAGTGATAAAACATGTTGCATTTATTCATTACAGTGATAAAACATGTTGCATTTATTTATTCCAGGAATAAAACACGTTGCATTTATTTATTCCAGTGATAAAACATATTTCATTTATTTATTCCAGGAATAAAACATGTCGTATTCAGTTATTCCAGTAGCAAAACACGTTGCATTTATTTATTCCAGTGATAAAACATGTTGCATCTATTTATTCCAGTAATAAAACATGTATTTATTTATTCCAGCGATAAAACATGTCGTATTTATTTATTCCAGTGATAAAACGCGTTGTATTTATTTATTCCAACGATAAAACATGTTTTATTTATTTATTCCAGTGATAAAACATGTTGTATTTATTTATTCCAGTGATAAAACATGTTGCATTTATTTATTCCAGGAATAAAACATGTTGTATTCATTTATTCCAGTAGCAAAACACGTTGCATTTATTTATTCCAGTAATAAAACATGTTGCATCTATTTATTCCAGTAATAAAACATGTATTTATTTATCCCAGCGATAAAACATGTTGTATTTATTTATTCCAGTGATAAAACATGTTGTATTTATTTATTCCAGTGATAACACGTGTTGCATTTATTTATTCCAGTGATAAAACATGTTGCATTTATTTATTCCAGTGATAAAACATGTTGCATCTATTTATTCCAGTAATAAAACATGTATTTATTTATCCCAGCGATAAAACATGTTGCATTTATTTATTACAGTGATAAAACATGTTGCATTTATTTATTCCAGGAATAAAACACGTTGCATTTATTTATTCCAGTGATAAAACATATTTCATTTATTTATTCCAGGAATAAAACATGTCGTATTCATTAATTCCAGTAGCAAAACACGTTGCATTTATTTATTCCAGTGATAAAACATGTTGCATCTATTTATTCCAGTAATAAAACATGTATTTATTTATTCCAGCGATAAAACATGTCGTATTTATTTATTCCAGTGATAAAACGCGTTGTATTTATTTATTCCAACGATAAAACATGTTTTATTTATTTATTCCAGTGATAAAACATATTTCATTTATTTATTCCAGGAATAAAACATGTTGTATTTATTTCCTCCAGTGATAAAACATGTTGCATTTATTTCCTCCAGTGATAAAACATGTTGCATTTATTTCCTCCAGTGATAAAACATGTTGTATTTATTTCCTCCAGTGATAAAACATGTTGCATTTATTTCCTCCAGTGATAAAACATGTTGCATTTATTTCCTCCAGTGATAAAACATGTTGTATTTATTTCCTCCAGTGATAAAACATGTTGCATTTATTTCCTCCAGTGATAAAACATGTTGCATTTATTTCCTCCAGTAATCAAGCGCGTTGTATTTAAGCCAGAAGCTGATGTGTGACGTTTCAAGTCTTGAGAAGCTGCTTACGCGACGGAGTGAAAACGGACCCGGATGAAGTTGACGACCCGTCAAATGACGCGACGCATTCGTGAGGCTGACGGTGACGCTTCTGGTGTGGCCCAGAAATAAAGCAAGGCAAGGCAAGGTTTTTTTTTATAGCACATTTCAACAACAAGGCAATTCAAAGTACTTCTCTTAAAACATCAAATGCATGAAGACAACGTGCAAAGAAACACATTATTAAAAGACATAGAATGCATAAAGTTAAAAAAATAGAATGCATGAAGTTAAAAAAATAGAATGCATGAAGTTAAAAAAATAGAATGCATGAAGTTAAACAAATAGAATACATAGAATGCATGCAATGCAATGCAAGTTATAGTTCAGTGTAAGAAATGAATCAAAGAAACTAATCTTTTTTAATTAATTTTTGTTAACGAGTATTTTGCCTATTCCCAATATAGTGTTTTTACCTTGTCAAGACGATATCCTAGCCCCGGAGAACCGGTCTGGAGATCTTTCAGTTATCTGATATCGCTGTTGCAGATCAGCCAAGGCCGTCATGATACAATGTGCATGAAGCCACAAGTATTCACATTTCAGCAACAAGTCAATTCAAAGTGCTTTAAATTAAACATCAGAAGCCTCAAGACAAAGTGCAAAAGAAACAAATTGTAAAAGGAAAGACCACATTATAAAGTTAAGAAATAGAATGCATAGAATGCATAATATCAAGCCATAAAAGTGACAGTGCAGTGAAAAAACATAATACTTGGTTTGGTAAAAGGCAGCAGCAAACAGAAAAGTCTTCAGCCTTGATTTTAAAGAGGTGAGAGTTGCAGCAGACCTGCAGTTTCCTGGGACTTTGTTCACGATATGTGCTGCATAAAAACAAAACGCTGCTTCTCCATGTTTGTTTTTCTCTCTGGGAAACAACAAGTAGACCTGTCCCAGACGACCTGAGAGGTCTGCATGCTTCATAACGTCGCAGAAGTTCAGAAATGTATTTTGGCCCTAAACCATTTTTTTGCTTTATAAGCCAGCAGTAGTATTTTGAAATACATTATTTTTGACGTACAAGAAGTCAGTGTAAAGATCTGAGAACTGGAGTGATTTGATCCACTTTCTTGGTCTTAGTGAGGACTCGAGCAGCAGCTTTCTGAATCAAGTGCAGCTGTTTGATTGATCTTTTAGGGAGACCTGTAACGACACCATTACAGTAGTCTAGTCTCGGTTTGATATAGGCCTATATCGAGGTGTCTAGACTGTTCTTTTTTTCGAGCGGCTTGACGAAGACTGTTTTCAGGGCCTGTGGGAGGAAACCTGAGAGAAGAGACGTGTTGACAATTTGTAGAAGATTTGAGGCCATGCAATTTGATCGGATCAAAATGTGTCACGGTATTTGATTTGATTTTTAGTGGACACAGGGACAGCACATATCCTGTACCTGAAACGGCGGCGCTGACTGCATGTCTAACCTTAAAAATGTTCGGATCCTTGAAGGTAATTAAGTCCAGGGTGTGGCCCTTGCTGTGTGTTGCCTCCGTCACATGCTGAGTCAGTCCATAATTATCAAGAACACAAGACAGTTCTTTGGCCCCTCGTCATTGGGTTTTGTCAACATGGATGTTAAAATCAGCCACAATAACTAGACGGTCAAAGTCAATACAGATCATAGACAGCAGTTCAGCAAGGTCATCCAAAAAAGGTTGCACAGTATTTAGGTGAACTGTAAGTATTATGGAACATAGATCGAGAGGAGGAATTCACCTGAAAAGTCACATATTAAAGAGAAGAAAAATTTCCCTAAGATATATGCCTTCCTTTGAGGCAATAATTAAACAGAATGGCAACTCCACCTCCTTTCTTATGCACTTTTGCTTCACTCATAAAACTGCGGGTGGTAGGGGTCGACTCGACAAGAACAGCTGCACCATTATCTTGGTGTAACCAAGTTTCAGTTAAAAACATGAAATCAAGGCCGTGCTTGATAATTGAATCATTAATTTAAAATGATTTTCCTGCCAAAGACCGAACGTTTAATAAAGCTAGATCTAGTGTGTTAAAAGCAATATCTGCTCAATTTATTGGGACAGGCTGTGGCTGACGAGGAATGGATGCTGTTGTTGTTAAACTAGCTGAATGGGTTGGGTGCCCCCTGTTTCTTCGCAGATTCACCATTCTTTCTCTATTTCTTTTCAAGACAGGAATAGAGGAAGAGTCAAGAGTGTCATCAACCTTGCAGCCTGGACCCAACAGATATCAGTGAGAGCGTCCTGTATTTTGTACACAAATTAGGGGACGTGCTATGATTTTATTAGACAGGGGAGACAGAGGATTGATTCTGATGGCCTTGTGGGGCGGGGGGGGCATCATAACTGTGACAATGGTGACAATGGTGAAGGTGGACGCCGAGGGGGGTTAGAGGAAAGAAAGTAGGAGTAGGGCTGGGGAAGTGCTGGGGGGTTAGTTCGGTCCCAGCAGTGACCTGCTGTTTCAACTGGTCACTGGACCTGGTTGGGGTTTGGGGGGGTGAAGAAGGTGAATCATAGGTGAATAATAATATTATTATTATTATTATTATTATTACTATTAATAATAATATTATTATAATTGTGGTAAAACCCAGGACAATTTGGTAGTGAATGTTGAAAACCAGGACATTTGAGTGTTTTACACATACAGTATCTCGTATTACATTTCACTGCATATATGTATGAAAGTATGTATATGTATGTGACGAATAAACCTCTTGAATCTTGAATCTTGAATCTGCTGGGACTCGGGACACACCGCTCGAAACGGGACAGTCCAGTCCGTCCAGTCCAGACTTCCTGCACGGACATCGGCTGGAGGGAGGACTCACTGAACGAATCCACTGCAAGAACGAGTCATTTGTGAAAGTGAGAGTCACCGGAAAACGTCTGTCGGTGAAGGAATCAGTGAACCAATCGTTTAATTGAATGGAATCAGAACATTTGTGTTCCTCAAAGGAATATAAAAGGAATATATTCAGAACTCTTCACCAACATGCATATCAATGTGGGCAGTGGATTTGTTTTCATGTTCTGTCAGCTTATTGAAGTTTGGTAGCATTTTTGAAGTAGACAACCTCGGTATGATGTTGTTTTCTTCAGCCTGGACCTGTGCTTTGATAGGTTGATGTGTATGACTGAGCAGCTTTGTTTTAGAAAAAGGTGGATCCAAACCGGACCAACCGGGCCTCGCTCAAAGAGGCAGAAAACTCGGGCAGAGTGGAGGGTGGGGGGGTGTTGCGATCTCCGCTCTTCTGCGTGTGCCGTTCCCGTGTCTCCAAACAAAACAAATAAAATCAAAGTGCGTGTTTTATCTGACGTGTATTTGTTTTCCTTCTTTTCCTTATTGAACAAAACAAAAAAGTCTCACGTCTCCCTGTTGCTTTCCGTTGCTATGGGACTTAATTTGGTAAAAACTATTGATTTTGTGTGAATATTCTTTACTTGCAAATATTAAACCCTGCACTTTTGTAACGGAGAGACTTTCTCAGTCACTTCCTCAATCAACCGGCCCTTCTCTCCTCTCCTCTGCTCTGTGTGTCTCTGCTGATGGAGGCTCTGAGGGCCGTGCTAAGTTTCACAGAAAACCTGTCAAACTGGGAATACATACCTGATCCTATAAATTACCATAACATATAATTATCATATTTAAAGCTGTTCGTCTACACTGCAGCATGCCGATAAACCTACAGTCTAAACCTCAGATCCTCAAGGCCAACACATTTTAAAAAGGCATCTTAATCTGAGATCCACCTCCTTCTACAAATAATTAAAGGCGTCTGAGAAAGCTTCTGCATTTTCTTACCTCTTCAGTCAGACACAGTGACTTCAGCTGGTCCATCATGGCTCTGAACGTCCCAGGAGTGATAGCCATGGTCTTCTTCTACCTGCTGGTCCTGGGAACCGGCATCTGGGCTTCCTTCAAATCCAAAAAAGAGAAGAAGAAGAGATCGGCCGACCAAATGGAGATGACCCTGCTGGGCAACCGTAGCATCAACCAGCTGGTGGGAATCTTCACAATGACAGGTCAGTTTTCTGATCAACACGCCTTAATGTTGCTCTTTTCGTACCTACTCAAGGTTCTGTTCATCCTTCTGAATTCCCCATTTCCTAAATATAATATCTTCACCCATCCATGTTTTTAACCTGATGTTGGCAGTGAGTGTGAGTCATGTGCAGAAGAAGTAGTGGAAATCCTTACCGATGTAAGAGTTTGGCTGCTGAAGAATTGACTTGACGTAGAAGTAGTGATGGTGTGTAGCTTTGTGAAGAAGTGATGTATGGTCCAGTTCATCTGGATCCTTCTTTGGGTTTTGACTTAAGCTGTTCTTTATCTGCCATGTTCTGATAACGCTGGAAATTGGTTCATTCTGAAGTTGAGTTTTTTGTTTCCTTCTCCTTGTGGGTGGAAGTCAACTGTCTTGATTCTGATGTTCTCGGACACCTCTTTAGAGGAGCCATGGTTGTTAACTCCAGACAGAACAGCCACCCCAGTCCAATAGTTTAGAATAAATAAATTGTTCAACCCTGAAATTACAGTCACCTGACGCTGCAAGTTATACGTAAATCACCTAGGTCTGAGTGTTAGTTGTCATATTTTTTGAAAGGTAACAATGAACAATTCAGAAGGATTTCCAAACTTTTTCACAGGGAATTTTTATTACGTAGTAACTGTAAAAGAGTCCACTAGAGAGTGATCTTGCTTCACGTTCTGATAAAAAGTGTGATGTTTATCTGCGTACAGTTTAGAGGTCAGGTCAGCTTCACCTAGGCCTTCACACACTGCAGGCCTTAGTGCTCAATTCAGATTTATTGCTCAGATCCAAATGTTTTTGTTTGGCTGTTGACATTATTTTTTAAATGTGGCCAATATCAGATTCCGGTGTGAACGGGTCACGTCCTGAGCTGACCCTCACCTGCATGTGCAGAAGTATATTTTTTTGTTTTGTTCAATAAGGAAATTTAGAAAAATAAAACATTTGAAACAATGAAACTATAAATGATTTGAAGAGAATACATAATAAAACATACTCTTCCCACACAGTTCATTTAGTACTCAAATAAAATCTGGATATATTTCAATTTCTTTCTTGAGAAATTCTGGATCTCACTGAATCTTAATACAGGTACTCCTCACTTAACGACCGGGTTCCGTTCAGAGGACCAGGTCGTTAAACAAATTGGTCGATGAGCGAGGACCCGTGTTATTTCACGGGTCTTTGGGGCACGGGGCGTGGCCATTGCGAACCGTAGTGTAGTGAATACTGACAGACAGGGGGAACGAGACTGAGACTGAGAATGATGATGGGCGATGAGATGCTTGACGCTGAGACGCCGCTCACGCCAGGGTATTGTACGCAGTGCACAATACAGACTGGTTGGAGAGCTGGTCGTGAGTCCGAACCGTCATTAAACAGCCAGGTCGTTAAGTGAGGAGTACCTGTATCACAGAATAAAAATTATGACATCTGTGGTTTAATGCCAATATTAACTACTTTATCGCTTTTACCTGAAACTTTTACATGTTTTTTTCGATATCTTTTGAGTTTAATAGGACTTAAAGAACCGTTTTAGTCAACATTTGTACAAAGAATTATTCAAAGTTTCAAAAAGTTGCTTTTGGAAAACCACCGACTGCTGTGCATTCCGTAACCTATAGATGCTGGGACAGTAATCTAAATTATTATAATAATGTCAAAATATGATTTACAGATCACTGGAAAGTCTGGGCGTGGTACATGCATTTCATTTTTTAAATGTTATATTTTACCTGTTCTGTCAGTGTGCTAGGCATACAACAAAGAGTATTTGTATTTGGAGTTCTCAACCTGCAATGTAACCCTTTATTAATTGTAAAGAGTAGGATGGATGTAGGATGACAACAGCACAGTTTTTGATTATGGAGAACCACCACTAACACCCCTCTTTGGAGAACTATTCATCATGTTTGGGTCTACAAACATCTGATCACTACTCCAAGAGGGGGAGAATCACCACGGGTGAGACAAATAAACATAGAAACAAACAACATTTACACAAAAACATTGGATGACAACATGTATTGAAAAACAGTGAATTAGGTCCAGGAAAACTGGAACTACAACTGGTCACATGGCCACTTCCTGTCATAGTTATGGCAGCAAATGAGGGAGGAGGGTGCTGGGGTACACTCGAAGCAGGTGTAGTGGTTTGTGCGTGTGTGTGTGTGATTGGACCGCCTGTGTGTGTGTGTGTGTGTGTGTGTGTGTGTGTGTGTGTGTGTGTGTATGTGTGTGTGTGTGTGTGTGTGTGTGTGTGTGTGTGTGTAAGATGTACACCAGTGAGTGTACATGACTTATCCCCATTGGTACTGATGTAGATGGGCGGCATTATGTTGCGGCGCCTCCAAGCAGCCGAAAGGGGCCCCGAAGCCCCTCGAACTCTGCAGCCTTGTAGACATCCTACGTCTTCAGGAAAGCCCCGAGCACCCTGCCCTGCGGCCACAGAAGACCCTCGGGCCCCTAGAGAAGCCAGAGGGCCGTGGAGCAACCCCCACGCCCAACCCTGAGGAGCATTACCTAGTCTCAGGGAGCACGAGGAGACCCCGCACCCCAGGGCGAACACATACAGCCAACCCCCAGGTGCAGGCCTGGGGGTTATAAATGCATTTCAGTTGTACCTGCTCTCTGCGGACGATCATTCAGACGCGTAAACTTTCACGCTAACTGCGTGTGGACACTATTTGCAATGAGGCTCATTTTCATCGTAAGGGGCCAATTTTGCACCAAATCTATGAATTATACCTCATTTAAATACAATTCTCCAAGTCCAGATGCTGCTGCAGAATAGTTCCGAAAAAACAATGTCTTACCTACACTAACTAATTTCTTGAAACTAACTGGGATCATGTGTTTATACATAACAGTTAAACCATGTCCTGTGTCTACTTTGGCAATTCGACTCTCGCTTTTTCTATTATTACGTTTAGTGGCCACAAAAGCAGAGTAATTGCTTTGTGAATTCACCCCTCAGTGTCCAATGTTAGTCCTTGTGGCTTTAAGTTTAATTTAAGCGTGTTTGTGTATGTGTTATTTGACTGTGTTATTCTCATACTGTCATTCACCACACCATCAACTCCCCCATTTATATTGCCAAACTAATTTCATGGTAGTTTGTGAGTGTATTGACAAACATTATGTTCGCAATGACCTACATTGCAAGACCTCTGCTACAAAGGCTAAGAAGCGTCGTGGAGGGGGAGCAGGCACAGTGTTGGTTGTTGTTGTGCTGTTTCTATGGCCTGCTTCATCAGTTGCTATTCGTCACTCACTGTCCAATGTTGCTGCTTGTGTCTTTAAGTTTAATTTAAGCATGTGTGTTTGTATATGTTTTGTTTTCTGTCTTGTAGCTACGTGTGTCGGAGGGGGCTTCATTAATGGACTAGCAGAGGCAGCCTATACCCCCTCACTGGGACTGGCACAGGTCGCCGTCCTCTCGGCAGGAAGCGTTTCCTGTTTTATTATCTGTAAGTGTAAGGACTCAACACGATAACACACAATAACTCAAATTCCTTAAAATGTTGTAAAGAAAGTCATCTTTTGAAGAGTTACTGTGGTGTGGGGATGGTGTGGTTTAAGCAGCCACACCTGTCTTGGGTCGAGGTAATTTGGCCCAGGATCAGAGGTGGCTGCGCCTGTTGCTCGTCAGTGCATTCAACAAGCAACAGGTAAATCACCCATCCCCACACACTGGGAGAGCCTCTGTCATGACATGTGTGCATCGGCTCTCGACTTGTTAGACCATGCCACTCTCAACAATAAACTGGTGTGTTTTCAAAATGTCTGCTGGTGTCTGCTTTGCAAGACGAGTGATCTTTAATCACAAATATTCAATGTTCATGGAATGTCTCACAAACAAAATGTCTGTCTTTGTTTCACTGAGGTGGACTTTTCTTTGCCAAGCCAATGAGAGACCGAAGATATGTGACCATGTTGGACCCTTTCCAGATCAAATATGGAAAAGTAATTACAGGACTAATGGCAGTATTATCACTTGTAACTGACCTGGTGTGGATACCATGTACCCTTATTGGGTTAGGTAAGCACTAAAATTACCATTCAAGGTGTTTGTGACTTGGACGTTTGTCTGAAAAGTCAAACGTCTTTATGTCTGTCTCAATAAACTGCTCTGACCTTTCACCTCAACATGCTGTAACGTTTACAGAGAATGGTGCAAAAAACAAAAATGTTGTGTGAACAGTAGTTCACAGTACAGTAGTCGCAACACTGCTTTTAATGACAGGTCAGAGGAGAACATCCAGATTGGTACAAGTTGAACAGGAAGGCGACAGGATCTCACCAGAAGAACTAGGCATTTAAACATTGGTGAAGAGCATCTGAAACACAAAACATTGAGGAGGATGAAGAAGAACCACTCCAGGTTCCATTCCTGAAGCTCAGAACAGATCCATCTATGTTATGGATGTCAGCTGTGGGAAAGGGGAGCCAGCAGTGGAAGCAAACTTGACCAGTGATGTTTGATAAGACAAAGTCCAGATGCTGCTGCATGATAGTTCCCAAAAAACAATGTCTCACCTGCACTTACTAACTTCTTGAAAATAACTGGGATCATGTGTTTATACATAACAGTTAAACCATGTCCTCCGTGTGTGTATGTGTGTGTGTGTGTGTGTGTGTGTGTGTGTGTGTGTGTGTGTGTGTGTGTGTGTGTGTGTGTGTGTGTGTGTGTGTGTGTGTGTGTGTGTTTGTGTGTGGGGGTCAGGCTCCAGCATGAGTGTGATTCTGGATGTATCTTACACTGTGAGCATCTGGATCTCTGCTGCAGTGGCCGTCACCTACACCCTGCTGGGAGGGCTGTACTCTGTGGCCTACACAGATGTCATACAGCTCATTCTCATCTTCGTCAGTCTGGTGAGTCTCATCAGAGGAGCTGGAAATACGTACATTTGGGCAACCTAACAAGACCTAAAGTTTCATTTAAATAAGGCTTTATAGATACAAATCACAAACATATTAAAAACATATATAGCCTATATATCAGTGACTCCGCGTGCATTTGTGAAACTTGCCAGTGATGCAGCAGATCAGTCAAAGGTGTGATTAAACAGTGTTCTGGTGCACATCAAGAATAAGTTTCTGTGAAACTGAAAGTAGCCAAGCTGGTGAGCAATGACATATCACTGCCTTATTAACATAATTGGCACTTGGGCTATCGTAAAAATGCTAATCTAGAATGACATTTGTCTTCACGTTGCAACGAAAAATTATATCACAAGGAGCAAAATTGTTGAACTGAAAACAATAATTCTCATTTTGAAAGCAAAATATTGGTTGAACAGTTTACCCAAAGTTGGATCACCTTGTGAAAAAAATTGTGTTGTTGCATGGTGAGGTATTTGCGTTTGAGTGAAAAATAAAACAATGTTCTGCAGGCAGACATTAAACAGAGATGCAGTGTTTCCATTTGTCAACAGCTTTTGGAGTAACACTATTCTAACCCACTCAAATTTCCAAAACAATTTTCTTTACATCGAGGACAACTCAGGTGCTTCTAAAGTAGTTTACTTCTTTAGAAACATAGGCAACAACTTTCTCACCCATGGTGCAGCGTTTACCTGAGAGCACAGCTTGCTCGCTGTTAGACCACATGGAGGAAACATTCTTCTGGTCTGTGAATATGCTTTCACAGCTTTAGGGAAAGTGATTTATCCTTCAGATTATTAAAATTTAATTACAGACACTTCAGTTAAGCAGTTATATATTGTTTGTCTCCATGCAGTGGTTGTGCGTTCCCTTTGTTGTCATGAACCCTGCTTCCTCTGACATCACCAATATGACGTTGTCCAACACCTCCCACACCTCCTGGCTCAGTACACTGGACACCAGCACAGCCTTGATGAAGATGGATACTTTCTTAGCTATGGTGAGAAGGAAAAAGCTTCTGTCAAGATATTTTAAATGTGTGAATTGAATTAATCTAAAGTAACAGTGAGAGCAGCAGGTTGAAAATGTATTGTTTGCTTTATATTGTTAGTTAACATTTATTATTTTTCCTGCTGAAATGACAAATGCCAATATGTGCAGACGGTGTACAGTCTGCTGTTTTTTACGACTGGAATTCTGTTGCTGTAATTTACAACTGATCTGTTTTGGTATCAGAACATTTTTATGAGCTTGACTGGGAGTACTTGAGCACGGAATGGAATGTGATACCCAATGGTGGAGAGTGAAAAACTTCTATCTTCTTTTGAAGGCTCTGGGAACCTTCTGCTCCCAATCTTTGCACCAAAGGACCTTGTCTGCCTCGTCCTCAAAGACAGCCCAGATCAACTGTTACGCTGCTGCAGTCAATATAATAATATTTGCAATTCCACCAACTATATTTGGAGTCATGGCTGCATCTGCAGGTATCAACTTTTACACACTACAGAATGCTATAGAATTAGATATAGATGCTTTGAATGTTTTTTTTAACTATTTGTGTTACTATGTTAATTTTTAACTATTTACGTCTAAAATTGAGTTTGTGAAATGTTTACTTTTTTCGTTGATTTTTACATTTCCACACTGAAATGATCATTCGTATAGAAAGTTCCTTCTGGAATCTGTGATGGAAACTAAGGATTTATCAGACACCCCCTTGATTCTTCTTCTTCCTTTCTATTCCTTGAGAGATTCCCCAGTAAACTCAACTGACACATCAATAATACTTCCACTCACATAGTGGTGGAAGTATTCAGACCTTTTACCGGATTAAAAGTACAAAGACACTGAAACAAAATGACTCTTGTAAAATGGGAATGGTTGATTTACCTGTTGCTCGTTGATTGCTCTGACTGGGGGCGTACATCCACTCTGATCCCGGACCCAATTACTGAGACCCAAGAAAGGTGTGGCTGTTTAAACCACACCACAAGGGCAAACACTGCTGGGCTATTTGCCAAGAAAATATCTGTCTCAAGATTTCTTCTATTTGTACCTCAGATTGGAACCAGACCTCCTACGGTTCTCTGTCTCCTTTTGAAAGTGGACAGGCAGCTATGATCCTGCCCCTCACCCTGAACTACCTCACCCCCTCCTACATCGCCATCATCGGCATCGGAGCTGTGGCTGCCGCTGTGATGTCATCGGCTGACTCAATCTTACTGTCTGCAGCCTCCATCTTCACCTCAAACATCTACAAGAACATCCTGAGGAACCAGGTGAGGGAACATGTTGTTGTTATCCAAGACTATAACCTGCACTGAGAAATATTTTGAACCTTTTCTTTCTCTTATGTAGTACAATTATTTTTTTCTCCTTATATTCTACTACCCTTTTTGTTATGTGAGCTGCTATAACACTATGCTATTAACACTTCGCCCATCTATCTATCTATCTACCTATCTATCTATCCATCTATCTATCTATCTATCTATCTATCTATCTATCTATCTATCTATCTAAAAACCAACTGGAAAAACAAGAAAATATATCCATCCACAAGACGTGTCCAGAGTGTCACTGGAAGCTCTTTCTGTCCAGTGAAATTTAAATTTACTTCAACAAGAAATCAGGAAGTGATGTCATAAGTGCATCAGGAATTCAAGCTCTGTAAGAAAATGATGGTGCAGAACCATTGGTGGCCACAGTGGCTCTTCTGTCAAGTCATAGCTGAGGTTTTACAATGTCTTGCCGGATCTGCTGTGTGGTAGTAACACCTGGTGCCACAGCATGGGGTCACCACAGCAGAGGATTAAGAGGAAGGGACCAGAAGACTATTACAAGAGTCTATTACTTCATCATGTCTTGGTTTTTCCTCTCATTTCAGGCATCCCAGAGGGAGCTGCAGTGGGTGATCCGTGCTGGGGTGGTCGTGGTTGGTGTCGTTGGAACATCTCTGACCACTTTCCAAAATAGCATCTTGGAGTTCTGGCTCATTGGTGTAACTGTTTTATATGTCTTCATTTTTCCTCAACTGGTTTGCGTTATTTTCTTTGACCAATCCAATGGATATGGGGCTATTATGGGACTTGCGGTGAGTTTGTTGTTGAAAGCCTTGTGCGGAGAACCGATGCTAGGAGTGCCGGCTACCATCCACCTCCCAGGAGACAGACTGGAGGATGGTGTTCACATCCAAAACTTTCCAGTAAATACTGTGTGTGTGCTGTCTTCCATAGCCTCCATCTTTCTATTCTCCTTCCTGGCTGCACTGCTCTTCAGCAAAGGCCTCGTCCCTGAGAGATGGGACGTGTTCAAAGCCAAACTCCAAGACTCGCCTCCAGTAGCAGGTGGTGTTATGGGCGACAATGGGAAATTGGATGAAAAGGATCCACAACAAGAGGCTTTAGAGCCAATGATGGACTCCAATGAAGATGAAGATTCCTGAGGATGATGGACAGCCACTGTTGATATCGAAGGTTTCTGGATTCTCTTTGCCAGAAGGGTTTGGTTGTAAGAGGATTAAATATGCTCTCTAAACACTCCATCTCTCATCTAATCTCTAACTCTATGAGCCCTTATTATTTCAGCAACAATTTCTGTGTTTTTGGCGATTTTAATTATTTTACTTTTTTGTTTAATTGTCTGCAGACACGCACAAATAATAAATTAGAAATTCACATATCTACACACCATCACTACTTCTACTTGTCAAGTCAATTCTTCGACAGCCCAATCCCTACTTAATTAAGGATTTCCAATACTACTTCCTCTGCACATTACTCAAACTCACTCCCAACAAGTTCAAAAGCATGGACGGATGATGTATTTATGTCATGCCGTTTTATATTTTGATATTAAAAAAGGTTACATTCATCCTGGGTCTTCTCATATAGTGTCTTTTGTTGGATCTCTTGTTGAACATCTCATCTGTAACTGGAGGGGAAACATCTAACCTGTAACCTCAGCAGTGTTAACGTGTGCTGCCGTGTGGAATTCAGACGCGTGAACAGAAGCATGAGAAAGTATGAATAGAGAAACATAAAGGTGTGGTTGATCAGAAAGCTGACCTGTCATGGTGAAGATTACCACCAGCTGGCTGATCCTGCGGTTGCCCAGCAGGGTCATCTCCATTTGGTCGGCCAATCTCTTCTTCTCTTTTTCGGATTTGAAGACAGCCCAGACGCCGGTTCCCAGGACCAGCAGGTAGAAGACGACTATTGCTCTCACTCCTGGGACTTTCAGAGCCATGATGGACCAGCTGATGGCTGACTGTCCATCTGGATCCTTCTTTGGGTTTTGACTTAAGCTGTTCTTTATCTGCCGTGATCTGATAACGTGAGTTTTTTGTTTTCTTCTCCTTTTGGTTGGAAGTGAACTGTCTTGATTCTGATGTTCTCGGACACCTCTTTAGAGGAGCCATGGTTGTTAACTCCAGACAGAACAGCCACCACAGTCCCATAGTTTAGAATAAATAAATTGTTCAACCCTGGAATTACAGTCACCTGACGCTGCAACCTATAAGTAAATCACCTAGGTCTGAGTGTTAGTTGTCATATTTTTTGAAAGGTAACAATGAACAATTCAGAAGGATTTCCAAACTTTTTTACAGGGAATTTTTATTACGTAGTAACTGTAAAAAAAGTCCACTAGAGAGTGATCTTGCTTTACGTTCTGAAGAAAAGTGTGATGTTTATATTCATACAGTTTAGAGGTCAGGTCAGCTTCACTTAGGCCTTCACACACTGCAGGCCTTAGTGCTCAATTCAGATTTATTGCTCAGATCCAATGTTTTTGTTTGGCTGTTCACATTATTCTTTAAATGTGGCCAATATCAGATTACGGTGTGAACGTGTCACGTCCTGAACTGAGCCTCACCTGCATGTGCAGAAGTAGTTTTTTTTGTTTTGTTCAATAAGGAAGTTTAGAAAAATTAAACATTTGAAGAGAGTAAATCTATAATAAAAATTACTCTTCCCACACAGTTCATTTAGTACTTAAATAAAATATGGATATATTTAAATTTTTTTCTTCAGGAATTATAGATCTCACTGAATCTTAATACAGGTACCCTCCCTGTCCTTACCTGTCCCATTAGCCCAACTCCGTTCACCTGCGCACACAGCTGTTCCAGATCTGCAATCTAAGCACTATATATGCCTCTCTCACCAGTCACCCATTGCCAGATTGTCTTTGATGCTTGCACCAGACTCTCCAGCATTCCCCTAACTGACTCCCCGCTACCAACTCGCTCCCCCCCGGCCTGTCTTCCGTCCGCCCTACAAATAAAAGACATAACCAAATATCCCTGCCTGTCTTTGTGCTGCAATTGGGTCCTAACCACACCCGTTACAGCCAGGAAAACGCTATTGCGGCCGCAAGGCCAAAAAGGAAGCACCTTTTACTCTCGGCCACAAGGATATAAAAACTGTGACATTGTCAGAAATCCACATGTTGGTCCATGGTCCTTCAGCCTGGATCTGTGCTTTGACTTGTTGATTTGTATGACTGAGAAGGTTTGCCGCAGATGAAGGTGGATCCAAACTGACCAATCGGTCCTCTTTCAAAGAGAGGTAAAACTCAGGCAGAGTGGAAGACTAAATTTTGTTCTCTGAACGTAGTCACAGAAACGTAGATACTTTTTTATATTTGCAATTGTTTTTAAAACTGATTGAGATTTCATTTTCATATTTTCTTACATGAACTGAAATGAATGAAAAACAAACGTCTTCCACCTTGGATTGGAACAGTGCATTGTGTAACAGAGGGTGCGATCTCCACTCTGCTGCTGTGCCCATTCCTGTGTCTCCCAACAAATCAATTAAAAACAGTGCGTTTTTATTTGACATGAATTTTTTTTCCTTCATTTCCGAATTGAACGAAAAACAAAAATGTTCTGTGTGTCCCGTGCCCTGTCATTCACTTCTTCCGTTGCTTTGGGACTTAATTTGGTAAAAACTGGATTGATTTTGTATGAATACTCTTTACCTGTAAATAATAAACCCTGCATTTCTGTAAGAGAGAGACTTTCTCAATCTCTCTCTCAGTCGCTGCAGAGCCGTCAATACCGGCCTCTCCCTCCACAATGAACTCACAGAGCAGAGACTCTGAGTCTCTGCTCTGTGTCTCTCTGGTGATGGAGGCTCTGAGGACTGGATGAAACTGTTTCACAGGAAAGCTGTCAAACTGGAAAAACCTACCTTTATTGATCCTCGAAATTACCATCATATATAATTACCACCGTGACCCTCAAGGCTAACAAATTTTAAAAAGGCACCGCAAGCTTAGATCTACATCCTTTCTACAAAATAACTAAATGCGACTGAGAAAGCTTCTGCATTTTCTTACCTCTTCAGTCAGACACTGTGACTTCAGCTGGAGTCAGTCAGTCATCCATCAGCTGGTCCATCATGGCTCTTAATGTCCCAGGAGTGATAGCCATGGTCTTCTTCTACCTGCTGGTCCTGGGAACCGGCATCTGGGCTTCCTTCAAATCCAAAAAAGAGAAGAAGAAGAGATCGGCCGACCCAATGGAGATGACCCTGCTGGGCAACCGTAGGATCAGCCAGCTGGTGGGAATCTTCACCACGACAGGTCAGTTTTCTGATCAACACGCCTTAATGTTGATCTTTTCTTACTTCCTTGTGGTTCTGTTCATCCTTCTGAATTCCCCATTTCCGAAATATAATATCTTCATCCATCCGTGATTTTAATTTGAGCCACCACAGTCAGATCGTTTAGAATAAAACAATTGTTCAGCCTGGAATCACCTGAAGCTGCAATCTCATCCGTAAATCACCTCGGTCTGAGTGTTAGTTTTCATATTTTTTGAAAGGTAACAATGAACAATTCAGAAGGATTTCCAAACTTTTTCACAGGGAATTTTTATTACGTAGTAACTGTAAAAAAGTCCACTAGAGAGTGATCTTACTTCACGTTCTGAAGAAAAGTGTGATGTTTATCTGCATACAGTTTAGAGGTCAGGTCAGCTTCAGTAAGGCCTTCAGACACTGCAGGCCTGAGTGCTCAATTCAGATTTATTGCTCAGATCCAATGTTTTTGTTTGGCTGTTCACATTATTTTTTAAATGTGGCCGATATTAGATTCCGGTGTGAATGGGTCACGTCCTGAGCTGAGCCTCACCTGCCTGTGCAGAAGTAGGTTTTTTTGTTTTGTTCAATAAGGAAATTTAGAAAAATAAAATATTTGAAGAGAATGAGTAAATCTATAATAAGACTTACTCTTCCACACACAGTTAATTTAGTACTTAAATAAAATATGGATTTTTAAATTTTATTTCATCACAAATTCTAGATCTCACTGAATCTTAATACAGGTACTCCTTACTAAACGACCGGGTTCCGCCCGGAACGAGACTGAGACTGAGAATGGTGATGGGCGATGAGATGCCTGACGCTGAGACGCCGCTCACGCCAGGGTATTGTACGCATTGCACAATACAGACTGGTTGGAGAGCTGGTCCTGAGTCCGAACCGTCATTAAACTGGCAGGTCGTTAAGTGAGGAGTACCTGTATTACAAAATAAAAATTATGACATCTTTGGTTTAATGCCAATATTAACTACTTTATCGCTTTTACCTGTAACTTTTACATGTTTTTTTTCGACATTTTTTGAGTTTAATAGGAATTAAAGAACCGTTTTAATCAACATTTGTACAAAGAATTATTCAAAGTTTCAAAAAGTTGCTTTTGGAAAACCACAGACTGCTGTACATTCCGTAACCTATAGATGCTGTGACAGTAATAAAAATTATTATAATAATGTCAAAATATGATTTACAGATCACTGGAATGTCTGGGCATGGTACCTCTTATAAATGCATTTCATTTTTTTAATTTTATTTTTTACCTGTTCTGTCAGTGTGCTAGGCATACAACAAAGAGTATTTGTATTTGTATGCCATCGCATCTAGGACAGAGTTAGTCTGCAAGTGGAGTTCTCAACCTGCAATGTAACCCTTTATTAATTCTTAAATCATCAACATCTGCTGCAATAACTCTGTCCTGTGGACGACCTGTAGGATGACAAGAGCACAGTTTTGGTTATGGAGAGCCGCCACCAACCCCCCTCTTTGGAGAACTATTCATCATGTTTGGGTTTATAAACATCTGATCACAACTTCAAGAGGGGGAGAATCACCACGGGTGAAACAAATAAACATAGAAACAAACAACATTTACACAAAAACATGAACAATGGATGACATGTATTGAAAAACAGTGAATTAAGTCCAGGAAAACTGGAACTACAACTGGTCACGTGGCCACTTCCTGTCGTAGTTATGGCAGTAAATGAGGGAGGAAAGGAGAGGAATGCAACCAGGAGGGTGCTGGGGTGCACTCGAAGCGGGTGTGGTGGTGTGTGCGTGTGTTGTGTGATTGGACCGCCTGTATGTGTGTGTGTGTGTGTGTGTGTGTGTTTCCACCGGCGAGTGTACATGACTTATCCCCATTGGTACTGATGTAGACGGGCCGTATTTTGTTGTGGTGCCTCCAAGCAGCGGAAACGGCCCCGAAGCCTCCCGAACTCTGCAGCCTTGTAGACATCCTACGTCTTCAGGAAAGCCCTGAGCACCCTGCCCTGCGGCCACAGAAGACCCCCGGGCCCCTAGAGAAGCCAGAGGGCCGCGGGGTATATACAAAAACACGTGGTGCTTGTTTTTATATGTGTTATTTGACTGTGTTATTCTTATACTGTCATTCACCACACCATCAACTACCCCATTTATATTACCAAACTAATTTCATGGAAGTTTGTGAAACTATTGACATTCTGTTGGCAATGACTTACATTACAAGACCTCTGCTAAAAAAGCTAAGAAGCCTCGTGGAGGAGGAGCAGGCACAGTGTTGGTTGTTGTGATGTTTCAATGGCTTGCTTCATCAGTTGCTCACTCACTGTCCAAAGGTACTGCTTGTGGCTTTAAGTTTAATTTAAGCATGTGTGTTTGTATATGTTTTGTTTACTGTCTTATAGCTACGTGGATCGGAGGGGGCTTCATTAATGGACTAGCAGAGGCAGCCTACACACCCTCGCTGGGACTGGCACAGGTCGCCATCATCTCGGCAGGAAATGTTTCCTGCTATATTATCTGTAAGTGTAAGGACTGAACTCGATAACACAAATTTGTTAAAATGTTCTAAAGCAAGTCATCTTTTGAAGAGTTACTGTGGTGTGGGGATGGTGTGGTTCAACCAGCCACACCTGTCTTGGGTCTAGGTAATTGGGCCCAGGATCAGAGGTTGCTGTGCCTGTTGCTCGTCAGTGCATTCAACTTGTTAGACCTTGCCACTCTCAACAATAAACTGATGTTTTCAAAATATCTGCTGCTGTCTGCTTTGCAAGACGAGTGATCTATAATCACAAATATTCAATGTTAATGGCATTTCTCACAAACAAAATGTCTGTCTTTGTTTCATTGAGGTGGACTTTTCTTTGCCAAGCGAATGAGAGACCGAAGATATGTGACCATGTTGGACCCTTTCCAGATCAAATATGGAAAAGTAATTACAGGACTAATGGCAGTATTATCACTTGTAACTGACCTGGTGTGGATACCATGTACCCTTATTGGGTTAGGTAAGCACTAGAATTACCATTCAAGGTGTTTGTGACTTGAACGTTTGTCTGAAAGGTCAAATGTCTTTATGTCTGTCTCAATAAACTGCTCTGACCTTTCACCTCAATAATCTGTAACGTTTACAGAGAACGGTGCAAAAAACAAAAATGTTGTGCGAACAGTAGTTCACAGTACAGTAGTGGCAACACTGCTTTTAACGACAGGTCAGAGGAGAACATCCAGATTGGTACAAGTTGAACAGGAAGGCGACAGGATCTCACCAGAAGAACTGGGCATTTAAACATTGGTGAAGAGCATCTGAAACACAACACATTGAAGAGGATGAAGAAGAACCACTCCAGGTTCCATTCCTGAAGCTCAGAACAGATCTATCCATCTCATGGATGTCAGCTGTGGGAAGGGGGAGCCAGCAGAGGAAGCAAACTTGACCGCTGTTACAAGTGATGCTTGATAAGACAAAGTCCGTATACTGCTGCACAATAGTTCCCAAAAAACAATATCTTACCTGCACTTGCTAACTTCTTGAAATTAACTGGGATCATGTGTTTATACAAAACAGTTAAACCGTGTCGTGTGTGTGTGTGTCAGGCTCCAGCATGAGTGTGATTCTGGATGTACCCTACACTGTGAGCATCTGGATCTCTGCTGCAGTGGCCGTCACCTACACCCTGCTGGGAGGGCTGTACTCTGTGGCCTACACAGATGTCATACAGCTCATTCTCATCTTCGTCAGTCTGGTGAGTCTCATCAGAGGAGCTGGAAATACGTATACTTGTGCAACCTTACAAGACCTTAGTTTCATTTTAAATAAGGCTTTAAAGATACAAATCACAAACATTAAAAACATACATAGCCTATATATCAATGACTCCCCGTGCATTTGTGAAGCTTGCCAATGATTCAGCAGATCGGTCAAAAGTGTGATTTAACAGTGTTCTGGTGCACATCAAGAAAAACTGGCCAAGCTGGTGAGCAATGACATATCACTGCCTTGGCACTTGTCTATCTTAAAAATGCTAATCTAGAATGACATTTGTCTTCACGTTGCAACGAAACATTATATCACCAGGAGAAAAATTGTTGAACTGAAAACAATAATGGTCATTTTGAAAGCAAAATATTGGTTGAACAGTTTACCCAAAGTTGGATCACCTTGTGAAAAAAATTGTGTTGTTGCATGGTGAGGTATTTGCATTTGAGTGAAATAAAAACAATGATCTGCAGGCGGACATTAAACAGAGATGCAGTGTTTCCATTTGTCAACAGCTTTTGGAGTAACACTATTCTAACCCACTCATATTTCCAAAACAATTTTCTTTACATCGAGGACAACTCAGGTGCTTCTAAAGTAGTTCACTTCTTTAGAAACATAGGCAACAACTTTCTCACACAAAGTGCAGCGTTTACCTGAGAACACAGCTTGCTTGCTGTTAGACCACATGGAGGAAACATTATTCGGGTCTATGAATATGCTTTCCATTGCACTTGAAAAAGTGCAATGGAACCCCCGCATCAGTTTTTGTGTGCATTTCTTGTCAGTGTATCAAGTACAGAGACACTCAGAATCTGCAGATGTAATGTTTCTATAGACAAAGTAAGCTTTCACAGCCTTAGGGAAAGTGATTTATCCTTCAGATTATTAAAATTTAATTACAGACACTTCAGTTAAGCAGTTATATATTGTTTGTCTCCATGCAGTGGTTGTGCGTTCCCTTTGTTGTCATGAACCCTGCTTCCTCTGACATCACCAATATGACGTTGTCCAACACCTCCCACACCTCCTGGCTCGGTACACTGGACACCAGCACAGCCTGGATGAAGATGGATACTTTCTTAGCTATGGTGAGAAGGAAAAAGCTTCTGTCAAGATATTTTAAATATGTTAATTTAATTAATCTAAAGTTACAGTTAGAGCAGCAGGTTGAAAATGTATTGCTTGCTTTATATTGTAAGTTCATTTTTTTTTTTCCTGCTGATATGACAAATTACAATTCCTTTTGGCTCAATCCAGCACGTTGTATACAAATGTGTGTGTATAAAATTGTGCCAGTGTGCACAATACTTTTGTCCAATAAGGACACTGTTCACACCTGTTCAGCTCCTAACTCATCACAATGCCTCTATCGAACAGAATCTAAGTCACCATGTGCTTTAGGAGTCATTACATATGGTGTTCCTCCAGGCTCCATGTTAGGCCCACCACCATCTTCTCTTGAAATCCTCTATTTTGGCCATATTGTTTATTCAATTTTTTTATTACTATGCTGATGAACCTGTATACTAGGATGTTTAATTACCAATGCGAATGTGTGCAGACGGGGTACAGTCTCCTGCTTTTTACTACTGGAATTCTGTTGCTGTAATTTACAACTGATCTGTGTTGGTATCAGAACATTTTTATGAGCTTGACTGGAAGTACTTGAGCACGGAATGGAATGTGATACCCAATGTCTGTATATGTGGATCTCCAATATCAAGACAAAAAATATTGTGTCTGGTCATATGTGCACTTTCATTACCTCGCTTCTGTCAGCAACGTGCAATGAGGTCTCCGTCTGGATAGGCAGTGGAAAAGACTTTGAGGCACAGCAACTTAATGACTATGGGAGTCTCTACCCACAGGTACGGGTGGAGGGGGGAGATGGAGTCTTTCTTGCACTTGATTGCCGACATGGCGAGTTTTTATGACAGGCGGGAACAGAAGGGCTCGCTGGCCAAAAGGATAAATAATAAACAATTATAATTATAATCAGTCTGGGCGCAGGAGGAGTGATGCTCCAGGCTGTCTCCTGGTAGCTGATGAGCCTGTGTGCCGATCCCCTCTGCAAGACAAACAAACATTTAGAAAACTCTCTGCCCACGGACTGGACCAGTCAGCTCTGCCCGGGAGCCGATTAGGTTGATTCAAGGCAGCTGTGCGGCCGCGGAAAGAAGCCACGCTGTCGTCTGCAGCTGCGGCTTAACCATGCCCCTTGGTCCACCACAATGATGTATCGCATGAAGCCCAATGGAAATGATTGATAACTAGACTGCTATGCATCACAAGAGAAGAGAGAACAACACAGGCTAAAGGCTACCACATTATCCAATGTATGCCTGCAGCTATTTTTCATATTATAATTTATCTATTATTTATCTATTATTTTATTTTTAACCTATGTAACACAACAATATTTTTTCTTGTGCATATTATCACATTTCTATATCTTACAAATCAGTTGTATATCTTTGGCGAATTGTATATGTTTTATATCATATTTCATTCCATTATTACTTTTTATTCTCCCTTTTTTCCCAGACTGAAAAGCTTTTTATTTTTTAATGCTTATAGGCTATACAGAAGTGCACCAAACCTCGCCAGAAGAAATTTGTCCAATATGTAAATACACCTGGTGAAAATATATATACTCTCCAGTCATAATGTCCATTTACACAAAAAAGCACCTTAGTCCCAAATGTTATTTTTATTATTACCATGTTGGCACTCTGTGTATTTTTAAGACTTGGATTGAGTGGTGAAGAGTGAAAAACTTCTAAAGCTCTTTTGAAGGCTATGGGAACCTTCTGCTGCCAATCTTTGCACCAAAGGACCTTGTCTGCCTCGTCCTCAAAAACAGCCCAGATCAACTGTTACGCTGCTGCAGTCAATATAATAATATTTGCAATTCCACCAACTATATTTGGAGTCATGGCTGCATCTGCAGGTATCAACTTTTACACACCATAGAATGCTATAGAATTAGATGTAAATGCTTTGATGTTATTTTGTATTTTAATGTAAGCCATTTTAATATTTTTATAGGTTTTTTTGATTTAAGTTCTTAAAATGAGTTAGTGAAATGTTTTCTTATTTTGTCGCTTTTAACTTTTCCACACTGAAATGATCATTCATATAGAAAGTCCATTATGGAAACTGTGATGGAAACTAAGGATTTATCTAACACCCCCTTGACTCTTCTGCTTCCTTTCTAGTCCTTGAGAGATTCCCCATTAAACTCAGCTGACACTTCAACAATACTTTCACTCACATACTGATGGAAGTATTCAGACCTTTTACCGGATTAAAAGTACAAAGGCTCTGAAACAAAATTACTCTCATAAAATGGGGATGGTTGATTTACGTGTTGCTCGTTGATTGCTCTGACTCACAACAGGTTTACAGCCACCCTGATCCCAGGCCAAATTACTTAGTCCCAAGGGCAAACACTGTTTGACTATTTGCCATCTTTATCCGTCTCAAGACTTCTTCTATCTGTGCCTCAGATTGGAACCAGACCTCCTATGGTTCTCTATCTCCTTTTGAAAGTGGACAGGCAGCTATGATTCTGCCCCTCACCCTGAACTACCTCACCCCCTCCTACATCTCCATCATCGGTATCGGAGCTGTGGCTGCCGCTGTGATGTCATCAGCTGACTCAATCTTACTGTCTGCAGCCTCCATATTCACCTCAAACATCTACAAAAACATCCTGAGGAACCGGGTGAGGAAAAATGTAGTTGTTCTCCAAGACTATAACCTGCACTGAGAAATAGGGGGGTGGTAGCTCAGGAGGTAGAGCTGGTGGTCTAGTAATCTAAAGGTTGCTGGTTTGATCCCAGGCTCATGCTGTAGTGTCCTTGAGCAATACACTTAACCCCTAATTGCTCCTGATGGCTGCGTCCGTCGGTGTTTGAATAATTGTAAGTTGCTTTGGATAAAAGTGAAAAAAACTGCTTAATGTAAAAATATTTTGAACTTTTTTCTTCAAATATGTCGTACATTTATTATTTTTCTCCTTTTTATTCTATTATCCTATTTGTTTGGTGAGCTGCTATAACACTATGCTACTAACACTTCGCCAATCGATCTATCTATCTATCTATCTATCTAAAAAGTGGATAAACAAGAAATTCCATCCATACAAAAATATCAATCAATATCCAGAGTGTCACTGGAAGCTCTTTTTGTCAAGTAAGCGAAAATTTACCTCAACAAGAAATCAGGAAGTGATGTGATAAATGCATCAGGAATTCAAGCTCTGTAAGAAAATGAAGGTGCAGAACCATTGGTGGCCACAATGTCCTGTCGGATCTGCTGTGTGGTAGTAACACCTGGTGCCACAGCATGGGGTCACCACAGCAGAGGATTAAGAGGAAGGGACAAGAAGACTATTACAAGAGTCTATTACTTCATCATGTCTTGGTTTTCCTCTCATTTCAGGCATCCCAGAGGGAGCTGCAGTGGGTGATCCGTGCTGGGGTGGTCGTGGTTGGTGTCGTTGGTACATCACTGACCACTTTCAAGAATAGCATCTTGGAGTTCTGGCTCATTGGTGTAACTGTTTTATATGTCTTCTTGTTTCCTCAACTGGTTTGCGTTATTTTCTTTGACCAAACTAATGGATATGGGGCACTTATGGGATTTGTGGTGAGTTTGTTGTTGAAAGCCTTGTGCGGAGAACCGATGCTTGGAGTGCCGGCTACCATCCACCTCCCAGGAGACAGACTGGAGGATGGTGTTCACATCCAAAACTTTCCTGTAAATACTGTGTGTGTGCTGTCTTCCATAGCCTCCATCTTTCTATTCTCCTTCCTGGCTGCACTGCTCTTCAGCAAGGGCCACGTCCCTGAGAGATGGGACATGTTACATTTACATTTTAGTCATTTAGCAGACGCTTTTATCCAAAGCGACTTACAATTGTTCAAACACCGACGGACGCAGCCATCAGGAGCAATTAGGGGTTAAGTGTCTTGCTCAAGGACACTACAGCATGCTAGCAGGAGGAGCCTGGGATCGAACCAGCAACCTTTAGATCACTAGACCACCAGCTCTACCGCCTGACCTACCATCCCCAGAGTTCAGAGCCAAAGTCCAAGACCCGCCACCAGTAGAAGGTTGCGCTATGGAAGAAAATAGGAAATTGTATGAAAACGATCCCCAACATGAGCCTTCAGAGCCAATGATGGACAGCCGCTGTTAATAGACAATTGACTTAATGTAATGTTAAGAGCCCTGAGGATGATGGACAGCCACTGTTGATATAGAAGGTTTCTGGATTCTCATTGCCGGAAGGGTCCTCTAGCCGTGTTCCTTATTCAAGTAGCTATTTCTGTATATTTGGCGATTTTATCTGTTTTACTTTTTTGTTTACTCATCTGTAGACACGCATAAATAACAAACCACTACTTCCCGTAACTACACACCATCACTCCTACTTGTCAAGTCAATTCTTCAGCAGCCAAACTGTTAGTTAGGTAAGGATTTCCAGTACTATTTCTTCCTCTGTACATTCCTGAAACTCACTGCCAACATCAAGTTCAAAAACATGAACGGATGAAGATATTATTTTTATGCAATGCCATTTTGTATTTTGATATTAAAAATGGGTTGCATTCATCCTGGGTCTTCTTATGTTGTGTTTTTTGTTGGATTTCTTGTTGAACATCTCAGTAACTTGAGCGGAAACATGTTCAGCAAGAGAGACCTCAGTAGTAGTAGAACCTGTAACCTCAGCAGTGTTAACGTGTGCTGCCGTGTGGAATTCAGAAGGATTAACAGAGTCATGAGAAAGTAAGAGTAGAGCAACATAAAGGTGTGGTTGATCAGAAAGCTGACCTGTCATAGTGAAGATTCCCACCAGCTGGCTGATCCTACTGTTGCCCAGCAGGGTCATCTCCTTTTGGTCAGCCGATCTCTTCTTCTTCTCTTTTTTTGGATTGGAAGGAAGCCCAGACGCCGGTTACCAGGACCAGCAGGTAGAAGAAGACCATCGCTATCGCTTTTGGGATGTTCAGAGCCATGATGGACTAGCTGATGGATGACTGACTGACTGACTCCAGCGAAACTCACAGTGTCTCAAGCAAAAAGGGATAGAGACTCATGAGATGGAGGTGGAGAAGAGTAAAGGGGGATAGAGGGTAATGGGTAGGAAAGAGAGTGAGGAAGTTTCCCCGTTTCGCACCGTGTTTCTCGTTTCGTTCAATAAGGAAACTGAGCGGCCCAGAAATCAACTACCACGATGCCCACTTGTGCTTATATAAAAAAGAGCCTGACAAAAAGGGCCCCATGGACATCCTGGGGCAAAGAGGCAGGTGCTCGGGCATCCTCCGTCACACCCTCTGCATGTGCCTGTGTAGCACTGAGCAACAGAAAAATGTAAACAGACTACAGTGCGCAGAAGTTCAGCAAACACATCTTTCTTATCTACAAAAGCTGCAAAAGTGCAGTTGTTTTTTCTTCTTTTAGAGAAAATATACCGATAACAGATTCAACAGACCGTTCCACATCAGCAAAGTTACTCAACAGCACTCCTCTGTATAGTCCTCGTATCAAACCCGCCACATATTAGATAAACAGTTGTGATTGGCCCGACTTTCCAGGTCGGCTGGAAATCTGGTTGAACAGGAGGGGGCCAGACATATTCTGCAGAAAAAATGATACATGAGCCGCCAATTGGTCTGGTTCCCAGGCTATGGAGGTTCATTGCGCAGAAAAAATGGCTGGAGAATCTGATAATTCCCAGTGATATAAATGTGTTAATTTAGATCATGTAGTGATAATAATGTAATGATGATAATATCTAATGTATGTGACCCACCACAACAAAACCTGCTATCTCGCACAATTTTAACATCCCCAGGAGCTGCCAAATAAGTTGAAAAAAGCTTACTAGTAAGAAAATTAGATCTTTCCAGATTCCTTTGTGTTTTTATTATTTCTCAGTGTATTTTCAAACCGAGTTTGATTTATACATAGTATAAAAATGTTAAACCGCGGAGTTAAATATTACCATTAGATTACATAGGGAAACACAGTTCACTTACAGCGACGGTGAACATTGCTGAACAACGCCGATCGATGGTTTCCTTTAAAGCGACCATCCAGGTGAAGATCAATTCCTCCATATTCCATGTGATGTGAAGTCACAATGGGAACACCGGGTGGGGCGTCTATTCGGCTGCGCTGGGGCGGGCCTCCGCCTTGCGCGGGCGTTGGTGTGCATGGGATTCCTGCCGGCTCGCCTGCGGGGCGGGGGGTCTGGTTGGGGCGTCGGTCTGTCGCCGTGGGGCCGGGATCCGGGCCTGCAGTCCTTGCCTGGGGCCCGTGGCCCAGGTTCTGTGCCTGCGGCTGCATCTTGTACCTGCACCTGGAGGTTGGTTGTATGTGTGTGCCCCTGGGGTGCGCAGGGCAGGGTGCTCGGCGCTTTCCTGCAACCTTTAAAGTATACTTCTTTTACACACACACAGAGACATCATTGTGGAGGGGGCGTGTACCAACGTATACCAACGAAGAAGTCATGCTGACTTCACTTCCGTAAACAAGACGAGGATGCGGTTTTACTAGTCTGTGAAAACTTTCGTCTTCGTGTTAAGATAAGATAAGATAAGATAAGATAAGATAAGATAAGATAAACCTTTATTAGTCCCACAACCGGGAAATTTACATTGTTCCAGCAACAATAAGGGGACAGCAGAAAATAGAGAGCATATCAATGTACACACTATAAACAATATACGTCTACTGGATGTACTGTTGATTATACAGTCTGCCAGCTGCAGGAAGGAAGGACCTGCCTTAGCGCTCCTTCCCACACTTTGGGTGAAGCAGCCTATCGCTGAAGGAGCTCTCCAGTGCCATCAGAGTCTTATGCATGGGGTGGGATTCGTTCTCCATCATGGATGACAGCTTAGCCATCATCCCCCTTTCTCCCACCACCTGCACTGGGTCAAGGGGGCACCCCAGGACAGAGCTGGCCTTCTTGAGCAGTTTGTCAAGTCTCTTCCTGTCAGCTGTGGTGACGCTGTTCCCCAGCAGACCACTCCATAAAAAATGGCTGATGCCACCACGGTGTTAAAGAAGGTCATCAGGAGAGCCCCCCTGCAATCCAAAGTCTTCTACATTACAAGTCTTCTAAGATAGAGTCTGCTCTGACCCTTCTTATAATGTGCATGTATGTGATTAGTCCAGTCCAGTTTATTGTTCAGGTGAACACCCAGGTACTTGTAAGATCCCACTATGTCAATATCCATTCCCTGGATGTTCACTGGTGTCGGGGGGCATTGTCTGCACCTGCGGAAATCCACCACCAGCTCTTTGGTTTTCAGCGCGTTGATGTGGAGGTGGTTCCGCTGACGCCAGTCCACAAAGTCCATGGTGAGTTCTCTTTACTCTCTGTCGTCCTCATCTTTGATGAGGCCAACGATTGCAGAGTCGTCAGAGAACTTCTGCAGGTGACAGCTGGTTGAGTTGTACATGAAGTCTGCAGTGTAGAGGGTGAAGAGGAAAGGTGCCAAGACCGTTCCTCGAGGGGCCCCCGTGCTGCAGATGAATATGTCAGATTCGCAGTTTTGAGAACTCACGTACTATAGCCGGTCTGTGAGATAGTCCAGGATCCAGGAAGACAGGTGATGGTCCACTCCTGTGTGCGGCAGCTTGACCCTCAGGAGCACAGGCTGAATGGTGTTGAAAACACTTGAGAAATCAAAGAACATGATCCTCACAGTGCTCCCAGGCTTTTCCAGGTGAGAGAGAGCTCGATGTAGCAGGAAGATGAGGGCATCGTCCACCCCGATGCCAGGCTGGTAGGCAAACTGGAGTGGGTCCATTGATGATCTCACCAGGGGGCGGAGATGCACAAGGACCAGCCTCTCCAGGGTCTTTTTGCTGAGATCATTGGGGTGCGGGATTTTCAGCACCGGTACCACGCAGGATGTCTTCCACAGCTGTGGCTGTGAACAGGCGCTTCACTATCCCACAGAGCTGGTCTGCACACGTCTTCAGGATCCTGGCACTGATGCCGTCCGGACCTGCAGCCTTTCTCTCCTTCATCTTCCTAAGCTCTTCCCTCACCTGGATGGTAGTGAAGGACAGATTGGAGCAGGGGGGCTGAGTGGAGGGTGTGAATGGGGGGAGGTTGTCTCTGGTAGGAGAAGCAGTGGGGGGTGGCTGTGAGCTGAGTATTGAAGGAAGGCGGGTGGGGCAGAACACCTGAGGTGCAGACGACGGAGATAGCAGCAGAGGTGAATAGGCTGGAGGAGGGGTAGGTGACTGATCAAATCTATTGAAAAACAAATTGAGATCATTCACCCACCTCTGATCCCCCACAGCCTGGGGGTCTGGTTCGTTGTGGCCGAGATGGTTTTGAGGCCCCTCCAGACTCCTCTGGTGTTCTTTTGCTGCAACTGGTCCTCCATCTTTCTTCTGTAATTGTCCTTTCCCTCTCTGATCTTCCTCCTCAGCTGTTTCTGTATCACCTTCAGTCCTTGTCTCCTGATTTAAAGGCCATTTTCTTTGCCTTCGTAATCCAGGGTTTGCTGTTGGGAAAACACCGTACAGTCCTGGTGGGTACAGTGTTTTCCACACAGAAGTTAATGTAATCCGTGATACAGTGAGTCAGTGAGACCGTCGATGTCCTCCCCATGAGGAGCACAGAGTTCTTCCCACTCTGTAGAGTCAAAGCAGTGCTGCAGAGCCTCTTCAGTCTCTTTAGACCACCTTTTCACTGTGCGGGTCACAGCTGGTTTCCTGAGCACGAGAGGTTTGTACACAGTCAGGAGATGAACCAGGTTGTGATCTGATCTTCCCAGTGGGTTTTATTCCTCCTTGGTGTTGGCATATAACAAGTCCAGTGTTTTGTTGTCCCTGGTGTGGCATGTCACATACTGGGAGAAAGTGAGTGGAGGACGGAGAGGCATGGTTGAAATCCCCAGAGATGAGAAGGAGGGCATGTGGGTGCTGTGTCTGCAGCCTGCTCACAGCTGACTACAGGACATCAGCGGCTGCTTCGGCTTTAGCAGAGGGGGAGAGATACGCAGCGATCACAACGACGTGCGAAAATTTTGTCGGGAGATAGTTCGGCCTCATGCTAACAGCTAACAGCTCGATGTCCTTACAATAATGTTCTTCCTTGATAGTGATGTGCCAGGAGTTACACCATCTATCATTCACAAACACAGCCAGCCCGCCTCCTTTCCTCTTACCGCTCTCCACTGTCCTGTCCTCACACAGCAGATGAAATCCGTCCAGGAAAACAGCCGCATCCAGAGTTAGAATGGTTAGCCATGTCTCGGTAAACATCATGATGCTGCACTCACGATATTCCCTCTGGTGCCGGTCAGCGCCGTTAACTCGTCCATCTTGTTGTGTTGTTGTCAATTATGAGAAGCGGATGGCAGAAGATCTGAATCATATCATGGACCTTAATCTGACCAGTGCGATAGATCCAAGTCAGTGTACGCACTGCATAATGGACTTCATTTTTCACGATGACAGTCAGTTCTCCAACAGCGACGCAGAGAAGGACAGCATGTGAAACTGATACTGGCGTTATCTTGGACTTGGAGAGATTTTCAAACAAGGTATTTCAACCTGAGGCCCAAAACAGGCTCTCAGAGTGGAGCTGGGGTCGGGTGGGGTTAGCCCACATAATAACTCCAAGAAATTTGAAGATATTTGGCATACGCACATTTAAATATTAAATGACACACTAAGGATGATATACAGAGACTCACATTTGTGATAGAATCTACATTTTGTTGTGTTGTCCGGACTTTCAAACTCCTAGATTATTCCACTTTTATAAAACATGTATATTCTTACTGTTAAATAAAAGCCATTTTGAAAACAAAAGATGTTGTGTGTCGATGATGCCGTTCAACATTCCCTGAAAACACAAGAGCAATGCAGAGATGGCCCCATTCAGCAGGGTGTCAAGTCCCCATTCAGCATGGTGTCAAGTCCCCATTCAGCAGGGTGTCAAGTGGCCATGCAGCTGTGTTGGTTCTCCAACCATTTGCATTCTGGTAGTTGGTTGAATAAAGCCAAGTGTGGTTGAAAACTTTAAAGGTGATTATTTCACAATCACAGTTTGCCACATCCTTGTCATTAACAAGTCATAGCTTTAAATAAATTTGCTTGATTTGCTCACTGTCAAATGATGTGAAAACAAGTCAAAAGCCACCAAATGTAGCTAAAGTCTGCAGTGGGTGACATATATATATATATATATATATATATATATATATATATATATATATATATATATATATACTGTATATACAGAAAATTATGCCCCCTGACCAAATTATACATGCCAGTGGGGGCATTGACAGTTATTTTAGCAATTTTGAAACTGTCAATTTTACTTGAAACTCTATCCCACATGAAATCAACCATGCGCAGCCTTGATATCCCCACCACATTTCTCAAAGAGGTGATTTAGCAGCTTACAGGGGGGAAAATTCCTTTGTGCATCCTTTAACACTGTAGATCACAGCATTTTAATTTACTGTCTTAACACATGGGTTGGCATCAAGGACACTGCACACGGCTGGTTTTATTCCTTCCTTTCAGAAAGAACCTTCACGGTCTCCATAGGTAGCAACTCATCCTCTACAGCTGACATTACCTGTGGTGTACCACAAGGTTCTATTTTAGGTCCAATTTTATTTTTCATCTATGTGCTGCCTCTTGGCCAAATTATCCAAAGACACAAAGTCTCTTTTCATTGCTCTCTCTCTCTTAAAGTCTGCACCTCTGTAACTTTCGGTTTCGATATTGTACAACTTTGTACGTTTTCACACATTGTGTGTGCCGACCTTCCAGTGGGGTTTTTTTTAATCGGGGGGGGGGGGGGGGTGTGTGTGCTATAATGTTAAGACAGAACCGCATCTCACTGGTCATACCTTGGTATCAGACCAGAGTGCACCATTGCTGTACCTGTTGTAATAGATCTACGTAAATACTATATGAACTTTACTGACTTTGTTTGTTCTTTCCTCAGTTGTACAGGCAGTAAATTACAGGCTGTCAACAGAGGTACTCCGGCTCAGACACACACACACACACGCACACACACTGTCACAAACATACCATTTGTGTTTTCTCTCTAAAAAAAAAGTGCCCAGGAGTGTCTGTTTACGACACACTAGTGCCCTCTTGTTGCACTTTTTCTGCAAGTGCAACTTCAACAAAACGCTCACCATCCTGCACAGTGGTTACAGTAATAGGTGCATTCCCTAAAAAGATTACAGTGCACTACGAAGTGCACTTCATAGGGTATCTTGCCATGTCGAGTGAGGTTCCAAACCTTAATGCCACTAACTGTATTATATATGTACAACAACTACCATTTCCTAAATCGCACTCATTAAGTTAAATCCGTTCACATTCATTCTGTTTTTACATTCGAATTACAGACAGTCTTCCATATTTATTATATATGAACCATTTCTACCGAATTGATTCAAATTACCGTCCAACATTACAAAACATTTAAAGACAATAAAGTGTTCTTACCTTAGATATTAGATATCGATGAATCTATGACAAGCTATCTATAGCTTATTATAGATTAATTGTTTGTTTCACTCCCCATACAGTAGATAATATTCATATTTATACATATTATATTATAGCCTATATATCAGGTTACAGTCGTCAGCTCCGTTGTATTTACTAGTTGTTATGTCATACAATGTACGTCACGCTTGGTATCTGTATTTCATGACAGCATAATGCATTCTGGATGACATCACACAGTGTTTGTTTTGAATGGGGCGGGGATGACGTCACAGGGTGTCCTGGAGAGGGTGGTGATGAAGTCGTGTCTGGATGGGGGCGAGGCAGGGTGCAGCAGACGTAGTGGCGCCGCACAGGGAACCTGTGGATGTTTTTTCTTTCTTCCAGCACCAGGTGGCAGCTGCCATGGGATCCCCTCAACTTGTCCACTGTCACTGGGAGCTCCACTTTGGGAGAGACCTGCTCTCTGCTCCTGTTTCAACTGGGTAAGTGGAAGTGGGTATTCACAACTTCAACTTCAGTAAAAGTACAAATACCCTGACACAAAAGTAAGAACTACAGACAGACAGACAAACAGATATATATATATATATATATATATATATATATATATGTATATACTTTAGATAGATAGATGTGGATGCTTTGGTTTAAAAATATATATATATTTAACTGATTTAGAATTGTGTATATATATATATGTGTGTGTCTTTGTGTGTGTAGGTGTGTAAGTGTGTAGGTGTGTGTGTGTGTGTGTGTGTGTGTGTGTGTGTGTGTGTGTGTGTGTGTGTGTGTGTGTGTGTGTGCGTGTGTGTGTGTGTGTGTGTGTGTGTGTGTGTGTATGTGTGTTGGGCTGAACGCACCACCCTCTGCAGTGCCCGCATGTCCTGTGCTGTAGTTCCCAAACCAGGCAGTGGGTGCCTGTCAGGAATCTCTCCACTGCTCCAGAGTAGAAGGACCCAGCCTCTCGTAGCACTTCATGACCGTTGAGGTAAGGGCCCCCTGATGGCAGTTATTCAGGCAGGCAGGAGAGGTGTTTTTCGGCACAAGGATGATGGTGGACTTCTTGAAGCAGGACGGGACCACCGCCTCAGCCAGGGAGGTGTTGAGTACCGGGGCTAGCTGGTTAGCACAGGTCGTTTCCTTCTCTTACCCAGATGCACCACAGTGCGCCACAGGAAATCATTCTTGCCTGTGGTCATCAATCTCTACAACGCCTCCCTCAGAGAGTCAGGCACCCCCTCTTTGTAATCTGACCTTAAAACACGGATATCCACTTCTGCACTTTCTTCTTCTTGCACATTTTTAACTGTACATTTTACCTTTACCATGTGTATATAGATACTGTATGTTTATATATTTATTTATATATAAATATGTTTCTTATTAATTATTATATGTTGTATGTTAATATGTTGTATGTAAATATGTTGTATATAGATCAGAGTTGTAATGAAAATATTTCCCCCTGGCATTATTAAAGTATTTCTGATTCTGATTCTGATTCTGTCTTCAGTACTCACACAAATATGCCATCTGGACCCGCAGCTTTCCTGGTGTTCACACGCATCAGGGCCCCCCTGACGTCATGCTCAAACACTGAGGTGCGCGTGGTCCGGCAACAGCGGGTTCAGCCATGTCTCCGTCACGCAGAGGACACAACAGTTTCTTGTATCCCGTTGGAATATAATCCTCGCTCGAAGGTCATCCATCTTGTTCTCCAGGGACTGGACATTGGCAAGGACGATGCATGCAGAGGTGGACAGTAAGGGTGCATCCTCATTCTGATCCGAATACGGCCTCGTTTACCGCAGTGCTTCCTCCATCGGCCCACCCATGGAACCGCGACTTTGTTGTTGTTGTTTTCCATGTTGAGAGTGTAGGCGGCGAGACCCTGAATTTGTGGCAAGCCGCCTTAAAGTTGTCTGAGTGGAGAACTCTGGACTGGCAGGCCAAAGGTATGAGGAGGCACTAGGAGTGTGGGGCCTTAGGGACTTGCAATACCAACTAAAAAGGTTTTAAGCCTAGTGCTTTAAAAAAAAAAAAAAAATGGGGGGCATATCACAGATGAACTGGGAAGCTGTTGCAACACGGGAGCATAAAAACTGAAGGCTGCTCTGCCAGCTTCAGTATTAACTCTTGGAATGTGTAAAAGGCCGGAGGATCTGAGAGACCTGACTGACTCAAAGCTGACCAGCATTTTGGAAATATTATTTGGTGCCAGGTCAGTGGGAGCTTTGTAAACCATAAATGTCAGTATTAGTGCATAAGTAGTAGTGTAATTTTTTGGGAACTGTCTTTTCAAGAATTTATTGGGAAATTGAAGGTTATCATAGGGTTAGGGAGGTCAATCTTTTACCGCTCTGTAAAAAGTACACTATCTAGGACAGTACAAGGAATGCTTGGATCATTTGCTCACTGTTCCATGATTGACAAACTCATATGCGTTCCTTGCTGATGTCCTGAAGTGTAAACTTGGTTAACATTTCTAATTACAGTAATATTTTGTCAGTTTTAATTGCTGGGGTCAATTTGATCCTAATATAAAAGACGTCTGTTTATTTTAACATAATATCTGGGTTAATTTTGAGAGCATACCATAAAAGTGTTAAGGGTCACTGTCTTGAAACTATGTGTTCTTCTGCTCCTGGATCTCAGTGCCGTCTTTGACACTGTTGACCATCAGATTTTATTAGGGAGATTACAAAAAATTATGAGAAAAAACTTCATTACAGAAACAGCTGAATAAATACACATAGATTGTGGAAATCTCCTGCATCCTCCTTTGGTTAATGGGGCGAACACACCACTGCCGTCCCTGCTTCTACCTCGGACCCACGGAGATGAGCCGGTACCGCCTTCCTCCTGGTGATAGGCGCAATTTATTTAAAGATTATTATTCATTCCAGTGATAAAACACGTTGCATTTCTTATTCCAGTGATAAAACATGTTGCATTTATTTATTACAGTGATAAAACATGTTGCATTCATTTATTCCAGTAGCAAAACACGTTGCATTTATTTATTCCAGTGATAAAACATGTTGCATCTATTTATTCCAGTAATAAAACATGTATTTATTTATTCCAGCGATAAAACATGTCGTATTTATTTATTCCAGTGATAAAACGCGTTGTATTTATTTATTCCAACGATAAAACATGTTTTATTTATTTATTCCAGTGATAAAACATGTTGTATTTATTTATTCCAGTGATAAAACATGTTGCATTTATTTATTCCAGGAATAAAACATGTTGTATTCATTTATTCCAGTAGCAAAACACGTTGCATTTATTTATTCCAGTAATAAAACATGTTGCATCTATTTATTCCAGTAATAAAACATGTATTTATTTATCCCAGCGATAAAACATGTTGTATTTATTTATTCCAGTGATAAAACATGTTGTATTTATTTATTCCAGTGATAACACGTGTTGCATTTATTTATTCCAGTGATAAAACATGTTGCATTTATTTATTCCAGTGATAAAACATGTTGCATCTATTTATTCCAGTAATAAAACATGTATTTATTTATCCCAGCGATAAAACATGTTGTATTTATTTATTCCAGTGATAAAACATGTTGTATTTATTTATTCCAGTGATAAAACGTGTTGTATTTATTTATTCCAATGATAAAACATGTTTTATTTATTTATTCCAGTGATAAAACATATTTAATTTATTTATTCCAGGAATAAAACATGTTGTATTCATTTATTCCAGTAGCAAAACACGTTGCATTTATTTATTCCAGTGATAAAACATGTTGCATCTATTTATTCCAGGAATAAAACATGTTGTATTCATTTATTCCAGTAGCAAAACACGTTGCATTTATTTATTCCAGTGATAAAACATGTTGCATTTATTTATTCCAGGAATAAAACATGTTGTATTCATTTATTCCAGTAGCAAAACACGTTGCATTTATTTCCTCCAGTGATAAAACATGTTGCATTTATTTCCTCCAGTAATAAAGCGCGTTGTATTTAAGCCAGAAGCTGATGTGTGACGTTTCAAGTCTTGAGAAGCTGCTTACGCGACGGAGTGAAAACGGACCCGGATGAAGTTGACGACCCGTCAAATGACGCGACGCATTCGTGAGGCTGACGGTGACGCTTCTGGTGTGGCCCAGAAATAAAGCAAGGCAAGGCAAGGTTTTTTTTTATAGCACATTTCAACAACAAGGCAATTCAAAGTACTTCTCTTAAAACATCAAATGCATGAAGACAACGTGCAAAGAAACACATTATTAAAAGACATAGAATGCATAAAGTTAAAAAAATAGAATGCATGAAGTTAAAAAAATAGAATGCATGAAGTTAAAAAAATAGAATGCATGAAGTTAAAAAAATAGAATGCATGAAGTTAAACAAATAGAATGCATGAAGTTAAAAAAATAGAATGCATGAAGTTAAACAAATAGAATACATAGAATGCATGCAATGCAATGCAAGTTATAGTTCAGTGTAAGAAATGAATCAAAGAAACTAATCTTTTTTAATTAATTTTTGTTAACGAGTATTTTGCCTATTCCCAATATAGTGTTTTTACCTTGTCAAGACGATATCCTAGCCCCGGAGAACCGGTCTGGAGATCTTTCAGTTATCTGATATCGCTGTTGCAGATCAGCCAAGGCCGTCATGATACAATGTGCATGAAGCCACAAGTATTCACATTTCAGCAACAAGTCAATTCAAAGTGCTTTAAATTAAACATCAGAAGCCTCAAGACAAAGTGCAAAAGAAACAAATTGTAAAAGGAAAGACCACATTATAAAGTTAAGAAATAGAATGCATAGAATGCATAATATCAAGCCATAAAAGTGACAGTGCAGTGAAAAAACATAATACTTGGTTTGGTAAAAGGCAGCAGCAAACAGAAAAGTCTTCAGCCTTGATTTTAAAGAGGTGAGAGTTGCAGCAGACCTGCAGTTTCCTGGGACTTTGTTCACGATATGTGCTGCATAAAAACAAAACGCTGCTTCTCCATGTTTGTTTTTCTCTCTGGGAAACAACAAGTAGACCTGTCCCAGACGACCTGAGAGGTCTGCATGCTTCATAACGTCGCAGAAGTTCAGAAATGTATTTTGGCCCTAAACCATTTTTTTGCTTTATAAGCCAACAGTAGTATTTTGAAATACATTATTTTTGACGTACAAGAAGTCAGTGTAAAGATCTGAGAACTGGAGTGATTTGATCCACTTTCTTGGTCTTAGTGAGGACTCGAGCAGCAGCTTTCTGAATCAAGTGCAGCTGTTTGATTGATCTTTTAGGGAGACCTGTAACGACACCGTTACAGTAGTCTAGTCTCGGTTTGATATAGGCCTATATCGAGGTGTCTAGACTGTTCTTTTTTTCGAGCGGCTTGACGAAGACTGTTTTCAGGGCCTGTGGGAGGAAACCTGAGAGAAGAGACGTGTTGACAATTTGTAGAAGATTTGAGGCCATGCAATTTGATCGGATCAAAATGTGTCACGGTATTTGATTTGATTTTTAGTGGACACAGGGACAGCACATATCCTGTACCTGAAACGGCGGCGCTGACTGCATGTCTAACCTTAAAAATGTTCGGATCCTTGAAGATAATTAAGTCCAGGGTGTGGCCCTTGCTGTGTGTTGCCTCCGTCACATGCTGAGTCAGTCCATAATTATCAAGAACACAAGACAGTTCTTTGGCCCCTCGTCATTGGGTTTTGTCAACATGGATGTTAAAATCAGCCACAATAACTAGACGGTCAAAGTCAATACAGATCATAGACAGCAGTTCAGCAAGGTCATCCAAAAAAGGTTGCACAGTATTTAGGTGAACTGTAAGTATTATGGAACATAGATCGAGAGGAGGAATTCACCTGAAAAGTCACATATTAAAGAGAAGAAAAATTTCCCTAAGATATATGCCTTCCTTTGAGGCAATAATTAAACAGAATGGCAACTCCACCTCCTTTCTTATGCACTTTTGCTTCACTCATAAAACTGCGGGTGGTAGGGGTCGACTCGACAAGAACAGCTGCACCATTATCTTGGTGTAACCAAGTTTCAGTTAAAAACATGAAATCAGGGCCGTGCTTGATAATTGAATCATTAATTTAAAATGATTTTCCTGCCAAATACCGAACGTTTAATAAAGCTAGATCTAGTGTGTTAAAAGCAATATCTGCTCAATTTATTGGGACAGGCTGTGGCTGACGAGGAATGGATGCTGTTGTTGTTAAACTAGCTGAATGGGTTGGGTGCCCCCTGTTTCTTCGCAGATTCACCATTATTTCTCTATTTCTTTTCAAGACAGGAATAGAGGAAGAGTCATGAGTGTCATCAACCTTGCAGCCTGGACCCAACAGATATCAGTGAGAGCGTCCTGTATTTTGTACACAAATTAGTGGACGTGCTGTGATTTTATTAGACAGGGGAGACAGAGGATTGATTCTGATGGCCTTGTGGGGCGGGGGGGGGGCATCATAACTGTGACAATGGTGACAATGGTGAAGGTGGACGCCGAGGGGGGTTAGAGGAAAGAAAGTAGGAGTAGGGCTGGGGAAGTGCTGGGGGGTTAGTTCGGTCCCAGCAGTGACCTGCTGTTTCAACTGGTCACTGGACCTGGTTGGGGTTTGGGGGGGTGAAGAAGGTGAATCATAGGTGAATAATAATATTATTATTATTATTATTATTATTACTATTAATAATAATATTATTATAATTGTGGTAAAACCCAGGACAATTTGGTAGTGAATGTTGAAAACCAGGACATTTGAGTGTTTTACACATACAGTATCTCGTATTACATTTCACTGCATATATGTATGAAAGTATGTATATGTATGTGACGAATAAACCTCTTGAATCTTGAATCTTGAATCTGCTGGGACTCGGGACACACCGCTCGAAACGGGACAGTCCAGTCCGTCCAGTCCAGACTTCCTGCACGGACATCGGCTGGAGGGAGGACTCACTGAACGAATCCACTGCAAGAACGAGTCATTTGTGAAAGTGAGAGTCACCGGAAAACGTCTGTCGGTGAAGGAATCAGTGAACCAATCGTTTAATTGAACGGAATCAGAACATTTGTGTTCCTCAAAGGAATATAAAAGGAATATATTCAGAACTTTTCACCAACATGCATATCAATGTGGGCAGTGGATTTGTTTTCATGTTCTGTCAGCTTATTGAAGTTTGGTAGCATTTTTGAAGTAGACAACCTCGGTATGATGTTGTTTTCTTCAGCCTGGACCTGTGCTTTGATAGGTTGATGTGTATGACTGAGCAGCTTTGTTTTAGAAAAAGGTGGATCCAAACCGGACCAACCGGGCCTCGCTCAAAGAGGCAGAAAACTCGGGCAGAGTGGAGGGTGGGGGGGTGTTGCGATCTCCGCTCTTCTGCGTGTGCCGTTCCCGTGTCTCCAAACAAAACAAATAAAATCAAAGTGCGTGTTTTATCTGACGTGTATTTGTTTTCCTTCTTTTCCTTATTGAACAAAACAAAAAAGTCTCACGTCTCCCTGTTGCTTTCCGTTGCTATGGGACTTAATTTGGTAAAAACAATTGATTTTGTGTGAATATTCTTTACTTGTAAATATTAAACCCTGCACTTCTGTAACGGAGAGACTTTCTCAGTCACTTCCTCAATCAACCGGCCCTTCTCTCCTCTCCTCTGCTCTGTGTGTCTCTGCTGATGGAGGCTCTGAGGGCCGTGCTAAGTTTCACAGAAAACCTGTCAAACTGGGAATACATACCTGATCCTATAAATTACCATAACATATAATTATCATATTTAAAGCTGTTCGTCTACACTGCAGCATGCCGATAAACCTACAGTCTAAACCTCAGATCCTCAAGGCCAACACATTTTAAAAAGGCATCTTAATCTGAGATCCACCTCCTTCTACAAATAATTAAAGGCGTCTGAGAAAGCTTCTGCATTTTCTTACCTCTTCAGTCAGACACAGTGACTTCAGCTGGTCCATCATGGCTCTGAACGTCCCAGGAGTGATAGCCATGGTCTTCTTCTACCTGCTGGTCCTGGGAACCGGCGTCTGGGCTTCCTTCAAATCCAAAAAAGAGAAGAAGAAGAGATCGGCCGACCAAATGGAGATGACCCTGCTGGGCAACCGTAGCATCAACCAGCTGGTGGGAATCTTCACAATGACAGGTCAGTTTTCTGATCAATACGCCTTAATGTTGCTCTTTTCGTACCTACTCAAGGTTCTGTTCATCCTTCTGAATTCCCCATTTCCTAAATACAATATCTTCACCCATCCATGTTTTTAACCTGATGTTGGCAGTGAGTGTGAGTCATGTGCAGAAGAAGTAGTGGAAATCCTTACCTATGTAAGAGTTTGGCTGCTGAAGAATTGACTTGACGTAGAAGTAGTGATGGTGTGTAGCTTTGTGAAGAAGTGATGTATGGTCCAGTTCATCTGGATCCTTCTTTGGGTTTTGACTTAAGCTGTTCTTTATCTGCCATGTTCTGATAACGCTGGAAATTGATTCATTCTGAAGTTGAGTTTTTTGTTTCCTTCTCCTTGTGGGTGGAAGTCAACTGTCTTGATTCTGATGTTCTTGGACACCTCTTTAGAGGAGCCATGGTTGTTAACTCCAGACAGAACAGCCACCCCAGTCCAATAGTTTAGAATAAATAAATTGTTCAACCCTGAAATTACAGTCACCTGACGCTGCAAGCTATACGTAAATCACCTAGGTCTGAGTGTTAGTTGTCATATTTTTTGAAAGGTAACAATGAACAATTCAGAAGGATTTCCAAACTTTTTCACAGGGAATTTTTATTACGTAGTAACTGTAAAAGAGTCCACTAGAGAGTGATCTTGCTTCACGTTCTGATGAAAAGTGTGATGTTTATCTGCATACAGTTTAGAGGTCAGGTCAGCTTCACCTAGGCCTTCACACACTGCAGGCCTTAGTGCTCAATTCAGATTTATTGCTCAGATCCAATGTTTTTGTTTGGCTGTTGACATTATTTTTTAAATGTGGCCAATATCAGATTCCGGTGTGAACGGGTCACGTCCTGAGCTGAGCCTCACCTGCATGTGCAGAAGTATATTTTTTTGTTTTGTTCAATAAGGAAATTTAGAAAAATAAAACATTTGAAACAATGAAACTATAAATGATTTGAAGAGAATACATAATAAAACATACTCTTCCCACAAAGTTCATTTAGTACTCAAATAAAATCTGTATATATTTCAATTTCTTTCTTGAGAAATTCTGGATCTCACTGAATCTTAATACAGGTACTCCTCACTTAACGACCGGGTTCCGTTCAGAGGACCAGGTCGTTAAACAAATTGGTCGATAAGCGAGGACCCGTGTTATTTCACGGGTCTTTGGGGCACGGGCCGTGGCCATTGCGAACCGTAGTGTAGTGAATACTGACAGACAGGGGGAACGAGACTGAGACTGAGAATGGTGATGGGCGATGAGATGCTTGACGCTGAGACGCCGCTCACGCCAGGGTATTGTACGCAGTGCACAATACAGACTGGTTGGAAAGCTGGTCGTGAGTCCGAACCGTCATTAAACAGCCAGGTCGTTAAGTGAGGAGTACCTGTATCACAAAATAAAAATTATGACATCTGTGGTTTAATGCCAATATTAACTACTTTATCGCTTTTACCTGAAACTTTTACATGTTTTTTTCGATATCTTTTGAGTTTAATAGGACTTAAAGAACCGTTTTAGTCAACATTTGTACAAAGAATTATTCAAAGTTTCAAAAAGTTGCTTTTGGAAAACCACCGACTGCTGTGCATTCCGTAACCTATAGATGCTGGGACAGTAATCTAAATTATTATAATAATGTCAAAATATGATTTACAGATCACTGGAAAGTCTGGGCGTGGTACATGCATTTCATTTTTTAAATGTTATATTTTACCTGTTCTGTCAGTGTGCTAGGCATACAACAAAGAGTATTTGTATTTGGAGTTCTCAACCTGCAATGTAACCCTTTATTAATTGTAAAGAGTAGGATGGATGTAGGATGACAACAGCACAGTTTTTGATTATGGAGAACCACCACTAACACCCCTCTTTGGAGAACTATTCATCATGTTTGGGTCTACAAACATCTGATCACTACTCCAAGAGGGGGAGAATCACCACGGGTGAGACAAATAAACATAGAAACAAACAACATTTACACAAAAACATTGGATGACAACATGTATTGAAAAACAGTGAATTGAAAGGTCCAGGAAAACTGGAACTACAACTGGTCACATGGCCACTTCCTGTCATAGTTATGGCAGCAAATGAGGGAGGAGGGTGCTGGGGTACACTCGAAGCAGGTGTAGTGGTTTGTGCGTGTGTGTGTGTGATTGGACCGCCTGTGTGTGTGTGTATGTGTGTGTGTGTGTGTGTGTGTGTGTGTGTGTGTGTGTGTGTGTGTGTGTGTGTGTGTAAGATGTCCACCAGTGAGTGTACATGACTTATCCCCATTGGTACTGATGTAGATGGGCGGCATTATGTTGCAGCGCCTCCAAGCAGCCGAAAGGGGCCCCGAAGCCCCTCGAACTCTGCAGCCTTGTAGACATCCTACGTCTTCAGGAAAGCCCCGAGCACCCTGCCCTGCGGCCACAGAAGACCCTCGGGCCCCTAGAGAAGCCAGAGGGCCGTGGAGCAACCCCCACGCCCAACCCTGAGGAGCATTACCTAGTCTCAGGGAGCACGAGGAGACCCGGCACCCCAGGGCGAACACATACAGCCAACCCCCAGGTGCAGGCCTGGGGGTTATAAATGCATTTCAGTTGTACCTGCTCTCTGCGGACGATCATTCAGCGGTGCCTTTAGAAAATATATATTTTGGTTGTGCGATTACCACCAGCTGTCTACAGACGCGTAAACTTTCACGCTAACTGCGTGTGGACACTATTTGCAATGAGGCTCATTTTCATCGTAAGGGGCCAATTTTGCACCAAATCTATGAATTATACCTCATTTAAATACAATTCTCCAAGTCCAGATGCTGCTGCAGAATAGTTCCAAAAAAACAATGTCTTACCTACACTAACTAATTTCTTGAAACTAACTGGGATCATGTGTTTATACATAACAGTTAAACCATGTCCTGTGTCTACTTTGGCAATTAGACTCTCGCTTTTTCTATTATTACGTTTAGTGGCCACAAAAGCCGAGTAATTGCTTTGTGAATTCACCCCTCAGTGTCCAATGTTAGTCCTTGTGGCTTTAAGTTTAATTTAAGCGTGTTTGTGTATGTGTTATTTGACTGTGTTATTCTCATACTGTCATTCACCACACCATCAACTCCCCCATTTATATTGCCAAACTAATTTCATGGTAGTTTGTGAGTGTATTGACAAACATTATGTTCGCAATGACCTACATTGCAAGACCTCTGCTACAAAGGCTAAGAAGCGTCGTGGAGGGGGAGCAGGCACAGTGTTGGTTGTTGTTGTGCTGTTTCTATGGCCTGCTTCATCAGTTGCTATTCGTCACTCACTGTCCAATGTTGCTGCTTGTGTCTTTAAGTTTAATTTAAGCATGTGTGTTTGTATATGTTTTGTTTTCTGTCTTGTAGCTACGTGTGTCGGAGGGGGCTTCATTAATGGACTAGCAGAGGCAGCCTATACCCCCTCACTGGGACTGGCACAGGTCGCCGTCCTCTCGGCAGGAAGCGTTTCCTGTTTTATTATCTGTAAGTGTAAGGACTCAACACGATAACACACAATAACTCAAATTCCTTAAAATGTTGTAAAGAAAGTCATCTTTTGAAGAGTTACTGTGGTGTGGGGATGGTGTGGTTTAAGCAGCCACACCTGTCTTGGGTCGAGGTAATTTGGCCCAGGATCAAAGGTGGCTGCGCCTGTTGCTCGTCAGTGCATTCAACAAGCAACAGGTAAATCACCCATCCCCACACACTGGGAGAGCCTCTGTCATGACATGTGTCCATCGGCTCCCGACTTGTTAGACCCTGCCACTCTCAACAATAAACTGGTGTGTTTTAAAAATGTCTGCTGGTGTCTGCTTTGCAAGACGAGTGATCTTTAATCACAAATATTCAATGTTCATGGAATGTCTCACAAACAAAATGTCTGTCTTTGTTTCACTGAGGTGGACTTTTCTTTGCCAAGCCAATGAGAGACCGAAGATATGTGACCATGTTGGACCCTTTCCAGATCAAATATGGAAAAGTAATTACAGGACTAATGGCAGTATTATCACTTGTAACTGACCTGGTGTGGATACCATGTACCCTTATTGGGTTAGGTAAGCACTAAAATTACCATTCAAGGTGTTTGTGACTTGGACGTTTGTCTGAAAAGTCAAACGTCTTTATGTCTGTCTCAATAAACTGCTCTGACCTTTCACCTCAACATGCTGTAACGTTTACAGAGAATAGTGCAAAAAACAAAAATGTTGTGTGAACAGTAGTTCACAGTACAGTAGTGGCCACACTGCTTTTAATGACAGGTCAGAGGAGAACATCCAGATTGGTACAAGTTGAACAGGAAGGCGACAGGATCTCACCAGAAGAACTGGGCATTTAAACATTGGTGAAGAGCATCTGAAACACAAAACATTGAGGAGGATGAAGAAGAACCACTCCAGGTTCCATTCCTGAAGCTCAGAACAGATCCATCTATGTTATGGATGTCAGCTGTGGGAAAGGGGAGCCAGCAGTGGAAGCAAACTTGACCAGTGATGTTTGATAAGACAAAGTCCAGATGCTGCTGCATGATAGTTCCCAAAAAACAATGTCTCACCTGCACTTACTAACTTCTTGAAAATAACTGGGATCATGTGTTTATACATAACAGTTAAACCATGTCCTCCGTGTGTGTATGTGTGTGTGTGTGTGTGTGTGTGTGTGTGTGTGTGTGTGTGTGTGTGTGTGTGTGTGTGTGTGTGTGTGTGTGTGTGTGTTGTGTGTGGGGGTGTGTGTGTCAGGCTCCAGCATGAGTGTGATTCTGGATGTACCCTACACTGTGAGCATCTGGATCTCTGCTGCAGTGGCCGTCACCTACACCCTGCTGGGAGGGCTGTACTCTGTGGCCTACACAGATGTCATACAGCTCATTCTCATCTTCGTCAGTCTGGTGAGTCTCATCAGAGGAGCTGGAAATACGTACATTTGGGCAACCTAACAAGACCTAAAGTTTCATTTAAATAAGGCTTTATAGATACAAATCACAAACATATTAAAAACATATATAGCCTATATATCAGTGACTCCGCGTGCATTTGTGAAACTTGCCAGTGATGCAGCAGATCAGTCAAAGGTGTGATTTAACAGTGTTCTGGTGCACATCAAGAATAAGTTTCTGTGAAACTGAAAGTAGCCAAGCTGGTGAGCAATGACATATCACTGCCTTATTAACATAATTGGCACTTGGGCTATCGTAAAAATGCTAATCTAGAATGACATTTGTCTTCACGTTGCAACGAAAAATTATATCACAAGGAGCAAAATTGTTGAACTGAAAACAATAATTCTCATTTTGAAAGCAAAATATTGGTTGAACAGTTTACCCAAAGTTGGATCACCTTGTGAAAAAAATTGTGTTGTTGCATGGTGAGGTATTTGCGTTTGAGTGAAAAATAAAACAATGTTCTGCAGGCAGACATTAAACAGAGATGCAGTGTTTCCATTTGTCAACAGGTTTTGGAGTAACACTATTCTAACCCACTCATATTTCCAAAACAATTTTCTTTACATCGAGGACAACTCAGGTGCTTCTAAAGTAGTTCACTTCTTTAGAAACATAGGCAACAACTTTCTCACCCATGGTGCAGCGTTTACCTGAGAGCACAGCTTGCTCGCTGTTAGACCACATGGAGGAAACATTCTTCTGGTCTGTGAATATGCTTTCACAGCTTTAGGGAAAGTGATTTATCCTTCAGATTATTAAAATTTAATTACAGACACTTCAGTTAAGCAGTTATATATTGTTTGTCTCCATGCAGTGGTTGTGCGTTCCCTTTGTTGTCATGAACCCTGCTTCCTCTGACATCACCAATATGACGTTGTCCAACACCTCCCACACCTCCTGGCTCAGTACACTGGACACCAGCACAGCCTTGATGAAGATGGATACTTTCTTAGCTATGGTGAGAAGGCAAAAGCTTCTGTCAAGATATTTTAAATGTGTGAATTGAATTAATCTAAAGTAACAGTGAGAGCAGCAGGTTGAAAATGTATTGTTTGCTTTATATTGTTAGTTAACATTTATTATTTTTCCTGCTGAAATGACAAATGCCAATATGTGCAGACGGTGTACAGTCTGCTGTTTTTTACGACTGGAATTCTGTTGCTGTAATTTACAACTGATCTGTTTTGGTATCAGAACAATTTTATGAGCTTGACTGGGAGTACTTGAGCCCAGAATGGAAAGTGATACCCAATATCGCTATATGTGGATCTCCAATATCAAAACAAAAAATATTGTGTCCTTTTATATCTGCACTTTCATTACCCTGCTTCTGTCAGCAACGTGCTATGAGGTCTCCAGGAGTCTGGATAGGCAGTGGAAAAACAATGATTTTGAGGGGCAGCAACTTAATGACTGTGGGAGTCTCTACCCACAGGTACGGGTTTAGGGGGGGGGGGGGTGGAGCCTTTCTTGCACTTGTTTGCCGACATGGCGAGTTTTTATGATGGGAACAGAAGGGCTCGCTGGCCCTTTTTTTTTTAATGCTTATGGTCTGTACAGAAGTGCACCTCACCAGAAGAAATTTGTTGTAAATGTAAATACACCTGGTGAAAATATATGTACTCACTAATCATAATGTACATTTATACAAAAAAGCACGTCAGTCACAAATGTTATTCTTATTATCACCACGTCAGCACTACTCTATCTATTTGTAAGACATGGATTTTATAGTGGAGAGTGAAAAACTTCTATCTTCTTTTGAAGGCTCTGGGAACCTTCTGCTCCCAATCTTTGCACCAAAGGACCTTGTCTGCATCGTCCTCAAAGACAGCCCAGATCAACTGTTACGCTGCTGCAGTCAATATAATAATATTTGCAATTCCACCAACTATATTTGGAGTCATGGCTGCATCTGCAGGTATCAACTTTTACACACTACAGAATGCTATAGAATTAGATATAGATGCTTTGAATGTTTTTTTTAACTATTTGTGTTACTATGTTAATTTTTAACTATTTACGTCTAAAATTGAGTTTGTGAAATGTTTACTTTTTTCGTTGATTTTTACATTTCCACACTGAAATGATCATTCATATAGAAAGTTCCTTCTGGAATCTGTGATGGAAACTAAGGATTTATCAGACACCCCCTTGATTCTTCTTCTTCCTTTCTATTCCTTGAGAGATTCCCCAGTAAACTCAACTGACACATCAATAATACTTCCACTCACATAGTGGTGGAAGTATTCAGACCTTTTACCGGATTAAAAGTACAAAGACACTGAAACAAAATGACTCTTGTAAAATGGGGATGGTTGATTTACCTGTTGCTTGTTGATTGCTCTGACTGGGGGCGACCATCCACTCTGATCACGGGCCCAATTACAGAGACCCAAGAAAGGTGTGGCTGGTTAAACCACACCACAAGGGCAAACACTGCTGGGCTATTTGCCAAGAAAATATCTGTCTCAAGACTTCTTCTATCTGTGCCTCAGATTGGAACCAGACCTCCTACGGTTCTCTGTCTCCTTTTGAAAGTGGACAGGCAGCTATGATCCTGCCCCTCACCCTGAACTACCTCACCCCCTCCTACATCGCCATCATCGGCATCGGAGCTGTGGCTGCCGCTGTGATGTCATCGGCTGACTCAATCTTACTGTCTGCAGCCTCCATCTTCACCTCAAACATCTACAAGAACATCCTGAGGAACCAGGTGAGGGAACATGTTGTTGTTATCCAAGACTATAACCTGCACTGAGAAATATTTTGAACCTTTTCTTTCTCTTATGTAGTACAATTATTTTTTTCTCCTTATATTCTACTACCCTTTTTGTTATGTGAGCCGCTATAACACTATGCTATTAACACTTCGCCCATCTATCCATCTATCTATCTATCTATCTATCTATCTATCTATCTACCTATCTATCTATCTATCTATCTATCTATCTATCTATCTAAAAACCAACTGGAAAAACAAGAAAATATATCCATCCACAAGACGTGTCCAGAGTGTCACTGGAAGCTCTTTCTGTCCAGTGAAATTTAAATTTACTTCAACAAGAAATCAGGAAGTGATGTCATAAGTGCATCAGGAATTCAAGCTCTGTAAGAAAATGATGGTGCAGAACCATTGGTGGCCACAGTGGCTCTTCTGTCAAGTCATAGCTGAGGTTTTACAATGTCTTGCCGGATCTGCTGTGTGGTAGTAACACCTGGTGCCACAGCATGGGGTCACCACAGCAGAGGATTAAGAGGAAGGGACAAGAAGACTATTACAAGAGTCTATTACTTCATCATGTCTTGGTTTTTCCTCTCATTTCAGGCATCCCAGAGGGAGCTGCAGTGGGTGATCCGTGCTGGGGTGGTCGTGGTTGGTGTCGTTGGAACATCTCTGACCACTTTCCAAAATAGCATCTTGGAGTTCTGGCTCATTGGTGTAACTGTTTTATATGTCTTCATTTTTCCTCAACTGGTTTGCGTTATTTTCTTTGACCAATCCAATGGATATGGGGCTATTATGGGACTTGCGGTGAGTTTGTTGTTGAAAGCCTTGTGCGGAGAACCGATGCTAGGAGTGCCGGCTACCATCCACCTCCCAGGAGACAGACTGGAGGATGGTGTTCACATCCAAAACTTTCCTGTAAATACTGTGTGTGTGCTGTCTTCCATAGCCTCCATCTTTCTATTCTCCTTCCTGGCTGCACTGCTCTTCAGCAAAGGCCTCGTCCCTGAGAGATGGGACGTGTTCAAAGCCAAACTCCAAGACTCGCCTCCAGTAGCAGGTGGTGCTATGGGCGACAATGGGAAATTGGATGAAAAGGATCCACAACAAGAGGCTTTAGAGCCAATGATGGACTCCAATGAAGATGAAGATTCCTGAGGATGATGGACAGCCACTGTTGATATCGAAGGTTTCTGGATTCTCTTTGCCAGAAGGGTTTGCTTGTAAAAGGATTAAATATGCTCTCTAAACACTCCATCTCTCATCTAATCTCTAACTCTATGAGCCCTTATTATTTCAGCAACAATTTCTGTGTTTTTGGCGATTTTAATTATTTTACTTTTTTGTTTAATTGTCTGCAGACACGCACAAATAATAAATTAGAAATTCACATATCTACACACCATCACTACTTCTACTTGTCAAGTCAATTCTTCGACAGCCCAATCCCTACTTAATTAAGGATTTCCAATACTCTTTCTTCCTCTGCACATTACTCAAACTCACTCCCAACAACACGTTCAAAAGCATGGACGGATGATGTATTTATGTCATGCCGTTTTATATTTTGATATTAAAAAAGGTTACATTCATCTTGGGTCTTCTCATATAGTGTCTTTTGTTGGATCTCTTGTTGAACATCTCATCTGTAACTGGAGGGGAAACATGTTTAGCAAGAGGGATCTCAGTAGCAGTAGAACCTGTAACCTCAGCAGTGTTAACGTGTGCTGCCGTGTGGAATTCAGACGGGTGAACAGAACCATGAGAAAGTATGAATAGAGAAACATAAAGGTGTGGTTGATCAGAAAGCTGACCTGTCATGGTGAAGATTACCACCAGCTGGCTGATCCTGCGGTTGCCCAGCAGGGTCATCTCCATTTGGTCGGCCAATCTCTTCTTCTCTTTTTTGGATTTGAAGGAAGCCCAGACGCCGGTTCCCAGAACCAGCAGGTAGAACACGACCATTGCTATCACTCCTGGGACGTTCAGAGCCATGATGGACCAGCTGATGGCTGACAGTCCATCTGGATCCTTCTTTGGGTTTTGACTTAAGCTGTTCTTTATCTGCCATGTTCTGATAACGCTGGAAATTGGCTCATTCTGAAGTTGAGTTTTTTGTTTTCTTCTCCTTTTGGGTGGATGTGAACTGTCTCGATTCTGATGTTCTCGGACACCTCTTTAGAGGAGCCATGGTTGTTAACTCCAGACAGAACAGCCACCACAGTCCAATAGTTTAGAATAAATAAATTGTTCAACCCTGGAATTACAGTCACCTGACGCTGCAACCTATAAGTAAATCACCTAGGTCTGAGTGTTAGTTGTCATATTTTTTGAAATGTAACAATGAACAATTCAGAAGGATTTCCAAACTTTTTCACAGGGAATTTTTATTACGTAGTAACTGTAAAAGAGTCCACTAGAGGGTGATCTTGCTTTACGTTCTGATGAAAAGTGTGATGTTTATCTGCATACAGTTTAGAGGTCAGGTCAGCTTCACTTAGGCCTTCACACACTGCAGGCCTTAGTGCTCAATTCAGATTTATTGCTCAGATCCAATGTTTTTGTTTGGCTGTTCACATTATTCTTTAAATGTGGCCAATATCAGATTACGGTGTGAACGTGTCACGTCCTGAACTGAGCCTCACCTGCATGTGCAGAAGTAGTTTTTTTGTTTTGTTCAATAAGGAAATTTAGAAAAATAAAACATTTATAACAATGAAACTATAAAACATTTGAAGAGAGTAAATCTATAATAAAAATTACTCTTCCCACACAGTTCATTTAGTACTTAAATAAAATATGGATATATTTAAATTTTTTTCTTCAGGAATTATAGATCTCACTGAATCTTAATACAGGTACTCCTCACTTAACGGCCGAGTTCCGTTCCGAGGACCAGGTCGTTAAGCGAATTGGTCGATAAGCGAGGACCCGTGTTATTTCATGCCAGGGTATTGTACACAGTGCACAATACAGACTGGTCGGAGAGCTGGTCGTGAGTCCGAACCGTCATTAAACAGCCAGGTCGTTAAGTGGGGAGTACTTGTATTTCGATATAGAAATGACGACATCTGTGGTTTATTGCCAATTTTGACCATTACCTATCGCTATTACTTATAACTTTTACATGTTTTTTTGATATCTTATTTAATAGGAATTATAGAACCATTTTTGTCGACATTTGTAAAAATAATTATTCAAAGTTCCAACAAGTTGCTTTTGGAAAACCAGGGACTGCTGTGCATTCCGCTACCTATAGATGCCGTGACAGTAATAAAAATTATATTAATAATGTCAAAATATGATTTACAGAACACTGGAAAGTCTGGGCATGGTACCTCTTATAAATGCATTTCAGTTGGACCTGCTCTCTGCAGAAGATCGTGAAGCGCTGCCAGCTGCCAGCAGCCACCAGCTGTCTGCAGACGTGAATAATTTCACGCTAACTGCGTGTGGACACTATTTGCAACGAGGCTCATTTTCATAGAAAGGGGCCAATTTTCCACCAAATGTATGACTAATACATCATTTAAATATGTGCAAATAGTACCAGTGCACCAAGACGCTATTTGTGTTGCAGCACAGTTAGTGACGATTTCCCGTTTGCGTGTGCTTTGTCAATTAGACTCTGGCTTTTTCTATTATTTGCGCCGGTTTAGCTGCCGCAAAAGCCGCGCCATCGCATTGTGAATTCGCCCCACAGTGTCCAATGTTGCTGCTTGTGGCTTTCAATTTAATTTAAGCATGTGTGTTTGTATATGTTTTGTTTTCTGTCTTATAGCTTCATGTATCGGAGGGGGCTTCATTAATGGACTAGCAGAGGCAGCCTACACCCCCTCACTGGGACTGGCACAGGTTTCCGTCCTCTAGGCAGGAAGCGTTTCCTGTTTTATTATCTGTAAGTGTAAGGACTGAACTCGAGAACACACAATAACTCAAATTCTTTAAGTATTGTAAAGATCAAGTCAACTTATGAAGAGTTACTGTGGTGTAGGGATGGTGTGGTTTAAGCAGCCACCCCTGTCTTGGGTCTAAGTCAGGGGTCGGCAACCCGCGGCTCCAGAGCCGGATATGGCTCTTCTATCCCTCTTGCGTTGCTCCCTGTGGCTTCGAGAAAATAGATGTTGATTAAATAATGGCTATTTAATTTAAATACATTTTATTCTTTTCAGTTAATTTTTTCAATGTATTAGTTATGATTCTGGAGATTTAGGTGATCTTGTAACATTGGGATAAAACGTGTTTTCATATTTTGTCGATCATAATATGCATCGCACCTTGTATGCGTCACCTGTTGCCGACAGACTGGTGACTTTTTTTGAGCTCTCGAACCCCGGTAAGCTAACCATGGAAACATCCAAAAAAATAAAAGTTTGAGGAAAATAGAACGTTAAAGTTCGTTTCATGGAATGCGGAGCGGAATCGAGACATGGAATGCCATTCCCGACACCTATTTGAACATGAACAAGTACCAGTGACGTGCAGTGAGGGTTGGGGTTGGGGAGGCACTGACTCACAAGTCAGATTTACAAACATGCAGTAGGATCGTCATCCTCATCGTTACCACGAAAGGCCAGCTCCTGTTTAGCTGAAAAGCAGGTTGCATTTATGAGGTCTTTCAAAATCTCACGATTTTCCTTTACCTTGGCATTGTGGAGGCTGATATTAAGTCTTCGTTGTTCATTCAGAGCCAGATCAATGCGCGAAGTTCCAAAGGTTTTTAAAGAAATCTGATTTTGAATGTGAGCAGTTGATCGTTCATGTTTGTCAAGGCTTCTTGGCAAGTTTTTCAAGTCACAAAATCCCGTATGGGTCCACACAGTCTCACTCGTTGAGAATAAAAGGCAGGGAAAGCAGAAAAGACGTTTTTTTATAGCACAGCCACAAAGCCAGTCTTTACGTGTATACCAATCCGTTTGAAAAGAACGAGTAGTTTCCCGTCTATTCCCGACTCCCGTCGTTTGAAGCAAACCTCGTAGTTCTGGCGTCGGTCTCCCAGTATTTATGACTTCTTGCTTTGACTGAAAGTCCAGCTTTGAAAAATTTCTTAGTTTAGAAATCAAATCCTCCATTTTCAGGGCGAGAAATGACAGCTTGTCGCTAAGCTCTACAGCGTCGCACAGCACACTTCTTGTGTTTTCTTTTTGCACAAGGGTTCGAGTTGACCGTGACCTGGCTGGTGGCAGGCTATCAGGCTGCTCACTATCGCCGCCTTCCTTGAGGCAGAGGTACTGCCTGCCTCAAGGCAAGCATTTTCCCTGTGGATTTATGTCATATCAATAAGATGTTTAATATTACACACATACGTGAAATACATTACTGAACACCATGGAAAATAAGACGTATACTTTTATTACATAAAAGTGTCCTCAACCATCATATTGGAAACATACACAGAAATGGGAACATGCAGCGCCATTTGCACGGGCTCAATCCAGTTTGTGAGTGATTGCGCAATCTGGAGGGAGGCTCGGCTGTCCATGCCTCACCTCCCCTCTCCGAAGGAGACTCCGTTTATTTAAGCAGGAAATACAGAATTTTCTGCGATTTTTACTATAAAAATGGTCAAAATACATTAAGAACCACACCAAAATCATAGTCCAGAGGACAAATATTAATACTTGTGTTATTTTATTATTTCGTTTCTTTTTCCTCTCATGATGACAGGGGAGGCATAGCCTCACCTGCCTCCCCTGACTGCACGTCACTGACAAGTACGCATTTGGGGTCCTGTCCATCTTTGGATCAACATACTTGTGCGAGCAAGTGTTTTCCACCATGAGCTTCATAAAAAGCCAAAATCGGTCGCGACTCACTGATGACAGCTAACAGTCGTGTGAAGCTCAAACTTACTATCATGATCTCTGCCTTCTTCTACCTTCCTCTCCCTCTCCTTACCTGTCCCATTAGCCCAACTCCGTGCACCAGCTGTTCCAGATCTGCAATCTAAGCACTATATATGCCTCTCTCACCAGTCACCCATTGCCAGATTGTCGTCGATGCGTGCACCAGACTCTCCAGCATTCCCCTAACTGACTCCCCGCTACCAACTCGCTCCGACCACGTATCCTGCCCCCCCCCCCCCCCCCCCGCCTGTCTTCCGTCGGCCCTACAAATAAAAGACATAACCAAATATCCCTGCCTGTCTTTGTGCTGCAATTGGGTCCTAACCACACCCGTTACAGCCAGGAAAACGCTATTGCGGCCGCAAGGCCAAAAAGGAAGCACCTTTTACTCTCGGCCACAAGGATATAAAAACTGTGACATTGTCAGAAATCCACATGTTGGTCCATGGTCCTTCAGCCTGGATCTGTGCTTTGACTTGTTGATGTGTATGACTGAGAAGGTTTGCTGCAGATGAAGGTGGATCCAAACAGGACCAATCGGTCCTCTTTCAAAGAGAGGTAAAACTCAGGCAGAGTGGAAGACTAAATTTTTTTCTCTATACATAGTCACAGAAACGTAGATACTTTTTTATATTTGCTATTGTTTTTAAAACCGATTGAGATTTCATTTTCATATTTTCTTACATGAAATGAAATGAATGAAAAACAAACGTCTTCCACCTTGGATTGGAACAGTGCATTGTGTAACAGAGGGTGCGATCTCCACTCTGCTGCTCTGCCCATTCCTGTGTCTCCCAACAAATCAATTAAAAACAAAGTGCAGTTATTTGACATGAATTTTTTTTCCTTCATTTCCGAATTGAACGAAAAACAAAAATGTTCTGTGTGTCCCGTGCCCTGTCATTCACGTCTTCCGTTGCTATGGGACTTAATTTGGTAAAAACTGGATTGATTTTGTGTGAATACTCTTTACCTGTAAATAATAAACCCTGCATTTCTGTAAGAGAGAGACTTTCTCAATCACTCTCTCAGTCGCTGCAGAGCCGTCAATACCGGCCTCTCCCTCCACAATGAACTCACAGAGCAGAGACTCAGAGTCTCTGCTCTGTGTGTCTCTGGTGATGGAGGCTCTGAGGACTGGATGAAACTGTTTCACGGGAACGCTGTCAAACTGGAAAAACCTACCTTTATTGATACTCGAAATTACCATAATATATAATTACCACCGTGACCCTCAAGGCTAACAAATTTTAAAAAGGCACCGCAAGCTTAGATCTACATCCTTTCTACAAAATAACTAAATGCGACTGAGAAAGCTTCTGCATTTTCTTACCTCTTCAGTCAGACACTGTGACTTCAGCTGGAGTCAGTCAGTCATCCATCAGCTCGTCCATCATGGCTCTGAACGTCCCAGGAGTGATAGCCATGGTCTTCTTCTACCTGCTGGTCCTGGGAACCGGCATCTGGGCTTCCTTCAAATCCAAAAAAGAGAAGAAGAAGAGATCGGCCGACCAAATGGAGATGACCCTGCTGGGCAACCGTAGGATCAGCCAGCTGGTGGGAATCTTCACCACGACAGGTCAGTTTTCTGATCAACACGCCTTAATGTTGCTCTTTTCTTACTTCCTTGTGGTTCTGTTCATCCTTCTGAATTCCCCATTTCCGAAATATAATATCTTCATCCATCCATGCTTTTAATTTGAGCCACCACAGTCAGATCGTTTAGAATAAAAAAATTGTTCAGCCTGGAATCACCTGAAGCTGCAATCTCATCCGTAAATCACCTCGGTCTGAGTGTTAGTTTTCATATTTTTTGAAAGGTAACAATGAACAATTCAGAAGGATTTCCAAACTTTTTCACAGGGAATTTTTATTACGTAGTAACTGTAAAAAAGTCCACTAGAGAGTGATCTTACTTCACGTTCTGAAGAAAGGTGTGATGTTTATCTGCATACAGTTTAGAGGTCAGGTCAGCTTCACTTAGGCCTTCAGACACTGCAGGCCTTAGTGCTCAATTCAGATTTATTGCTCAGATCCAATGTTTTGTTTGGCTGTTCACATTATTTTTTAAATGTGGCCGATATTAGATTCCGGTGTGAATGGGTCACGTCCTGAGCTGAGCCTCACCTGCCTGTGCAGAAGTAGGTTTTTTTGTTTTGTTCAATAAGGAAATTTAGAAAAATAAAACATTTAAAACAATGAAACTATAAAACATTTGAAGAGAATGAGTAAATCTATAATAAAACGTACTCTTCCACACACAGTTCATTTAGTACTTAAATAAAATATGGATTTTTAATTTTTTTTCCGTCAGAAATTCTAGATCTCACCGTTTTGGTCAACATTTATACAAAGAATTATTCAAAGTTTCAAAAAGTTGCTTTTGGAAAACCACGGACTGCTGTGCATTCCGCAACCTATAGATGCTGTGACAGTAATAAAAATTATTATTATAATGTCAAAATATGATTTACAGATCACTGGAAATTCTGGTACCTCTTATAAATGCATTTCATTTTTTTAATTTAATTTTTTACCTGTTCTGTCAGTGTGCTAGGCATACAACAAAGAGTATTTGTATTTGTATGCCATCGCATCTAGGACAGAGTTAGTCTGCAAGTGGAGTTCTCAACCTGCAATGTAACCCTTTATTAATTCTTAAATCATCAAGAACTGCTGCAATAACTCTGTCCTGTGGATGACCTGTAGGATGACAAGAGCACAGTTTTTGGTTATGGAGAGCCGCCACCAACCCCCCTCTTTGGAGAACTATTTATCATGTTTGGGTTGCTGGTCAGACGATGATGTGTGCATGTTTTTGAGCGGGGTCCTTAATGACGTGAGGTGGAGGAAACCCCATGTGAGCACGGGGAGAACATGCAAACTCCACACAGAAAGGCTCCTATTTGGGAGATAACCCGCCGGAGCACGGTGCCAACAGCGCCCCGGGTGGGAATGGAACCCAGGACCTTCTTGCTGTGAGGCAGCAGTGCAATGCAATACGCCACCCCCAAGGGGAGGGTGCTGGGGTGCACTCGAAGCAGGTGTGGTGGTGTGTGCGTGTGATTGGACCGCCTGTATGTGTGTGTGTATGTGTGTGTGTGTGTGTGTGTGTGTGTGTGTGTGTGTGTGTTTCCACCGGTGAGTGTACATAACTTATCCCCATTGGTACTGATGTAGACGGGCCGTATTTTGTTGTGGCGCCTCCAAGCAGTGGAAAGGGCCCCGAGGCCCCCCGAACTCTGCAGCCTTGTAGACATCCTACATCTTCAGGAAAGCCCTTAGCACCCTGCCCTGCGGCCACAGAAGACCCCCGGGCCCCTAGAAAAGCCAGAGGGCCGTGGTGCATTTCACCGTTTGCGTGTGCTTTATCAACTAGACTCTCGCTTTTTCTTTTATTAGGTTAAGTGGCCACAAAAGCTGTGCAATTGCTTTGTGAATTCGCCCCTCAGTGTCCAATGTTAGTACTTGTGGCAAGTTTCATTTAAGCGTGTTTTTATATGTGTTATTTGACTGTGTTATTCTTATACTGTCATTCACCACACCATCAACTACCCCATTTATATTGCCAAACTAATTTCATGGTAGACATGGTGTGTGTTGGTATATGTTTTGTTTACTGTCTTATAGCTACATGGATCGGCGGGGGCTTCATTAATGGACTAGCAGAGGCAGCCTACACACCCTCACTGGGACTGACACAGGTCGCCATCCTCTCGGCAGGAAATGTTTCCTGCTTTATTATCTGTAAGTGTAAGGGCTGAACTTGATAACACACAATAACTAACATTTCTTAAAATGTTCTCAAGCAAGTCATCTTTTGAAGAGTTACTGTGGTGTGGGGATGGTGTGGTTTAAGCAGCCACACCTGTCTTGGGTCTAGGTAATTGGGCCAAGGATCGAAGGTGGCTGCGCCTGTTGCTCGTCAGTGCATTCAACATGTTAGACCTTGCCACTCTCAACAATAAACTGGTGTGTTTTCAAAATATCTGCTGGTGTCTGCTTTGCAAGACGAGTGATCTTTAATCACAAATATTCAATGTTCATGGAATGTCTCACAAACAAAATGTCTGTCTTTGTTTCATTGAGGTGGACTTTTCTTTGCCAAGCCAATGAGAGACCGAAGATATGTGACCATGTTGGACCCTTTCCAGATCAAATATGGAAAAGTATTTACAGGACTAATGGCAGTATTATCACTTGTAACTGACCTGGTGTGGATACCATCTACCCTTATTGGGTTAGGTAAGCACTAAAATTACCATTCAAGGTGTTTGTGACTTGGACGTTTGTCTGAAATGTCAACTGTCTTTATGTCTGTCTCAATAAACTGCTCTGACCTTTCACCTCAACATGCTGTAACGTTTACAGAGAATGGTGCAAAAAACAAAAATGTTGTGTGAACAGTAGTTCACAGTAAAGTAGTGGCCACACTGCTTTTAATGACAGGTCAGAGGAGAACATCCAGATTGGTACAAGTTGAACAGGAAGGCGACAGGATCTCACCAGAAGAACTGGGCATTTAAACATTGGGTGAGAGCATCTGAAACACAACACATTGAAGAGGATGAAGAAGAACCACTCCAGGTTCCATTCCTGAAGCTCAGAACAGATCTATCTATCTTATGGATGACAGCTGTGGGAAGGGGGAGCCAGCAGTGGAAGCAAACTTGACCAGTGATGTTTGATAAGACAAAGTCCAGATACTGCTGCACAATAGTTCCCAAAAAAACCAATGTCTTACCTGCACTTACTAACTTCTTGAAATTAACTGGGATCATGTGTTTATACATAACAGTTAAACCGTGTCCTGTGTGTGTGATTGTGTTTCAGGCTCCAACATGAGTGTGATTCTGGATTTATCCTACACTGTGAGCATCTGGATCTCTGCTGCCGTGGCCGTCACCTACACCCTGCTGGGAGGGCTGTACTCTGTGGCCTACACAGATGTCATACAGCTCATTCTTATCTTCGTCAGTCTGGTAAGTCTCATCAGAGGAGCTGGAAATACCTATATTTGTGCAACCTAACAAGACCTAAAGTTTCATTTAAATAAGGCTTTAAAGATACAAATCACAAACATTAAAAACATACATAGCCTATATATCAATGACTCCCCATGCATTCGTGAAACTTACCAATGATTCAGCAGATCGGTCAAAAGTGTGATTTAACAGTGTTCTGGTGCACATCAAGAAAAACTGGCCAAGCTGGTGAGCAATGACATATCACTGCCTTATTAACATAATTGGCACTTGGGCTATCGTAAAAATGCTAATCTAGAATGACATTTGTCTTCACGTTGCAACGAAACATTATATCACCAGGAGCAAAATTGTTGAACTGAAAACAATAATTCTCATTTTGAAAGCAAAATATTGGTTGAACAATTTATCCAAAGTTGGATCACCTTGTGAAAAAAATTGTTGTTGCATGGTGAGGTATTTGCATTTGAGTGACAAATAAAAACAATGTTCTGCAGGCGGACATTAAACAAAGAGTAACAATATTCTAACCCACTCATATTTCCCAAACAATTTACTTAACATCGAGGACAACTCAGGTGCTTCTAAAGTAGTTCACTTCTTTAGAAACATAGGCAACAACTTTCTCACACAAAGTGCAGCGTTTACCTGAGACCACAGCTTGCTTGCTGTGAGACCACTTGGAGGATACATTCTTCTGGTCTGTGAATATGCTTTCACCAGAAGTGCAATGGAACCCCCGCATCAGTTTCTGTGCATTTCTTGTCAGTGTATCAAGTACAGAGACACTCAGAATCTGCAAATGTAATGTTTCTATAGACAAAGTTTCTATAGACAAAGTTTCCCTAAAGCTTTCACAGCTTTAGGGAAAGTGATTTATCCTTCAGATTATTCTAAAAATTTCATTACAGACACTTCAGTTAAGCAGTTATATATTGTTTGTCTCCATGCAGTGGTTGTGCGTTCCCTTTGTTGTCATGAACCCTGCTTCCTCTGACATCACCAATATGACGTTGTCCAACACCTCCCACACCTCCTGGCTCGGTACACTGGACACCAGCACAGCCTGGATGAAGATGGATACTTTCTTAGCTATGGTGAGAAGGAAAAAGCTTCTGTCAAGATATTTTAAATATGTGAATTTAATTCATCTTAAATTACAGTTAGAGCAGCAGGTTGAAAATGTATTGCTTGCTTTATATTGTTAGCTCACATTTATTTTTTTTCCTGCTGAAATGACAAATTACAATTCCTTATGGCTCAATCCAGCATGTTGTATACAAATGTGTGTATAAAATTGTGCCAGTGTGCACAATACTTTTGTCCAATAAGGACACTGTTCACACCTGTTCAGCTCCTAACTCATCACAATGTCTCTATCTAACAATCTATGTCCCCACGGCTTTAGGAGTCATTACATATGGTGTTCCTCCAGGCTCCATGTTAGGCCCACCACCATCTCCTCTTGAAATCCTATATTTTGGCCATATTGTTTATTCAATTTTTTTATTATTATGCTGATGAACCTGTATACTAGGATGTTTAATTACCAATGCCAATGTGTGCAAACAGTGTACAGTCTGCTGTTTTTTACTACTGGAATTCTGTTGCTGTAATTTACAACTGATCTGTTTCGGTATCAGAACATTTTTATGAGCTTGACTGGGAGTACTTGAGCACAGAATGGAAAGTGATACCCAATGTCTGTATATGTGGAACTCTGATATCAAGACAAAAAATATTGTGTCTGGTCATATGTGCACTTTCATGAACTCGCTTCTGTCAGAAACGTGCAATGAGGTCTCAGTCTGGATAGGCAGTGAAAAACCAAGAGTTTTACGCACAGCAACTTAATGACTGTGGGATTCTCTACCCACAGGTACGCCTTTAGGGGGGGGGGGACATGGAGTCTATTTTGCACTTGATTGCCAACATGGCAAGTTTTTATGACAGGCGGGAACAGAAGGGCTCGCTGGCCAAAAGGATAAATAATAAACAATTATAATTATAATCAGTCTGGGCGCAGGAGGAGTGATGCTCCACGCTGTCTCCTGGTAGCTGATGAGCCTGTGTGCCGATCCCCTCTGCAAGACAAACAAACATTTAGAAAACTCTCTGCCCACGGACTGGACCAGTCAGCTCTGCCCTGGAGCCGATTAGGTTTATTCAAGGCAGCTGTGCGGCCGCGGCAAGAAGCCACGCTGTCGTCTGCAGCTGCGGCTTAACCATGCCCCTTGGTCCACCACAATGATGTATCGCATGAAGCCCAATGGAAATGATTGATAACTAGACTGCTATGCATTACAAGAGAAGAGAGAACAACACAGGCTAAAGGCTACCACATTATCCAATGTATGCCTGCAGCTATGTTTCAAATTAATTAATTGATCATTTCTAACCAAGATTCCATAACAATATCTGATCCTGTGCATAGTATCACATTTCTATATCTTACATATGTGTTTTATATTTTGGGATCATTTTATATATTTTATATTTTAAATCATATATCATTTCATTATTACTTTTTATTCTCCCTTTTTTTCTCAGACTGATAAGCTTTTTTTTTTTAATGCTTATGGTCTGTACAGAGTGCACCGAACCTCACCAGAAGAATTGTGTTGCATATGTAAAAACACCGGGTGAAAATATGCGTACTCACCAATCATAATGTACATTTATACAAAAAGGCACTTCAGTCACCAATGTTATTCTTATTATCACCGGGTCAGCACTACTCTGTCTATTTGTAAGACATGGATTTCATGGTGAAGAGTAAAAAAATTCTAACCATCTTCTTTTGAAGGCTCTGGGAAGCTTCTGCTGCCAAACGTTGCACCAAAGAACCTTGTCTGCCTCGTCCTCAAAAACAGCCCAGATCAACTGTTACGCTGCTGCAGTCAATGTAATAATATTTGCAATTCCACCAACTATATTTGGAGTCATGGCTGCATCTGCAGGTATCAACTTTTACACACCACAGAATGCTATAGAATTAGATATAGATGCTTTGAATGTTTTTTTGTATTTTAATGTAAGTCATTTTAATATTTCTATAGTTTTTTATTATTTAAGTTCTTAAATGTTTGAAATGTTTACTTATTTTGTTGCTTTTTACATTTCCACACTGAAATGATCATTCATATAGAAAGTTCTTTCTGGAATCTATGATGGAAACTAAGGATTTATCAGACACCCCCTTGACTCTTCTACTTCCTTTCTATTCCTTGAGAGACTCCCCAGTAAACTCAACTGACACTTCCACAATACTTCCACTCACATAGTGCAGCAAATATTCAGACCTTTTACCAGATTAAAAGTACAAAGGCACTGAAACAAAATGACTCTCGTAAAATGGGGATGGTTGATTTACCTGTTGCTCGTTGATTGCTCTGACTGGGGGCCTACATCCACTCTGATCCCGGGCCCAATTACAGAGACCCAAGACAGGTGTGGCTGTTTAAACCACACCACAAGGGCAAACACTGCTGGGCTATTTGCCAAGAAAATATCCCGTCTCATTATTTATTCTCTCTGTACCTCAGATTGGAACCAGACCTCCTACGGTTCTCTGTCTCCTTTTGAAAGGGGACAGGCAGCTATGATCCTGCCCCTCACCCTGAACTACCTCACACCCTCCTACATCGCCATCATCGGCATCGGAGCTGTGGCTGCCGCTGTGATGTCATCAGCTGACTCAACCTTACTGTCTGCAGCCTCCATCTTCACCTCAAACATCTACAAGAACATCCTGAGGAACCAGGTGAGGGAACATGTTGTTGGTATCCCAGACTATAACCTGCACTGAGAAATATTTTGAACCTTTTCTTTCTCTTATGTAGTACAATTATTTTTTTCTCCTTTTTATTCTACTACCCTTTTTGTTATGTGAGTTGCTATAACGCTATGCTACTAACACATCTATCTATCTTTCTATCTATCTATTTAAAATCCAACTGGAAAATCAAGAAAATCTATCAATCCACAAATCAGTGTCCAGAGTTTCACTGGAAGCTCTTTCTGTCAAGTGATCGGAAATTTACTTTAACAAGAATCAGGAAGTGGTGTTATAAGTGCATCAGGAATTCAAGCTCTGTAAGAAAATGATGGTGCAGAACCATTGGTGGCCACAGTGGCTCTTCTGTCAAGTCATGGCTGAGGTTTTACAATGTCTTGCTGGATCTGCTGTGTGGTAGTAACACCTGATGCCACAGCATGGGGTCACCACAGCAGAGGATTAAGAGGAAGGGACAGGAAGACTATTACAAGAGTCTATTACTTCATCATGTCTTGGTTTTTCCTCTCATTTCAGGCATCCCAGAGGGAGCTGCAGTGGGTGATCCGTGCTGGGGTGGTCGTGGTTGGTGTCGTTGGAACATCTCTGACCACTTTCCAAAATAGCATCTTGGAGTTCTGGCTCATTGGTGTAACTGTTTTATATGTCTTCATTTTTCCTCAACTGGTTTGCGTTATTTTCTTTGACCAATCCAATGGATATGGGGCTATTATGGGACTTGTGGTGAGTTTGTTGTTGAAAGCCTTGTGCGGAGAACCGATGCTAGGAGTGCCGGCTACCATCCACCTCCCAGGAGACAGACTGGAGGATGGTGTTCACATCCAAAACTTTCCAGTAAATACTGTGGCTGTGCTGTCTTCCATAGCCTCCATCGTTCTATTCTCCTTCATGGCTGCACTGCTCTTCAGCAAGGGCCTCGTCCCTGAGAGATGGGACGTGTTCAAAGCCAAACTCCAAGACTCGCCTCCAGTAGCAGGTGGTGCTATGGGTGACAATGGGAAATTGGATGAAAAGGATCCACAACAAGAGGCTTTAGAGCCAATGATGGACTCCAATGAAGATGAAGATTCCTGAGGATGATGGACAGCCACTGTTGATATCGAAGGTTTCTGGATTCTCTTTGCCAGAAGGGTTTGGTTGTGACGGGATTAAATATGCTCTGTAAACTCTCCATCTCTCATCTAATCTCTAACTCTATGAGCGCTTCTCATTTCAGCAGCTAATTCTGTGTATTTGGCGATTTTATTTGCTTTACCTTTTTGTTTAATCGTCTGCAGACACGCACAAATAATAATATAATAAACATAATAATTAGTACTTCACATAAGTACACACCATCACTACTTGTCAGGTCAATTCTTCAACAGCCAATCACCTACTTAGTTAAGGATTTCCAATACTCTTTCTTCCTCTGCACATTACTCAAACTCACTACCAACAACAAGTTCAAAAGCATGGACGCATGATGTATTTATGTCATGCCGTTTTATATTTTGATATTAAAAAAGGTTACATTCATCCTGGGTCTTCTCATATAGTGTCTTTTGCAGTTGCCCAGCAGGGTCATCTCCATTTGGTCGGCCGATCTCTTCTTCTGTTTTCGGATCTGAAGGAAGCCCAGATGCCGGTTCCCAGGACCAGCTGGTAGAAGAAGACCATTTCTATTACTCCTGGGACATTCAGAGCCATGATGGACCAGCTGATGGCTGACTGACTGACTCCAGCTGAAGTCACAGTATCTGAAGTAAAAAGGGATAAGAGATCCTCATGAGATGGAGGTAGAGAATGGTAAAGGGGGATAGAGATCACCAGGAGATAGAGTTGAAGAAGAATAAAGGGGGATAGAGTTTAAGAGGGAAGACAGTGAGGAATTGTCCACATTACGCACAGTGTTTTTCGTTTCGCTCAAGAAGGAAACTGACGGGGAGGCACAGCGGAGCACAGATCATGGGCGTCCCTAGGATGTGTTCATCATAAATATGCATATCTTGCCCAGAAAATCAGTTACCTCAATGCCCATTTGCACTTAAAACAAATGGGCCTGATAATGAGAGGCAGGTGCTTGGGCACCCTCGCCACACCCTCTGCATGTGCCTTTGTAGCACTGAGTGACAGCAAAATGTAAAACGACTACAGTGTGCAGAAGTTCAGCAAACTCATCTTTCTGATCAACAAACACTTTCAGTGCAGTTCTTTGCTCTTCTTTTTGATAAAATATAACATCCAGTTTGTTTAATACTGTCACGATAACAGATTTACCAGACCGTGATTGGCCCAACCCTGGCCAGATCGGCTGGAAATCTGGTGGAACAGGAGGGGGGTCGGACGTATTCTGCAGAGCAAATGAAACATGAGTTGCGAATTGGTCTGGTTCACAGACTATGGAAGTAAATTGTGCAGATAAAATGGCCGGAGAATCTAATAATCCCAAGTGATATAAATGTGATCGTTTTGATCATGTTATGATAATAATAATAATAATGTAATGATGATAATATCTAATGTATTGTGATTATAAAATTGTAATATATAATATGATCCTATTATCAGTTGAAGCCCTGAACGGCACGTTGACACTTAGAGAAAGATTTTATTTAGTTTCCTTACTTTTCTACTGGTAAGGAAAATGAAAAACACAAACATAGTGTAACTAAGAGTTGGAGCGGAGTTGTGTTTTCTCCAGATTGTGTTGTGTGTTCTGCGCCGCACCAGGTTTCCTCTGCTTTATTTTTCATTTTTCATTTTATTTACTTTTGTAAGTGTCGTTCTTGTAAGTTTCGTTCTCCACCAGGCAGTACAGGACCAGAGCTAAGAGAATTATCACAAGAGGATCCTTTCCATACCAACCATGGCCTGTTCCAACCGCTGAAGTCAGGTAAATGCTTCTGCGGCCACAAGGCCAAAAAGGAAAAGCCTTTTCTCGAGGCCACAAGGATTATCAAAACTGTGACATTGCCAGGAATCCACATGTTGGTCTATGGTCCTTCAGCCTGGATCTGTGCTTTGACTTGTTGATGTGCATGACTGAGATGGTTTGCTGCAGATGAAGGTGGATCCAAACAGGACCAATCGGTCCTCTCTCAAAGAAACGTAAAACTCAGAGTGTACGACTACATTTTTTCTCTGAATGTAGTCACAGAAACGTAGGTACTTTATTATATTTGCTATTGTTTTTAACAGGGATTGAGATTTCATTTTCATATTTTCTTACATGAATGAAAATGAAAAACGTAAATGTCTTCCACCTTGGATCAGGACAGTGCATTGCGTAACAGAGAGGGTGCGATCTCCGCTCTGCTGCTGTGTCAGTTCCTGTGTCTCCCAACAACTCAAATAAAAACAAAGTGCGTTTTTATTTGACACAAATTAGTTTTCCTTCATTTCCGAATTAAACGAAAAACAAAAATATTCTGTGTGTCCCGTGCCGTGTGGCGCACGTCTTCCATTTGCTTTCCGTTGCTATGGGACTTAATTTGGTAAAAACTGGATTGATTTTGTGTGAATACTCTTTACCTGTAAATAATAAACCCTGCACTTCTGTAACAGAGAGACTTTCTCAGTCACTCTCTCAGTCTCTGCAGAGCCGTCAATACCGGCCCCTCCCTCCTCTCCTCTGCTCTGTGTGTCTCTGGTGATGGAGACACTGCGTGCTGGGTTAAACTGTTTTACAGGAAACCTGTCAAACTAGAAATATCTACCTTTATTGATACTCTAAATTTCCATAACATATAATTACCACCAGGACCCTCAAGGCTAACACATTTTATAGTATATAATAGAACAAGAAGAATAGAACAATTTAAAGAACAATAGTTCAACCCTGGAATTACAGTCACCTGAAGCTGCAACCTATAAGTTATAGGGAAGGATTTCCAAACTTTTGCACAGGGCCTTTTTATTACGTACCACCTGAAAAAAATAGAGGGTGGTCTTGCATTACATTCTGAAGAAAAGTGTGATGTTTATCTGCATACAGTTTTGAGGTCAGGTCAGCTTTACTTAGGCCTTCAGACACTGCAGGCCTTAGTGCTCAATTCAGATTTATTGTTCAGATCCAATTTTTTGTTTGGTTGTTTACATTATTTTTTAAATGTGGCCAATATCATATCCCAGTGTGAACGGGTCACGTCCTGAACTGACCCGCACACGCAAGTATGTTTTTTTGTTTTGTTCAATCAGGAAATGTAGTAAAATAAAACTTTTAAAACAATAAAACAATGTTACATTTCAAGAGAATGAGTAAATCCATAATAAAACATACTTTTCTACACAGTTTATTTATTACATGAATAAAATATGGACATATTCAAATTTTGACTTAAGAAATTATAGATCTCACTAAATCATAATACTACAATAAAGAAATTAGGAAATCTGTGTTTCAATGCCAATTTTGACTACATCATTGCTTTTACAGTTCCCATAACTTTTAGTTGTTTATTTGATATATTTTGAATTGAATAGTTATTCTCGAACCTTTTTAGTCAACGTTTGTACAAAAAATAATTCAAAGTTACAACAACATGCTTTTGGAAAACCATGGACTGCTCTGCGTTCCTCTACCTATAAATGCTGTGACAGCAATAACAATTATAATTAAAATAATGTCAAAATATGATTTACAGATCACTGGAAAGTCTGGGCGTGATACCCCATGCATTTGAGTTGCACCAGCTCTATGCAGACACTAATAATTTCACGCTAACTGCGTGTGTACACTATTTGCAACGAGGCCTTTTTTCATAGGAGGTGACCAATGTCACGCCCACAGCCTCCTAGCCCCACTCGGGGCCACTTGTTTCTTTTATCATGGACAGGTCGCCTGGTGCTAACCCCTTCCTGGTCTCCTCTGTCACTCCTTCCTCCTGCACCGTCCCACACACCTGGTGTCCATCACTCATCAAAGCCTACAGTATTTATTCCCTGGCCTTCCATCCACTCATTGGCAGATCGTCAGCTAATCTAACTAAGGGAGTACCTGTTGTGGCGCCGGCTGAAGTTCTGAGAATTTGTGTATTTAGTCACCATGCTAACCTGCCGTTTTCCCCCTTCCCCATCCAAGCGATTCTCGTCTCGTTGAGCCTGGCTTCCGGTCCACCCGTCTGGATCCTTCCTTCCTCATCGAGGCCGTCTCTGCCCTCGTCCCATCCAGCGGCCCTGCCTTCCAGGATAAAACTCCATTGTTTAACCCCATCTGCAAGCTGTCTCTGTGTCGTGCATTTGAGTCCCCCATTGCCCTTGTTGTCATAGCCAATATCGCACCATGTAATTATACCAAATTTAAATATGTGCAAATAGCACCAGTGAACCAAGCCGCTATTTGTGTTGCACCGCAGTTAGTGGTGACAAAGCGCACACAGTGGTTTCACCACTGTGTGCGCTTTGTCAACTAGACACTCACTTTTTCTGTTATTTGCACCAGCTAGTGTTCACAAATGCCGTGCCATTGCTTTGTGAATACGCCCCTCACTGTCTAATGTTACTGCTTGTGGCTCTACGTTTAAGCGTGTTTGTGTGTTATTTTACTGTTATTCTTATACCACCATGCACCGCACCATCAACTACCCCACTTATGTTGTCAAACTAGTTTCATATTATTTTGTGCAAGAACTTACAAAAATTCTGTTCACAATGACTTACAATGCAAGACCTCTGCTCCAAAGGCAAATAAGCCTTAAAGAGGAGGAGCAGTCACGGTTGTTGGTTGCTGTCGTGCTGTTTCCATGGTTTCCTTCATCAGTCGCTATTTGTCACTCACTGTCCAATGTTACTGCTTGTAGCTTTAAGTTTAATATGAACATGTGTGTTTGTGTTATTGAACTGTCTTCTAGTTACATGGGTCGCAGGAAATGGAGGGAAACATTTCCTGTTATGGTTAAGAACTTAACTTGATAACACACACAATAACTCAAATTCCTTATTATATAAACCTGAAGTCAACTTTTGAAGAGTTACTGTGGTGTGGGGATGGTGTGGTTTAAGCAGCAACACCTATCTTGGGTCTAGGAAATTGGGCCCGCGATCAGAGGTAGCTTTACGCCTGTTTGTCAGAGCAATCACCAATCAACAGGCAAATCACCCATCCCTTCACACACATGGAGATGCATGACATCTGCTCCTGGATTTTTAGACCTTGCCTCTGAGGTGTCTGGAAGGTTTGAGGTGAATAGGTCACTGAGCTCCCAGGGCTGAAATATAGTGCAGGAATAATAGTAACGTATGTTAATGTAAGATTTACTGCCTTGTTGTCATAGGAAGAGCGAAGACAACAATGGGTCTAATCAGAGGTCCTATGGGAGAGAAATGTCGTTTCCTCCAGCTTGACCAGAAAAGCGAGTGCAGAGCGTCACTTGGCAGAGATTCCATCCGGCTCGGGTTTCTCCCAGGACATCCATGGCAAGTCTGGTTTGATGCTGATTTGTGTAATAAAACTATTATTTTATTCAAGTCAGCGTCAGCGGTCACTCCTTCCTTCTTCAACACATCACACCCATCAAGAAACTAAACTACACCTCTCTCTACAATAAAGAGATTCAAGATTCAAGAGGTTTCTAATATAGATAAGTTAGGGACATTCGGCTTTCGGGTGAAATTTCAGGATGAACCTAAAATGCACTATAACCTTTACAGGTGAACTTAATTTGACCTTCTCTAAATTTTTGAATGCACATGTCCAACTGTTCAATGTTTTAGTACTTATTGCACAACTTGCTGTTCTCTAACAAGGAGCTGAACGGCAAAATTCACAACAGGTGTTTGATCCATGAATTGACCAATACATTTCCTGGTTCAATTAGAAATGGTATTTAAACAGTCCTCTTCATCATGCTGTGCACATTTTGACATCATGAGACCAAGACGACACCTAACAATTAATCAACAATACCTTGCCATTGCGATTCAAACAGGATGTTCTCAGAGGGAACTGGCCACTGAGCTTACAGAGTCACAGAGTGTTATCAGCAGGTTGCAACAGAGATACAGAGAGACTGGAAGAGTCACAGAAAGGCATAGAAGTGGACGTCCTTTGGCCACATCCCACACTGATGACCGTTTCATTGTGAACAGTGCCCTGCGGAACTGGATGATGAATGCCACTCAACTCAGGCACATTTAAGGTGAGAGGCACCCAAGTGTCACGTCAGACCATTCAAAGCCGTTGACATCAGCGTGGTCTGCATGCTAGACGACCTGCAAGGGTACCTAACCACACCACCAGGCACAGGCATCATCGTTTTGCATGGGCCAGGGAGCATTTATGCTGGACGAGGGACCAGTGGCCTCAGTGCTGTTCTCTGAAGAAAGTCGATTCACGTTGAGCAGAAATGATGGCTGCCAACGATGTTGGAGACGTCAAGGAGCGCGCTACGCATCAGCCACTGTTGTCACCAGACGAGCCTATGGTGGTGGTGTTTTAGGGTGGGCAGGTGTGTCTAGTCAATACAGAACTGCCCTACACTTTGTGAATGGTACAGTGACAAGCCCATACTACCTGAATAACATCATTAATCCAGTCATTGTGCCCCTGCATGAATAACACAGGCCTAATATCATCTTCATGGACGACAATGCTCCAGCTCATGGAGGTCGCATCATTAGGGAACGGCTGCTGGAGACTGGGGTACCTCAAATGGAGTGGCCTGCACTTTCTCCAGACCTGAATCCCATAGAAAACCTATGGGGTCAGCTGAGTGGCCGTGTAGAGGATCGTAACTCTGTACCCCAGAACCTCAATGACCTGAGGACCACCCTTCAAGAAGAGTGGGGGGCCATGCCTCAGCAGACAATAAGTCGACTTGTGAATAGCATGAGACGTCGTTCTCAAGCTGTAATTGATGCTCAAGGGCACATGACAAGTTATTGAGACATTGACATTTTTTGTTGTGGTAAACCCACCACTGTTGTTGGCTTTTGTGTCAATAAATTGTTTAAGATGAGGAAATCACCATTGCATGCTACTACTTAAATGCCCTACTTTCATGATATAATATCACTGTAGCGTGAACTTTTTACATTTTTCATAAATTTCACCTGAAAGACAAATGTCCCTAACTTTTTGTGCGTAGTGTACATACATATACATACATACGTTCATACATATATGCAGTGAAATGTCTTTGCAACACACCTGGAGATAATGCACAATAGTTACCAAACCAAACATAATAGCTAATCTAACAAGGGGCGCCTGTGCAGGCAGCCACAACAGGCGGCACCATGTCGCAAACACACACGTCATAAACTGGTGTTTTAACATATCAGCTTGTGTCACTGTGTAGGGGAGTCCTGAAAACACCACACAGGTGGTATTTGGCAGGTGGAACTGCCACAGTTACATTTGTGTCACTCCAACATTTGCAAGACTAGCAATCTTCACTTACAAATATTCAATGTTAATTCAATGTCTCACAAACAAAATGTCTGTCTTTGTATCATTGAGGTGGACTTTTCTTTGCCAAGCCAATGAGAGACCGAAGATATGTGACCATGTTGAACCGTTTCTAGATCAAATATGGAAAAATAATAACAGGACTAATGGCAGTATTATCACTTGTAGCTGACATGATGTGGCTGCCATCAACACTTATTGGGTTAGATAAGCACTAAAATTACCATTCAAGGTGCAGTCTGTAACATTTGCGAACAAACTTGGCAGACATTGAATATAATATTCATAAGTATGTTTTAATATTTTGTATAATGATCAAAATAAGAATCATGATTTAGTTGCCTTAGAAGGAGTTGTTCATATTTACATAGGGAGTGGTTCCCCTTCCACGGAGGCCGACATTTCACTGCCATGTTTCTACAGTGGTCCTGACCGACAAAACCGAACACTGGCTCTCGAGAGGGCTTTTCACGTTTTCACGGCACCTGAAGGCCACCATCACTTCTCCTATGTCATTAGAAAGGGTGGGGGGGGGGGGGGTTGTTTCAATCTGCAACCTCATCGCCAGATGAGACACACTGCACTTTTAAAGGATATCTTTGCAGATTATGAACCTTTTGAAAAGACAAAATGTAACACTTGCGTGAAGGGGTTGAATTAAGTTATTTGTTATACGTTCAGTTGCCACTTTTTTTAGATATAACTGTGCACCTGCTTGTTAAGGAAAATGTATAACTATTAAATCTTGTGGCAGCAACTCTGCAGCATAAAAGTAGCAACATGTGTGTGATGTTCGGTTCCTGGTCAGATAAAACGGAATGAGGTAGAAATGTGGTCTAAGTGACTTGGAACAAACGTCTGTAAGTAGGGAGTGGTTTTTGTTGTCATCTGAAGGTGGAGAGAGCAAGCAATGGCAACCGGCAGTGGACGCAGCTTCAAAAGATTGAGGTAATTCACAGAGTATTGCTGCTGTGGTTTCACACATCTGTCTCTCCTGACAGAGATGTGGGAGGGATGCAAGGGATCCTGGTCCATAGCAGAGCGTTTGTGACTCGGACGTTCGTCTGTAAAGTCGCAGTTCTGTCTGTCTTAATAATCTGCTTATCTAAATTTTCACCTCAACACTCTCTAGCGTTTACAAAGAATGGTGCCAAAATAAAAAATGTTTTGTGAACAGTAGTTCACAGAAGTAGCAACCCTGCTTTTGATGAGAGGTCAGAGGAGAACATCCAGACCGCTACAGGTTGAACAGGAATACTACAGGAACTCAAAGAACCAGGTATTCAAACATTGGAGAAAAGCATCTGAACAACAACACGTGGATCCTTTAAGTGGATGAAGAAGAACCACTCCTAAAGGTCAGAACAGGTCTATCTATCTATCTTATGGCTCTGAATGGATGTCAGCTGTGGGTAGGGGGGGCAGCAGTGGACACAAACTTGATGTTTGATAAGACAAAGTCCAGATGCTACTGCAGAAAAGGTCCAAAAAAGCAATGTCTTATCTGCCCTTACTAAGTTCTTGAAAATAATTGGGATCATGGGTGTATACATAACAGATAAACCGTGTGTGTGTGTGTGTGTGTGTGTGTGTGTGTGTGTGTGTGTGTGTGTGTGTGTGTGTGTGTGTGTGTGTGTGTGTGTGTGTGTGTGTGTGTGTGTGTGTGTGTGTGTGTGTGTGTGTGTGTGTGTGTGTGTGTGTGTGTGTGTCAGGCTCCAACATGAGTGTGATTCTGGATGTACCCTACACTGTGAGCATCTGGATCTCTGCTGCAGTGGCCGTCACCTACACCCTGCTGGGAGGGCTGTACTCTGTGGCCTACACAGATGTCATACAGCTCATTCTCATCTTCGTCAGTCTGGTGAGTCTCATCAGAGGAGCTGGAATTATGTATATTTGGGCAACCTAACCAGACCTAAAGTTTCATTTAAATGAGGCTTTATAGATACAAATCACAAACATATATATAAAAAATACATTGCCTATACTGTATATCAATGACTCACCGTGCATTTGTGAAATTTGCCAATGATACATCAGATAAAAGAATGATTTAACAGTGTTCTGGTGTGCTTCAAGACTTATTTTCTGTTTATTTATGTCAAAACTTTTTCTACTTTCATATAGTCCTGCATCACTTTTTACAAAGCAAAACTGAAAGTGGCCAAGCTGCTAAGCACTGAGATATCGCTGCCTTATTTGTGTAATTTATACTTGAGCTAACATAATAACGCTAATACAACGCTACAATGATATTTGTCTTTACGCCGCAACCATATATCATTTGGAGCAAAATTGTTGAATTGCAAACAATAATGCTCATTTTAAAAGCAAAATATTGGTTGAATAGTTTAAGACAATACATTCAAAATATAATCTAACAAATATTAGATTTTCTGATTAAATATCTTTCCTTTTGTTTGCAGTTTACCTAACGTTTGATCACCTTCTGAAAAAAAAAACGTGTTGTGGCATGGTGAGGTATTTGCATTTGCCAAAAAAAAAAAAAAAGTTATATAAAACACTTTCTCCACCCATTCATATTTCCCAAACAATTTTCTTTACAACAAGGACAAGACAGGTGCTTCTAAAATAGTTTCATTCATTAGAAACATTAGACAACTAATTTCTCGCCCAAAGTGCAGCATTTACCCAGAGTGCACAGCTTGCTCGCTGTTATACTACCTCATGTAGGTAAGATTCTTCTGGTCTTTGAATACTCTTTCACCAGCAGTGCAATGAAACCTCTGCATTAGCTTCAGTGCATCGATTGTCAGTGTATCCAGTATAGAGACACTCTGAATAATCTGCAAATGCAACATTTCAATAGACATTTAGTAAGCTTTCACAGCTTTAGAGAAGATCATTTATCCTCATAGAATTAGAAAAAAGTTTCATTCCAGACACTTCAGTTAAGCAGTAACATATTGTTTGTCACCAGGCAGTGGCTGTGTTTTCCCTTTGTTATCATGAACCCCGCTACCTCTGACATTACCAATATGACACTAGACAGGACACCAGCACAGCCTGGATGAAGATTTCTTTCTTAGCAATGGTGAGAAGGAAAAAGCTTCATTCAAATTTTATTTTCAATGTATGCATTGAATTAATGTAAAGTTAGAGTTAAACAATCAGGTTGAGAATTTGTTACTTGCTTTTTATTGTTAGTTCTCAAAGTGTGTTCCCATTTAGTTTTTACTGCTGGAATGACAATTTACACTCTCTTATGGCTCAATCCAGCACATTGTATGCAAATGTTGCACCGATGAAAAGCTATTTACTACACAATCTTAAGGGATGGGTCTCACTATGACAAACTTAAGTTAATAATTACAATCAGAACAATTGTGTGTGCCAGTGTGCACATTACTTTTGTACGATATGGACACTGTTCACATCTGTTTAACTTATAACTAATCACAATATCTCTGTCTAACAGAATCTAAGTCACCATGTGCCTTAGCCGTCATTACCGTACATATGGTGTTCCTCTAGGCCAGGGATGGGCAAATAATTTTTACAAGGGGCCACATGAGAAACCTGAGCTGTGTTGGAGTGCCGACCCAACAATAACTTAAACTTAATTCTGCTCAATATTAATTTTCTCTCATCAAAAAAGCAGTAAATTATATATGTTGATTAGCTGCTACTGGTTATCAGAGGAATAAGGATATTCTGTAAATATTTATATTAACATATGAAATTTTGGTGTAGGTCAAATAGGAAAATACTCCTGTGGAAGTAATAAACATTAAAAACAAAAACAATCATTACATCTGTGTTTCATTTTATTTTTAACATGTAAATCTTCACAAATACTGAAAAAGTGTTTTGCAGTATGTTAAAGATGAGCAATTGGTCAACTTAACACAAAAAGCAATAAGTGCTTTTTATGTTTTTCTGTTCATTTTACTTGAGCATGCCTCCTCATGTGTGGAAAGTTCTCCCCTTTGAGGAAAGAGTAAAAATCAAGCAGTGAGACTGATCTAAAGTGCTCTGCCAGAAATGTGTCACATTGCAGGTCAATGAGTTCCATCTGAACATCACTGGGTGTATTATCCACACTGCAGGTGAAGGGAGAAGAAACCATGTGCATTTCAATCTCAGCCGTTTTTTAAGTCTTGAAATCACCTTGAAAACTCACCATGCAGTGCTTCTAACATGGATGAGCACCTGTGGAGGTAATCAGCTGATGGTGTGGCTTGCTTCAGTGTTGGCAAGTGGGTGAGAATGTTGTCCTCCATTTGGCTTGAGAGAAGCTGCAACTTTTTTATGAAAGTCTTCATTGCGCTATACATTTCATGCACAAAAAGGCCCTTGCATTGCAGTTTGACATTTAGTTCATTCATTAGTGCAGTCACATCTACAGCAAAACCAAGGTCTGCCATCCAGTCTGCTTTTCAGCACTTTGCCCATGCTGAGCCACCTGATAGCTGTGTGGTACCTTATGTCACGATGTTCAGTCTCATTTTCCTCTAAAAGTGCAACAAACTGTCTATGATTCAATGCTCTTGCCTTGATGAAGTTAACTATTTTAGTTACAACATCAACAACATGGTTCATTTTTAACACTGACTTACACAACCCTTCCTGATTTATAATACAATGCAAAAATGTCAATATCTGCTCAGGGTTCCTTTCTGTCACTTTATCCTGCATTCTCTTCAAAAGTCAAACATTTTTCCCCGTCAGATTTAAACAACTATCTGTTGTCACACCTGCCAGCTTGTCCCATTTCAGTCCGAACTTGTCCAAACATGCATTTACCTCCGTGAACAAATCCCTCCCAGTTATTTTCTCTTCATTGACTGCATGGCGGCCAGCTCCTCCATGATTTTACAGTCTGTAGTTACCCCATGTAGGAAGATGAGTAGCTGGGCAGTGTCACGTACATCGCAGCTCTCATCCAAAGCCAAGGAAACATAGTCAAAGTTGACCGCTCTGTTCTTCAGCTGAAGCTTAAGATTTCACGCCCTCCTCGTTACAGTGCGTCGGGAGAGGGCCACATTCTCAAATGCTCCCTATTTCTCCGGGCATATTAGTGCTGCAGAGTCCAACAAACACTCCTTAATATACCCTCGATTTTGCAGGATATGACTTGCCTTCACAGCTGCATCTCTGGATGTGCAAAGTTTAGTAAAAAGTCCTTGTTGGTTTTGCAGCTTTGCAAGCAAAGCTTCCGACTACCTTGTGCACTCTTGATCAGACAAGTTCTTGTATTTCTCCTTGTGTTTGGTCACGTAGTGGCGATTCAAATTGTAATCGTTGAACACAGCGACCTGTGTACCACAAACTAAGCACACAGCTTTACCTCTGACTTCTGTAAATAAATATTTAGCAGTCCATGTCTTGATGAAAATGCGGCATTCGGTATCAACTTTTCTTTTTTTGGCGTGAGCTGACATTTTGAGGCCTAGCTTCTTGCCAGACTCAAACCACGCAAAAGATGTAGTTTAGTTTCTTGGCTAGGGAGGCGTCCACACTTGTGGCTGGGGATGAGCTGCTGTTGAAGTTAATAAGAGTCCCCAGCCCCTGCCACAAGCGTCTGGTTGCTCCATTTGTCGCTACACTCTGTACCTGTACATCCGTTTAGCATCTTTCACCACCCTCCGCATATTATACGACTGCAGAGGGTGTAATTGTCAATTTACCAGATACAAGACGGCCCTTGTAAGCACCCATGCGAGCATTTAGAGCACTGCGAATGGATTTATCGTCCCACGGTTTCAGTTTTTTTAACTTTTTTAATTTTTTTAAATTTATTCACTTTACTACCCTATTTGTTATGTGAGCTGCTATAATACTGAGCTACTAACACTATGCCGGTATGTTTCGGTTTTCACAAAGAAGGCAGGAGTGGAGTGATGAGTATAGATCCTGTAGAAAGTTATCAGACTCAAAGTAGGATCTGCTATGTGGCAGTAACACCTGATGACACAGCATGGGGGCGCCACAGCAGAGCATTAGGAGGAAGAAACAAGGAGACTTTAACAGAATTTAAAAAAGAGTCCATTATGTCTTCATCATGTCTTGGTTTTCCACTCATTTCAGGCATCCCAGAGGGAGCTGCAGTGGGTGATCTATGCTGTGGTGGTCTTGTTTGGGGTCGTTGGTAAATCACTGACCATGTTCCAAAATAGCATCTTGGAGTTTTGGTTCTGTAGTGTCATCGTGGCATACATCTTCATTTTTCCTCAACTGGTTTGCGTTCTTTTCCTTGGCCGATCAAATGAAATGGTGTTAAATTTTAGTACACAATACACCTTATGTAAGCAGTTATCAGGGGTTCAAGCCTATAAGCCTACTATTCTCTTGTTTTCGTGCTGTTTTCCTAATGTTTTCCCTGTGAAATATTAGTGTGAATCCCTTCATGTTCCCTAGATGGTAAATAATGGAGAAAAACAATTTTGCAAATGCATAGATAGTTAATTGGAAATGCTTCTCAATTCCAAAATGTAAATTTCCACCACAGTATTTGTGGACAAAGCCATACAGATACTATAAATGCCAGGTACCATCAAATTTTTCTCAACACCAAATCAGCCAGAATGAATTGTCCCATTGTCAAACAATTTGGTGCAGATGTTAACTCGACTTATAGGAATGTGAGCAAACTATGGAAGAATTTAACCTTAGGGGGTGCCACAAGTCCCTAAAATGTGTCTTTTTCAATATCTTATTTTGCGCATTTTCACAAGCAATAGGACAGATCAACAGAAACAGTCAGGCAGGAAAAGAAAATTCTAAATTAAAATAAAAACTTATTAGTGTGTGTACAGAGGTCTCTGGTCTGTACTCAGAACACCTCAAACCTGATTTTGAATCCTGACAGAGTTTCTCAAAAGAAAACTCAGGCTTCTTTAGCTTAGAAAAAGCAGAGTTGGCCAACATACACAGCCACAAAGAGGCCTCAGAGGCCCCTGTTGCCAGAACCTTAGAGGCCCGGAAGTAGAATCTCAATACTTCTAAACCCAGCACTCCTTCAGACTTTGCAGGTGGAAAATCGAAATCCTGTGTATCATATAGTTCCAGATGTAAGACCAAATTATGGAGTTCAATATGAAGAAGGCGAGTGTAAGACAAATTGGGAGATTTTAACCAAGATAAAGTAACCTGGTCAGGGAAACCATTTTAATTGAATTAATAGGACTAATCATGGCTAGAGGTAGGATTTTCCAACTTTCAATTCTCTGTTTGAGTTTTGAGGAAAAACTCCACAAAACTTTGTTTAAATATTAGTTGAGGATCTTTGCATGCTGTCAAGCCAAGATAGGTAAGGTGATCTTTATCTATTTTGAACGGGATACTTTCGACCACCCTTTGTCTTTACCTTTTTTGGAGGGGGTCTTAAATGGTGTAGTTTTACAGTGATCTCCACACTTCTAAATGTGGCGCCACCCACCCTGACGTGAACTAATTCTTTGACTCCCTTGAACCCTAATAACCCCTGTAATTCTAACCATGCCTTGAGACGTCTGTATATGTAAGAGGGATAACACTTTAAGCACTGTAAAGTGACTGACAGCATTATAAAAGCACACTACAGAAAAACTAACAAAACAAACATGTTCGAGGCAAAGTAAGAACAACACACATAGTGTGTTTGTACTCCCCTGTGCGTGTGTTGTTCCTTTCCAGGATCGGTGCTGCCTACTTTGGGTCAATAGAGACTGCCGGCGCTCCTCTCTCTCAGGGATGGATATGGAGCCTGGTAATGCAGGGTGTGTTTGATTCCTCCATTGGGTAGAATCTGCATTATGTAACGAAAGGAGCAGTATTGAATCTTCACCCCATTGGTGTATTCCTGGCAGATCAACCTCCAGTCGACCTGGCCTCCCTTATACTCCTGGGTCATAGTCTGCCTCAGTGCAAGATCAGCTCTTTCACCTGGAAGTGGTGGATGCATGCCAGGATGGGACATGGCTTGGTACTGCTAGCTTGGCTTCAGTTGAGGAGAGTGCATGTGGTCAACTTTCACTGGGTGCATGAAATGCTCTTCCCCGACAGCTTGGGAATTGTTCTGGAGACAAATTGAGTGTAATTACCTTCCTCTTCTCCCTCTTGTATTTCCACTATCATAATATTGTGACTCGGGAGCGGGCCTTTAGGTTGGGAGCTGGCTGTTGTGCTTAGTTAATCCTTTTTTTAGGAAGAACTCCTCAACAATTTAACTTGACACATCATCCTAAAGGCCTAACTGAACATTCCATTCCAAACCAATAACTGAACATTAGAAAGCCCTTTGAACATTCTAAAGCCATAATATTCAGCTAACTACCCCACACTACCTTTCATTACGGCCAAGCAATCACACCAAAGTGTATTGATAAGCTTTACATTCTAGTTTTTAGATAATCGTAGCTGACAAAGGGGGTCAAGACCCCGGCTGCAGACGACAGCATGGCTCCCTTTCCCACGGTTGCCATGCTGCCTCGAATCGGCTGAATCAGCACAGAATCAGGGGATTGGCGCACAGGCTTGCCGGCTGACCAGGAGCCAGAGCGGAACACCATTCCTCCTGCGGCCGAAATGATCAGAATCATCATTATTATTATTTATACTTGCTGCCAGCATACCTTTTTGTTCAATGTATCATAAACTCTCTCTCTCTCTCTCTCTCTCTCATTTAAAACAAGTTGAGTGAAAGTTAACAGTGCGGCTTGTCGATTGCATTTTCAGTTTGGAATTGGTTTGAATTCTGATCACTATTTAGTCGCAGTTTTTGAAAATGTCATTTTTACAAGACATATCAATTTTTTATGTCATAGAATGTGCATACTTGGGTATAAAAATGCTAATTGGATGATTGATTTAAGTTGTATTTGTCAAATAATGTATTCATATTCTTAAAAATAAAACATTTTTGTTATTGCATTTTCATTATCGGATTAGCTTTTTAATTTCAATTATGATCACTTTTTGCTTCCATACCTGAGCACCCATTTCTAAATTCAAAGGAATGCAAGTGCAAGATGCTGTAAGGAATCTGAATAGAGAGAGTCGTGTTGTTAGTCATTTCCTTTTTTTTTATATGTAAGTGTAACATGATAATTACTCATGTTGTAAGCGAATTCTGAAAATACAACAACTTATAATTAATCAACATCAACCAAAACAAGAATAGCAAGTCATAGCTAGGATAGGATAGGATCAGGTATTCAGGTGTTTCTTGAAGGTTCTGAGTGTGTCTCCGGGGCGTACTGAGCTGGGGAACTACTTCCACCATTGGGGTACCACGCATGAGAACCTCCACCATCCTGGACTGGTCTCTAAGCACCATGGACTGGTCTCTTACCACCCTTGACTAATGTTTTACCACCCTGGATTAGTGTCTAATCACCATGGACTGGTCCCGTTGCCGACCCACATCTCTACCCACATCTGCGGCGGAAGTTAAAGATATCATATTATCTAATATATTACCTAAGACTTGCTAGCCTTCAGACTAGGAGATGCCGTTGACTGCCGTTGAGATCCCACTTCTGACACAAAGCTTGTGGCACGGTGGCGCAGTGCATTGCACTGCTGCCTCACAGCAAGAAGGTCCTGGGTTTGATTCCCGCCTGGGGCGCTGTTGGCACCGTGCTCCGGCGGGTTATCCCCCAAATAGGAGCCTTTCTGTGTGGAGTTTGCATGTTCTCCCCGTGCTCACATGGGGTTTCCTCCACCTCACGTCAGTAAGGACCCCCACCAAAAACATGCACACATCATCGTCTGACCAGCGATGGACACTTATCACCTGGCCACATATGCTGTGGCCACGGTGGGTCAAAAGCAGAGGATCCATTTCACCGGCCACCATCAAAGCGTGTGCATGTGTGTGCAACCATGTGTTGTGTGACAAATAAAGACTGCTTCTTCTTGACTACTAAGAGCCTTTTGAAACAGTACTGTGACTAAGGACTATATAAATAACATGGATGAGAGCCGATAAGATATCATTTTATTGAGAAAATTCATACATTGTCGACAGAACCATGCAAGTATGTCACGTAAGTATGTACTGGTATCTACACATATGTATGTACTGTGTTTACAGAATGTTACAGAAGTTAACAGGGAGGAGAGCTTCTATCTTGTCAGCCCAATATTGGCAGATACGATTACATTAAAGGAAAGTAGAAATTGTATATAGCAACAGTGTTTACCAATGATTTGCAATGACATTACTAAGGGGCATCATTTCCATTGAGGACGGGGTGACCACAAAAATCACATGTGTGCCCCCCCCACTTTTTAAACCGCAAAACTTGTGCTTAATGAAGAATGAAATATTCAGAGAAAAAACAACTTAGAAATTTGTTTTTCAAGCAAACAGAAACACATGCCTTGTTATTATGCAGCATGAAGTAATTGATGTGTCATTCAAATGTCTTAGAAAGTCTTCAATTTTGACAGGGCATACAGTATTCTACCTATAAAGGGAAGTCTGTCTGCCTGTCTGTAGGTCCATAGATTATCTCTACAACCGTTCATCCAATCTACTTCACACTTGGCGCTTTTATTGTTGGGGACGCAGGGATGTGCAATGTTGAATTAGGCGCAATTTGGACATGCGACACCTGTTATATCAATAACGTTTCAATAAACAGTGAACAGCGAACCAGCGGAGTATAGGGCTTCAGATCTGAGTCACAAAGATTGTCTTTCCCTCGTGAAGGACTTCAATAGGCAGTTTCATTTTTAATTGTGGAACACAAGACTGAATCACTGACATTTTGTCAAACTGTGCCATTAAAATGTCTTAGAAATTCTTACATTTTGAACAGGCCTGTACGAGTACTCCAAAAGATTGACGGACAAGTAGCGGACACGGACACCCTACCTACTGTACGTGGTAAAATACTACATTTGGGCGTCTGTGGATGCAGACACGTTCCACACAGATGCAGTTGAATAATTGCTCACTGAATGAGAAAGCGGCAGTTCATAAACATGAAACACCCACAGCAGTTCTATTTAATGTATTTTTTTGGAGAAGGGAAGAAAAGAAAGAGAGGAAATGTGAATTGATTTATTACTGGTTGTTAAAAAAGCTAGATTTTTTCTTTAACCTCTGTAACTTGAAAACGAGTAGACCTTAAACCACAGCTTGAATCCATCAACAGTGAATGCAAAGCAGAGTAACACTCTTAATGTTACAGAGGTTGGAGAGAGAGGAAGAGGAAGAGCCATATTTGGTTTGTCCATTCTTTGCTCCTGTGGAAACATGGCGTGCAACATGGCGGCCTCCGTGAAGCATACCCACTCCCTGTGTAGATATACATGGCTCATTCTAAGGTAACGAAAATACAATTCCCATTTTCATGGGATTGCACACTAGTTAAAAAACATTTAGAAATATTAAATTCCATTTCTGCCAAGTCCGCTCTGTAAATTCTACACATTGCACCGTTAGACTCTCACGTCATGGGTTCAATAGGATAACTCGACTCTGCTTTCAAATCAGAGATCAGATGAGGTGGAGGTGCATTTGGAAGACAGGAAGGGCCAGGCAAGGACAAAGAGTAGTGAGTTGCATGTAGGTTATATTTGATTTTGGATTCGTTTAGAAAGAAAGAAGAAACAGTCTTTATTCATCACACAACACACCACACAATAACACATGCTTGCACACACACACACATGCACATGCTTTGATGGTGGCCGGTGAAATGGATTCTCTGCTTTTGACCCATCCTGGGTCCTTCCTCCAGGGGCACAGCCAGGAGCAGTGGGCAGCATATGTGGACGCGCCCGGGGACCAGGTGATAAGTGTTCATTGCTGGTCAGACAATGATGGGTGCATGTTTTTGGTGGGGGTCCTTACTGACGTGAGGTGGAGGAAACCCCATGTGAGCACGGGGAGAACATGCAAACTCCACACAGAAAGGCTCCTGTTTGGGAGATAACCCGCCGGAGCACGGTGCCAACAACGCCCCAGGCGGGAATCGAACCCAGGACCTTCTTGCTGTGAGGCAGCAGTGCAATGCACTACGCCACCGCAGTGCATTAATTTGAGAAAAGCTGCTGCAACATACAGCATAGATTGCACAAAACCTGTGAAACTTGCACTGCATGTCTTCTCATCATCATAAAATGATTTCCCTCGAGGGATGAATGCATCCCATAAAAATGATGTATATTGATTTTCCATAGTTGACGAGCTACACTCAAAAGGTGCAGTGTGCTGATAAACGTTCAGTAACTTCCTAAATTAATGCATCAGCCAATCAAGACCAAAACATTTAAAATGGTATCCACATCTTAGATCTACATTTGTCCAACAAAATAGCCTAAGATGGGAAAATGAGTAATTTTAAGTTGAAAACAGTTACTTTCCTTCACATTCCATTCCCTCCTCATTCTTTGTGGCTTCAGGACAATGAAAGGCTGTGACTGAACTGCATGTACTTAGCCTGTAGACATCATATCTCATACTTGTGCAAGTTTACTTACATAGCTGATGAGCACCAGCTCTACAGCATTCTGTTAAACTTCCAGTCCAAACCTCAAGACCCTCAAGACCAACACATTTAAAAAAGACACCTTAATCTTAGATCTCCCTCCTTTCTACAAAATAACTAAAGGTGAGAAAGTGAGAAAGCATCTGCATTTTCTTACCTCTTCAGTCAGACACTGTGACTTCAGCTGGAGTCAGTCAGTCATCCATCTGCTGGTCCATCATGGCTCTGAACGTCCCAGGAGTGATAGCCATGGTCTTCTTCTACCTGCTGGTCCTGGGAACGGGTATCTGGGGTTCCTTCAAATCCAAAAAAGAGAAGAAGCGGAGGTCGACTGACCAAATGGAGATGACCCTGCTGGGCAACCGTAGGATCAGCCAGCTGGTGGGGATCTTTACAATGACAGGTCAGCTTTATGATTATCCACACTTCTATGTTGCTCTATTCTTACTTTCTGTTCATCCTTCTTAATGCCACACAGCAGAACACATTAACGCTGCTGAGGCTACAGGCTCTACTCTCACTGAGGTATCTCTTGCTCAACATCTTTCTCCTGAAGTTATTGAGATGTTCAATAAGAGATCCAACAAAAGACACAATATGAGAAGACCCAGGATAAATGAAACCTTTTTGAATTTCAAATTGCAATGGCATTTTGCAGGGAGCCACGACTTAGCCAGCGCACATCAGAATGGTAAAGTAGGTCTTTGTATTCATCATCGACAGGAAAGCTTGAAATGCTCTGAGCCCTCGCGCTCAAATTATTCTGACAGTTTTCACAACAGTGTTCATCACATCACCAAGCTGGACTGTCTTGGCACAGAGGGTATCTCCATGGATGATACAGTGCATTTTAATAGCCTCATCTCCACTCTCTTGCACCTGGGCGCACACCATAGAGGCCATTCCTTTTGCGCTCGCCTGTGATTGCTGGAGCCCCTTCCTTTGTTACTCCACACAGCTTGTCCAAGTGTCTAAGTTGTTTAGTAAATTTTTCTTTGACTGCTGTTTTGTGGAGAAGCTGCCTTGTTTAAGATAGTTGCTCCCCCTAGTGTTAAAACTAATAAGAACAATACAGTGAAGTGCAAGTTTAAAGTGTGGGCCATAGTCCATTATATAGTTTAGAATTTGCTGCGGGCCAATTAAAAATGGGCCACGGGCCACAGTTGGCCCACGGGCTGTAGTGCAGACACCCCTGGTTTAGAGGTTTAGATATTCATTTTGACATGCAATTTGAGCTTGGGTGCACAGACATTTCCACTTAAGTGCTATTATATTCAGTCCTTGAGTAAATTGACCCACAACAGTGGGTCAAGACCCAGGTGGACCAGTGGTGGTGGTTTGTAAATGTTTTTGACCAATTCTCAGTCCACTATTACCTCAATGACAGCAGTCTTGTCATTCACCGCACCATCAAGTACCCCACTTCTATCGTCAAATTGTTTCACTGTTTCATTTTAGTTGTACAAGCATTGACAAACATTCCGTTCCTAATAACCTATATTGCAAGAACTCTGCAAAAACGGCTAAACAGCCTCGAGGAGGAGGAGCAGTCACGGTTGTTTGTTGTTGTTGTGCGGTTTCTATGGCTACCTTCAGTCGCTATTTGTCGCTCACTGTCCAATGTTACTGCTTGTATCTTTAAGTCTAATTTAAGCATGTGTGTTTGTGTATGTGTTATTTTACTGTCTTACAGCTACGTTGATTGGAGGGGGCTTCATTAATGGCCTAGCAGAAGCAGCCTACACCCCCTCACTGGGATTGGTACAGGTCGTCGTCCTCTTGGCAGGAAACGTTGCCTTTTACATTATCTGTAAGTGTAAGGACTGAATTGGATAACACACACAAACTCAATTTCCTAGAAATTATGTAAACATGAAGTCAACCTTTGAAGAGTTGCTTTGTGTCACTCCAACTATTGCAACAATAACGATCTTGTGAACTCTCGAGTGAAGACTAGCGACCTTGTCTCACAAACAAAATGTCTGTCTTTGTTTCATTGAGGTGGACTTTTCCTTGCCAAGCCGATGAGAGACCGAAGATATGTGACCATGTTGGACCCTTTCCAGATCAAATATGGAAAAGTATTAACAGGATTAATGGCAGTTTTATCACTTTTAGCTGACATTATATGGATACCGACAACACTTATTGGTTTAGGTAAGCACTAAAATAACCATTAAAGGATATTTTTGCAAATTTTGTACAATTAAATAAATACTACCACTATCCTACAGGGGTTCAATTTAGTTATTTGTTATATACTCAGTGGCCACTTTATCAGGTACAACTTTACACCTTCTCTACTCTGCAGCATCAAAGTAGCAACAGGGTCCAGATGTTCACTTTCTGTTCATACCAAACATCAGAATGAGGAAGAAATGTTGTCGAAGTGACTTGGAATTAGCATGTGGTCATGGGGAGTTGTTTTGGCGCCAACTGCAGGTGGAGAGAGCCAGCACTGGCAAGCACCAGGGATTGAAGCTGGAGAAGATAAGGTAATTAGCAGAGTATTTCAAAGCTGCTGTGGTTTCATGTCTGTCTCTCCTGACAGCGAGGCTGGGCTCCCACTCCATAGCAGACCTGGTTGTTTGTCTGAAATGTTTAAGTCTTCATATTTGTCAGATTAAACACCCAGCCAGGTCTAGTTTTGTTCTACCTTCCTCCTGGTCCATCTCTTAACCCGCAACAGACAAGAGAGTTGTAACATCGGGCTCCACTGTGACAACGCTCTTGTCGGTTGAAACTATAGCAGCTTTTCAATCCCCTGCTAATTACTTACATCTCCTGTAGCTGCGTTTCCTGCTGGTTGCCAGTGCTGGCTCTCCACACTTGCAAATAGCACAAAAACCACTCCACACGTCCACTGCTCACCAGAAAAGAAGAAAGAAACAGTCTTTGTCACACAACAACACATGCTTTGATGGTGGCCGGTGAAATGGTTCCTCTGCATTTGACCCATCCTGGCTTGTCCTTCCTCTGGGGGCACAGCCAGGAGCAGTGGGCAGCATACGTGTATGTGCCCGGGGACCAGGTGATAAGTGTCCATCGCTGGTCAGACGATGTTGTGTGCATGTTTTTGGTGGGGGTCCTTACTGACGTGAGGTGGAGGAAACCCCATGTGAGCACGGGGACAACATGCAAACTCCACACAGAAAGGCTCCTATTTGGGAGATACCCCGCACGGTGCTAACAGCACCCCAGGTGGGAATCAAACCCAGGACCTTCTTGCTGTGAGGCAGCAGTGCAATGCACTGCACCACCATGCCAGTGGGATGATTGTTAGTGTTAGACTTTTTCCAATATCTCTTAAATTGCTGATCTGGATTTTCACCTCAACAGGCTCTAGCGTTGACAAAGAATAATGCAAAAAAAATGTGTTTGTGTGAACAGTAATTCATAGTAGTAGGAACCCTGCTTTTGATGAGAGGTGGGAGGAGAAGGTTCAGACAGCTAAAAGTTGAACAGGAAGGCGACAGGAACTCAAAGAACAAGGCATTCAAACATTGGTGTAGAACATCTGAGCCACAACACGAGGAACCTTGAAGTGGATGACCAACCACTCCTGGTCTCCTCGTGCTCCCTGGGACTGGGTTATGCTCCTCGGGGCCAGGTATGGTGTTGCTCCGCGGTCTTCCCTCTTCTCTGGGGGCCGGGGTGTCTTCTGTGGCTGGAGGGCAGGGTGCCGATGCTTTCCTGCGGCCGTGGGGTGTCTGTATGCCTGCGGGACTCAGGTGTGGCTTTGGGGCCTTTTCCGCTGCTTGGAGGCGCCACAACATACAGTAATTCCGAACTTATACACCCGATCCAACTGGGATATGTCTGTACACATACTGGTGGGTACTACACACACACACACACACACACACACACACAGACACAGACACAGACACACACACACACACACACACACACACACACACACACACACACACACACACACACACACACACACACACACACACACACACACCACCGGCACCTGCTTTGAACGTGTAGTTTCTTGATGAATTTGATGTGTTGATGAAGAAGGAGAGACCGCTGATGCTGACTTGAGTAACATAATAGATTTATTACAAAAGAACAGCATCAGACCAGACTTGCCTAGGACGTCCAGGAGTGAACCGAGGATGGATTCTCTGACGAATCAAACTCGGGCAGGTGCTTATATGCTTAACCAGAGACAACGCTGACCATCTGATTCCCCTACATGGGTCACCGTTCACATTTTCACCTCCCTTATCACTGGGACCCCTGACAATGGGCTCTGTATTTCTCTCTTGAGATCCCTGGTACCGTCTGTTAATAATTATTTTATACAATGGGTACTGTCTTGGGACGCAACTCATTCCAAGACACCTCAAACGCACCCCAGCACCCTCCTGGTTGCATCACTCTCCTTTTCCTCCTTATTTACTACCATATCTAGGACAGGCAGAGGCCACATGCACAATTGCTGTTCCAGTTTTCCTGGATGTGAATTTACTCTGTTTTTTGTTAATTTGTCTCACCCGTGGTGATTCTCCCCATCTTGGAGTAGTGATTAGTTTTTTATGGACCCAAACATGGTAAAATAGTTCACCAAAGAGGAGGATTGGTGGTGGTTCTGTACAACAAAAAACTGCTCTCGTTATCCAACACGTCATTCACAGAACGGAGTTATTGCAGCAGTTCTTGATTTAAGAATTAATGAAGAGTTGCCATGCAGGTTGAGAACTTGAACTCTACTTGGAGACTAACTGTCCTCAATGCAATAGCATACAATGTCTTGTATGTCCAGCATGTTGACAGAACTGCTTTAAACAAAAAAATAAAATAAAAAAATAAGAAGAACAACCACTCCTGATTCCACTTCTGAAGCTCAGAACAGGTCTATCTATCTAGCCCATGGCCCTGAATGGATGTCAGCTTTGGGTGGGGGGAGCCGCCAGTGTACGCAAACTTCACCGCTGATACAAGTGATGTTTGATAAGACAAAGTCCAGATGCTGCTGCAGAATAGGTCCCAAACAATGTCTTACCTGCGCTGAATAACTTCTTGAAAATAATCACTATTGTGGGTCATACGTGTATACATAACAGCTAAGGTGTGTGTGTGTGTGTGTGTGTGTGTGTGTGTGTGTGTGTGTGTGTGTGTGTGTCAGGCTCCAGCATGAGTGTGATTCTGGATGTATCTTACACTCTGAGCATCTGGATCTCTGCTGCAGTGGCCGTCACCTACACCCTGCTGGGAGGGCTGTACTCTGTGGCCTACACAGATGTCATACAGCTCATTCTCATCTTCGTCAGTCTGGTGAGTCTCATCAGTGGAGTTGGAAATACGTATATTTGGGTAATCTAACCAAACCTAAAAAAGTTTAATTTAAATAAGGTTTTATAGATACAAGAATCTTAAAAACATACATAGCCTATGTCACTAACTCGCCGTGCATTTGTGAAACATGCCAATGATGCAGAAGATCAGTTAAAAGATGCAGAAGATCAGTTAAAAGTGAATAAAACAAAAATATTCGTTGAATAATTCATGACAATACATTGAAAATATAATATAACAAATATTTAATTTTCTGATGACATATCTTCCATTTTGTTTGCAGTTTCCCCAACCTTTGATCACATTGTGAAAAAAAATTGTGTTGGTGCATGGTGAGGTATTTGCATTTGTGTGCCAAATAAAAAAAGCCCTCTTGGCAGGCCTTAATCTCGAGGTCCAAAATCATTCGTCAACAGCTTTTGGAGTAACACTATCCCCGCCCACTCATATTTCCCAAACAATCTTCTTTACATCAAGGACAACTGAGGTGCTTCTAAAATAGTTTCATTCATTCGAAACATTAAACAACTTTCTCACCCAAAGTGCAGCATTTACCATAGAGCACAGCTTGCTCGCTGTTATACTACCTCATGTAGGAAAGATTCTCTTGGTCTGTGAATACGCTTTCCCGAGCACTGCAATCCCCCCGGATCAGTTTCTGTGCGTTTCTTGTCAGTGTATCCGTACAGAGATTCTCCGAATCTGCAAAAGTAACGTTTCTTTAGACATATAGTAAACTTTCACAGCTTTATGGAAAATCATTTATCCTTCAGATTATTAAAAAAAATTCATTAAAGACACTTCAGTGAAGCAGTTACATATTGTTTGTCTCCATGCAGTGGCTGTGCGTTCCCTTTGTTTTCATGAACCCTGCTTCCTCTGACATCACCAATATGACGCTCTTCAACACCTCCCACATCTCCTGGCTCGGTACACTGGACACCAGCACAGCCTGGAAGAAGATGGATACTTTCCTAGCAATTGTGAGAAGGCAAAAGCTTATGCCAAGATGTATTTTAAATGTATACATTGAATTCATCTAAAGTTACAGTTAGAGCAGCTGATTGAGAATGTATTGCTTAGTGTAAATTGTTAGTTTTTCAAGTGTGTTCCCATTTAGTTGTTTACTGCTGGAATGACAATTTACAATTCCTTATGGATCAATCCAGCTTATTGTAGGCAAATGTTGCACAGATAAAAACCGATTTACAATATGATCTTAAGGGATGGGTCTCACTATGACAAAATAAAGTTGATAACCTCAACCAGAATAATTCTGTGCCAGTGTGCACATTACTTTTGTCCAATAGGGACACTGTTCAGCTCATAACTGATCACAATGTCTATCAAACAGGATCTAAGTCACCCTGGTTTGTAGAACACCACATGGTTTTCCACAAATCTCCACGTTAATGTCACCACCATCTTCTCTTCAAATCCTGTATGTCCAGAAGGAATAAGGTCTGCTGTATTTTACAACTGGAATTCCTGTGCTGTAATATACAACTGATCTGTTTTAGAGTCAGGGCATTTTTATGAGCTTGATTGCAAGTACTTGAGCACAGAATGGAAACTGATACCCAATATCGGGGTGGTGTGGGGATGGGGTGGTTTTAACAGCCAAACCAGACCTGTGTCTAGGTCAGGGGTGAGCAAACTTTTTGGCTCAGGGGCCACATTGACTTTTAAAATTTGACAGACGGGCCGGGTCAGCACAAGATGCATACATATCAAACATACACAGAAAAAAAGCATTACAGTGTTAATACACTTACCTTTTAGTGGGAACAGTGTTGTTGATCACCCATTTTTGCCAGTGCATCGGAGTCTGGTGTTAGTTTTGTTTTTGCAATTCTCAGAACAGATCTGAGGTGTTCATCACTCAACTGCGATCTGTGGGGTGCTTTGGTGTTCATCAAACTAAAAGTCTGTTCACACACATACGTAGAGCCAAAAACACCAGCATCCTCTTTGCCATCTTCTGGATGTTTGGAAATTTGGCTGCAACTTAATGAAGCATAAAACTCATCCAGTTTAGGAGAGTTGAACTTCTCCTTTAAGACGGTGTCACAGTTCCAGTTTCAGGGTTTGTGAGAAGGGACATGACACCAGCTGAAGTGACTTGTCAATTTTTCCAAAATCAGAGAACCGATGGCAGAATTCTTCGTGCAGGTCATCCTGTGATTTCCTGTATTTTTTCCACATGTTGCGGGGCCTCTTTCAACATAGCCAGTGTGGGAAAATGAGCGGATGACTTGTTTGACATTTGCTTTGAGAATAAAGCCAGCTTGGCTTTGAAGGCTCTGACGTTTGTATGCATTTCATGCACAAACTGGTCTTTCCCTTGTAGCTTCACGTTCAGCTCATTTATTTGTGTCACTATGTCCACAGCAAAAGCTAAATCACAAATCCAATCTGTGTCACTCAGCTCAGGAAACTTGTCAGCGTTCTCAAGTAGCTCCAAAAATGAGATCATCTCCTGTTTGAGCTCCCACACTCGTTGACATACTTTCCCCAAACTGAACCAGCGGACATTTGAATGGTAAAGCAAGTCCCTGTGATCAGCGTCAATTTCTTCAAGAAACTTAATAAACTGACGATGGGGAAGTCCCCTCGCTCGAATAAAGTTAACACGTTTTACAAGCTGCAATACGGATTTACACAGTGCTTCCTGGTGAATTATGCAGTGTAGGAAAATTACCTCCTGCTCAGGGTTGTCCTCTTTCACCCTCCTCTGGATTCTTTTGAGCAGTCCGATGTTTTTTCCTGTCAGATTTGGCGATCCATTTGTGGTAACGATTCCACAGCAAAAAACTCCTCCGTTATCTCAAAATTGTCTTTAATCCCTCTGATTAAAAATGAAAAGCTGAGCAGTGTCCTTTATGTCATTACTTTCATCCAGTGCCAAAGAATATAATGTAAATGACTTTGCTTTTTTGTTTAGACATTTATATTTAGTAATTTAGCAGACGCTTTTATCCAAAGCGACTTACAAGGGAGAATAACGTTCAAGCTACATTGCGACAGAGACATTAGTGTAACAATTAATACTGCTAGGTAGTGCTAAGTAATTGTAAGTAAGGAGAGGAGGTACTCTCTGAAGAGCTGGGTCTTCAAGTGCTTCTTAAAGACAGAGGGGGAGGTCCCTGCTCTGCTCATTTTTGGCAGCTCGTTCCACCAACGTGGAACTACAAATGAGAATAACCTGGATTGCCGTGGTTGTACAGCCGGCAGAGCCAGGCGACACTCATTTGATGAGCGCAGTATCCGGGGGGTAACGTGCTTTTACAAGAGCATTTAAGTAAGTGGGAGCATTCCCAACAATCACTCTGTAGGCAAGCATAAGAGACTTGAACTTGATGCGAGCGGCTACAGGTAACCAGTGGAGCTCGATGAGCAGCAGAGTGACATGTGCCCTCTTTGGCTGGTTGAACACCAGTCGCGCCGTCGCATTCTGTATCATCTGTAGTGGGTTCACCGCACAGGCCGGCAAGCCTGTTAAGAGAGCGTTGCAGTAGTCGAGACGGGACATCACCAAGGTTTGTACCAGCAGTTGAGTGGCATATTGGGTCAGGTACGGCCTGACTTTTCGGATGTTGAATAGTGCGAAGCGGCAGGACCGGGAGACGGCCGCAACATGGTCCGAGAATGTCAATTGGTCATCAATAATGACACCAAGATTCCTTGCAGCCTTGATAGGAACAAGAGATAGAGAGTCGATTTTAATATCAATGTTGTGATAAATACCTTGTTTGGCCAGGAAGACCAGCAGTTCCGCTTTCGCCAGATTTAGTTGAAGATGATAATCCTTCATCCATGTGGATATGTCAGCGAGACAATCCGAGATCCGCGTCGAGACGGTGGGGTCGTCGGGCAGGAAGGACAGATAGAGTTGAGTATCATCCGCATCGCAGTGATATGAAAAGCCATGCGAGCGGATGATCGGGCCCAGTGAGGTGGTGTATATGGCAAAGAGGATGGGTCCTAGCACCGAGCCTTGGGGCACCCCTGTGGTGAGGTTGTGAGGCACAGACAGCTGGCCTTGCCATGTCACACTGAACGAGCGCCCAGTAAGGTAAGATTCGAACCAGGAAAGTGCACTGCCCGTTATGCCCATATTTGAGAGTATGGACAGGAGTATGCTGTGGTTGACAGTGTCAAAAGCAGCTGATAAGTCTAGCAGAATGGGAACCGAGGATTTGGCAGCAGCTCTAGCAGTTTTTAAGTCCTCTGTCACAGACAACAGGGCTGTTTCGGTGGAGTGACCACTTTTGAAGCCAGATTGAAGTGTATCGAGAAGGTTGTTTCTTGGCAGGTATTCTGTTACCTGTCTAGAGACCGCCCTCTCTATGGTTTTGGAAAGGAATGGGAGGAGAGAGACCGACCGATAGTTTTCTACTTGATTGGGATCGAGTGAGGGTTTTTTGAGCAGTGGTGTGACCCTAGCCACTTTGAAAGCGGAGGGGAAAGTGCCGGAAGTTAGGGAAGAATTAATCAAATGTGTGATTGCCGGGGTGATAGTCAGTGGCTTGAAGGAGGTTAGATGGGATCGGATCTAGCGGACAGGTAGTAGGACGGCTACATGTTATTAGTTTAGATACCTCACTTTCAGCAAGGGGGGTGAAACCAGGGAACGATGAGCCTAGGGCTGGAGAAGACAGGTTGTGAGTAAGTTGTTTAGTGAATTGGCTGCTGATGGCTGCCACTTTGTTAGTAAAAAAGGAGGCAAGGAGTCAGCAGTGAGGTTAGTAGCTGTGGGAGGTGGTGGAGGGTAAAGCAGAGACTCGAAGGTGGCAAAAAACGTACGTATGTCTGTGGCACCGTTGAGCCTATCGTTGAAGAAGGCCTTCTTTGCAGTAGTGATGCTGGAAGAGAAGGACAGCAGTGTCTGGTAGCTTGCAAGATCTTCAATTGTTTTGGATTTGTGCCATTTCCTCTCGGCTGCTCTGAGGTCAGTGCGCGTTTTCTGGAGGGTGTCAGTCAGCCAAGGGTGCGACTGGGTTGATCGAGCAGGTCTGGTGGATAGTGGACACAGGCTATCCAGACATGAGCTCAAGGTGGAGCAAAGAGAGTCAGTGGCATCATTAACCTGCAGAGAGGAGAAAGTGCCGTGGGGCGGAAGAGAGGAGGAGAGCACAGAGGAGAAGTGGGTGGGAGACAGGTTGCGGAGATTGCGGCAGATGGTAACCATGGGTGGGGAGGTGGGGGGTTGTTTTGGTAGCTGGACATTGACGAGGATGAAGAAGTGGTCTGAGAGATGAAGAGGAGTGACCCTTAGGTTGTCCGTGGTGCAGCTCCGAGCAAGAATGAGATCAAGCTCTTTGCCAGCCTTTTGAGTCGGTGGAGTCGGGACCTGTCTTAGGTCGAATGAGTGAACCATAGACAGGAAATCAGCCGAGTTCGCACTGTCCAAGTGGATGTTCATGTCTCAGAGGACGAGCATGGTACACTCATGCTCAGGAATTGATGACAGCAGGGTGTCAAGCTCGTGTAGGAAGTCACCTAGTTGTCCTGGTGGACGGTAGATGACGACCACATAGGCTTTGACCGGAGCAGTCACCAAGACGGCGTGATATTCAAAGGGAAGAGACAAAGTTGTTTAAAGGCAGCAGTGGATTAAATTTCCATGTGTTGGAAATTAGCAGGCCAGTCCCACCACCATGGCCAGATGGTCTAGATGTGTGGGAAAATGTGAAGTTTGTGGAGAGTGTAGCCGGGGTTGCGCTCTCTCCGGTTTAAACTACCTCTCAGTGGGAGCAAGGAGCTCCAAGGAGAGGTGGTTGGCATGACCAGAGATGAAGTCTGCCTTGTTAACTGCAGATTGACAATCCTACAAGCCAACAGAGAAGGTCTTTGCAGTAGATGTTTGCTGCAGAGACCTGAGGTTACCCAGATTGCATCGGCGTATGGTATAACAAGGCTTTCTGGGTGACCTTGAAGTTGTAGAGATGTGGTAGTAGCACATTTTGTATGGAGTAAGAAAAAGAAGGCAGGTTTGCCTTGTTCGGTGGACGTGTGTCTTTACACAGAGCGACTACAAATGGGCCAACGCTTGAAGCTAACGCTTCAAGGGCAGGACTATAAATAGGTGATAGAATACAGCTGCTCATGTGATTATTACTTGCACCTGGCTAAGAGCACGCCCACATAAAAGAGGGCTTGCCTGAATAGGGGGTGTGTCTGGAAACACAACCTTGTTGACAGATCAGCAAATAGCAGTGAAACGTGCAGAGTCAAACCAGTAGTCCTAAGTTGCAATACTACAATACTAGATAACATAAACACGGCACAGCAACCTCAGCACTAGAGCTTGTCTCGACTTAGCTTGGTAGCTAAGTCTTCGTCAATTAGTTCAACACGGCGAGTCACTGTCCTGCGTGATAAGCAAATTTTTTCAAATTTGTTCTTGCTCCCAGAACAAGATACCTGCTTTCCCTACCATCCACTCTTTGAGAATCTCCCCTTCGGAGAAAGGCTTGCTGGCTTTTGCTTATTTGAATTCCAGCAAATAACTTGCCTTCGTGCTTGATTCTTGGATGGTTTTCAGCCTGCAAGCCAGCTGCCAACCTCTGAGCGGTAGCCATCCGTTATGCGTTGATTGGTTGTAAGTGTAATTAGCACGCTTGGTGGAAAACTGACGGCTGATATTGTATTCCTTTAAAACCGCAATAGTTTCTTGGCAAATAAGACATGCAGCTTTTGACCGGACTTCAGTAAAAAAGTATTTAGTTGTCCATTCCTTATTAAACACTCGGCACTCACTGTCGACTTTTCTTTTCTTTGGCCTACTCATTGTTGCAGATGGGTTCAGAGTAGTAGCAGAGTAATAACAAAGAGTAGCTCGGGCGCCGCAAAATCAAGTCACTGCGCCTAATTGCCACCTGTGGAAAAGCCAGGCATTACAGGTCAAGGTGAAATGAATGCAGTCATAATTATGAATTCTGTACCAATCTTCGGCGGGCCGGATTAAAAAGACCAATGGGCCGGATGTGGCCCGCGGGCCATAGTTTGCCCACCGCTGGTCTCGGTAATGGGGGGCCCAGGATCAGATGGGCATGTGTCATGACAAGGGCTCTTCTCCTGAGTATGTGTGGATGGGGGTTTTACCTGTTGCTCGTTAGACCAACCAACACAACAGGTATGCGGCTGCTCTGATCCAAGGCTCGCAATTACCTAGACACAGATATGGTGGGCTGCACAAACAACACCATCCCCACATCACAATCGGTATATGTGGATCTCTAATATCAAGACAGAAAATGTAGTGTCTTGTCATATCTGTACATTCATTACTTTGCCTCGATGTCAGTAACGTACCGTGAAGTCTCATTGTGGGAAGGCAGTGGCAAAACAAAGGTTTTGACACGCAGCAACTTAATGACTCTGGAATCCTCTACCCACAGGTAAGAGGGAGGGAGGGTTCGCTGGCCAAAGGGATGAAAAATGAACATCAGTAATAATCAGTCCGGGCGCAGGAGGGATGATGCTCCAAAGTGTCTCCTGGTCGGTTGACGAGCCTGTGTGCAAGACAGACAAACATTAAGAAAATTCCCTGCCCTGGATTGGCCCGATCAGCGCCGCGTGGGTGCTGATTCAGCCGATTCGAGGCAGCTGTGCAGCCGCAGGAAGGAGGCCATGCTGCTGTCTGCAGCCACGGCTTCACCATGTCCCTTGGTCCAATCATTTCAATTTGGCATAAAGCCAAATTTAAATGATTGATAACTTAACTGCTATGCATTTTAAGAGGATACAGAACAACATAGGCTTTAGGCAATCACATTATCCTATGTATTATTGCTAGTAGTTATGCAGTATCATTGCCCAACCACTTGAAATCCTTGTTCATACAGCTCTAGACCCTGTTTACACCTGGCATTAAAATGCATCTTGGGTAATCTGATCACAAGTGGAAAGCTGAAATTAAAGGTGTTAACACACACAAGGCGCATTGAGATCAGATTGTTCAGACCACATCATCAGCCCAGCCCACAAGGTGGGGACATTCTTTAAGCAGTGTGTACGCGAATGTGTACTGGGCCACATTGAAGTACCATTTTTATCAACTGAGGTCCTCTGCGTAAGCGGAACTATGTACTCATTCGTTTTTTATTTTGTTCAATAAGTAAACCATGGAAAACAAATACATCCAAAATAAAAACACACTTTGTTTTGAAATGTTTTGTTTGGAGACGGGGGCAACAGGGAAGTGCAGTGGACCAGAAAAACACTCCCTCGCCACTGTTCCAATCCAAGGCAGAAGGGGACAGTCCCTTAACTCAGTTGTGTTTGAAAAAATTGTTTCATACAAGAAGGAAACAAACTAAGTACATCAAAAATAAAAACACAGGAAAACCGGCACCAGTGTACAGGGCACAGCTGTCTACATGAGACACAATCCACTCCGTTTTTTAATTCTCCAAACAAGTAAGAAAAACAGGAAATAAAATAAATGTGTTCAGCCTGGACGGTCCGCAGCATACAGTACACTCAGCACCAACATTTCAGTCTGTATTGTTTTGATTTTGCCTGCACACCAAGGTTTTCGCATTTGCTCTTTGAAAACGGAAATTATGTAGGTATTTATTTTCATATAGAGCGGGGAAGGGATATCCGATCACAAGTTTTTACTGGAGACACATTCTAGTGCCGGATGTGAACAGACGGATAGATCCGTCCACTTATGATCAGATCACCCAAGACACATGTTAATGCCAGGTGTTAACAGGGCCGTACATACAGCCGGCAAACAATCTGACCACACATCAGTGCTCCCTGTTTATTTTTAAGAATTGAGTTAAGTGGTGAAAAGTGAATAACTTCTAACTTCTTTTGAAGGCTCTAGGAGCCTTGTGCTACCAAGCTACGCACCAAAGGACCTTGTCTGCCTCGTCCTCAAAAACAGCCCAGATCAACTGTTTCGCTTCTGCAGTCAGTGTAATAATATTTGCAATTCCACCAACTATAATCGGAGTTGTAGCTGCATCTACAGGTATCAACTTTTTTTTTATCATAAGTTATTATATAATAATTAAGTATTGTATAATATAAGATATTAAATAAGTTATTTTAATCTATTCATTCTTTTTAATGATTTAAGTTCCTAAACTGAGTTAGTGAAATGTTTTCATGTTTCGTTGATTTTTAGATTTGCAATTATCATTTAAATAGAAAATTGTTTATCAAATCTGCGATGGAAAGGATTTACCTGACACCCCCTTGACTCTTCTGCTTCCTTTCTATTCCTTGAGAGATTCACCAGTAAACTCAACCGACACTTCCACAATACTTACAGTCACATAGCTATGGAAGTATTCAGACTTTTACTTAACTAAAAGTACAAAAGCACTAAAACAAAATAACTCTCGTAAAAGTTCCAAATTTACATTTCTATGAGTAAATGTACTTGTGATATCCAGTGCCCTGCTATATGCTTTAAAGCGTCATGGAGTAAAAGTCAAAAGTCTCCAAAACTGAATATACTTATGCAACTGAGTACAGAAATCAAGTACTTGTATGTTGTTAATTACCACCATTGTATAATGTTATGTGACGGTGGAATCTCTATAGGGCAGACACTGCTATTTGCCAACTTTATCCGTCTCAAAACTTCTTCTATCTGTGCCTCAGACTGGAACCAGACCTCCTACGGTTCTCTGTCTCCTTTTGAAAGTGGACAGGCAGCTATGATCCTGCCCCTCACCCTAAACTACCTCACCCCCTCCTACATCTCCATCATCGGCATCGGAGCTGTGGCTGCTGCTGTGATGTCATCAGCTGACTCAATCTTACTGTCTGCAGCCTCCATCTTCACCTCAAGCATCTACAAGAACATCCTGAGGAACCAGGTGACTTTAACCTGCACTATGAAATATTTGGAATAGGTTTTTGTTTCTAATATAAAGAACATGTAAGTGGATATACAAGAAAATCCATCCAAGCACATTGCAATTCCAGAGTTTCTCTGGAAGCTCTTTCGATCAATTAATCCCAGTGGTGGAAAATTTAATTCAACAGGAATTCAAGAAATGATGTCATAAGTGCAGCTCTGTAAAATGTGTAGCGAATGAATGATGGTACAATCGACTGTACCTGCTAACAAGCAACATGTACATTCACCAGACAGACACACTTCTGCTCGGTTTCACTTTTACTTTGCCTCAGTTTGACGCTCACCATTTCAGAATGATGCAAGAGATATTAAGGTGCAGAACCATTGGTGGCCACAAGGGCACTTTGGAACTCATAGCCAATTTTTAGTTTAGAATAGTTAAAGTATTTGAACTCTAAACTAGATTTCCATGTTTCGGTTTTCACAAAGAAGACAGGAATGGAGTGATGAGTATAGATCCTGTAGAAAGATATCAGATGCAGGCTCTGCTTTGTGGTAGTAACAACCGATGCATGGCATGGTGGCACCACAGCAGAGGATTAGGAGCAAGAAACAAGGAAACTTTAACAGAATGAAGTCTATTACTTCATCATGTCTTGGTTTTCCTCTCATTTCAGGCATCCCAGAGGGAGCTGCAGTGGGTGATCCGTGCTGTGGTGGTCGTGGTTGGCATCGTTGGAACATCACTGACCACGTTCCAAAATAGCATCTTTGCTTTATTGCTCTTTGGTGTAGCTGTGGCATACGTCTTCATTTTTCCTCAACTGATTTGTGTTCTTTTCTTTGACCAATCCAGTGGATACGGAGCTATTATGGGATTTGTGGTGAGTTTGTTGTTGAAAGCCTTGTGCGGAGAACCGATGCTTGGAGTGCCAGCTACCATCCACCTCCCAGGAGACAGACTGGAGGATGGTGTTCACATCCAAAACTTTCCAGTAAATACTATGTGCATGCTGTCTTCCATAGCCTCCATCTTTCTGTTCTCCTTCCTGGCTGCACTGCTCTTCAACAAGGGCCTCATTCCTGAGAGATGGGACGTGTTCAAAGCCAAAGTCCAAGACTCGCCACCAGTAGCAGGTGGCGCTATCGAAGACAATTGGAAATTGGATGAAAAGTATCCCCAACAAGAGGCTTCAGAGCCAATGATGGACAGCCAGTGTTAATATACATGGTTTCTGGATTCTCGTTGCCAAAAGGGATTGGTTGTAACAGAATTAAATATGCTCTCTAAACTCTCCATCCGTCATCTATTCTCTATCTCTACCTGAGGTTTATTTGTCACATACATATACATACATAAACCGCGTTCCAAATTATTATGAAAATTTCATTTAAGTGTCATAAACATTACATATTTTTGTTTTTCAATTAAACTCATGGATGGTATTGTGTCTCAGGGCTCTTTGGATCACTGAAATCAATCTCAGACACCTGTGATAATTAGTTGCCAGATGAGCCCAATTAAAGGAAAACTACTTAAGAAGGACGTTCCACATTATTAAGCAGGCCACAGGTTTCAAGCAATATGGGAAAGAAAAAGGATCTCCCTGCTGCCGAAAAGCATCAAATAGTGCAATGCCTTGCACAAGTTATGAAAACATTACATATTTCACGAAAATTAAGCGTGATCATCGTACTGTGAAGAGATTTGTGGCTGATTCAGAGCACAAACGGTTTGTGCAATTAAAGGCATAATGAGGAAGGTTTCTGCCAGACAAATTCATCGGATTAAGAGGGCAGCTTCTAAAATGCCATTACAAAGCAGCAAACAGGTATTTGATGGTGCTGGTGCCTCTGGAGTCCCGCAAACCTCAAGGTGTAGGATCCTCCAGAGGCTTGCAGTTATGCATAAACCTACTATTCGGCCAACCCTAACTAATGCTCACAAGCCGAAACGGTTGCAGTGGGCCCAGAAATACATGAAGACTCATTTTAAAACAGTCTTGTTTACTGATGAATGCCGTGCAATCCTTGATGGTCCAGATGGATGGAGTAGTGGGTGGTTGGTGGATGGCCAACATGTCCCAACAAGGCTGCGACATCAGCAAGGAGGTGGCGGAGTCATGTTTTGGGCCGGAATCATGGGGGGAGAGCTGGTAGGCCGCTTTAGGTTCCCTAAAGGTGTGAAAATGACCTCGGCAAAGTATATATAGTTTCTGACTGACCACTTTCTTCCATGGTTCAAAAAGAAGAACCGTGCCTTCCGTAGCAAAATCATCTTCATGCATGACAATGCACCATCTCATGCTGTGAAGAATACCTCTGTATCATTGGCTGCTATGGGCATGAAAGGAGAGAAACTCATGGTGTGGCCCCCATCCTCTCCTGACCCTGACCCTGACCCTATTACTGAGAACCTTTGGAGCATCCTCAAGCAAAGGATCTATGAGGCAGTTTGCAAAACAGCAGCTCTGGGAGGCTATTCTGACATCCTGCAAAGAAATTCAAGCAGAAACTCTCCAAAAACTCACAAGTTCAATGGATGCAAGAATTGTGAAGGTCATATCAAAGAAGGGGTCCTATGTTAACATGTAACTTGGCCTGTTAAGATTTGGTGATTGAAATAACTTTTGATTTCAGTAAATATGACCTCCTAATGCTGAAAATTCAACAAATTACCATTTTCAGTTCTTTACAACCTATAAAATGTTTTGAAATTTTGTTTTGCATAATAATTTGAAACAGTGCATTTTGAGCTTTTTTTGTTTTTGAAAAAAATACTGTTATCATTAGGAGGTTTGTTCAATAACATTAAAATTATAACCTAATGGTTGATGACTTGAAAACCGTACCGACTGCCATTTGCATTGACTACTAAGGAAATCAGAGAAAAATATCATTTTCATAATAATTTGGAACAAGGTGTAGGTTCATACATATACGCAATGAAATGTCTTTGCAACGCACCATGACATTATGCATAATAGTTGCTAAACTGAACATAATAGCTAATTCATAACCCAATTCATACCTAGCTAACTAATTGAAACCGATTCCTAAAATGTAATGCAGTTTGTGAATTGAATAATATAAATATAAAATACTCAAAAAGATCATGCAAAGTGGAGGTACAAAATAGAAGGGAATAGAGTTATGCAGTATATGGGATAGGCTATTTGTATATACAGATATGTGCATGTGAATAAAGTGAGTATAGATATACATTACGACACAGCAATACAGTAACACAGACCAGAACAGAAATACAGCACATTACAGTAACCCAGAACCGTGATACAGTATTGTTAAAGCTAAACAGCTATAAACTTTGATCGTGGATGGACTAAATCGTTACAGAGGAAATCAGAAACTATACTTTGGGTTAACAAAGTATTTTATCTGGTACCAGAGGAGCATTAACAAAGCAACACCACAAAACGATGTCACCAAGAAAATGGTTAACTCTCTCCGGAGAGCTGAGACTTTTATAGGATGGAGACTCTTGTTGCATCATCGGCTTGCTGGAGCTCCTCCAGTTAGAAACAGTTCTTTGTGAGCCATATGTGCTTTTGTGACCAGTTGTGCACATACTGTTCCTGCACGTAGCCACTTGGGTATATGTTCATGTTGTTCTGCACATACATGTTAGGACATAATGTCACAATACCTCATAAGTTCAATTGAGAATAACAGAAATACAAAATTCTTATAACAAGTATGCAGTATGCTACATACAATAAAGTAAGGCATTGGGGCCTGTGTAAGTGTCTCAGTGCTTTTTGTTAGGACTCCTGATGAGTTCAGCATTGACAGTCCCTATGGCTTGCGGGAAGAAACTGTCTCATTCTCTCTGTCCTTGCTATGTGACTGCAGAGACGCTTGCCCGACCGCAGCAGCTGGAATACTCCGTTGTTGGGGTGATGAGGATCCTTCATGATCCTGCGGGCTCTGCTATTACACCTCCCGATGTATAAGTCCTGCAGGGAGGGGAGGGTAGTTTGAGTGGTACGTTGGGCTGAATGCACCACCCTATGCAGGGCCTGCCTGTCCTGAGCAGTACAGTTCCCAAACCAGTAAGTGATGTTGCCTGTCAGGATGCTCTCCACTGCTCCAGAGTAAAAGGACTTGAGGATCCTCACGAGACACTGAAATTGTCTAACTGCCTGAAGTGGTAAAGACACTGCCTCGCCTTTCTCACCAGAGAGTCTGTACGTAAAGTCCATGTTAAATCCTCTGTGAAGTGAACTCCCAGGTACTTGAAGTTACTCACACTGTCGACAGAAGTTCCATTAATCACCAACGGCGTGTGCGTCCTCTGTTGTAATCCCCTCCAAAAATCCACAATCAGCTCCTTAGTTTTGCTGTTGTTCAGGAGTAGGCTGTGGTCCTGGCACCAGAGTGATAGGTCAGCCATCTCCTCACAGTAGGCCTTCTCAGCGTCGTTGTAAATCAGGCCCACCACGACAGTGTCGTCAGCAAACTTGATGCTGCTGGAGCTGGACCTGGCCACACAGTCATGTGTGTACAAGGAGTACAGTAGGTGGCTGAGGACGCAGCCCTATGGGGATCCTGTGTTCAGGGTGAGGGAGCTGGACATGGGCCTCCCCACCCTAACCACCTGGGGCCAGGCTGAGAGGAAGTCCAGTATCCAGGCACACAGCGGAGTGCTCAGTCCTAGCTCCCGCAACTTGACAGCCAGTCTGGTGGGGACTATGGTATTGAAAGCTGAACTATAGGCAATGAACAGCAATCTCACATAGGCCTCCTTCTGGCCATCCAGGTGCGTAAGCATGGTGCGCAGTACCTGGGAGACCACATCGTCCGTGGATCTGTTCGGCCAGAATGTGAACTGCAGATTGTCCGAGGTGCGGGGGAGGGAGGCGCAGATGTAATCCTTAATCAGCCTCTCGAAGAACTTCATGACCACTGAGGGGTTGGCCACTGGATGGTAGTCAGTCAGGCAGGCTGGAGAGGCGAACTTTGGGACAGGAATGCGGTGGACCTCTTGAAGCAGGATGGGAACTCCGACTCAGCTAGGGAGGCATTGAATAACCTAGTGAACACCGGGGCTTGCCGGTAAGCAGATACTTTTGCTACTTGTTCAAATTTGTTTATATTTGGCTTATTGTTTTTATTTTAATTTTTGGTTTACTCGTCTGTAGACACGCAAAAATAATAATTCACTACTTCACATAACTACAAAGCATCACTACTTTTACTTGTTAAGTCAATTCTTCAACAGCCAAACTCTTACTTAGGTAGGATTTACAGTACTCTTTCTTCCTCTGCACATTACTGAAACTCACTCCAACATCAAGTTCAAAAACATGGATGGATGAATATATTATAGTCATCAAATGCCATCTTGTTATTTAACATTAAAAAGGTTTCACTCATCCTGTGTCTTCTCATATTGTCTTAATTTGTTCGGCTGTTCTCTTAATTTCTTCTTTTGATTTGAAGGAACCCCAGATGCAGTTTCCCAGGCCCAGCAGGTAGAAGAAGACCATTGCTATCACCCCTGGTATGTCAGAGCCATGATGGACCAGCTGAAGGCTAACTGACTGACTCCAGCCAAAGTCACAGTGTCTGTAGAAAAAATGGAAAGAGATCTCCATGAGATATAGATAGATAAGAGTAAAGGGGGATTGAGATCCTCATGAGATAGAGGTAGAGAAGAGTAAAGGGGGATAGATATAGGGTAAGAGGTAGGTAAGCGAGAGTGAGGAAGTGTCAGCATTACGCAGAGTGGTTCTCGTTTAGTTCAAAAAGGAAACTGAGCGGTCCAGGGACGCACAGCAGAGATTAGATCATGGGCGCCCCAAGGACGAGTTTCTCATGAAGATGCATCTTGTCTAGAATATTAGTTACCTCAATGCCCATTTGCACTAAAAAAATAAATAAAATGGGCCTGATAAATAGGGCCCCATGGACATCATGGGTGTTGGAGAGGCAGGTGCTCAGGCATCGTCCGCCATGCCCTCTTCATGTGCCTGCAAAGCGCTGAGCAACAGCAAAATGTAAACAGACTACATTAAAGATTCTTCTTCTTCTTAATTGTGCAGAAATTCAGCAAACATATCTTTCTTATCAACAAAAGTTTGAAGTGGAATAGTTTGATCTTCTTTAAGAAAAATGTACCATCCAGTTTGTTTAATACCGTTGCCATAACAGATTAAATAGACCATTCCACATCAGCGGAGCTCCTCAACGTCGCTCCTCTATAGTCTTCTTATCAAACCCGCCTATATTAGATAAACAGTTGGGAATGGCCCGACCCAAGCCAGGTTGGCTGAAAATCTGGTCAAACATGAGAAGGCGCCAGTATTCTGCAGAGCAAATGAAACATGAGCTGTGATTGGTCTTGTTCCCAGGCTATGGAATTCCATTGCGCAGATAAAATGGCTGGAGAAACTGATAATCCCAAGTGATATAAATGTGATCCTTTAGATCATATAATAATAATAATAATACAGTGGTACCTCGACTTATGACTAATTCTTTCTATAAGCAGTCGGTCTCAAGTCGATACAAATTTTCACGACTATCGCTACTCGTATCTTGGATTAGTCGTAAGAAAACGCATTCATAAGTCGAGGTACCACTGTAATGATAATATTGTAGCCTGTTGGGGAATAGAGGGGGACGGCGATTTCCCGGCATGCTTCGTTTGTGTGTTTTGGGGTTGTTTGAGAAGGGGATTGTTTTATGTAATGTTAATTGTTAAGTTATGTTAATTGTTATGCTGTTGTTAGTGTTAGTTAGCCATGTTACATGTGTTACGATAGATTATTACTTTTATTTGTTAAAATTGTTGCACCAGGGATGAGAGTCTTCTGCCCTCACCACGTGACAAAATGTATGCCAAACCCCAGAAGTGCCATCCTCTAACAATTGTGGAAACATAGTGTGGTAGTTTCGCCTACCACACACCACCCAAGAGGGGTTTTCAGGGACCTCCGGCACAGAGAGACAGGCGCCGGTGTTGTAGACACACCAGTTTACTGGAGAGAGTGGGCTAGTTGGAATAAGCCCAGGAGCAGATGGACATGTGTCATGACAACGGTTCCTCTATGCAGTGTGTGAGGATGGGGATTTTACCTGTTGCTCATTAGACCAACTAACGAGCAACAGGTATACAGCTGCTCCTGGGCCCCACTTACCTAGACCAAGGTCAGGTGTGGCTGCTCAAACCACACCATCCCCAAACATGGTATTTTTATAAATTGGACCAGATATGGAAAGGTGAACTAATTTCAGATCTTGAGGGACTGTTCTATTTACTGAGAGACAATGGGAGGGAGCAACATAGTAACATGTAATAACATAGGAAGGAGGACAAAGTGTTTTTGGCATGTTTGCATGATTCAGATTCTATCTGAACCCAGAAAGAAATTCTATGGCCTGGATCTGGTGGCATCCAGTAAAGGGCTCTGATATTCACTGGGCAGTAATGTGATGGAGTGGAATGTGAAGTCCAATAAACATATCACGTTCATTTCCATGGGTGATTTACAGAAAGTCAGAGAAACAGAAAAAAAAGTAAGATTTTGCTTTAAAATAATGAAATGCTGTATTTGTGTTAGAATTGTTTGAAACATAACATGAAATGTAATTCAGTAAACATCACGCAGATACACACTTTATTGTCTAAAGAGAGAAATTGCACGCATAATGATAACCCATTAGTTTTCCTTAACAAGTACAAAATCCCAGTCTCTTTAACTTGGGTCCCAAATTAGTCAGCGGTCAAAACCTGGAAGTTTTATTTTTACTTTTGAGTAGTTGGCCGCGCTTGGTCAGACACCCTGCTTACTAAACTTCGTGCCAATTGAACATTATGATTACTAATTGCACAAAGGATATAATAGGGAAATTATAAAAAGTTATTTTTCTTAACAGAATAACCTTCTGATAGTCTCATATTATAATATTAAATTGATAGTCTACTACTGGGGTGACATTTTCAGGTTGTCAGACAGCATCAACAAAACTAGGCAAAACAATTAAAGAGGCAGAGAAGCTTTATACCAGGAGTGAACTATGTTGTGAACTCTGATATCAATATTGACATGAGGAAAAAAAAGAATTTTTTTTTGGTAATGAAGCCAAATAAATGTTGACTGCCTTTTCACTGAAATCACAAGGGAAGGAAATATTGGATTAAATTATCCCAAGGCAGGGTATGACTGTTAATATTTGTGTTCACTGAAAACCACCCAAGCAAAGACAGCACACCAGTTATTACTGACACGTAATAATTTGACTGACTAGGAATAGGTTTACCACAAGGCCATCCTAAAGTAATCACTCAGCACAGCTGAATGCAGGCTTCAAAATAAGGCCAGTGAGCTAGGCAACTTCACACAGAACTGCAAAAACCAACATATGTGTTGGAATTGTTTGAGACATAACATGAAATGTAATTCAGTAAACATCATAGATTTTTTTTATCCAAAGAAAAAGAAGAAAAGTACAATACCTGATGTGCAATGTGTCAAGATATGTGCAATACACTTAGTACACTGGTTCCAATTTATGGTGTTTTTTTTCCATATATTTTATATTGTTTATCATGCTTACCTTGATATTCTCTCTTTTCTGCTGTCCCCCTTTTAGCTGCTGAAACAATGTAAATTTCCCTGGTGTGGGACTAATAAAGGTTTATCTTATATAACTGACAAATCGACTCCAACACATAGCAGCATCACGCCACAGTGATGCAATACACGTTATGCAAACAGCATATCAAATAAACCCCTCCACGAAATACACTAACACGCAACCAAAACAGATAATACTGCTTATTCGACAGACAGCATAACCAAATGGTTCTTACCTTTTGTATATATTTTTTCTTGACTTTTTTTTTTTCCAAATTTCCAATCCCCCTCTTTGGAGAACTATTTACCATGTTCGCGTCTAAAAACAACTGATCACTACTCCAAGAGGGGGAGATTCACAATGGGTAAAACAATTGAACATGGTACCAAACAACCTTTACTCTAAAACATATACATCGGACAACAACATGTATTCAAAAAACACATGGTCGGGGCGAGGCAGAGTCGGTAGTGGATCTGGAGAATGCTGGAGAGTCTGGTGCACGCATCGAAGACAATCTGGCAATGGGTGACTGGTGAGAGAGGCATATATAGTGGTTAGATTGCAGATCGGGAACAGCTGTGTGCGCAGGTGAATGGAGTTGGGCTAATGGGACAGGTAAGGAGAGGGAGGGGAAGGTAGAAGAAGGCGGAGATCATGACAGACAGTGCAACGGAGAGGGTGTAACATCTGCTCTGCCTGTGTGTGCCTGTTCCTGTGTCTCCGAACAAAACAAGTCAATAAAAAGTGTGTTTTTATTTGAGATGTTTTTGTTTTCCTTCATTTCATAATTGGGCAAAAAAAAAAGCCCTGTGTGTCCAGTGTTGTGTCACGCGCATCTCCTTGTTGCTTTCTGTTGCTATGGGACTTCGTTTGCTAAAAAATGTATTGATTTTGTGTGAATACTCTTTATGTGTAAATAATGAACCCTTCACTTCTGTCACATAGAGATTTTTTCAGTCACTCTCTCAGGCTCTGCAAAGCGATCTATACCGGCCCCTCCCTCGTCTCCTCTGCTCTGTGTGTCTCTGGTGATGGAGACTCTGAGGGCCGGATTAAACTGTTTTACAAGAAACCTGTCAAACTGGGAATACCTACCTTTATTTATCCTCTAAAAACACCATTAAATATATTACCATCAATACTCTCTACACTGTGATCTACACCACAGCGTGCTGATAAACCTTAACTGGCGTCAGTCAGTCATCCATCTGCTGGTCCATCATGGCTCTGAACGTCCCAGGAGTGATAGCCATTGTCTTCTTCTACCTGCTGGTCCTGGGAACCGGCATCTGGGCTTCCTTCAAATCCAAAAAAGCAAAAAAAGATAGATCGGCCGACCAAATGGAGATGACCCTGCTGGGCAACCGTAGGATCAGCCAGCTGGTGGGAATCTTTACCATGACAGGTCAGTTTTCTTATCAAACCTTTCTGATTAACCCCAACACCTTTATGTTTCTCTATTCTTACTTTCTCATGGTTCTGTTCACGCTTCTGAATTCCACACGGCAGCACACGTTCACACTGCTGAGGTTACAGGTTCTACTACTACTGAGGTACCTCTTGTTGAACATGTTTCACCTCAAGTTACTGAGATGTTCAACAAGAGATCCATCAAAAGAGACAATATGAGAAGACCCAGGATAAATGAAACATTAAAAAAAAAAATTGTCAAAATACAAAATGGCATTAAATGAATATATTGTCGTTCTCCATCCATGTTTTTAACTTGATGTTGTCAGTGAGTTTCAGTTATGTGCATGAGAAAGCGTACTGGAAATCCTAAGCTACGTCGCAGTTTGACTGCTAAAGAATGGAAGTAGTAGTGATAGTGAAAAGTAGTGATAATGTGTAGTTGTGTGAAGTACTAATGTACGCGCCAAGACATGGAGTGACCTCAGAATAAAAAGTTCAACCCAGTCTGACATTAGTAATCATCTCTTAATTTCAAGTGATGATGAATAAAACAGAAGTGTTTCAAACTTTGTAGAGACTGAAAAAACATCAAACAAAAAGTAATTGCTTTAATTTATGAAGATAGGTGTCATGTTACATGTATGTGCAACAGGTCCAGTTCTGGGTATTATAGTAACCCTAAAACGTGGTTGACAAAGAAGACACGTGGATACAGCATGTTACTTTGTTTCTCTCAGCAGGATAATGCTTTAATCTTTCAAGCGCAACGTTTGTCTTTTTTTTTTTATTGTACAGCATTGCTGGACATATCCAGTTTGTTTCTTTCATTACAGAAAATAAACATGACTAAATATATGTAGCATGAACATACTTTATCCTGTACCTGTCTAATATACTTATCCAAGGTGAATATTTAGCTACTCCACTGACATCTCCTTTATCACAATCAGAATATAGACGACTTAACAGGCTTTTCCCCAATTGGCTACGTGGCGAAGAAGTTATTAAAGTCATTATTTGTTCATATACCTTTATATATAGACTACTGTATAAAGAACAAAGACAAAGTTTAGAAAATTTAATTAAACAGCACAATAGTAAATTAAACCAACGGGTCAAATACACGTAACTAAGTAGTCCTGCTCAAACAGGACTATAATCTGTATAACTTCTGTGTGTTTTTGAGTTGTTTGGTTTAGTGGTTGAAAAATTAGACACGCCGATACAGCCTGTTACTCTGTTTCACCCAGTCAGAATTATTGAGGAAGATCGGCACCACACTCACATGGGCAGTTTAAGTGACGTATAGGGAGGTACCACCCCCTACTCTCAGAACCCAAAACAGCACATAATTATATAACAAAGGCATTACACTATTTTGCATGTTCTATAGAACAAAAAAATATACACTTCTGAAATAAATATCGAAACCCTTTTGGGAACATTACATATGTATGTACAATTTTGAAGTTTAGATATTCATTGTAACGTACAATTTGAGATTGGGTGCCCAAACATTTCCACTTAAGTGTTACTATATTCAGTCCTTGAGCAAATTGACCCTGGTGGGCCAGTGGGGACAAGGGGGTTGCAGATGTTGTGGATCAATGACCAGTCCCTTGTTTTCGCAATGACAGCAGACTTGAGATTCACCGCACCATCAACTACCCCACTAACATCATCAAACTAGTTTTATTTTAGTTTGTGCAAACACCTACAAACATTCTGTTGCAAGACCTCTTATACAAAAGGCTAAGAAGCCTCGTGGAGGAGGAGCAGGCTCAGTTGTTGGTTGTTGTTGTGCTGTTTCTATGGCCTGCTTCATCAGTCGCTATTTGTCACTCACTCTCCAATGTTGCTGCTTGTGGCTTTAAGTTTAAATTAAGAATGTGTGTTTGGATATGTTTTGTTTTACCATTGAGGTGTCTTACACTGTCTTATAGCTACGTGGATCGGAGGGAGCTTCATTAATGGACTAGCAGAGGCAGCCTACACCCCCTCGATGGGACTGGTACAGGTCGCCGTCCTCTTGGCAGGAAATGTTGCCTTTTACATTATCTGTAAGTGTAAGGATTCAATACGATAACACACACAAACTCAATTTCCTAGAAATGACAGAAACATGAAGTCAACTTTTGAAGAGTTGCTTTGTGTCACTCCAACATTTGCAACAATCACGATCTTGTGAACTCTCGAGTGAAAACTAGCGACCTTGACTCACAAATATTTAAGTTAATTGAATATATCTCACAAATAAAATGTCTGTCTTTGTTTCATTTAGGTGGACTTTTCTTTGCCAAGCCAATGAGAGACCGAAGATATGTAACAATGTTGGACCTTTTCCAGATCAAATATGGAAAAGTATTAACAGGAGTAATGGCAGTTTTATCACTTTTAACTGACCTGGTGTGTATACCAACGACACTTATTGGTTTAGGTAAGCAAATAAAAGAACCATTAAAGGATATATTTGAATATTTTGAATAATTAAATAAATAGTAACACTAGTAATCCCTACAGGGTTTTCAATTTTGTTATTTATTATGCACTCAGTGGCCACTTTAGTAGGTACAACTGTACACCTGCTCATTAGAAGAAGAATCTTTAATTGTCACACAACACACCACACTACAACACATGCATACACACACACACACACACACACACACACACATGCTTTGGATGGTGACCGGTGAAATATGGCCTCTGCATTTGATCCATCCTGACTTGTCCTTCCTCTGGGGGGGCAGCCAGGAGCAGTGGGCAGCATTTGACAACTGGACCTGGTTCCAAATGTCTATTGCTGGTCAGACAATGATGTGTGCATGTTTTTGGTGTGGGTCCTTTCTTTTAAACTCCACACAGAAAGCCTCCTAATTGGAAAATGACCCGCTGGAGCACGGTGCCAACAGCGCCCCAGGCAGGAATCAAACCCAGGTCCAGGACTGTGCCACTAAGGCAACGGTATAACCAGCCAATCATGTGGCAACAACTCTGCAGCATTAAAGTAGCAACATGGTCCAAAGGTTCAGTTTCTGTTCAGACTTAACATCAGAATAAGGTAGAAATGTGGTCTATGTGACTTGGAATGAGCGTGTGGTAGTGGGGAGTGGATTTGGCACCATCAGCAGGTGGAGAGAGCCAGCACTGACAACCAGTAGGGAACACAGCTGCAGAAGATTCAGGTAATTAGCAGAGTATTCTGAAAATCTGCTGTGGTTCCATCTCTGTCTCTCCTGACGCCGAGGCTGGGGCTCCCATCCCCCCCTTTTTTTAAACCTGTGCTGTCAGCATGCTGGGCATACAACACAGAGTACTTGTATGCCATTGCATCAAGGACAGAGCTAGTCTGCAAGTGGAGTTCAAGTCCTGAACCTGCAATGCAACTCTTTATTCATACTTAAATCATCAAGAACTGCTGCAATAACTCTGTCCTGTGGATGACAAGAGCACAGTTTTTGGTTATAGAGAACCACCACCAACCCCTCCCTTGGAAAACTATTTATCATGTTTGGGTCTATAAACAACTGATCACTACTCCAAGAGGGTGAGAATCACCACGGGTGAGATAATTAAATATAGAACCAAAGAACATTTACATAAAAATAAACATTGGATGATATGTATTCAAAAAGTTAATCAGGTCCATGAAAACTAGAACAACAATTGGTCACGTGGCCTCTTCCTGTCATAGTTATGGCAGTAAATGAGGGCAGAAAGGAGAGGAATGCAACAAGCAGGGTGCTGGGGTGCACTCGAAGCAGGTGTTGTGGTGTGTGCGTGTGTGTGTGAGGTGTCCACCGGTGAGTGTACATCACCTATCCCAATTGGTTCTGGTGCATAAGCTTGGTATTATGTCGTGGTGCCTCCAAGTAGAGGAAAGGGCCCCGAAGCCCCCCCGAGCTCCGCACCTGCGTAGACACCCTGTGGCTGCAGGACAGCCCTGATCACCCTACCCTGCGGCCACAGAAGACCCCCAGGCCCCCAGAGAAGCCGGAGGGCTGCGGAGCAACCCCCACACCTGGCCTTGAGGAGCATAACCCATTGCCAGGGAGCACGAGGAGACCCCATACCCCATGGGTGCACACATACAACCCACCCCCAAGTGTAGGCACAAGACGCAGCCGCAGGCACAGAACCTGGGCCACGGGACAGACAGACAGACGCTCCACCCGAACGGATTGCCCCGCAGGTGAGCCAGCGGTAGGATGCAGTGAGGCGTGCCCCACCCTTGCCCACCCGCGCCCCGTGCAAGGGCGGGGCACGCCTCACCGCATCCTACCAGATGCCCCACCCGTCAGCAAGTGCCGAGTTCCCATTCACGTAGCAGAGTGTGCTCAGCGCGGGGGAACCTGGATGTGTTGATTTTTCCGTACTTCAAGATCGAGACATGTTACCTTCCTCCTCTTTACATAAAGCCACAGAAAATAATTTGTTTATGTGTTTTTTAAGATGTGAACTCTTACTTAGCCTTGAGAAGAAGAACAGAGTACACATACCTGTATACTGTACAAGAAGAGAAAAACACAGCAATAAAATGTGAACTCTGCTTAGCCTACATAAAGAGAGCAGAGTACATATCAGTCATACAAGAGTTTTTATGAAAAGCACAGTTTCACAATTCTTATGAAAGGACCAGTCATTCAAACACTGTGAAGAACTGGGATCCTGTGTGTGTGTGTGTGTGTGTGTGTGTGTGTGTGGGTGTGTGTGTCAGGCTCCAGCATGAGTGTGATTCTGGATTTATCCTACACTCTGAGCATCTGGATCTCTGCTGCCGTGGCCGTCACCTACACCCTGCTGGGAGGGCTGTACTCTGTGGCCTACACAGATGTCATACAGCTCATTCTCATCTTCGTCAGTCTGGTGAGTCTCAACAGTGGAGCTGGAATTACGTATATTTTGGCAAACTAACCAGTCCTAAAGTTACAATTAAATAAGGCTTTTTAGCAACAAACAACATAAATGCAGAGCTTTATTCCTGCATAGCTTTTAAAAAAGCAAAACTTAATTTTGCCCAGCTGATGAGAGATGACATATCGCTGCATTATTTGTATAATTCACACTTGGCCTACCGTAAAAAACCTAATATATAATGAAATTTGTCTTTATGTTGCAACCAAAGACTATATCATTGGGAGCAAAATTTTTGAATTGCAAACACTAATGCTAATTTTGAAAATAAAACATTGGTTGAATAATACATTGAAACTATAATAACAAATAACAATAAAAAAAAAAATATATATATTGAGTTTTCTGATTAAATACCTTCCCTTTTGTTTGCAGTTTACCCAACCTATCACCTCGTGGAAAATAATTGTGTTGTTGCATGGTGAGATATTTGTGTGAAAAATAAAAAATAAAGTCCTCTTGGCGGGCTTTATTCAGAGGTGCAAAATCGGTGTTTCCATTTGTCAACAGCTTTTGTAGTAACACTATCCCCACCAACTCAAATTACCCAAACAATCTCCTTTACATCAAGAACAACTCAGGTGCTTCCAAAATAGGTTAATTCATTAGGAATGTTAAACAACAACCTTCTCACCCCAAGTGCAGCGTTTACCTGAGAGCACAGCTTGCTCGCTGTTAGACCACATGTAGGAAACATTCTTCTGGTCTGTGAATACGCTTTCCCGAGCAGTGCAATGGAACCAACGCATCAGTTTCTGTGCATTTCTTGTCAGTGTATCAAGTACAGAGACACTTAGAATCTGCAAATGTAACATTTCTATAGACATAGTAAGCTTTCACAGCTTTAGGGAAAATGATTCATCCTTCAGATTATTATAAAAAGTTTCATCACAGACATTTCAGTTAAGCAGTTATATATTGTTTGTCTCCATGCAGTGGTTGTGCGTTCCCTTTGTTGTCATGAACCCTGCTTCCTCTGACATCACCAATATGACGTTGTCCAACACCTCCCACACCTCCTGGCTCGGTACACGGGACACCAGCACAGCCTGGAAGACGACGGATACTTTTTTAGCATTGGTAAGAAGGAAAGCTTCTGTCAAGATATTTTAAATGTATGCATTGAGTTCATCTAAAGTTAGAGTTAGAGCAGCAGGCTGAGAATGTACTTGCTTTATATTATTAGTTTCGAAAGTGTGTTCCCATTAACTTGTTTACTGCTGGAATGACAATTTACACTTCCCTATGGCTCAATCCAGCACATTGTAGGCAAATGTTGCAAAGATGAAAAGGCCATTTACAACAAAATCTTATGGGATGGGTCCGACTGTGACAAACTAAAGTTGATAACTACAACCAGAATAATTGTGGGCCAGTGTGCATATAACTTTTGCCCAATAAAGACACTGTTCACATCTGTTCAGCTCATAACTCATCACAATGTCTAACAGGATTTAGTCACCATGTGCTTTAGTAGTCTTTACTGTACATATGGTGTTCCACAAGGCTCCATGTTGGGCCCACCACCATCTTCTCTTCAGATCCTCTATGTCCAGAAGGAATAGTCTGCTGTATTTTACTGCTGGAATTCTGCTGCTGGAATTTAGTACTGATCCGTATTGGTATCAGAGCATTTTTATGAGCTTGATTGTGACTACTTGGACAAAGATTCGAAACGGATACCCAAAATCGGTATACCTGCATTTCTAATTTCAAGGGAAAAAAATATAGTCTTGTCATATCTTCACTTTTATTACTTTTCCAACTGACGTCCACTGCATAAGCCGAACTTTGTGGTCATTAGCTATTTTTATTCTTTATTTTGTTTTGTTCAATTAGCAAACGGTGGAAAAAAAATACATCTAAATAAAAACACATTTTGTCTTAATTAGTTTTGTTTGGAGACAGGGAAGCGCAGTCGACCGGAGATCGCTCCCTCTCCACTGTCCCAATCCAAGGCAGAACGGGACAGTCCATTAACTCAGTTGTGTTTTAAACAATTTGTACACACAAGTAGAAAACAAACCAAAATAAATTTATCTAAAATAAATACACAGGAAAACCAGCACACTGTGTACGGCGCACTCCTGTCTGGAGGAGACAAACTCCACTCCTGTTTTTACTTCTCCATACAAGTAAGAAATCAGTAAACTAAATAAATGTGTTCAGCCTGAACCCAGCGCAGCATCCAGTACGCGCAGCACCAACATTTCAGTCTGTATTGTTTTCATTTTGCCCGCGCACTAAAGTTTTCGCATTTGTTCTTTGCATATTAAGTGGGGAAGGTATATCTGGTCACAAGTGGTTACTTGAGATGCATTTGGAGACACATTCGAGTTCCAGGTGTGTACAGACGGACAGAGCTGTCTTCTTATGATCGGATCACCCAAGACATGTAAATGCCAGGTGTAAATAGGGCGGTAGACCCAGCCGGCACATCAGTGCTCCCTGTTTATTTTAAAGACTTGGATTGAGTGGTGAAGAGTGAATAACTTCAAACTAATTTCTTTTGAAGGCTCTAGGAGCCTTGTGCTACCAAGCTACGCACCAAAGGACCTTGTCTGCCTCATCCTCAAAAACAGCCCAGATCAACTGTTTCGCTTCTGCAGTCACTGTAATAATATTTGCAATTCCACCAACTATAATTGGAGTTGTGGCTGCATCTACAGGTATCAACTTCTTTTTTATTATCATAATCAAGTTATTTTAAAATATTCATAGTTTTTAATTATTTAAGGTCTTGAATTGAGTTCGTGAAAAGTTTTCTTATTTTATTACTTTTTACATTTCCACACTTAAATGATCATTCATATAAAAAGTTCATTAAGGAATCTGTAATAGAAACTAAGTATTTACATGACACCTTGACTCTTCTGCTTCCTTTCTATTCCTTGAGAGATTCCCCAATAAACTCAGCAGACATTTCCACAATACTTCCACTCACATAGTGGTGGAAGTATTCAGACCTTTTACCGGCTTTAGGCTTTTACTGGCTAAAGAACAAAGGCACGGAAACAAAATGACTCAAGTAAAAGTACCAAATAGACAATTTGACTTGAGAAAAAGTAGATATGTACTTGCTGATAAATTTTATTGAGTACAGAAATTAAGTACTTGTACTTTGTTACTTACCACCACTGTATGTTATGTGACTGTAGAATTTCTATAGGGCAGACACTGCTGAGCTATTTGCTAACTTGATCTGTCTCAAGACTTCTTCTATCTGTACGTCAGACTGGAACCAGACCTCCTACGGTTCTCTGTCTCCTTTTGAGAGTGGACAGGCAGCAATGATCCTGCCCCTCACCCTGAACTACCTCACCCCCTCCTACATCTCCATCATCGGCATCGGAGCTGTGGCTGCCGCTGTGATGTCATCAGCTGACTCAATCTTACTGTCTGCAGCCTCCATCTTCACCTCAAGCGTCTACAAGAACATCCTGAGAAACCAGGTGAGTAAAAATGTAGTTGTTCTCCAACCCTTTAACCTGCACTATGACAAATTTGTAATAAGTTGCTTCTTATATATCATACATGTGAAGAGGAAGTGGATGAACAAGAAAATCCATCCATCCACAATTCACCGAGGCTTCTCTGGAAGCTCTTTTGGTCAATTAAGACCAGCCGCGGAAAATTTCCTTCAACAGGAAATTGGGAAGATATCTCATAAGTGAATCAGGAATTGGAGCTCTGGAAGATGTATAGCAAATGAATAATTGTACATTTGACTGTACCTGTGAGAAAGCACTTTGTACATTCACCAGACAGATTGACACAGTTTGTCACCATTTCAGAGTGATGCGTAGGAAAATTATGATGCAGTACCATTGGTGGCCACAAAGGCACCTTGGAAATTCATAGCCCAGGTTTAGAATAGTTAAAGTATTTGTACTCTAAATTGGTTTTCATGTTTCGGTTTTCACAGTGAAGGCAGGAGTGGAGTGATGAGTATAGATCCTGTAGAAAGTTATCAGACATAAAGCAGGCTCTGCTGTGTGGTAGTAACACCCAATGCCACAGCATGGGGGCACCACAGCAGAGGATTAGGAGCAAGAAACATGGAGACTTTAACAGAAGAAAAACAAGAGATCATAACTTCATCATGTCTTGGTTTTCCTCTCATTTCAGGCATCCCAGAGGGAGCTGCAGTGGGTGATCCGTGCTGCGGTGGTCGTGGTTGGTGTTGTTGGTACATCACTGACCATGTTCCAAAATAGCATCGTGGCGTTATTGTTCTTTGGTGTAGCTGTGGCATATGTCTTCATTTTTCCTCAACTGGTTTGCGTTATTTTCTTTGACCAATCTAGTGGATACGGGGCTATTATGGGATTTGTGGTGAGTTTGTTGTTGAAAGCCTTGTGCGGAGAACCGATGCTAGGAGTGCTGGCTACCATCCACCTCCCAGGAGACAGACTGGAGGATGGTGTTCACATCCAAAACTTTCCTGTAAATACTATGTGCATGCTGTCTTCCATAGCCTCCATCTTTCTGTTCTCCTTCCTGGCTGCACTGCTCTTCAACAAGGGCCTCGTCCCTGAGAGATGGGACGTGTTCAAAGTCAAAGTCCAAGACTCGCCACCAGCAACAGGTGGTGCTATGGAAGACAATGGGAAAGTGGATGAAAAGGATCCCCAACAAGAGGTTTCAGAGCCAATGATGGACAGCCACTGTCCATCATCGACAAGGTGAATCATAGACATGGTGTCTGGATTCTTTGCTGGAAGAGTTTGGTTGTAACAGAATTAAACATGCTTTCTAACCTCCCCATCTTTCATCTAATCTCTAACTCTACACGAGATTCAACTTGTCACACATACATACATACATACATACATACATAAAGTAAAATGTCTTTGCAACACACCCGGAGATTATGCACAAGGCACTAAACCGAACATAATAGCTAACCTAATTCCTATGAGCTAACTAACTGAAACTGATTCCTAAAACGTAATACAGTTTGTGAATAGAATAATATAAATAAAATAAAACTCAAAAAGATAATACAAAGGGGGGGTGAATAAAAAGAAGGGAATAGAGCTATGTATATGAGAGGCCATTTCTATACAACGATATGTGCAGTAAAGTGCATGTGAATAAATTGAGTATTGAGATATACAGTACAGTATACAACAGTACAACACAGCAAAGTATGCAGTAACCCAGAACAGTGATGCAGTACAGTATGCTACATACAGTACATGCAGAGAGATGTAGAACTTCCTCTGCTGCCTGTGGTGGTAGGCCCCACTGCCTTACATCAAGTAAGGCAGTGGGGCCTATGTGAGTGTCTCAGTGCTTTTTGTTTGGACCCCTGGTAAGTTCAGCATTGACATTTCTCCTGGCTGGCAGAAAGAAACCCTGTCTCAGTCTCTCAGTGCTCGCTGTGTGACTGTGGAGGTATTTGCCTGAGCGCAGCATCTGGAACAGTCTGTTGTTGGGGTGATAAGTCCTGCGGGCTCTGCTACTACACCTCTCTGTGTATAAGTCCTGCATGGAGGGGAGGGTAGTTCCAGTGGTACGTTGGGGGGGATGCACCGCCCTCTTCAGGGCCCGCCTGTCCTGATTAGCAGTTTCCAAACCAGGCAGTGATGTTGCCTGTGAGGATGCTCTCCACTGGTCGAGAGTAGAAGGACTTGAGGATCCTCACCGAGACCCTGAATTTCTTTAGCTGCCTGAGGTGGTTAAGACACTCCCTCGCCTTTCTCACCAGAGTATCTGTATGTAAAGTCCATGTTAAATCCTCTGTGATGTGGACCCCCAGGTACTTAATGCTGTTCTCCCTGTCGACAGAAGTCCCATTAATCACCAACGGGGCCTGTGTCCTTGGTTGTAATCCCCTTCTCAAGTCCACAATCAGCTCCTCAGTTTTGCTGACATTCAGGAGTAGGCTTTTGTCCTGGCACAAGAGAGACAGGTCAGCCATCTCCTCATGGTAGGCCTTCTCATGTCATTGTAGATCAGGCCCACGACGACTTGCTGATGCTGTTGGAGCTGGACCTGGCAAAACAGTCATGTGTGTACAGGGAGTACAGTAGGGGGCTGAGGATGCAGCCCTGGGGGGATCCCTTGTTCAGGGTGAGGGAGCTGGACATGTGCTTCCCCACCCTAACTACCTGGGGCTGGGTGGATCCAGGCACACAGCAGAGTGATCAGTCCTAGCTCCCGCAGCCTGACAGCCAGTCTGGTGGGGACTATGGTATTGAAAGCTGAACTATAGTCGATGATCAGCAATCTCACATAGGCCCCCTTCCGGCCATCCAGGTGCGTGAGTGTGGTGTGCAATACCCGGGAGACCGCATCGTCTGTGGATCTGTGTGATCTTGAATATCCTAGTGAACGCCGGGGCTAGCTGGTTAGCAGTTACTACTGTTACTTATTCAAATTTGTGTATATTTGGCTAATTGTATTTATTTTCTTTTTTTGTTTACTCATCTGTAGACACGCACAAATAATAAAATCACTATTTCGCATAACTACACACCATCACTACTACTTCTTGTCAAGTCAATTCTTCAACAGCCAAACTCTTACTTAGCTCAGGATTTCCAGTACTCTTTCTTCCTCTGCATATTACTGAAACTCACTGCAAACATCAAGTTCAAAAACATGGATGGATGAAGATACAGCGGTACCGTGACATACGACTGTAATTCGTTCTATAAGAACAGCCGTATGTTAAAACAGTCATATGACGAAGCAATTTTTCCCATATAAATTATGAAATCATGGTAAAAATAAACAAAACACAGCACAAACACAGTAAATATGAAAAAAATATCGATGAGCCACGAACTATGTGCACACACCATGTAGGTCGCCCACTGACTGACTGCTGACTGGCCGCCGTCGCACCAACTGCAAATTTCCACGGTCGTAACTTGGAGCAGTCGGTCACAAGTCGATACAAATTTTTGCGACTATTGCTACTCGTATCTTGGATTGGTTGCAAGTAGATGCAGTCGTAAGTCGAGGAACCACTGTATTATATTCATCTAATGCCGTCTTGTAATTTAACATGAAAAAAGGTTTCATTCATCCTGGGTCTTCTCATATTGTCTCTTTTGATGGATCTCTTGTTGAACATCTCAGTTACTTGAGGGGAAACATGTTCAGCAAGAGGGACCTCAGTGGGAGTAGAACTTGTAACCTCATGGAAAAAGGTAGAGAAGAGTAAAGGGGGATAAAGGGTAAGAGGTAGGTAAGAGAATGAGGGAGTGTCCCCATTACGCAGTGTTTCTCGTTTAGTTTAAAAGGGAAACTGAGCCGCTGGGGGACGCACAGCAGAGCATAGATCATGGGCGCCACAAGAACGAGTTCCTCATGAATATGCATATCTTGTACAGAACATTAGCTATCTTGATGGCTATTTGCGCTTTAAAAAAATGCACCTGATAAAGAGGGCCCCATGGACATCATGGAACAAAGAGGCAGGTCCTTGAGCATCGACTGCCATGCCCTCTGCATGTGCCAGCAAAATGTAAACAGACTACAGTGTGCAGAAGTTCGGCAAACATACCTTACTTACCAACAAAAGTTTTAAGTGCAGTTGTTTGTTCTTCTTTTAGAAAAAAATATACCAGTTTGTTTAATATTGTTGCGATAACAGATTCAATAGACCCTTCCACATCAGCGGAGCTCCTCAACGTCGCTCCTCTATATAGTCTTCTTATCAAACCCGCCCCATATTGGATAAACAGTTGTGATTGGCCCAACCCGAAACCAGATCGGCTGGAAATCTGGTCAAACATGAGAGGCGGGAGATGTATTCTGCAAAGCAAATGAACATGATCTGCAGATTGGTCTGGTTCCCAGGCTATGGAAGTCCATGGGCTAGTTGGAATAAGCCCAGGAGCAGATGGACATGTGTCATGACAAGGGTTCCTCTCCTCAGTGTGTGGGGGTTTTACCTGTTGCTCATTAGACCAACCAACGAGCAACAGGTATACAGCCATTCTTATCCTGGGCCCCACTTACTCTGACCAAGGTCAGGTGGGGCTGCTCAAACTACACTATCCCTACACCAAACATGGTATTTTTATAAATTGGATCAGATATGGGTAGGTGCTTTAAAGGCAAACTGGTTTCAGATCTTGAGGGACTGTTTCCATATTTACTGAGAGACAATGGGAGGGAGCAACATAGTAACATGTAATAACATAGCAAGGAGGACAAAGTGTCTTCGGCAGGTTTGCATGACTCAGATTCTATCTGGACACAGAAAGGAATTCTATGGCCTGGATCTAATGTGTTCTTCTAGTGTCAGACCCAAATTCTTTGGGTTTTTGTTGGTGTTTCTAGCTGATGAGTGGTACTTTACCATCCCAAATAATTTAAAAGTTTGTTTAATTGAACTGAATAACAACTTGGGTATGGGGATCAAGGCTGAATTAGTACCCCAGGGCACTCAAGCTCATAAAATGCATACCTTTTTTTTCTCCCAACACTGAGGGCCTGTCGTGCTCAGGGGCCCCTGGGCACCTGCCTAGATTGCCCATATGGTAAATCTGGGCTTGATGGGGTAAATAATCTGAGATCAAAGATTAGAGAATGAATAGGTCACATCTAAATTAAGTATTAAGAATATATCTAATTTTGTGCAAAATAATGAAGAGAAACATGAGGGAGATTAAGCTTCTATAAATATTCTATGGGATGCTTTCAGAGGGATTATGCTTCGCTATTAAGGGGGAGGACCGGCCACAGGGCTGCCAGGCCAACAACCTCTCCATGAACGTCAATAAGACCAAGGAGCTGCTTGCACATTTCAGGAAGAAGCAGCACTGAGACACAGCACCCTTACGATCAACAGGAACCCTGTGGAGATGGTGAGGAGCTTAAGGTACCTCAGTGTTCACCCCAGTGGTGATCAAGGCATGGCAGCACCTCTACCACCACAGGCAGCAGAGGAAGTTCTACATCTCTCTGCAGCTCTGGAGAACCTTCTTTTGGTGCCATTGAGGAAAAACAATCCTCTCAGGACCACAGAGCCCTCAGAGAACTTCCAAGCATAACACCGGGACAACACTCCCCACCCTGCAGAATGTTTAGATCCAGCTGGTGCAGGACCAGAGCTAAGAGAATTATCACAAGAGGATCCTTTCCATCCCAACCATGGCCTGTTCCAACTGCTGCAGTCAGGTAAACACTTCTGCAGCCACAAGGGCAATATGGAAGAGCATTTTTCTCTAGGACAAAAAGATTATAAAAACTGTGACATGGCCGGGGACCCACATGTTTGGTTTGCAGTTCATTAACTCAAAATGAGGAACCAATCAATAACCAATGTGTGCATCCAGCACCAAATTTATTAGAGGCAAAAATGAGGGGAAGGTGTGATTTTAAGGCAACTTATAAAATTTCAGATCCGGTCACAAAAAATGCAGGCTACACTACATTTATAAATGGGTTGCGTTGGCAGATTGTGACATTTACACAACCCTTATATTGTTCAAAGCTGCTGTTCATCTCCAAAAATAATTTCTAGACTAATTATTTTTTAATTTGGATAACCGTGCAGTCTGTGGTGTCGTTATGCTGCCTTGAAGACAAAGGTAATGCAACCCAACATTAAACAAGACTGGCTGAACATTCTGATTGTGAACTGCAGCTCCTTTCCTTACCATTTACTGCACTACATATCTAATAATACAAATAATAAATAAGAATATCTTTCTTGTAATAAGATCATTTTGTCATAAAAAGGACTCCTTTTCTCATTATCTTAGGTTGTTATGTTACTCTTTTCCTTAACACGACAGCCTCCTGAAAAAAAAATAATATTCGTTAATCTTACACAATATGCCACCGTCAAATTCGTAAAAAACGAGGAAACGAGGCGAAAAAAAACAAAAAAACTTTTTGGAGAATAAAGTATGAAATTTATGAGAAATCTTTTAAATTCAATTTGAGATTAAAGCAAGGCCTGCAAAATAAAGAGGCATTTGTGCAATAAGACCAATATGTAGTCCAATACAAATATCACATTCATTTTCATGGGTGATAGTCAGAGAAACAGAAAATAAATGAGTGAGGATTTGCTTTAAAATTAGGAAATGCTGGATTTGTGCTAGAATTGTTTGAAACATAACATGAAATGTAATTCAGTAAACATCCTGCAGATACACACTTTATTGTCCAAAGGGGGAAATTGCACACGCAATAATAACCCATTAGTTTTCCCTAACAGGTACAAAATCCCAGTCTCTTTAACTTGGGTCCCAAATTTGTCAGCGGTCAAAACCTGGAAGTTTTATTTTTACTTTTGAGTAGTTTGTCAAGCTTGGTCAGACACCCTGCTTACTAAACTTTGTGCCAATTGGACACTAGCATTAGTAATTGCACAAAGGATAAAAAAGGGAAATAATAAAATATTATTTTTCTTAATAGAATAACCTTCTGATAGTCTCATATTATAACAATGAAATAGTAGTCTACTACTGATATGATATTTTCAGGTTGTCAGAGAGCACCAACAAGATACAATTTCTGACAGAAGCAGAAAAGCTTTATGCCTGAAGTGAACTATGTTAACTTAAAAACTCAAATTGACACGAGAAAAAAACATAACTTTTTTTTTTGGTTATGAAGCCAAATAAATGTTAATGTTATGCAATGTTTAAGGTATATGCAAAGTGTTAATGTAATGCATAGACTGGAGAACAGGGTTTGCATTGCATTACATTCACTTGGGCTCTTCTGGTGTCTAGGACTCTTCTCCACACCCATTGAACTCTTCATCTAGGAGGAACTCACTGATCTCCACTCTCATGTGAGATCTATAGAGTGAAACAAGAGGAGAGAAGAGAATACGAGAGAAGAGCATAAGATTTGATTGAAAAGCTTCTGAGTTGCTCATCTGGAATGACGTACTACACATTAATGAAGGTCCAGCACACTTCAGTATGTGAGTACAAAGGACATACATACTCCATTTTTGGACAAAGACATTTTTGCTGCCGTATGTAGCTAGTAGGCTAAAGCGGCAACAGAAAAAAATCAGCAAATAATTAACCGTTTTTCACACTAATAATATGAATAGATGTATTTATATATCCCCCAAATACTTTTTGTATGAAATAAAATGAACAACACAAAAGTTGGTGCCCTAAAAGAAAAAAAAAATTAATCTTGCCACCATGAGCAAATTATAAATAATTGGACCAATATTCTGACCGTTCCCCACTTTAAAGTAATCATTTTAAACATAAATACTTTTACCTTTATATTGCTGTCCATGAGATTGGATAGTGGAGGATTTATAATTACAAATTCTAATATCATTAATGGGACAACGATGAAATCTCTTATTCACCTGTTCTTCCTCCGCTGGGCCTCGGACAGGATGTACTGCGGGAGAACCTCCAACGATGACTAAGAATATGGTAGAGAATGGTGGAGAGGCAGAATTGAATTGTTTGAATTGTTTTTTGATTTAAACGATGGCTGACTCAGGCACTGTGCTGTGGACCTACCATGTCTTTGACAGTCAGTCGACAGCTGTAACACAACAGGCTTTCCATCTCCAAACTTTTATTTGCCCTGTAATATGAATACTGTATTTATTATTCATTTATTATTCTGAACAAACAGGTACATTTTCCTTCCAAGATTCTCTATAAGTAGACATTTAAACCATATGACACAACATAACACATCACTTTTAAATATGAAACCACTTACATGACATGAGAACAGCAACCTCCCTGGCCTTGAGCTTCACAGCCCTCTTCTCCTTCTTGCTTTGGCCCTGACACACAGCACTGTTCTGTGTCGGCAGATCTTTGCCTATCTAGAGTTTAAATGAACCAATTAGACATTTATCACAACAGCTTGACTAACTTTACAGGTATTTCATGTAGTAGTAAAAAATAAAATAAAATTAAAAAAAATAAACATTTTTACAGTTAAATCAAATGTGAAGACAACTGCTAATTTATTTTAACCACAATCTCTCAACAAAGCTTGTCAGTTGATTTTTAATATGTGATAGTACACCAATTGAAATTGACATCTCAGATATCCCAGATATGATATCCCCGCCTTTTGATGAATAAAGTATCTATCAATTGAATCATCTTAGGTAGTTAGCATATCAATGAGTAAGATTAAAAATAATTTAGAATTGTCGGGTTAATAGTCATACGCAGGGCGCGAGCCAGAGGACGAATATGCGCTGGTGGTGTATTGGTCGTCTGGTTGGGTTTCTGTCACAGCTCTATGGGAGTTACAGGTGGCTCCCCTCTCTCCAGCAGGATGAGAGGTCAGATGAGGACCAACAAGGGAACAGGGTACAGACGTGGGAGGTTCTGGGAAAAGCCACTGTTGAACTCCCCGGAGGTGAAGTGCGCCTTATTCAACTAAATATCTTTGCTGAAAAAGGTGCCCACTTGATAACTTTGTTGGCACTCAGTGGTTGTTGCAGCTTGGTAGCCAACCAAGCCATTTGGTTCCGGGCTCATAGAGATTTATCAAGCCTGTTTCTATAAGCATAGAGTGTGAAATTGTTTGGCTAAACTGGACTTCTGTATGCAGTCCTCTAATCATCAGCGCAAGGGATTCAATACCAGATCCTCTGAATTACTGTTCTTATAAACTGTCCATCATCCAATGACAGCCATCATGTCTCAATTTGCAGCTCTTGCTCTCATATGACCATGCATTCCTGTCTGTACAGTTTAGCTTTTTTCGAATCTGGTCATGAGGAAATCACAGACAACTGGCTGCACTTCAAACAAGCGACTGCTTTTGTGTAGTATTCAGTGAGGTATCAGTGAGGTAAATGTTTAAGATACAGTATGACACTCGTCCAGCAGGATTTTCTCATGATTGTTTTGCTGTCTAAATTAAACCTACCTATCAAATTATTTCCCATCTATTTTTAACAACAGCAACATTAATAATACAAATGAATATAATTGCTGGTTATTATGTTTATCATCTTTATAAATGTAATAGTTTAAACATCTTACATCCAATATAATCTGAATATGGGTCTGAACGTATTCAATATAAATAGAAAATCTTTGTCCAAAAGTCAAAGACTAGGATTGACACTCTATTGAGATCAAGCACGTCTGTCCAGATTTGGGTTCAGAAATTACAAAAAGAAAGGAATCTCACTCCCAACACTAAGCACCAATATATTTATTTTACCTCTTATAACAACTGCTAACATGCCAATTTACATTCTTAAGAAAATAAAAATGATATGACCCAGATATTGAATCACTCATTGCTTTCTGAGATAACTAAAGCATACCCTGCATGACAGCAGTGCCCCCGGTGTTTGTCACTTTAACTACACCCCTCTGGGAGAGACGCTCCGAGATAAGTATGGCCTGGAAAGCTGTAGTCTCCCCTGTACGAGAAATGAAGGGAGACACATAAAAGACAAGCACAATATGAGGAAAGGACACACACACCATTCAGTGATGTTAACGGACACTGTAGAGTCCAGCAATTTTACCAAGCATTCACTAGAAAACCTAAAGTGACCTGCAAACAGGTTGTTCTTTATAGGCTTCTACAGGTGGCAGTGCAAATACAAATTGCAATTTAAATAGTTTCCCTCTCATAGAAACATTTAATAACCAGGGAAAAAGCCACCTTGGCAATGGAACAGTTTTGGTGAAGTCAACACAGTCCAGCTAAATTCTGAACTATCTTTCAGTCTGCGACGCTGCCTGTGAATGTTGTTGGTGCCGTAGGGTTGCCATGTCATTCAGATGAGTTTTGTTGCTGACGAGATTTTCCAAGCCCCAATTCACAGTTGTGGATGGATAAATGGTTTCGTTTGTTAGACGCATTAAACTTTTACATGTACAGCAATATTGACCAGCAATATTGACCAACAATGTTTAACCACACTGCCACGTTTACAAGTTAAAACACTATTGAAGTTCGACTTAATAATAATAATTATATGACTAATAATATTTACTTAATTTCACAGGAGTTGGACTGGTTGAATCCACCCCGCAGCCTTGCATTCAGCTAACACAGTCAGCATGCTATCTTAGTACTGGACACACACAGGAACGAATTTGTTATTGAACTTGTCATCTGAACCTTGATAATAAGGACAGACAAATAAAACAATCCCTGTAATTAGTGCATAAACCCATAATACTTACCAACAAGAGTGTCGAAGGCACACATACAAAGGAGACACTTGGAAAAGCTGTCTTTGCTGGTGCCCTGATTGAGACTTGCAGTCTGGAGTTTCTCACTGGTCCTAGGGGATTTACATAAACGCGGGTAAAAGGGTGCAGTTTTATATGTTTATCCAATGAGAACCAATGCGCAGGTAGTATAAGATAAATACTCTACTCATCCACAGAGGCAAAGGGGTTTAGGGGAGGATTTGATGTATTTCTACTACTTATGGGTCAAGTCAGGTTAAGTCTATATGGCACTGCAGTCCCACTATTTGAAGTAGCTTAGATAAAAGAAGTGTGTCCATCGGACAGCAGTAGGCAGTGTATAACACAGTGACTACCGGAATAGTTCAAATTAAGTATTCCTTCCCCCTTATTCAGATTCCGGGGGAAGACATCGTTTTTCTAACTTGATAATAGCTAGTCAGTATATAAACTGACATTTTCAGCGTTGCACGATCTTCTTCAATTTACCTGTAGATGGTGCTGACAGTTGAAGGAAAGTCACCCTGGAGCTTCACAACAAAGCTTTCTGTTAGGCGCTGGATACTGGCCTTGTCTTTTGTCTGTGGAAATAAAAATATTGACTAAGGCTATAGATTTTATAGGATTAATTATGGCTTAAACAGCATACTACCCCAAAATGTGTACATGATATGGGTTTTTAAATGAAAATCAATTAGTTTTCTGTATATTTTTTGGCAAAAAGAGGCACAATATAAAAGTATATTATAAAAATACCATGCAGCCACATGCAGCTCTTTAATCTCTCCACAGTAAATACAGAATTCGTTTTTAGTTATTTTTTTTAATTTTATTTACATTACATTCTTCACAGCAAAAAATAATAAATAAAATAAATAACCGTTCAAAAAACATCACTTTAGGCCTGTAGGTCTCTAGGCACTGCCGCCGTTTTGTTTGCCAAAAACAAAAGTAGAGTTAACATCACATAAACTATGTTCCAGGGGTGTATCAGAGGCATGGTATAACACACGCCTCTGATGCTCTCCAGCAATTTAATCCCCCCTGAATACTATAATAATATGTATAATAAGAGTTCAGCTATTGGAGCTCTATTGAACATGCACTCGGCCTTGTGTCAAATACGAGATGAGTCAGTCATTCAAAATGTGGACTTGACCACTTACAACCCAAATTTAGATGTTTTAATTATTTGATTTGCTATTCAGGGCTTCAAAACAATGTGCAACCTGACATGAGAGCTTTGGTTCAAACACTGCTAATTTGGAAAACTTACCTTTGTGTCCAAGCTAGGTATGAAAACACAGGGAATCTTCCACATATAATTATAGTAAGAAATTTCTTTCACGGTGTAGTCCCTCATCGGCCGCACCGTGACAATGTTGCCAAACCTGGGATCAGAGAATCCCTACAGATGAGCAACACAAGGATGTGAGGGGTTAATATAATTTCTCTAAGGGGGGGGGGGGGGAGGATCGTATCCGCCCAAAAAGGTTTGCTTATGTAAACAACATAACTACCCCTCAAATTCATGACAAAAAAATCCCAGGAAATCTCCATCTCTAGGTGAGAATTACCCTCTGACCATTTTGTGTTACATTCTGTCATGTGGAAACCTACCGTATCAACGGCCAACTGTGCTCCTCTGCCCATCGATACACTAGCCAACAGTTTGACAGCCAGTCTTGTACAATTCTCTCCAAGCATCAATTTGCTGTAACCTTCAGTCCGTGCAGTGTGGATTAGCAGGTGTTGTCTATGAGGAGACAAAGCATTGTGAATATAAGCATTTTGTGATAAACTAAACATACCAACATGCCTCTTTGCCATGTATCAACCAAATACATGAAACTGAAATTGTGAAAATGTAAAATCTTTCCGATGTGTCTGACCTGAGTGTGTGAAGCAGGTCCTCTTTAGCTGTCAGAGTCTTCAATGAGCAGAAGAGTTTCTGCAGTGTTCGGGTGTGGCCCTCGTCTATTGACAGAGGAGCAGGGGTGGTGTTGTCGATCTGACCGTCAAACCCCGATCCATCTGCTCGTTTCTCTGGGTGAAGGTTTGTCCGATTGAAGCCATTGACAACAGCTTTGTAGCTCTCCGCTTGCTTGTCTGAGGATGAATGGACTGGTTCCAGGACTGAACTGGGAAGGTCAAGGACCTGACGGAGCCAAATGTGAAATGGATGGTTTGAAACAGAAACAGTGCAATCCGGCTATTCATTCTTGTGTTGTGCAAGTGAAACCATTTGTTTAAGGATCATTCTCCTTACGCTTTTGTAAACTTTTGTTCGAGCCTTGCACATGAAAATTCTCACAAATGCAACTTCTGTTGCTGTCTAGGGATGCAACGGCACACGGTATGTTATCGAACCGTTCGGTACGCCGCCCACGGTTCAATACGCACGTGTGAACTGCGGTATTACAGTATCACAGTCGAAATCCACTGGACGCACTGGTGTGCCGTGAGTGCTGTTTCCGATTAAATCCACTGTTGGAGCTCCACTGGCATCGGGGTCGGCCCGGGTTCCATGCGGAGCCGCAGCATTTTTCTATTTTTGCACGGTCTTTTTTTTTTTTTTTTTTTTAACAGCTGTGAGAACTGCACAGCTCTCACAGCTTTTCCATAGAAATACGAAATCAAACTGCAAAGAAATGTCTTTGTAAAGAGTGCAATCAATTCGCACCATGTGGTTTAGGAACGATCCGGTTCTTTTGAACGGCTCTTATGTAGGAATGAAGGTAACTGAGTGTCGCTGGGTGACGGACATTCTTTTTTTTTTTTTTTCTTCAAGTTTTACACTTTAGGTTGCGTTGTTGGTTTAAGTTGCCGGCTCCGTGTGAGAGATATCCTGTGCTCCTCCCTCGCCGGGAGGTGCCCTGGCTGAAAAGGAGCGCACCCACTGCCACGTCAGGTTCACAGAGCAATGGCACCACGCACTGGTCTCACTGAAATCGTATTTATTTATTTATTTATTTGCAGGTTTGGTGGTGTGTGCGTGTGATGGGACTGCCTGTGTGTGTGTGTGTGTGTGTGTGTGTGTGTGTGTGTGTGTGTGTGTGTGTATGTGTGTATATATATATATATATATATATATATATATATATATATATATATATATATATATATATATATATATATATATATATATATATAAGGTGTCCACCGGTGAGTGCACATGACTTATCCCAGTTCGTTCTGGTGTATAAGGTCGGTATTATGTTGTGGCGCCTCCAAGCAGCGGAAACAGCCCCAAAGCCCGCCAAGCTCCTCAGCCACGTAGACACCGTACAGCTGTAGGAAAGCCCTGAGCACCCTGCCCTGCAGCCACAGAAGACCCCCGGGCCCCAGAGAAGCCAGAGGGCCGTGGAGCAACCCTGATGCACGGCCCCGAGGAGCATAAACCAGTCCCAGGGAGCACGAGGAGACCCCACACTCCAGGGTGGCACACATACAACCAACCACCAGGTGCAGGCACAGAACCCGAACCGCGGATGCCAGGCACGGACCACAGGCCCGCATCCCGGCCCTCATCGACAGACCGACACCCCGCCCAAACCGCCCACCCAGGCCACGCCTAAGGGCAAGGCCCGCCCCACCGCAGCCGACCAGACAACCCTACCCGGCGTGAGCACCGAGTTCCCATCCACGTAGCAGAGTGTGCTCAGCGCAGGCCGATGCCAGCAGGCCGCCAGATATACGGGCCCTCCACTACCCCCAGCATCCGGGGCGCCCGCCACAGAGAAGCCGCATAGCAGGAGCAAAAGGCCAACAGCCACCCCCCACTCCCCAACCCACACCCACACCCACAACAGCAAGCAGCCCCCCCAGGGGGCCCCCCCGAAGGCACCCAGCGGCGCTCTCCACAGCCCTGCCAGGTCGCAGCACACCTTAAGCCACCAGGCGCAAGCCCCCTGGATTCCAGCCCAGCTGTCAGGGGGGCCCAGCCGGCAGGGGGGCCCACCTTGTCACCCACCAGCGACCGGCCACCCCAGAAAACCCCAGTGCTCAATGTGTGCTGTTGGCTATTGCAGTAAAAATTGCAGGGTTGAGGGTGCGAGTCCTTCAGGCAAGTCAAACACGATTCACTCACACCCCTCCTGCACCGCAGACCCTGGTCTGGTGGAGTGTTGTTCAGAGTAGGCTTGGCGTGCGAGTGTATGTGTTCTTAGCTAATATGAGTGGGATTCAAATTACGGGACAGACGAGAAGCACGCTGGGGCAGGAGCGTGACACGCAAGATGGCAGGTGCCGGCAGCATCCCCACCCACATAGCTTGCACCCCACCCATCCCAAGGCCTATTGGCCTATTGTGTGGTGTATGTGAGTATGAGTTTTGGCACTGGGAGAGATCGCAATTGTGAGGTTTTATTTCAATAACTCATTTTACATTTACTATTTATGTGTGAAAAATACTGTTTATACCTGTTATACCTGTAAGTCAAATGCTTATAGAATAAAATAAAAATACTGCGTGGCATTTTATTTGCACTGCTGCCTCACAGCAAGAAGTTCCTGGGTTCGATTCCCGCCTGGGGCGCTGTTGGCACCGTGCTCCGGCGGGTTATCTCCCAAATAGGAGCCTTTCTGTGTGGAGTTTGCATGTTCTCCCCGTGCTCACATGGGGTTTCCTCCACCTAACGTCAGTAAGGACCCCCCCCCAAAAACATGCACCCATCATCGTCTGACCAGCGATGGACCCACTTGCACAAAAAAAAAAAAAAGAAAAAAAAATATACAAAATATCAGACCAGGTCCCCGGGCGCGTCCACGAATGCTGCCCACTGCTCCTGGCTGCCCCCCCCGGAGGAAGGACAAGCCAGGATGGGTTAAATGCAGAGGCCTCATTTCACTGGCCACCATCCAAAGCGTGTGCGTGTGTGTGTGTGTGTGTGTGTGTGTGTGTGTGCGTGCATGCGTGCATGTGTTGTGTTGTAGTGTGGTGTGTGACGATTAAAGATTGTTCTTCTAAAAAAAATAAAATGGAATAGATAAAGGGAATAGTCTTACGTACATGGGATAGACTTATGTATATGAGATAGGCTAATTATGTATATACAGATATGTGCATTAAAGTGGCATGTGAATAAAGTGAGTGTGTAGTGTTTGTGAGATATACAGCACAGTATACAACAGTAAGGCGCAGTACGGTATCACCGAACAACCCAGAACAGTGACACAGTATGCGGTACAGTATGCTACATACAGTACAGTACGGTAGTGGAGCCTATGTGTGTGGCTCAGTGAGGACCCCTGGTGAGGTCAGCATTGACAGTTCTTATGGCTTGCGGGAAAATCAGCTTCTCGAAACACTTCATGACCACCGAGGTGAGGGCCAGTGGACGGTAGTCCTTCAGGCAGGCAGGAGAGGCGATCTTCGGGACAGGAACGATGGTGGACCTCTTGAAGCAGGACGGGTCCACTGATTCAGCCAGGGAGATGTTGAATATTGTAGTGAACACCGGAGCTAGCTGGTTAGCACAGGTTTTCAGTACTCACCCAGATATGCCGTCTGGGCCCGCAGCTTTCCTGGTGCTCACCCGCATCAGAGCGTTCCTGACTTCGTGCACGGCCACAGAGTGCGCGCTCATCCCCAGCGGTGTAACTCCAATTAGCCGGCGAGCCAGCGGTGCTGTTGCCAGACTCATACCGCGCATAAAAGGAGTTCAGTTGGTTGGCCAGGGAGGCGTCCACACTCGTGGCTGGGGAGGAGCTGCTCTTGTAGTTTGTTATCGTCCGCAGCACCTCCCACAAGCGTCTTGTGTCCCCCCGCTCCATCTGTAGCTCCACAGTCTCCCTGTACGTCCGTTTAGCGTCCCTCACCACCCTCCACAGATTGTACGACGCCGCTTTGTAATTGTCCATATTTCCGGATACAAGACCGTCGTTGTAAGCAGCCGTGCGAGCATTCAGAGCGCAGCGGATGGATTTATCAACCCACGGTTTCGGGTTTGGAAATATCCGAACTTTCTCACACACACACACACACACACACACACACACACACACACACACACACACACACACACACACACACCAATCAGATGAACTTGTGCAAATGATAACATACCAATGGACTTGAACCCCCCCCCCCCCACAGTCATACACACAGAGCGTTACACTAGTTATTTATGGCAGACTACTATAAAAACATTTTTACACCATTTATCAATTTTTTATAAAAATAAATACAAATAAATACACAGAGATACCAAACCCGTATCATTAACCCAAAACGGTGATACATACCGAACCGTAAGCCCACTGTAGTGTTGCATCCCTAACCTACAGAGGAGCGGTGTAAATATTGCACCACTGCGACAAGTCATGTACAGATTCATTTTACAGGTGTTTTTGGACAGGAAGAAAGGGGGTGTAAAAATGATTGCGCAATGAGAGCTTAGTGGGACCATGTTGTCCCTCGTGCAGTTCAATATAATTTTAATGAAGTAAAGTAGTAAAGCAATTTCTTACATATGGAGACCATTAAAATCCAAACTGTGTGCTACCACCGAACAACCTAAACAATAACGAATGTGCATAATGAACATCATAATAATCCACTGAAAGTAACATGATGCAATGAAAACACTGACCTGTTCGAGAGGGAGAATATGATATGGAAAGCCAGTGCTTTCAAACAAAGACTGCATCTCTGCCATTGTCCTTCGTCTCTCCTCCAAAGACTGACCCAGGACTCCACCCTCTTGGAAAACCATATGCATAAGTAGAGGCAGACAGATATGGGCCAAAGTTGTGCGATACCGTGCATTCAGAAAGTATTTAGACCCCTGCCCTTTTTAAAAAATATCTAAAAGCCTGTTTCTGCTTTGTCATCGTGGGATGTTAGGTGTAGATTGCTGAGGTAAAATACATTTTAAAGTCAAGCTTAAATGTAACTTAATGTAGCCACAATGTAAAAATGTGTGAAGGGGTCTGAATACTTTGACTGTAAAATTCAGTCTTCGATTTTTGTGAATTATACTGAATTACCGTCAATGTAGACAATTCCAGGTTTGAACCTCAACTTCTTGTGTGCCTTTTGACTCAAACCCTAAGAAAATAAAACAGAGTTATATGTGACATTATACTGATGAAATATATAATGTGTTTCTTCCCCCACTGTTAATGGCTATAACCTTTGATTGGTGAAATCAGTGTGAAAGGATCCTTGTGTCTGAAATGGTGTACTACATACATGTTCATACTATTAGTAGTATGCCTTTTTTGGATGCAAGGTCTGTCAAATGAACATTTAGAAAGGTACCTCTTGAACTTGGTTGAGCATTGCACAGGAAGAGGCGCCTCCAGACACAGCCAGCAATACCTGTAAGATGATTAAAACAAAAATCTGAGCTCTGGAAATGAAGGAGCATGCTGTATCCTAGCTCTCTTTAGAGTTTTGAGGGTCAGGCGAAGGTTTTGAGGATGTTATAAATGAAAGGCATCTCTCCAACCCCAGGCAACATTAAATGTCGGTTACTATTATTGATAACTGCTCATAACACGCTGAATGCATTACTATTGAGAAACTGGAGGCTGAAACTGAAAGGTCTGCAGCAGATTCTCACTGACCTTAGAGACACTTTGATTGGGTAAATGCTTAAGCCTTAAAAAACACTGATAACAAATATTTTAGAAAACGGGAAACACAATGTGTGTTTCCCGTTTTCGAAAAGTAGTCGGATGTCTCCATATGATAGACAGAAAAAGAAAATGGTTGCAAACCTTGCACTTTATCATGGTTTTAGTGACTTCAACAGGAAGATGTATCACTTAATTAGTCCCACCCAAGAGTAAAAAAAGCTTTGAATGTACTGAGAACATCAAGTTGAACTATAAGTTATCATGATTCTTACCTTTTCTCCAGGAAAAAGTATTCTATTCTTGCCAAGCACTGCTCTGAACTTGTGGACAAAGTATTCCTTAAAACAGCTCCTTGTGTAATAGACAGAGACATTCCGTATCAGTCCACTGAACTGCACAATCCGCCATCACAGGAATAATTTGCTATAGTTTCACCCAGGACCAGACAAGGTCTAACCTAGACTCTTTCTTCATCACCAGTATAATGCTTAGGAAGCTTACCAAAGTCTTGAGAATGATTCATTGCAGGACATTACTTTTATTCCTCATTCCATTTCCATTTGTCACCAATAGGGATTTTACAACAAAGACATATGTTTATCTTACCGGCAAAGTGTTTCTCCTGCCTTGATGACCAAAGCTGCTGTAGTCTCCTTGCATTTGACACACTTCTTGGACTCACTGGGAATGGGTAGATGGAAATAACCAATCATTCTTTCTACACCTACTTGAAATGTGTGTTGCTCACGTATTGTGCATATATGGGGGAAAAAAACTGATTGAAAAACATGATTTTTCAATCCACGTGTGTGTGTGTGTGTGTGTGTGTGTGTGTGTGTGTGTGTAAGACTTAAATCTGTCTCTACACAATCCCAATCGTCAAGGTGGCGATTCAATCAAACATGTTTGATTTTATCGAGTCAAGTCTTTCTAAAGTAATTTGGTATGTGTGCGTGTCAAAGCCTCAAATCGCAAAGGAAATATTCTGTAGCCAATGAGATCGATGGTAAATGGCGATGACTCATGACAGTCTGATCAGTGTAGAATGCCAGCAATGCAATTTGGCTGCACAAACCACCACAGTCTCGAACTGTATGGGATCCATGTTTATTTTGGTGTCAACATATCGCAACGTTTTTTGCCCCTTACAGGAACCTACATTCTGGAGAGTGCTGGAGTTCTACATGACTCTTCTGTTCTCCGTCTTTAGATGTGTGCTCCTCAATGACAGCAGTTATGTGTGTACTCAGAAGAGAGTAAATCTGCAAATATCTGTTGTAAAATGTGCGCTGCGTATGGCAAGCCGTTTGAGCATTTATTCACTTTTTCAAACTTGTTTCAATTCTTACTGAAATAATGAACACATTGTTGAAATCAAAACCAGACATTGTTATCATGAAATCACATCGTTGATACCAAAATTACCAATTGTTAATAAAGCATTTTTTAAACCGCTTCCCATTGCTTTTAATGCACAATTGCAATATCAACAATTCAAATTGTTTATATCATGTTTTATTGTTGCTAGCAACAATTCCCATTATATGGAATTCTTGATATCAATATTTTAAGGTTATTGTTATCAAAAGATGCAATTAATCATTGATATGAAGAAGCACATTTTTGATATCAACAATGTGTTTTTGTTAATATATCAAAGAGTAGATTGACAACTAGTTCAGTCAGAATTACAACCAGTTCGAAAATCGAATAAATGCTCACAGGGCCTGCTCCAGCTCTCGTCGTTCACGATTGAAACGAGTCGCGTAGTGTGAAAGAGGCTTAAAGCGACCAGGAGACAGGTCGTTTGCCGGGATACGACCGCGCTGACGGTGTTTACCTCGGAGCCACTCGGCGTTCTGGGAGCCCGGCGTACTCTCCGTTCACCTCGCACATTTTAAACCAGGTCGTCGTCGGGGGTCCGACGGAAACACAACTGGCGGGAGGCAAAACAAAAGGTCTCGGAACAACAGCAGCAGCAGCAGCAGCAGCAGCAGTTCGAGTCTCAAGCTGTCGCCATCTTTTAGAAATTCAACTTCTGTTCATGTCCGTGCACCTACATCTCTGCTGTCGTCGGTCCCTTTCAATTGAGGCACGTTCAGGGTTTTCTTTCCTCCTCAAAATATCAGCGTCCGTTTCTCAGAAGAATAAATCACTCGGTTTTATGAAGTAATAATAATTAGAATAATAATAGTTTTTGCTGTACTTGATATCTTCGTTCGCGTGTATTTTGGGTCGTAACGCGGCGCTTTTTGATGACGTAGGCACAACCACGTGGGAGGCCCTACTTGTTAAAGAGCCGGTGTTTGATATTAAAAAACAAAACAATTATGATCAATAACGAATCATCAGTAATCAATCAGTTATTATAATAAATCCAAGTACATACGGTTTTTAATCGTCTCATTTTGCTATAAACGTACACGACACACACACCTGAGAAGCACACAAATAAATACTAGACAAATTAAAACCCAAACCAATCATTTCGAAAGAAAATCACACAGAGATGCGGAGGTCTGCAGCCAGTCTGCTAACCATAGTGGTTGTAAAGCATATTGGCAGTTTTATTGCTGACGGGCCGGATTAAGTGGTTTTAAACAGAAAATTAAAAAAAAATAAAGTTTACTGGTTATTAAGATTTATTTTGTTGAATACCAGATCTTACATATCAAAAATATCACATGACAGCATCTGAGAGCCATTCGAAGTGAACATGTTAAGAGTCAATTTGAGCCCTGACCATGACATTTCACTGCAAACTGTATATGTATGACGGATGTATATGTATGTGACAAATAAACCGCTTTAATCTCGAATCTTGAACCTTCATAGAGCTGGCTGACTGGATTGGCGTCAGCTCCATTTGGGGCCCGGATGTAGTTAGGAAACCTCTCCCCACATGCCATTATCTTTAGCCTGTAGCGGACCATGCATTTGAGGCCAAGGCTTTCAGGTGTGCGTTTCCTGGAAAAACATCCCAAAATCACACAATATGTTCACCATATCACCCGCGTAGTATTAGAGCCAAAAGTATGGCGCAGGCACTGTTTCAGGTCATTTGAAGTCAGGATTCCAAAGGAAATCCTGACCGACCACGGCACTAACTTTATGTCACGTACACTTTGGGAACTTTACGAGTTACTGGGCGCCCGCTCAATTTGGACCAGTGTTTACCATCCCCAGACCGACGGTCTGGTGGAGCAGTTTAATAAAACGCTGAAAAACATGTTTCAAAAGTTTGTTCACGACGATAGCTGTGATTGGGACAAGTGGTTGGACTCCCTGTTGTTTGCGTTGCGTAGATTCCCCAGGCTTCCACAGGAGTTTCTCCCTTTGAACTCTTCTTTGGCAGGAGACCCCCGGGGGTCCTAGACCTAATAAAAAAAACTGTGAGGAATGTCCTCGTGCCAGTAAGAATGAAATACAGTATGTTATGGACCTGAGAGCAAAGTTACAGGTGCTGATTCAGCGGATAGAAGAATTTCCTCCGGGCTCAGAAATGTCAGTGCCTCTTATATGACCGGGGGGCTCGACTCAGACAATTTGCACCGGGAGACAAGGTGATAGTGTTGCTCCATACGTCCAGCTCTAAATTGCTCGCAAAGTGGCAAGTTTTTTGTGGTCATACGTCGGGATGGTGAGGTAGATTATCTGAGGTCTAACGGTCTGACAGGCAGGGGGCAAACAGATTTATCACCTAAACCTCTTAGAAGAATGGAGTGTCTCTGGTCCGCAGGATGAGTTGGGGCTGGAGATTCAAAAAGCAGCTGTTCGTACCATGGCCCTGTTAAGTGACCATCTCTCTCCGTCCAAGAGGGCGGACATAGCTACACTTAAGCGTAGCTTCTCTGATGTTTTCTCCTCCCTGCCAGGCCTCACGTCCCTCATACAGCACCATGTGGAGACGACCCCAGGGGTGAAGGTGTGCTCTCGGCGGTATAGCCTGCTCGAACACAAACGCAAGATCGTGCAGGCGTAATTAGAGGCCATGCCAGACATGGGCGAAATTCTGTTGAGGAGTCCACGAGTGACTGGTCTAGTCCCATTGTGCTGGTGGGTATCCCGATGGGTCAGTCCGGTTCTGCTTGGACTACCAAAGGGTGAACGTGGTGTCCAAGTTCAACGCCTACCCTAACCCTCGGTCGATGAACTTCTCGACCAATTAGGTACAGCTCATTTTTTTCACAACACTGGATTTAACCAAGGGCTACTGGCAGATTCCTTTGTCTCAGGAGTCCAAGGAAAAATTTGCATTCTCCACGCTGTTTGGCTTATACCACTTTCACACACTTCCGTTCAGGCTGTTCGGTGTCCCAGCCACCTTTCAGAGACTCCTCACAGCGACACCTGGGAATGGCATATGCAGCATGTGGGCGCTGTGCTTGAGACCCTGAGGCGGGCTGGGCTCACCACCTACCCAAAGAAGTGTGCCATCGGACGGCGGGAGGTATGGTATCTGGGGTGACACTTGGGCAAAGGCCTGGTCTGACCCCAGCTTGGTTAAACCGCTGGAGTAGCAAGAACGCCGAGACCCAAGACCAAGAAGGAGATGAGGCAGTTCTTGGGGCTGGCCGGCTATGAGAGAAGTGCCAGCAGGCTTTTACGAGTGTAAAGTCAGCTCTCTGTGGGAAGCCAGTGCTGTTTAACCCTAAGTTCTCTCTCCCTTTCTGTCTGCAGACCGACACGTCTAACAGAGGGCTGAACACAGTCTTGTCTCAGGAGGTGGAGGGGACCAAGCGTCTGGTGCTGTACCTCAGCCGCAAGCTATCAGAGCGTGAGTCAAGTTAAGCACGGTGGAGAATGAGTGTTTAGCTATCAAGTGGGCAGTCGGTTCCCTCCGCTACTACCTCCTGGGATGATCTTTCACCCTCTGTTCAGACCCCGCCCTCTGCAGTGGCTCCCCCACATAAAGGACACAAATGCCAAGATCACCCAGTGGTACCTGACTCTCCAGCCCTTTAACTTCTGGGTGGTCCACAGGCTGGCGGCGCAGATGGTCATGGCTGACTTTCTCGCCACTTTGCCACTTCTGGGGGGGGTATGTAGCAGACAAAGGAACGTGGTCAAGCACCAGCTGCAGACGACAGCACAGTTCCCTTTCCTACGGCCACCAAGCAAGGAGTTTTCTTAATGTTTGTCTGTCTTACAGAGGGGATCAGCGCACAGGCTTGTGAGCAGCCCAGCAGCGGAACACCATTCCTCTTGCACCCGAGAGGATGATTGTTATCCGCATTATTACAATAATAATCCTCAGTTGTTATATATAACTGTGGCCAGCGTGCCGTATTGTGGAATGGACACTAAAACTTTCGCCATGTTGGCGCACCATGGCCAGAAAGACTCCGTCTCACTCCCTAATCCCTTACCTGTGGGCAGAGACTCCCTCAGCAGTGTAGCTGATTAATGAGGTACACACAACATCCGTTTAATTTTTTGATGTCATAACCCTCTCACTTTGATCTCCCTATCTGTGTTGTTTACATTAATGTACTTTACTCCATCTCTATAGGAAATGTTGGAGCCAACATTCAACAAAGACACCGCCGTACCCGATATTGCTCTTATCTTAGAATGGTTGTCTTCTCCACAGATGAGGACACAGGATTCCTCAATAACCTTGTTTTTTCTCTACTCACAGGCATCCCAGAACTATTGTTGTGGCAAGCCAAAGTGTGTAGTGGCAGAGCCACTTGGCACTGAGGAGTATCTCCCCCACTAGTCTTTAATTGCTTTACTTGTTTGACATATGGTAAGTACCATTTGTCAAAAAGGAGGGAGAAAACAATGAGAGAATGCCAGTTCTGCATTATAACAAAGTTCAGTTTCACTCCGCTCATTTTAAACACCTCATGATGGGCTTACCAAGCTGATGCCTTGTCATGGTAAAAAATATTGTTTAGTCATAATTGACATGTTTTTCTTCATGGAATCCTGGTGAAGGTGAGCTCAACTGAGTTTCATTCTTGCCATTAGTCATGATGGGAATGCAAGGACTATCACATGGTCTGACTGAACTGTCCCCGCATGAAGTGCTGACCAGGAAACCAATGCAGTTTTGTCTGTCTTCTGTTGACAAAAGCCACACATGAATTACATCCTGTAAACCGTTAGTGATCAGATTGTCCAATTAGATTGTCCAGTTATACTTTTACATTTTACTTAATTAATTTATTCAAGACTCAAGATTCAAGAGGTTTATTCCTCACATACATACACATACTGTAACAAAATAATCTCACAATATATATATATATATATATTCAAATCTATAAATTCTGCTACTTGTAAATAAAGCTATAAATGGCCGTGCACCTCAGTATATAACATAAATGCAAATTATACACAAACCAGGAAGAACTCTCAGGACCACAGTCAGTCGTCTTTTAACTATGCCTCATTGTGCCAAAAGAGTCAACAAAGTTTGTGAGTCTTTGTGGCATGTGTCCAGGTCAGAGGAACACAAGACGATATCATAGCTCTCTAGCTATAGTGGTACAATTCTTAGAATATAGTGAGAACAGGCCAAGGGGTGGGGTTATTCTTTGTTCTATTATTCCATTTTTTTTATTTAGAACTAAATAATTCTGTATTCTGTATTGTCTAATCTATAATTCGCCTTCCAACCAAGAGTGCCAGGCCAACTGTTATCTGGTCACTATCACCGTTCCCAGAGTTTGTTCTATCAGCAATCTCCCAGCAGCGAAATTGTCACTGAACCAAAAGCCTGCACCTTTTCAGTACCAGCCAAACATAAAAATGCAGATACAGTGACTAAATTCCTGTGCAGAGAAGGTGTGACTTGACTTAACTTGACACATTGTTGTTTCACATACCAAATTTGCATCTTTATTTTGTCATAATAACTAGTATTTCAGAAGTTTGTGTCTTTCATTCATTTCTTACATGTTTACTTGTTGGCTCCAGAGCCATCATGCACGCACTGATCAAGGTCTGCAATCTTCTGATCTGAAGTCATACATTCTCTGCCGGCTCCTCCAACTAATAATGGGTCCTAAAGACTGAGAGGGTTGGCGTACGACATTATGTCCTAACGTGTACGTGCAGAACAACATGTACTCAAGTGACTATGTGCCAGGAACAACATATACTGACATGTGCACAACTGATCACAAAAGAACATATGGATCACAAAGAATTGTTTCTAACCCGAGGCGCTCCAACAAGCCGATGATGCAACAAGAGTCTCCATTCTATAAATAGAAATCAGCTCTCTAGAGAGAGCTGAGCAGTTCCACGGTAGCATCATATTGTGTTGTTGCTTTGTTAATGCTCCTCTGGCACCTCAACCTGCAATTCAACTCTTTATTAATTCTTAAATCATCAAGAACTGCTGCAATAACTCTGTCCTGTCCCAACTGATCACTACTCCAAGAGGGGGAGAATCACAACGGTGAGACAATTAAACATAGAAACAAACAACATTTACACAAAAACATGAACATTGGACGACAACATGTATAGAAAAACTAAATTAGGTCCAGGAAAACTGGAACTACAACTGGTCACGTGGCCTCTTCCTGTCATAGTTATGGCAGTAAATGAGGGAGGAAGTGTTAGGCCCACGGCCCAGAGGCCCAGAGGCCGCCCTTGCCCCATCTGCAGCTCCCTACTCAAGCCCGATTGCACACACCTGGGATCAATTACCTGCACAGTATTTAGTCCCAGCTTCCTAGTCATTCCTTGCCAGACTGTCAACTAGCTTTCCCCGAGTTGTATTGCTATTGGCTCCCTTCCAAGTTCCTAGCGCCTATTCCTAGTTTATGTCTCGTTGTCTCGTCTTCCCCTTACCTGCTTGTCTCCTCTTGTCAACCCAGTCCGTCTCTCCAAATCCAGCCAGCCCGGGCCACTGACACCCCTACCTAGCCATCACTTGCATTCACAGCTGTGGCAGCCGCATACAGGACCAAGAGGTCCGTTAGGCTTGCAAACCCTTGGGTCGTGTTAAACTTCACAGAAGGACAAACAGCGAGCATATTTGACTTTTGTTCAGTAATTCATTGTGGGGATCAACAGAAAAGACATGTACAGACAGTAAAATATGTCCGTGAAACACCCTGTACGGGATCCATTCACTTTCCAAATACCAAGCTTTGCAACCTATGGTGCAGCAGCTGGCAGTACGTCATCTGCAATTCAGGACCGTCTGATTGACACTCAGAGCCAAGTTACCATTTAACTGGCGCGGCACCTGTGCTCCGGTACAGCTCGTGATGCCATTCAATGTCTTCCACACTGATCAACCACGCTAACGGCTTACAATATGACTGCAAAGTCCAAAACACACAGATACAAGCAAAAAGCACCTGGAGGAACTTTTGACAACAGGATTTATATAGATTCTATCGGCGTACCACGTGGATTTCTGGATGAATATAAAGGCCAAAATCAAATAACTGCAGGATTGGAATCTGTGTTCTTTTGGTAGGTAACCACAAACAAAAATGTCGATTGCATTAACTACATATACTAAAACCAACAAAGATTCATTAACTACACTAGGGATGGGATGAAAGGCCTGGCGGAACAACTGGATAAAACTAGCTTAATGACTTGGCAAAATTGAATGGCATTGGACATGCCGCAGGCTAAGGAGGGTGGCGTTTGTAAAATGTTTGGTGACTTATGAGCCGGCTTTCCTAATATCTATAGGTAGTGCATTCCAAAGCTTTGGGGCATAAGTTTCGAAGGCTGCATTCCCGATTTTCTTCTGTGTATTACTTGGTGCTTCTAACAGGCCAGCAGTAGATGATCGTAGCTCTCTTGGGGGCACATAGTTAGTAAGGGAGTTGCTGATGTATTCTGGTCCTTGCCCATTTAGAGCTTTATATATGAGGAGAAGGACCTTAAAGTCTACTCTAGATGTAACTGGAAGCCAGTGTAAGGCAGCCAGGACTGGGGTGATGTGTTCTCTCTTCTTAGTTCTAGTTAGTAGTCGGGCAGCCGAGTTTTGGATGAGCTGAAGCCTTTCAGTAGTTACTTTGGGAAGGCCAGTTAGAAGTGCATTACAGAAGTCAAGAATGTGCTCAAGGTTGCAGGTTCGGACATCCATCTCGACATCGCCGGACTCTATGACGACACTGGAGTCCATGAGCCAATGGAGCTGATGGCCAAGAACAAGGATTGACACGAATCACACCGATGGAAATTCTTACAAAGACACCAAAGTTTAATTAGATAACAAGTCTTAGCCATTATGAAAAGTTCATAGAAAATCTCCAAAAGAAGTTATAAATCTCTGATGGCATAATATATGCAGCCAATTAAGATTGTTTGTCTTAAATTTTATCCGGGAAGAAGTTCAATGTTTTATATTTTGTTTATCGTGCAAGGGTAAGATTCTATTAGGTAGGGAAAGGTCCAGCTGTAGGATCCGATGGGTCGACCAGTCTGTATTGGACACTTTTATGTTTTATTGACCTTCTTTCCCTTTATGACTTGGCTAGCATCATTACAAATGTAAAGTGCATTATTATGTTTCAGTGTTAAAGGTTTTGCATTGTTTTAATTGTTTACTCACCTCCATTAGAAGAAGAAACAGTATTTATTTATCACGCAACACACCACTCTACAACACATGCTTGCACACACACACACACACACGCACGCACATGCTTTTGATGGTGGCCGGTGAAATGGATTCTCTGCTTTTGACCCATCCTTGGCTTGTCCTTCCTCCGGGGGCACAGCCAGGAGCAGTGGGCAGCATATGTGGACGCGCCCGGGGACCAGATGATAAATGTCCATCGCTGGTCAGACGATGATGGGTGCATGTTTTTAGTTGGGGTCCTTACTGACGTGAGGTGGAGGAAACCCCATGTGAGCACGGGGAGAACATGCAAACTCCACACAGAAAGGCTCCTATTTGGGAGATAACCCGCTGGAGCACGGTGCCAACAGCGCCCCAGGCGGGAATCGAACCCAGGACCTTCTTGCTGTGAGGCAGCAGTGCAATGCACTGCGCCACCGTGCCACCACATTAGGTAAGGAGTACCTGTGGGTGGTCACCTAGGCAGAGGGACCGTGAGAGAGTTTCCCTGTCCAAAAGGGATAATGGGTTTTGGAACCGTATCATGTACTGCCTGGCAGGGTTTTAGCTCTACACTCCAACAAAATAGGACATATGTTATGCTTATTATAAGCATAAACAGGAGGGAACGTTATTAGAATTTTGTATTTCTGTCATATTCTCAATTGAACTTATGAAGTATTGTGACATTATGTCCTAACGTGTACGTGCAGAACAACATGTACTCAAGTGACTACATGCCAGGAACAACATGTACGGACAACATGTACACAACTGATCACAAAAGAACATATGGATCACAAAGAACTGTTTCCAACCAGAGGCGCTCCAATAACGCCTATGATGCAACAAGAGTCTCCATCCTATAAATAGTCTCAGCTCTCTCGGGAGAGCTGATCATTTCCACGGTAGCATCAGATTGTGTCGTTGCTTTGTTAATGCCCCTCTGGTACCAGATTCAATACTTTATTAACCTAAAGTATTGGTCTCCCATTTCCTCTGTAACGATTTAGTCCGTCCACAACAAAGTTTAGAGCTGATTAGCTTTAACAGAATGTGTGTTTCCTCCTCATGTGCACTGTATTCTGTGTTGCAACATTGTTGCTGAAATTTATGTTGTATGAATGCTGTTTGAGTGCTGTTGGAACAAAGCCGACGAAAATATTATTGTATTGTGAGGGAAACAGAACGACACGGAAAAGTGGATGAGAAATGGAAGTGAGCAACTAGAGGGTTGCAGTGTACTGAGAGAACTTTCTGGAAGAGATTCCGACTGTGTGTGCTTTGCTAATGATGTGTGAATATGTGTGTGGCTAACCCCGCCCAAGATCCACAGCTTAGCCACCACACAGCAAGATAATAATTAAAACACTGAGTTCCACCCACTCCAAGCTACACACATTAAGCATTATTATTAACTTAAACCCACAAATAACCACGACAAACTCACAACTGACTGAACCCGACTGAACCCAACGGAACCAGCTAACCCCAACTGAACCACCAGAAGCGTCTCGCCCGCTCACCGACATCCCTTGAAAAGGTCAAAGCTGCTCAAAATCCGCATGAGCACAAATCCCTCCATCAGTTCCAACCTGGTGACAAGGTCTTCGTAAAGAACCTACAAAGATCAACTTGGCACAATCCCCACTTCTTGGGAGCTGCAACTTTCATGCTACAAAATGCACAATCTCTCAGCAGTAAATGACTGCTCATTTATGATATTATCATTGAACGGAAAATTTACTTTCTCTGTTTAATAGAAACATGGCAAGTTAAACCGGACTTTATTATATCTAACCAATCCACCCCCCCTGGATATGTGTACATTCAGAAGCCCCGCTCCATAGGTCGTGGTGGTGGGCTGTACTACACCAAGCAGACATCCTGGTCAAAGAACTCTCTGTGCCAAACATCACCTCTTTTGAATGTGTTGCATTCTCCCACAGTGCACACCTCCAGGTTGTCCTCATCTATCGCCCCCCTAAAGCCTCAAACACCTTGTTGTCTGAGCTGTGTGAACTGCTTACCTCTGTCTGTTCCATGTCCCAATCTACCCTTCTGCTCAGTGACTTCAACATCTATTGGACTCCACCTGCTGTTTGTTTGCCATCGATTTCCTGTCACTGTTGGACTGTTTTAACCTCACACAGCACGTTCAAGGTCCCACCCATGCCAAAGGCCGCACTTGATCTGGTGGGCACTAATGGCACTTCTCCCTCCCCTCTTCAGTGCCTCGACCTGGCTGTTTCTGACCACCATGCTGTCCTGTTCACTGTTCCTGTCTCCCTGCCCAAGCAATCCACTAAACACACCCTCATGTTCAGGAACCTCAAGTCATTGAGTACACCAGCCCTGATCAACACCCTTGCGACCCACCTGGCCCTAGATGCCCCTGACACCAGTGTGGATGGCCTGGTTGCCCACTACAACTCTGCCCTCTCCCTCAGCCTCAGTTCTCTTGCCCCCTCAAAACCCGGACTGTCTCCTTCACTCGCCCTGCCCCCTGGTATACCTCTGAAATCCGCACCATGAAGGCCAGCGGCCGTCAGGTGGGGAGGCTCTACAAGAGATCTGGCCTCATTGTCCACCTCGAGGCCTTCAAACAACATGTGATCTCCTACAAAGAAACTCTCTCCAGAACCAAGATCCAATACTACTCAACCCTCATTGGCAATCAGCAAGCCACCCCAGAATGTTTTTCTCCACCATAAACCAGCTGCTCCGCCCCCCTGATCCCCCTCATACCCAGAAACCTCAGACCGCTGCTCCATGTTCAAGGAGATTTTTCATGCCAAAGTGGACACTAAATACCAGCATCTCCAATTGCCTTCCCTCCCACACACACACCAACCACAGGGTGTTGCACCCCCAGCTGTCAGCCCACCCCAGTCCTGTCTCTCCTCCTTCTCCCCTGTGGACGTGCCAAAAATTATTATGCTGGTCACCAAGGCCCAGGCATCCACCTTCTCTCTTGACCCCATGCCCACAGCCCTGGTCAAGGCTTGCTTTCCCTTCCTCTCCCCTGTCATGGTGGCCATCATTAACGCCTCCTTGAAATCCGGCACGGTTCCCAGATTCAAAATGGCCTCAATCACACCAATCAAGCCTGGTCTTGACTCGGACAACCACTACCACTACCGCCCGATCTCCAACCTTCCATTCCTTAGCAAAATCCTGGAATGAGCAGTTTCCGCCCAACTCCAACAGCACATGTCCAGCCATAAGCTTCAAGAACCCTTTCAATCTGGATTCAGAACCTATCACAGCAGAGACCGCCCTCATTAAAATCACCAACAACCTCCTAATTGCTGCTGATGCAGGCTACATCAGAATCCTCATCCTCCTTGACCTCTCAGCTGCCTTTGACACAGTCTCCCACACTATCCTGCTCAACCGTCTATCTGGCTACCTTGGACTCTTTGGTACTGTTCTCTTCTGGTTCCAACCTCACCAACAGGAAGCAGTTTGTCTCTATCAGAGACTCCTGCTCCTCCCCTGGCCCAGTTGACCAAGGCATGCCTCAAGGCTCTGTGCTTGGGCCCCCCCTCTTCACCATTAACATGCTCCCCCTTGGTCAGATCATACGCCACCACAGTCTGTGCTTCCATACCTACCCAGATGACACCCAGCTATACCTCAGCACAAAACCATCCTCCCGCCTCCCCCCTCAGTCTCTTCTAAACTGCCTCCATGACCTAAAAGTCTGGATGTCTTCAGACATGATTAAACTCAATAATAACAAAACTGAACTCATGGTTGTGGCTCCCAAGGCACTGCTCATGAAGGTTGGAGATCTCGTCTTAGTTGTTGATGGCTGCACCATCTTCCCATTCTCTGAAGGAAGCAACCTAGGCATCATCTTCGATTCATCCCTTTCATTCCACTCACACATCAAATCCATAACCAAATCTGCCTTCTCCCATCTCAAGAGCATCTCCAGACTCCGCCCATCACTGTCAGAGTCCGTGGCTAAAACATTAATCCACGCCTTCATCACCTCCCGTCTAGACTACTGCAATGGAGTCCTGTCCTGGGTTCCAAGCAAAGCCCTGGACAGGCTCCAGTATGTTCAAAACTCTGCTGCCAGAGTTCTCACCTGCACCAAGTCCTGGCAGCGCATCACCCCCACCCTCATCAATCTCCACTGGCTCCCTTTCAAATCCCTTATCGCCTATAAAACCCTACTTTTAACCTACAAATCCCTTTTTTTCCCCCTGTTTTTCCTCTTTTGGATGCGGGGAAGCTCGATTCTGATGTGTGTTTTCCAAGACTTAAAATTAATAACAAGACTAAACTTCAATGTTTAATGTTTTTTTGCTCGCAATAAATTATTATAGTAATACAGATAATACGTATCCTGTTGTTTTTAATGCCGTTTGGCGTATATTTTCGTAATACCTTGATAGCCAACCCGCGAAAATATTGTCTGACGTAGTACTGGTCCGTGGCGTAAAAAAGGTTGGGGAAGTCAGCGGTGACGTAGGTCACGATTGACTTCCAAATAAAGTTCACCATGAATACTAACCTAATGTTGGCATTACGCCAATTAAACCGCTCACCAATCCAGTCGTTCTAACTGCTATGTCTGTACTCATATGCCGCCCTCTTCAGGATCGCCTAAGTTTACCGCCATTCCCCTTACCGCAATCAAGAAAATGTGTGTTTTGGAATGAGTTAGTGAAGGGTTTTACTACACTAACACTACCACCCCACACCGCTCCACTGTTGGAATTCTGCTCCCCATTTGAGAAAGTCTGGACCACAGCAATTGAGCCGGCAGTTCTGGCTGTTGCAAGACTCCAACCAAGAGCTAGGATTGTTACTTGCTATGACGCCAATGGTTCCCTACATGAAATGGGTCGTATACATATTGACCTGTGCACGCACATTCTTTACCGTCCTGAGAATATAACTGCCCCAACCACTGTTAATAAAATATATGTTTCCAGCGCTACGACACATAGCATTGACTTAGCTCCCGGCCTTAACGGCACTCGTCTACTGTACAATGTTTTCTGTTTGTGTGGCCATAATGCATTCACCCATCTCCCAGCTGGCTGGAATGGCATTTGTGCCCCGGTTTGGCTGGCCAATCACACCTTTATCGTCTCTGTTTTCAACAACACTGTTGATGCCCACGCCACTCACACTAAATGCGCGCTACACGCTTCAGTCCTTACGACTCCGTTCGGGGCTCTGACGTCCTATATGATCAAAAATTATGGACCAGGGACAAAAAGGTCCTACTCTGGCTCTTCCCTTTGCTATGCTTTGCTACTATGCTCCGCATTGAAACTTTACATTATCAATTTACCGCCTTTATGAACGAATCTCTCCTCATTACCAATGCCATGACACAAGATACTTTGCGCGCTTCCACCTACTCCTGGGAAGTGGAGGAGGACTGTCTGTGATCCACTGAATTATGCCACCTTGCAAAGAATGCTGTGGACTCCTACAGAAGGTTGCTGTACTTGAAACAACAGTATTAAATCTGAAGGATTCAGTCGACCGAGCTAACGTGAGTACTGCTAAGCTAGACAATGCTACCAGGCCTTGCCCGCCCCACAACACAGCTGGGCTTACAATGCCGGGTGTTCTGCCAAGCAAAACAACTGACAAGCAAGATAACGAGGCTGCTTACCGGAGACAGCCTCTGATGACAATTCAAATTCCTGAAATTCATGAAGCTAACACATGCAAGGGTCCCTCGCAACCTGAGATTTGCTCAGCGACTGGATGGCCTTTGCTGACTAGCAGCCATGAAACAGCCCAAGATAAGCGACGTGGCAAGACAAGCAACACTACAAACTGATAGCAACGGACAGCTGCCGGGGACCGCCGTGAAACAAAAGTTTAGAAAAAAGGTTGCCGCTGTCAAACCACCAATTTTACCACTGATGAGCCTAGAAAATAGATTTGAGCAACTACAAGATGTGTACCCACAACACCCCGACACCATGGAGGGGGGGAGTGGTCGCACGAAGAATACGCGACCAGCTAACAGCAACAGGCCCGGACCCCAAACACCACAACAAGGTAATGTTGATGGCCCATCAAAGCAAATAACAACACTCTTTATTGGCGACTCGACAATGAAGCATTTAAAGATCGGCAAAAACACCATGACATGCTGTTTTCCATATTAACTGGTCTCTAACATAGCAGCAAAGATCCCACAAATTCTGGCTCATTACAAAAGTGTCAATAAGATCATTCCACACATTGGAACTGGTGACACAGTCGGACGGAAGGAGTCGGAATTACTGAAAGTGACTTCTCCGAGCTTTTCCAGCTGCTAAGCGCTCTAAACGTGCATGTCTATGTTAGTGGCCCCCTGCCCCCTGCCAGACAGAGATCTAAACTATTTAGCAGACTGCTTGGACTTAACACATGGCTAACAAATGTGTGCTCCCTACACAAGCTGAACTTTGTCGACAACTTCAATTTGTTCTGGCTACGAACGGGCGTCTACAACCGCGCTGGCACTTTAAACCAAATTGGCCAGCCTTTGCTAATAAACAATCTAGCCTTCGCTATTATCCAGCCGACAGTAGCCAAGCATGGGAACAGCACAAGGACAGTCAGCGATAAGCGCAAGGCCCTGACACAGGAGCAGAGCATCTCACCACCTGATGCCACAGCTAGCGCCCAGACTACATCGCCGCTGGGTGGTGCAGCTGGTGACCAGACCACCCCACAGCCGAACGCCACAGCTGGTGACCAGACCACGCCGCCCCTGGACGCCACAACTGGTGACCAGACCACCCCGCTGGGGGCCACAGCTGGTGACCAGATTACCCCGCAGCCGGACGCCACAGCTGGTTACCAGACCACCCCGCAGCTGGACGCCACAGCTGGTGACCAGACCACCCCGCAGCCGGACACCACAGCTGGTGACCAGACCACCCCACAGCCGGACGCCACAGCTGGTGAACAGACCACCCCGCAGCCGGAAGCCACAGCTGGTGACCAGACCACCCCGCTGGAGGCCACAGCTGGTGACCAGACCACCCCGCAGCCGGACGCCACAGCTGGTGACCAGACCACCCCGCAGCCGGACGCCACAGCTGGTGACCAGACCACCCCGCAGCCAAACGCCACAGCTGGTGACCAGATCACCCCGCACCCGGACGCCACAGCTGGTGACCAGATCACCCCGCTGGAGGCCACAGCTAGCGGACAGACCACCCCGCAGCTGAAGGTCACAGATAGTGGCCAGACCATCTCGCCACAGGACGCTGCAGCTGGCAACGAGACTACCTGCCCACTTGCTGCCCTCCCCAGCACACAAGACACCACCGCTAGCGGGACCACTGCGCTGCCAGGTGCCTCGCCCCTTGTGGAGACCACCTCGCCATCATCGGGGTTTTTATCGCAATTTGCTGGCCTCGCCTTCCTGGACAGGCCCTTCCCGCCCACCCCCCCACCCCCATCATCCTCCATCATCCCCCCCACGACCAAACCTTCTACCCTCCCCCTGAAACCCCTCAACATACCCAGCCCCTCGGCCAGCCCCCACCGGCTATCCGAAACTCCCCCTCGACCTGTCCGCCTTTCACGACCCCCCTCCCCCTCACCCAGCCCTCAACCACTCGCCCGACCCTCCGCAATTCCCCCTCGACCCGCCCGCCCCAAGCGACCCCTCTTCCCCACGCCCAGCCCTCAGCCACTCCCCCGGTCTTCACCAAATCCCATCCAGCTTCCACTTCAACCTTCTCAGAAATGTGCGCCCATCCCCGCACCCATCCCCACAGTGCAGAAAAGACAGACAAGAACCGTATCACTCAAGGCCAAATAATTGATCACACACTAGATGCCATTTCAACTTTGATCACGGTTAGAAAGAAAAATCATTTCTCAGCACGCTCTGTATGTAATTCAAACCTAATCTGTATTAAACCAAATAAGAGCGCCTCCTGTCCCCCAACAGACTCTTGTTCCCCCGCAGACTCATTTCAGCTGAAATTAGCGCTTCTTAATGTCTGGGCATTGAAACAAAAAACCTTTTTGATCAATGAGCTAATAACTGAAAATGATTTACACTGTATGTTTTTAGTGGAGACCTGGCTGGACAAGGACACTGGTCCTGGGATATTGAATGAAGCGTGTCCCCCCAATTTTAAATCTTATCAATCAACCAGACCGATGGGGAAGGGAGGAGGAAGAATAGCCACCATCATGGCACCCCAGGTTATGTCAAATAACGTTGACTTGGGCACATATCCATCATTCGAGTATCTTGCTACAGAAATTAAAACACACTTTCCATTAATCAGTGTGATACTGTACCGCCCACCAAAATACTCAGTATTAGTGTTTATACAGGAATTCTCAGAAATGATCTCAATCTGCCATACTAGATATGATAAAATAATCTTAAATGGAGACCTGAATATTCATATTAACAAGGAGAAAGACACCAAAGGTTGTGAGCTTCAGAACATGCTCGACGGTTTTGGGCTGACACAGCATATACACGAACCCACCCACTGATATGGGAACACATTAGACCTACTAATAACAGCAGGGTTAGATATTGTATTATATTAGAATGTGTCGGTGCAACAAATGCCCATTTCCGACCATTATTGCGTGTTCTATGAGACAAAACTAATCATGAAAACGTCCAGAAGCAAACTCCTAGTCCACAGAAGGGTCTTAGACGACAGCGCTGAGACCAAATTTTCTAATATTATGCGATCAATCAAGCCGTGCCATGACCCCCCCCTGAATCAGATAGTCCAAAATTCCCATTGCACTCTGTCAACAGTGCTAGACACAGTCGCCCCCTTAAAGGTCAAAAAGGTGAAAACTGATAGAGTTTCCCCCTGGCTGGATAACACCGATGTCAAAGACCAAAAAGAAGGTGTAGGACAGCTGAGTGAAACTGGAGGAAATCCAAGCTTACAGTTCACTGTAGCATATACAAAGATTCCTTGATTACTTACAATACAGCAATACGACTTGCATCAAAATAATTTCAGAAAATACAGGTAACCACAGAGTGCTTTTCTCCACTATCGATCGGCTGATAAATGCGCCCCCCCCCATCTCCACCACAGCAGTCAGCCAGGAAATGTGAGGAGCTTGCACTCTTCTTTGAGGATAAAATAACCATGATCAGAGCGAGCATCACCCCTGACGTAAACTTAGACGAGACAAGTCAATCTCACAGAAAAGAAGTAACCATGAAGGATTTCGCCTGCATTACACTGTCAGACCTCTACAAGACTTTTGACGAATGTAGCTCAGCTACCTCCTGCCTAACCCTATACCAACGGCATTCTTAAAGCGGGTATTTGATAGTGTCGCGAGTCACGTCCTGATGATCATAAACATGTCACTTCAAACTGGTATCTTTCCAGACGCCTTCAAAACAGCTGTGGTGAAACTGCTACTAAAGAAGGCCAATCTAGATGTGAAAGAATTGAAAAACTATAGGCCAATATCCAATCTTCCCTTCATCAGTAAGGTACTCGAGAAGATAGTTTCAGTACAATTAAACTCTTTTCTCAAAGAAAATAACATTATGGAAGAATTACAGTCAGGCTTTAGAACAAATCACAGCACAGAAACTGCCCTCTCTAAAATAGTTAGTGATCTCATGCTGAACACTGATGCAAATAAGGTCTCAATCCTTGTCCTGCTAGACCTGAGCGCAGCATTTGATACAGTTGACCATGACATCCTAATCAATCGTCTTGAAAGGCTGGTTGGTCTCTCCGGCAACGTGCTCAATTGGTTCAGAACATACATTAAAGGGAGAAAGTTCTACGTTAATCTGGGAGATCATGTATTAGAGAAACATGACAGCAGCTTCGGAGTGGCGCAAGGAAGTTGCCTTGGCCCTTTGCTTTTCTCACTATACATGCTGCCACTTGGGCACACCATTAGAGAGCACAATGTATGCTTCCATAGCTATGCCGATGACACACAGCTATACATCTCGGCAGAACCAAATGACACTGTAGCTATACAGTCCATCACAAACTGTCTTCTAGCGATAAATAAGTGGATGAGCAATAACTTCCTGAAGCTAAATGAAAACAACACTGAAATCCTTCTGATTGCCCCCCCCCACAAAAAAGGGACATGCTACTTAAAAACCTTGGGAAATTGTCACCCTGGGTCAAACCTGAGGTTACAAGTTTGGGTGTCATTCTAGACTTCGACCTAATCTTCAAGTCCCATATTAACAAGGTGACGAAAGTTTCATTTTTTCACCTGAGAAATATAGCAAGAGTAAGACCTTTCATAAACCAAAAGGATGCTGAAAAGCTGATTCACGCCTTTTTATCAAGCCGGCTTGACTACTGTAATGCACTTCTCACTGGCCTTCCCAAAGTAACTACTGAAAGGCTTCAGCTCATCCAAAACTCGGCTGCCCGACTACTAACTAGAACTTAGAAGAGAGAACACATCACCCCAGTCCTGGCTGCCTTACACTGCCTCCCAGTTACATCTAGAGTAGACTTTAAGGTCCTTCTCCTCATATATATAGCTCTAAATGGGCAAGGACCAGAATACATAACCAACTCCCTTACTAACTATGTGCCCCCAAGAGAGCTACGATCATCTACTGCTGGCCTGTTAGAAGCAGCAAGTAATACACAGAAGAGAATCGGGAGTGCAGCCTTCGAAACTTATGCCCCAAAGCTTTGGAATGCACTACCTATAGATATTAGGAAAGCCGGCTCGTTTGCCATCTTTAAAAGAAAACTAAAAACGCATCTATTCACTCTAGCCTACAACTAGAGCTCTCCTGCACTGCTATTTCCACTGCACTGCTATTTCCTATCGGCTGTACCTACTGTTTTATTGCTGTACCCACTGTACCTAGTTGGCCAACTTAGACTTTTATTGTTTTATCAGCACTTTGTAACTCTACGGTACTCTAGTTGTTTTTCCCTAACGTGTGTCATCACCTTGTGGCGCAGCTGTGGCGAGACAGGGCCGAGGTCAGCTGACATTCCAATGAAGGAGATTAGACACAGACTGAGGGACAATTTGTTGTTTTAATTGCTGTAACGCTTAATGTAGACTCAAACTTGTCAAGAGTTAAGTTAAGGATGAAATACGTAAAATAATGAAACCGGGGTCTATATTGGAGCCTGGGGAGATAGCCCGCCTAAGAGGTCCGGGGTTTTATACAGGGGCAGGCCTACTGTACATTGGAGCCTAGGGAGATAGCCCGCCTAAGAGGTCCGGGATTTTGTACAGGGGTAGGCCTACTGTATATTGGAGCCTGGGGAGATACCCCGCCTAAGAGGTCTGCGGGCTCACAAAAGAGGATCATAACCCGTCAGCTGGGCCGCGAATTAAAGTAAATATATGTATAGGCCTACAAATCTTTAGGTGTCTAAATGAGTAGACACCGACTGTGGAAACTGTGCTTTGGCTTGTTTTTAATCTTCTAATTCTTATGATTAATGTTTTTGATTTTGAATCTTCTCATTCTTATGATTAATGGCTTGATTGTATATGATAAATGGCTTGATTTTAATCTTTTATTCTCTTGATTAATGTTTTTGAGTTTCATTATTTGTTAAATCTTTTACTTTCTAATGCGCTGTTGTACAGCACTTTGAGTTGCATTTATTGTTGGAAAGGTGCTATATAAATACATTTTTACTTTCTTACTTATTTACTATTGTCCCTACAAAACCATATGGCGCTGGACCAGCTTACAGCAGCACAAGGTAGGGTCTGTACTTGGGCTGTACTCGTTCTGTAACAATGTTTAGGTAGCTTGTATGTGTCAAAGTAACATCCACATAATTTGCCACAACCCAAGGTTTCCCAGCAGACCATTGCACAGAGCTTCACACTGCCTCTGCCGGTTTGTCTTCTTCCCATAATGCATCCTGGTGCCATATTTTCCTAAGGTAAATGACGCACATGCATCCTGACATCCACATGATGTAAAATTTGTGATTTATCAGACCAGACCACCTTCTTCGATTGCTCCATGGTCCAGTTCTGATGCTCACATGCCTATTGTGGACACTTTCAGTGGTGGACAGGGGTCAGCATGGGCACTCTGACAGGTCCCATACGCAGCAAGCTGCCATGCACTGTGTTCTGATACCTTTCTATCATAGCAGCATTCACTTTTTCAGCAATTTGTGCTACAGTAGCTGATGCCGGTTCACCAGCTGTTCTTCCTTGACTCACTTTTGGTAGGTACTTACCCCTGCATACTGGGAACATCCTACAAGACCTGCCGATTTGGAGATGCTCTGACCCAGTCATCTAGCATCACAATTAAGCCCTTGTCAGTGTCTCTCAGATCCTTACGCTTCTCCATTTATCCTGCTTTCAACACATCAACGCCAAGAACTGACTGTTCACTTGCTGCCTAATATATCCCACCCCTTGACAGGTGCCATTGAAACCAGTCGAGCAATGTTATTCACTAAATCTGTGGTTTTAATGTTGTGGCTGATTGGTGTGAGTCTTTGCTACCAAATATGTCCTGTTCAAAAATACGACGCCTTTAAACTGATCCTTGTACTCAAAGTAAGAAACCCAGACTGAGGTGGGGAAACTCACTCCCAGCTTGAACATGCTATATCAAGGCTGTGGGAGTTCTCCTGTAGGAGTGAATAAAACCCAGCAAGACATCCTACCGTCCTCAATAAAACAAATTGCCACCGCAGACAGAAAACCGGATGAACTGGCACTGCATGTCTTCTTATCATCTGAAATAAAAAATCCCTTGAGGGATGAATACATACATACATCTCATACAATTATATTGATATATAATAGTTTAGGAGCTGCACTCCCACACTGCATCATGCTGATAATCCTCCACTCGATTCCCCAGACCCTCAAGGCCAATACATTAAAAAAAAAACACCTCTATCTTAGCTCTACCTCCTTCCTACAAAATAACTAAAGGCAACTGAGAAAGCTTCTGCATTTTCGTCCCCATTCAGTCAGACACTGTGACTTCAGCTGGAGTCAGTCAGTCATCCATCTGCTGGTCCATCATGGCTCTGAACGTCGCAGGAGTGATAGCCATGGTCTTCTTCTACCTGCTGGTCCTGGGAACCGGCATCTGGGCTTCCTTCAAATCCAAAAAAGAGAAGAAGAAGAGATCGGCCGACCAAATGGAGATGACCCTGCTGGGCAACCGTAGGATCAACCAGCTGGTGGGAATCTTCACAATGACAGGTCAGCTTTCTGATCAACCACGCCTTAATGTTGCATCCATCCGTATTTTAGCTTGATGTTGGCAGTGAGTTTCAGTAATGTGCAGAGGGAGAAAGAGTACTGGAAATCCTTACCTAAGTAAGACTTCGGCTGCTGAAGAATTGACTTGATGTAGAAGTAGTAATGGTGTGTTGTTGTGTGAAGTAGTGATGTACGGGCCAGTAAATCTGGATCCTTCCTTGGGTTTCGAATTAAGCTGTTCCATTTATGTTGCATGTTCTGCTGACTTTGGCAATGGGTTAATTCTAAAGCTGAGTTTTTTTGTTTCCTTCTCCATGGGGTGGAAGTGAACTGTACGGTGGCACGGTGGCGCAGTGCATTGCACTGCTGCCTCACAGCAAGAAGGTCCTGGGTTTGATTCCCGCCTGGGGCGCTGTTGGCACCGTGCTCCGGCGGGTTATCTCCCAAATAGGAGCCTTTCTGTGTGGAGTTTGCATGTTCTCCCCGTGCTCACATGGGGTTTCCTCCACCTCGCGTCAGTAAGGACCCCCACCAAAAACATGCACCCATCATTGTCTGACCAGCAATGGACATTTATCACCTGGTCCCCGGGCGCGTCCACGTATGCTGCCCACTGCTCCTGGCTGTGCCCCCGGAGGAAGGACAAGCCAGGATAGGTCAAAAGCAGAGAATCCATTTCACCGGCCACCATCAAAGCGTGTGTGTGTGCAAGCATGTGTTATAGTGTGGTGTGTTGCGTGATGAATAAAGACTGTTTCTTCTTTTTCTGTATTGTTTCTGATGTCATTGGACAACTCTTTAGAGGAGCCATGGTTGTTAATTTCAGACAGAACAGCTACCAGACTGAAGCCTATGAGTAAATCCCCTAGGTATGAGCATGAGTTTTCATATTTTTGAAAAGTAACAATGAATAAATCAGAGAGGTATTTATTTTGCACAGGGACTTTTTTTCATTATACAGTAACTGTAAAAAAAGAGAAAATAATCATATTACTTTACGGTCTGAAGAAAAGTGTCATGTTTAACTATAACTTCATTTAGATATACGTTGTAACATGCATTGTGATCTTGGGTGCCCAAACATTTCCACTGAGAGAAGTATGATATTCACTCCTTGAGCAAATTATTTTTATACTATCTTCTTACTATAACACTTTCGGCTACTCCCGTTAGGGGTCGCCACAGGGGACCACTGCCTCCAATGCCTTCGGTTCTGGGCATCTTCCTCTCTTACACCAACCGCCTGCATGTCCTCCCTTATAATACTAAAATTTGTAATTGTAATTTAATTAACTGCTCCCCGGTTGCTCTATATGGCAGACCCACTGCTCGTAGATACATCAGTTACTAGGAAGGGTAAAATGCATAGAAATAATTTCCTCGTTGTGGGACTAATAAAGGTATATAAAAATTGACCCTGGTGGACCAGTGACGGGGGTTTGTTATGTTGTTGATCAATGCCCAGTGCACTGTTACCTTAATGGCAGCAGATCTGTCATTCACCACACCATCAACTACCCCACTTATATCGCAAGACTGGTTTCATGTTAGTTTGCGCAAGCACTGACAGCCATTCTGTACCCAATGAACGACATACATTGCAAGACCTCTGCTCCAAAGGCAAAGAAGCTTCATGGAGGAGGAGCAGTCAGGGTTGTTGGTTGTTGTTGTGATGTGTCTATGGCTTCATTCATAAGTTGCAATTTGTCACTAAGAGTCCAATGTTACTGCTTGTGGCTTTAACTTTAATTTAAGCATGTGTGTTTGTGTATGTGTTATTTTACTGTCTTAAAGCTACATGGATCGGAGGGAGCTTCCTTAATGGACTAGCAGAGGCAGCCTACACCCCCTCACTAGGAGTGGTACAGGTCGCCGTCATCTCAGCAGGAAATGTTGCCTCTTTTATTATCTGTAAGTGTAAGGACTTAACTCGATAACACACACAAACTCAAATTCCTCAAAATTATGTAAACATGAAGTCAACTTGTGAAGAGTTACTTTTGTGTCACTCTAACATTTACAAAACTAGTGATCTTATGTTCTAGTGAAGACGTGCGACCTTGACTCACAAATATTCAATGTTAATTATATGTCTCATAAACAAAATGTCTGTCTTTGTTTCATTGAGGTGGACTTTTCTTTGCCAAGCCGATGAGAGACCGAAGATATGTAACCATGTTGGACCCTTTCCAGATCAAATATGGAAAAGTAACAACAGGACTAATGGCAGTATTATCACTTGTACCTGACATTATGTGGATACCATCAACACTTATGGGTTTAGGTAAGCACAAAAATGATCACTAAAGGACCTTTGCAGATAAATAAATAGTCAACACGTAACACTTGCCTCCAGGGGTTCAATTTAGTTATTTGTTATACACTCAGGGGCAAATTCCCAAAAGCATTGCATGGCTTTTGTGGCTTCTAAACTGGCACAAATAACAGAAATATTCACAAAGCACTGACATACATTGAAAAGTATTGATAACTGCGCTGCCACACAAATAGCGTCTCAATGCCCTGGTGCTATTTGCACATATTTTAATTGGGTATTTTTCATAAATGTTGTGCAAATTTGACCACTTCCTATACAAATAAGCCTGCTCGTCTCCCCGGGGGGTAAACTCTCAATTACACAATTAAGCTCCACTGCACATGTCCATTTCCCATCTCTCCAAATAAAACAAATAATTAACAGAGTGTTTTTATTATTTCAGATGTATTTATTTGGCTTCTTTCCAAACAAAACACATGTATGTAAGGGATTAATACCCCTGTCGGTGCCCCTGACCGAGACACTGGCAAAAGAACGGGGTTGGTCCTCGGGCACTGCACTGCGGCCGCCCACTGCTCCTAGGTATAGGATGGGTCAAATGCAGAGGATTAATTTGGCCCAGAGGGATAAATAAAGTATATTATATATACATACTCACCAGACTGAGATATATATATATATATATATATACAGGACCAGTCATTCAAACATCGAAAAGAACTGGGATCATGGGTGTGTACATAACAGTTAAACCATGTGTGTGTGTGTGCGTGCGTGCGTGTGTGTGTGTGTGTCAGGCTCCAGCATGAGTGTGATTCTGGATTTATCCTACACTGTGAGCATCTGGATCTCTGCGGCAGTGGCCGTCACCTACACCCTGCTGGGAGGGCTGTACTCTGTGGCCTACACAGATGTCATACAGCTCATTCTCATCTTCGTCAGTCTGGTGAGTCTCATCAGAGGAGCTGGAATTACGTATATTTGGGTAATTTAACGAAACCTAAAAAAGTTTCATGGAAATAAGGCTTCATAGATACAAACATATTAAAAAACATACATAGCCTAGATGTCACGGACTAGCTGTGCATTTGTGAAATTTTCCAATAATGCAGCAGATCAGTTGAAAGTGTGATTTTTACAGTGTTCTGGTGCACATCAAGAGTAAGTTACTATTTACTTTTGTCACAATTATTCTACTTTCACATATTGGCCCAGCTGGTGAGCACTGGCAATATTACTGAAAATTTTGTATAATTCACCCTTAGTTTCCATAAAAAGCTAATATTATATCCAAAAATGATATTACTGGGAGCAAAATTGTTAAACAGCAAACATGCTCATTTTGAAAGAAAATATTGGTTGAATCATTTAAGAGAATACATTGAAAATGTAATATTCTTACAAATAATTCATTTTCTGATGAAATGAGGCAAAGCTTGCAGAGCTTGTTCTGTCAGACAACTCAACTCACCACATGCTTACACGCTGCAAAGCCCTCATATGGGCTGACATCTTTAAGTAGCCAGTCCCTCCTGCCGTACCTGCTTTACTTCCTACTTTGCTGCCTATTTTGCTTGCTGCGCTCCCTCCACCTGCCCTGCATCCTCCTGTTGGGCTCCGCTCTTGTACCCAATGGAGGAATTCCAACTCATTCAAAATGCCAATGTTTTCTGGACACCTCGCCTGGTGTGATGCACAGTAGAGCCCAGCATCCGAACTCAAACAATGTTAAATATATTAAGATGGTTTTAAATTACATCTAAGAATTGTCTGTCAGAAATATCTTCCTTTTCGTTTCAGTTTACCCAACCTTTGATCCCCTTGTGAATTCAAATTTTTTTTTTAACTCGCAGTTTTTGCATTTGTGGACCAAATTAAAAAAAGGTCCTCCAGGCAGGCTTTAAACAGAGGTGCAAAAGCAGCATTTCCATATGTCAACAGCTTTTGGAGTATCCTCATCCACTCATATTTCCCAAGTCCAGCTTTTACCTGAGAGCACAGCTTGCTCACTGTTATATCACATGTAGGAAAGAGTCTTCTGGTCTCCGAATATGCTTTACCCAGCAGTGCAATGGAACCCCCGCATCAGTTTCTGTGCATTTCTTGTCAGTGTATCCAGTACAGAGACACTCAGAATCTGCAAATGTAACGTTTCTATAGACATAGTAAGCTTTCACAGCTTTAGGGAAAATGATTTTCCTTCAGATTATTATAAAAAGTTTCACTATAGACACTTCAGTTAAGCAGTTATATATTGTTTGTCTCTATGCAGTCGCTGTGCATTCCCTTTGCTGTCATGAACCCAGCTTCCTCTGACATCACCAATATGACGCTCTCCAACAACTCCCACACCTCCTGGCTCGGTACACTGGACACCAGCACAGCCTGGATGAAGATGGATACTTTCTTAGCAATGGTGAGAAGGAAAAAGCTTATGCCAAGATGTATTTTGAATGTATGCACTGAATTAATCTAAAATTACAGTTAGAGCAGCAGGTTGAGAATTTATAACTTACTTTACATTGATAGTGATCAAGTGTGTTCCCATCTAGTTTTTACTGCTAGATTGACAAAAACACTTCTTTATGGCTCAATCCAGAACATTGTATGAAAATGTTGCACAGATGGAAAGTCATTTACAACACAATCTTTAGGGATGGGTCTCACAATGACAAATTAAAGTTGATAACTACAACCAGTAGAATTGTGTACCAGTGTGCACATTATTTTTGTCCAATACTCTTCACATCTGTTTATCTCATAACTCATCACAATGTCTCTTACTGAATCTAAGTCACCGTGTGCTTTAGTAGTCATTATATATGGTGTTCTTCAAGGCTCCGTGTTAGGCTCGCCACCATCACCCAGTACCTATTTAAGTGCATCTCATATTTTGGACTGAAAACAAAATGCACAAATGCAACTTGTTGTTATCATGTTACATTATTATCTTGTTACTGATCCCTTTTATGTATCAGAGCTTTTGATGAGCTTGAGTACTGCAAGTTCTTGGGCACAAAAGCGAAACTGATACCTTCTATCAGTGGATCTCTATTATCAAGAAAAAAAGTGACTTGTCTTATCTGTTCATTACTTTGCCTTTGTATATTTTAGAGACTTGAATTTAGTGGTGTTCTAAGTTCTAACTCACTTCTTTTGAAGGCTCTGGGAAGCTTATGCTACCAAGCTTTACATCAAAGGACCTTGTCTGCCTCGTCCTCAAAAATTGCCAGGATCAACTGTTATGCTGCTGCTGTCAATACAATAATATTTACAATTCCACCAACTATAATTGGAGTCATGGCTGCATCTTCAGGTATCAACTTTTTACACACCACAGAATACTATGAAATTGCAATGCTGCGAATATTTTGTTCAATATAAAGATTTAGTTAGTAATTTTAATACATTCATAACATAATAACTTATCTTCTAAAATGGAGTTACTGAAATGTTTTCTGGGTTCATTATTCCTTAGATTTCACTCTCAAATTATCATTGATATAGAAAACTCCTGTTGGTAGCTGTGATAGAAACTACGGAATAGCAGCTTTCACAGCCAATTAATGCCTAGTATTTGGGAAATATAGACTAAGGTTTTCCAATACACCTATTGAATCACCTGCTTAATTTCTCTTCCTGAAGAGATTCCTCACTAAACTCAACTGAATCATTAAAGAAAATTGGTAATTTCACATAGTAGTGGAAGTATTCACACCTTTTACCTGAGTTAAAGTACAAAAACCCTGACACAAAACGACTCTAGCAGAAATACCAATTGACATTTTTACTTAAGAACAAGTATATAAGTACTGTTCATCATACTTAAAGTATTAAAAGTAAATGTACTTGTCAGAGTGCAATGTCCCTCCCCTGGTATAACAGAGACTATAATAATACTTTTATTTTTTTCCTGCAAATGAGTACTCATGCACATCCTGATTAAAATGTAACATATTAAAAAAGTACAGGTGGTAGCAAAGCAAATGACAAGGATATGGAGCTAATGACTCATTCATGAGCAGTTTTGATTGATAAATAAAATGGAGTAAAAATCATTGATACAGTATTTGCTTTGAAGACTAGTGGAGTAAAAGTTGAAAGTCTCCGAAACTGAATTTACTTATGTACTTGAGAACAAAATTTAAGTACGTGTACTTTGTTACTTACCACCATTGTATAATGTTATGTGACAATATAATTTCAAAACGGCAGACACTGCTCGGCTATTTGCCAACTTGATCCATCTCAAGACTTCTTCTATCTGTACCTCAGATTGGAACCAGACCTCCTACGGTTCTCTGTCTCCTTTTGAAAGGGGACAGGCAGCTATGATCCTGCCCCTCACCCTGAACTACCTCACCCCCTCCTACATCTCTATCATCGGCATCGGAGCTGTGGCTGCCGCTGTGATGTCATCAGCTGACTCATCCTTATTGTCTGCAGCCTCCATCTTCACCTCAAGTATCTACAAGAACATCCTGAGGAACCAGGTGAGGAAAAATTTAGTTGTTATCCAAGACTATAACCTGCACTGAGAAATATTTGGAATATGATTTGTTTTGAATATACAGTAAATGTAAAGAGCAAGTGAATAAACAAGAAAATCCAACCATGCACAATTCATTGAAGTCCATATTTTCTTGTGAAGCTCTTTTGGTCGATTAAGACCAGCTGTAGAAAATTTAATTCAACAGGAAATCAGGAAGTGATGTCATAAGTCCATCAGGAATTCAAGCTCTGTAAGATATGTAGCAAATGGATGATGGTACATTTGACTGTATGGTCATGTCTTGGTTTTCCTCTCGTTTCAGGCATCCCAGAGGGAGCTGCAGTGGGTGATCCGTGGTGTGGTGGTTGTGGTTGGTTTAATTTGTACATCACTGACCACATTCAAAAATAGCAATTTGGAATTCTGGCTCTTTGCTACAACTGTGGCATACACCTTATTTTTTCCTCAACTGATTTGCGTTCTTTTCTTTGACCAATCTAATGAATACGGGGTGATTATGGGACTTGTGGTGAGTTTGTTATTAAAAGGCTTGTGTGGAGAACCGATGCTAGGAGTGCCGGCTACCATCCATCTCCCAGGAGACAGACTGGAGGATGGTGTTCACATCCAAAACTTTCCTGTAAATACTATGTGCATGCTGTCTTCTCTAGCCTCAATCTTTCTTTTCTCCTTCCTGGCTGCACTGCTCTTCAACAAGGGCCTCGTCCCTGAGAGATGGGACGTGTTCAAAGCCAAAGTCCAAGACTCACCACCAGCAGCAGGTGGCGCTATGGAAGTCAATGGGAAATTGGATGAAAAGGATCCCCAACAAGAGGCTTCAGAGCCAATGATGGACAGCGGCTGTTAATAGACAATTGCATTATGTAATGTAAAGACCCCTGAGGATGTCTATGACTAAATAATGTAATGGGATGCAAGTAATGGGGTTAAGTTTTAGAACACAATTTAACATATGTTAGCAGTTATCAGGCTTCAATTGTTTTCATTTTGGTTTACTGATGTTTTTCCTCAGAAATGTTTGTGCAAATTCCCTTGTAGATAATAAATGACAGAGAAATGAAATTTTGCAAATGCATAGTCACTTGGAAGTGCTTGGAAGATTCAATGATGTTGTAGTGAGCTACAGAACTACTGACCTACTGAACTAGTCATGCAGCCCAATTTTTTTCCTTGAATGTGAATCAACAGTTGCATACCACCATCCCTGCTTGATGATTAACAACGAATCAATATTAAAGCGTCTTAGTGTAAATCTCATCTTGTTCCATTTGTTTTCGAAAATTGGCCTGTCGGTAAGCATGATCGTCTCGCTACTGTAGGTCAAATTCAGCCAGTTTTGCACTCATTTCTGCTCCGTATGTGGATGGATTTGGATGAAACTTAAACCAAGACACACGGTTCAAACACCCCAACCGTGTTCTTAACTTCTGTCATTGTTTGGAGTTCAGTTACTTACGACCACATTTGTGATTTGGGTCAAATTTGGTCCGTTTTTCACTAATTTTTGCTCTGTATGTGGATCGATTTGGATGAAAGTTGAACCATTAGATGTTTTTGATGTTCTGGTTCAAACGAGAGGTTAACCCCTAATTTTAACTAAAAAGCAAGCACAAGAGAGAAATTCACCATTCATAAATGGACAGATATTAGACAGCAACAAGTTACAATACACTTTATTGGCAGCTTATACTATCCCACAACAATCGTGGGAGTCAGCTGCGCCCTCCCGCATCCAACGATACATCCGGGACCCAGGAGGAGGTATAAAAGGAGAAGACATGCCACGCCACCTATGGACCTCGCTGAACCGCCTGCGTACTGGCGTCGGGCGCTTCAAGTCCTCTCTAAAGAAGTGGGGCCTATCCGACAGTGCGTCATGCGAGTGTGGCGAACCTGAACAGACTGCCGAGCACATAATCACCAGCTGCCCCCTATACAGCCCACCCCCAGAAGCTGGCCTTTTTGACCTAGGACTGGAGACGAGGGCGTGGCTATATGACACTGAGTTGGCCATCTGATGATATACGAAAGAAGAAGAAGAAGACTATCCCACAGATGTATTCCAGGTTTGGGATGGTTGGCAAGTCCCCTCATCCTGGTTTACTGATCAATGCATTTTCTGTTTTTTCACAGACTCTCTTATCCATTGCTGTAACAGAAATCTTTCTTCATGGTCTAGGATGCAATCAGGACCCAACTGTGGAAAACTGACTACTGGGCTGCAGACTTTGGGTCGATATTTCATTATGTTATTTATGATCCCATAATTTATTTTTTAGCACCATTGAAAAACTTACCACTCTGCAGTAGATGCTCTCTGGGGCAAATGTTTTTAACCCTTAAAAAATATCATTTTTTAAGGGAAACTCTCCAGGAACTCACATTAGAGTCACCCGTGTATTTCATACAAGGGCAACACAATGCGCTTTACAAAGAAATACAAAAAAGAAAGAGAGAACGTCGTTGTCAGCAGGCCATTACAAAAGAATTCCCCTGAAACAACAGCAACAACAAAAAGACAACAAAAACAACAATAAAAGCAACTCCAACCACACTAACAACAACAAGCAACAACGACACCAGCAGCAACAGCAACGTACACCCAAAGACGTCACTGGAACCGGTAGCTCTAACCAGAACTGGAAAGGTCACTTAGGTTAGAGATGGTTAAGTCGAGGTATAAGGCTACGTTAAGTTGAGGTACAAGGCAAACGAGAGTCAAGGTTAGGTACAAGGTTAGCAGCAGCAGCAGCAACAACACCACCAGCAGCAGCAGCAATGACAATACCAGCAGCAGACAACAGCAGCAACAACGTCACCGGGACCGGAAGTGGTAGCTCTCACCGGATCCAGAAATCTCTTCATCTGTATTGAGTCAACAGTGTGTACCATCTCATCTCAACGAAGTAAAGCACGGCAAAGACATCACTAGAACTGGAAGTGGTAGCCCTCACCGGAAATTTCAACTGTGTGCACCATTTCATCTTAATCGAGTCACGTGCCTATAATTAGCGACCCTGAGTTACGGGTCAAGTTTTCAATCAGATCTCGGGAGGGAGATCCTTTTGACTCTCTCTCTGAAAACAAATCCTTCTTTTGGTCCTCTAACTGTAATATCACAACAGAAACAACCACAGAAACAGAAATAGCAGCAACATCAACACCAGCAGCAACAGCAAAACCAAAGCAGGAGCAGCAACAGCACCGCACATGCAAAGACCTCACCGGAACTGGTAGCTCTCACCGGAACCGGAAAAGTCACTCAGGTTAGAGATGTTTGAGATGTTGAGTTGAGGTACAAATTGTTATGTTTAGATATAATGGGCGAGATGATTAGGTTAAGGAATAAGGTCAGAGATGGCTAAGTTTAGGTATAAGGTTAGCAGCGGCAACGACAACACCAGTTAAGGTATAAGGTTAGCAGCACCAATATCAAAGATAGCGGCTACTGTACCAGCAGCAACAATAGCAGCAGCGAAAACAGCAGCAGCAGCAGCAACAGCGCACAAGGGAAGACGTCACCGGAAGCGGAATCTCTCACCGGAACCAGAAATCTGATCTGTATTGAGTCAACAGCTCTCAGGGAAGCAACAGACAGCAAAGACGGCACCGGAACCGGAAGTTGCAGCCCTCACAAGACACTGAGATTTCAACTGTGTGCACCATCTCATCTAAATCCAGTCACGGTGGATGGTTAAGTTTAGGTATAAGGTTAGCAGCAGCAACGACGATACCAGAAGAAACAATAGCAGCAATGGAAAACAGCAGCAGCAATAGTAGCAGCAACAGCGCAGAAGCAGAGATATCACCGGAACCGGAAGTGGTAGCTCTCTCGGAACCAGAAATCTGCACCGTCTCATCTTAATCCAGTCCAGTCCTTTAATTAGCATCCCTAAATTCTGGGTCAAGTTTTTCATTCTGACCTCGGTAGGGAGATCCTTTTGAGTATCTCTCTGAAACCACACCCTTTTAAAAATCCTCACTGTAATATCACAACAGAAACTACAACAACAGCAACAGAAATAGCAGCAGCAGCCACAAAACAACAACAGCAGCAGCAACATCAACTCCAGCAGCAGCAACAAAAAACAACAAAAAAGACAAAAAAAGTATAATTTTAACTTCAATAGGTTGCCTTCATTCTTGAAGCACCACACATTCCCATTTCTAGTCTCTTATGTGCATGGCTGTGGTCAAAATAGGTTATTTGTGGTGGTACAAAAAAGTCCATAAAACCCCCAGAAATGTATAAAACTGTAACGTGGTATGCTGAGTGGACCCAGGTGCAGAGAGCGAGGTAGAGACAGCGATGCGGTGGCAAAAATAAAGGTTCTACTTGTAACAAGCACAAAAAACGGACAAAAGACAAGTAAGAATTTCGTGGGCTTGGAAATAAGAGCGTTGCCAGGAGTCTAGACACACTCAAGACTCAAGACAAGGAAGGACACCAAAGACCGGGTATAAATAGGAAAGACAAAACAAGACACAGGTGAAACATATGACATAATGAGGCTGGGTAATCGGAAACAGAAACAGGTGAAACAGAGCAACATTGATGAGGCAGTACTGGCGGCATCTAGTGGCCGATGCCGGAAGCCTGACAAAAACGTATTCTTTGTGACCACTTTTTTGGTATCAGGAATGCATTCAAATGTATTACTGGCTGTAAGCAGCCTCTGTTTGTGGAAGAATGCTGACATGGGAAGTTTACCTGGACACAGTGATTCTCCTCACCCATTGGAGCGGTGTCCGAATTTATTATATGAGTGTAAACCGATCAGGCACAACACCACGAACAACCTAATAACCTACTAATATTGTGTGATATTGTCCCCATGCCACCACAACAACTCTGACCTGTCGAGGCATGGACTAAACAAGACCTCTGAAGGTGTCCTGTGGTATCTGGCACCAAGATGTTAGCAGCAGATCCTTTAAGTCCTGTAAGTTGCAAGGTGGGGCCCCCATGGATCAGGCTTGTTGTTCCAGCACATCCCACAGATGCAAATTCAGGTTGAGACCTGGGGAATTTGGAAACCTAGTCAACACCGTAAACACTTTTTGCAGTGTGGCAGGGAGCATTATCCTGCTGAAAGAGGCCAATACCATCAGGTACTACCATCAGGTCACACCGTTACCTCAAAGGGGTGTACTTGTTCTATAACAATGTTTAGAGAGCTCGTACGTGTCAGAGTAATATCCACATGAATGCCATGACCCAAGGTTTCCCAGCAGTCCATTGCACAGAGCTTCACACTGCCTCCGCCTTACTGTCTTCTTCTCATAATTGATCCTGGTGTCATATCTTCCTCTCTGCTCATCACTGCTCATTTATGACATTATCTTGGAATGGAAAATTGACTTTCTCTGTTTAACAGAAATTTGGCAAGTTCAACAGGACTTTATTATACTCAATCAAGCCACCCCCCCTGGATATGTGTACATTCAGAAGCCAAGCTCCATAGGTCGTGGTGGTGGGCTGGCTGTAATACACCGAGCATGCATCCTGGTCAAAGAACTCTATGTGCCAAACATCACCTCTTTTGAATGTGTTGCATTCTCCCTCACTGCACACCTCCAGGTTGTCCTCATCTATCGCCCCCCTAAAGCCTCCACCACCTTATCGTCTGAGCTGTCTGAACTGCTTATGGTCTGTTCCATGTCCCAATCTACCCTTCTGCTCGGCGACTTCAACATCCATGTGGACTCCACCAGCTGTTTGTTTTCCATCGATTTCTTGTCACTGTTGGGCTGTTTTAAAATCACACAGCACGTTCAAGGTCCCACCCACGCCAAAGGCCGCACTTGATCTAGTGTGCACTACTGGAACTTCTCCCTCCCATCTTCAGTGCCTCGACCTGGCTGTTTCTGACCACCATGCTGTCCTGTTCACTGTTCCTGTCCCCCTGCCCAAGCAATCTGCTAAACGCACCATCATGTTCAGGAACCTCAAGTCATTGAGTACACCAGCCCCGATCAACACCCTTGCGACCCACCTGGCCCTAGATCCTCCTGACACCAGTGTGGATGGCCTGGTTGCCCACTACAACTCTGCCCTCTCCCTCAGCCTCAGTTGTTTTGCCCCCCTCAAAACTCGGACTGTCTCCTTCACTCGCCCTGCCCCCTGGTATACCTATGAGCGCCGCACCATGAAGGCCAGCGGCCGTCAGTTGGAGAGGCTCTACAAGAGATCTGGCCTCATTGTCCACCTCGAGGCCTTCAAACAACATGTGATCTCCTACAAAGAAGCTCTCTCCAGAACCAAGATCCAATACTATTCACTATACTATTGGCAATCAGCAAAGCCACCCCAGAATCATGTTCTCCACCATAATCCTGCTGCTCCGCCCCCTGATCCCCCTCAATCCCCCGACCCCTTAGACCGCTGCTCCATGTTCAAGAGTTTTTTTTATGCTAAAGTGGACACTATATACCAGCATCTCCAATCGCCTTCCCTCCCACACACACACCAACCACAGGGTGTTGCACCCCCAGCTGCCAGCCCACCCCAGTGCTGTCTCTCCTCCTTCTCCACTGTGGATGTGCCACAAATTATTATGCTGGTCACCAAGGCCAAGGCATCCACATGCTCTCTGGACCCCATGCCCACAGCCCTGGTCAAGGCTTGCCTTCCCTCCCTCTGCCCTGTCATGGTTGCCATCATTTACACCTCCTTGAAATCCGGCATGGTTCCCACCAGATTCAAAATGGCCTCAATCACACCAATCACAAAGAAGACTGGTCTCGACCCGGACAACCCCAACCACTACCTACCGATTGCCAACCTTCCATTCCTAAGCAAAATCCTGGAATGAGCAGTTTCCGCCCAACTACAACAGCACATGTCCAACCATAAGCTTCAAGAACCCTTTTAATCTGGATTCAGAACCTATCACAGCAGAGACCGCCCTCATTAAAATCACCAACAACCTCCTAATTGCTGCTGATGCAGGCTACATCAGTATCCTCATCCTCTTTGCCCTCTCAGCTGCCTTTAACACAGTCTCCCACACTATCCTGCTCAACCGTTTATCTGGCTACCTTGGACTCTCTGGATTGTTCTCTCCTGGTTCCAATCCTACCTCACCAACAGGAAGCAGTTTGTCTCTATTCGAGACTCCTGCTCCTCCCATGGCCCAGTTGACCAAGGCTTGCCCCAAGGCTCCGTGCTAGGGCCCCTCCTCTTCACCATTTACATACTCACCCTTGGTCAGATCATACGCCACCACGGTCTGTGCTTCCATACCTACCTGCCTCAAACATGCTTAAACTCAACAATAACAAAACTGAACTCATGGTTGTGGCTCCCAAGGCACTGCTCATGAAGGTTGGAGATCTCGTCTTAGTTGGTGATGGCTGCTCCATCTTCCCATCCTCTGAAGGAAGCAACCTAGGTGTCATCTTCGATTCATCCCTTTCATTCCACTCACACATCAAATCCATAACCAAATCTGCCTTTTCGCATTTTTCTGACATCTCCAGACTCCGCCCATCACTGTCAGAGTCCGTGGCTGAAACATTCATCCACGCCTTCATCACCTCCCGTCTGGACTACTGCAATGGAGTCCTGTCCGGGGGCTTCAAGCAAAGCCCTGGACAGGCTCATGTACGTTCAAAACTCTGCTGCCAGAGTTCTCACCCACACCAAGCCCTGGCAGCACATCACCCTCACCCTCATCAATCTCCACTGGCTCCCTGTCAAATCCCGTATCTCCTATAAAACCCTACTTTTAACCTACAAATCCTTCCACGCCCTCGCCCGAAGTACCTAGCTGACCTCCTCCACCCCTATGCCCTGTCCCGGAAGCTGGAGTCCTCGGACACGGGTCTGCTCTCCACCCCCCACATGAGGCTTCGACCTTCGGTGACAGAGCCTTCAGTGTGGTAGCCCCCACTCTCTGGAACTCTCTCCCCACTGACATTCGGAAAGCTCCATCCCTGGCCACATTCAAAAGCCTACTAAAAACCTACTTCTTCAATGAGGCCTACTGCCCCTGACCCTTTTCTTTTTTTTCTACCTTGTCTTGTTTTATTATCTACCCCGCCTTTTTTGTTTTTTGTTTTTCTATTGTAAAGTGTCCTTGGTTTCCTGAAAGGCGCTATATAAATCCCAGTTACTATTATTATATTACTATTATTATTATTATTATTATTATTCTCTGGCTTCGGTGCGTGGCGGTTCAAGCCGGAGACCCCGTTCGGGGCGACGATTGGCTGTCCGCCTGAGGGGGGGAGGGAAGACGGAACTAGTTTGTAGCAAAGAATATGCGGCCCTGTCGATACTGGAATTACGGTCGATGGCTAGAGAGTCTCGCTTCAAAGGAGACGAAAGAGTTCGAACGTTACTTCCAAAAAACAAAACACCCGTGAACTGTGAAGGAAATGATTTGCGATTCATTTGTGAACGTAGAAAGTAAATCGAGCATGTCCGTTCTGGAAGAAGATCAACTGCTGGAGATTGCAAATGATGGCAGCTTTAAAAGTATGGCCCTTTCTCAATCTGTGTTCTTGTCTGTACTTGTGTTCTTGTGGACTTGTGAAATGTCATCAGTCGCAGCCCAAGTACTGTTCCAATTCAAAGTACACATCAAGCCAAGTCCAGTCCAAAAATGGCCAATGTCTCAAACTTAAGCCGTTCCTCAATACCAAGTACGCAAAGTCCGAAATTGCGAGTTTGGTAGTTCAGGGCGAGTTCAACTCGGAAGTACAGACTCCCGGGGACGGGAGGACGCAGGACGAACATTCTGCGAAATGCATTCAGGGATACTTGGCTGTCCCAAGTCCACACCAGTCACCACAGATGCATCTTCGATAAAATGGGCGGAGCAAGTCCACATCCGGGCATTTGGACTGGAATTGGCTTGATGTGGACTTTGAATTGGAACAGTACATGGGCTGCGATGACGTTTCACAAGTCCACAAGAACACAAGTACAGACAAGAACACAGATTGAGAAAGGGCCAATAACTCTGTGGACATTCTGGATCAAAATCAAAGCAGAAAATCCTGAGATCGCCACAAAGGCACTGAAAACCCTGCTTCCATTTGCAACATCATATCTTTGTGAAGCAGGGTTTTCTGCAGTAACGGCAACCAAAACTAAACTACCTTGCGAACTGGACATTCGGAACACACTTCGGGTGTCATTGTCTCCCATTACCCCGAGATGGGACCGTCTCGTTGCAGAGAAACAAGCCCAGGGCTCCCACTGATTCAGCGTAATGGAGGGTTATAAATTGTATGAACTTTATATAGTATGATTTGCTTTAGTTGATCATGGTGACATATTTGTTCTTGAGAGTTTTTGACCTGGTAGTTTAACGATCAATCACATTTTGTTTAAAATGTTTCACTTTTTATGGCTGGAAGAGGTGTGTTTTTCCACTTTTGAATGAGCGGAAAATTGATTCTGATGTGTGTTTACCAAGACTTGAAATTAATAACAAGACTAAAATTCAATGTTTAATGTTTTTAGCGCGCAATAAATTATTAAAGTTATACAGATAATACGTATCCTGTTGTTTTTAATGCCGTTTGGCGTATATTTCCGTCACACCTTGATAGCCTGTCTGACGTAGTACCGATCCGTGGCGTAAAAACGGTTGGGGGCCGCTGACTTAGATCACGATTGGCTTCCCAATAAAGTTCACTATGAATATTAAGTTATGGTGGCGCTACGCCAATTACACTGCTCACCACTCCAATCGTGCTAACTGCTATGTCTGTACTCAGAAGGTACAAGGTTAGCCCCATTCTCCTTACCGCAACCAAGGAAATGTGTGTTTTGGAATGAGTTAGTGAAGGGTTTTACTACACTAACACTACCACCCCACAGGCCGCTCAACCGTTGGAATTCTGCTCCCCATTTGAGAAAGTCTGGCCCACAGCAATTGGGCCGGCGGTTCTGGCTGTTGCAAGACTCCAACCAAGCACTTGGGTTGCTACTTGCTATGTCGCCAATGGTTCCCTACATGACATGAGTTGTATACATATCGACCTGTGCACGCACATACTTTACCGTCCTGAGAATATAACTGCCCCAACCACTGTTAATAAAATATATGTTTCCGGCGCCATGACACATAGCGTTGACTCAGCTCCCAGCCTTAATGGCACTCGTCTACCTCACAATGTTTTCTGTTTGTGTGGCCATAATGCATACACCCATCTCCCAGCAGCTGGAATGGCATTTGTGCCCCGGTTTGGCTGCAGTAGCTGATGCAGGGTTACCAGTTGTTCTTCTTTGAATCACTTTTGGTGGTACTTACCCCTGCATACTGAAACATCCTACAAGAATGTTGTGGCTGATTGGTGTGAGTCTTTGCTACCAAATCTGTCCTGTCCAAAAATACGACGCCTTTAAACTAATCCTTGTACTCAAAGTAAGAAACCCAGACTGAGGTGGGGAAACTCACTCCCAGCTTGAACATGCTATATCAAGGCTGTGGGAGTTCTCCTGTAGGAGTGAATAAAACCCAGCAAGACATCCTACCATCTTTGAGTTCTTAATAAAACAAATTGCCACCGCAGACACAAAACCGGATAAACTGGCACTGCATGTCTTCTTATCATCTGAAATAAAAAATCCCTTGAGGGATGAATACATCTCAAACTTTAATTATAAATTATATTGATATAAAATAGTTAAGGAGCTGCACTCATACACTGCATTAGGCTGATAATCCTCCATTCGATTCCCCAGACCCTCAAGGCCAATACATAAAAAAAAAAAACACCTCAATCTTAGCTCTACCTCCTTCCTACAAAATAACTAAATGCGACTGAGAAAGCTTCTGCATTTTATTACCTCTTCAGTCAGACACTGTGACTTCAGCTGGAGTCAGTCAGTCATCCATCTGCTGGTCCATCATGGCTCTGAACATCTCAGGAGTGATAGCCATGGTATTCCTCTACCTGCTTGTCCTGGGAACCGGCATCTGGGCTTACTTCTAATCCAAAAAAGAGAAGAAGAAGAGATCGGCCGTCCAAATGGAGATGACCCTGCTGGGCAACCGTAGGATCCACCAATTGGTGGGAATCTTCACAATGATAGGTCAGCTTTCTGATCAACCACGCCTTAATGTTGCTCCATTCTTACTTTGTCATGTTTTTGTTTATCCTTCTGAATTACCCATTTCCTAAATAAAATATCTTCATCCATCCGTATTTTAACTTGATGTTGGCAGTGAATTTCAGTAATGTGCAGAGGGAGAAAGAGTACTGGAAATCCTTACCTAAGTAAGACTTCGGCTGCTGAAGAATTGACTTGATGTAGAAGTAGTGATGGTGTGTTGTTGTGTGAAGTAGTGATGTACGGGCCAGTAAATCCGGATCCTTCTTTGGGTTCCGAATTAAGCTGTTCCTTTTATCTTGCATGTTCTGCTGACTTTGGAAATGGGTTAATTCTAAAGATGAGTTTTTTTGTTTCCTTCTCCATGGGGTGGAAGTGAACTGTATTGTTTCTGATGTCATTGGAAAACTCTTTAGAGGAGCCATGGTTGTTAATTCCAGACAGAACTGCCACCAGAGTCAGAGAGTTTAGAAGAAATAAATAGTTCAACCCTGGAGTTATAATTAACGCTGAAGCCTATGAGTAAATCACCTAGGTATGAGCATTAGTTTTAAAATTTTTGAAAAGTAACGAGAGAGAAAGAGAAAATAATCATATTGGTTTACGGTCTGAAGAAAAGTCTCATGTTTAACTATAACTTCACTTAGATATACGTTGTGACATGCATTTTGATCTTGGGTGACAAACATTTCCACTGAAAGTAGTATGATATTCACTCCTTGAACAAATTACTATAGTACTATCTTCTTACTAGAATACCTTTGGCTGCTCCCGTTAGGGGTCGCCACAGGAGATCATCTGCCTCCAATACCTTCGGCTCTGCGCATCTTCCTCCCTTACACCAACCGCCTGCATGTCCTCCCTTTTAATACAAAAATTTCAAATTATAATTTAATTAACTGCTCCCCGGGCACCTCTATATGTCAGACCCACTGCTCCTAGATACGTGAGCTACTAGGAAGTGTAAAATGCAGAGAAATAATTTCCTCGTTGTGGGAATAATAAAGGTATATAAAGATATATAAAAATTGACCCTGGTGGACCAGTGATGGGGGTTTGTTATGTTGTTGATCAATGCCCAGTGCATTATTACCTTAATGGCAGCAGATCTGTCATTCACCACACCATCAACTTCCCCACTTATATCGCAAGACTGGTTTCATGTTAGTTTGCTCAAGCACTCACAGCCATTCGGTTCCCAATGAACAACATACATTGCAAGAACTCTGCTCTATAGGCAAAGAAGCTTCATGGAGGAGGAGCAGTCACGGTTTTTGGTTGTTGTTGTTGTGCTGTTTCTATGGCTTCATTCATCAGTCGCTATTGGTCACTAAGAGTGACACTGAATTATATTACAGTGTGTATAAGAATTTATAGTGAGCCTAAAACACTGAATTCTTGTGTTGTTCTTTTTCTTTTTCTTTTTTTTTCTTCCTCTCATTTACTATGCTGAGTGAAAGCTGGGGGAAAGATAGAGAAGATGGTGTGTGTCTGAATTGAATCATCCCCGGGGCAGATGACAAGACATCTGGCAGTTCTTCATAGACACTGGAAGCTTGCGGATGACAGTGCATAGAAATTCTGAATCCAGTGAATCAGGCCAGTGTGGTTTTATCCACAAACTCTTTCAATAGACACCTGCATTTAGCTATATGTGAATACATTTAGTTATAACCGACATAATTGATACATGTTTAGCTTGTTTTCACATATAGGCTTACAGTAGTTATTTTTCATATATTACATTTGCAATTATTTAGTGGGAGACTTGTATTTGATTTAAATACTGTTGAGTGCTGTGAATATTGGTTTCATTATCTTTGTATGGTATGGTATGGTATGGAGTATGGTTTACCTCAATTGAGGCTGTTTTAAGATTGAACACTGATATAATTTTGATAATTTCAGATAAATGTGTGTGAACAGATGCATCAGATAATGAACAAGTGAATTTTGCTTAAGTGGGAAGCTATTGGTCTCCTTTGGGGTTGGTAAATTCAGTTGTTTTTGGTTGAGTGTGATTACACGTGCTTTATAAATAATATTTAAATAATTTGATTCGATTTACAATAAAAGAAAATAAGAGGGCCATTATGATGTCAAAAATGGATACTAAAATTACAAAAGCAATCAATCCTGTTGATGTAGTGTGAAAGAATAATCCCCTTATTAAAGATATTGCAAAGATATCAGGAAAATGGAGCAAGCGTTGGCTTGACATTGAACAACCGTGGCCAGCTGAAGGAACTCTTAATCCGGATGTGATTGAAACAATGCAGGTGCTTGTGTCCACATATAAAGTAAACCAAAAGAAAGGTAAAAATGGAAAGAGACGCACGGAGAAAGACAAACAGAACTTGGCATTCTGCAGCTGTTCGAAAGGAGGGACAGAAGTTGTTCGAAGCAGCAAAAGAAAAAAGGGAACGAAGTATACAAGAAGTAAAGAAAGATAATAAGGAAACAGAAAAATTTATGGAGAAGATTAAGGCACCCTTCTCACATACTGCATCTGTAAAGAAGCCCCCCTTCTTATCAGAAGGAGGTGAAGTTCACTGATGTTTATCCCCAGCTCCCAGTGATTACACAGGAGGGCAACTATCTCTTCAAAGATGAGGATGAGCAAATAATAGAGATGGGCAAGGCTAAAACAACCATAAAGATGTACCCGAGCTCCAACAGTACAAAGAGAAGAAATCGGTTGGGAAGCAGACGAGTCAGAAGTATGGAAATAGGAGAAGAGATTGTGAGTGATTCAGACAAAGCTATTGGAGGATTCCCTCAAATAGTGCAAATAGTCCATACAGTTTCGGCTTAGGAGATGGTTTGAATTGCAAAGCCATTGGAACTATTCCAGTTATTATACTTTCCTTAACACAAAGGAAGCATAACAACTGCTGAAACTCTAACCCACAGCATTATAAGGACATGACATTCCAGTTCCAAGGAAATACAGATACTCTTTTTTTTATTCCATTAAAAAAAAAAAGTTCCACAAGTTCCAAAAGAGTTCCATTTTACTACTTTGTGGAATTTAAATACTTTTTCCCTATGGATACATGTACTTTTCATTTAAGACAAATGGCATGATTCAAGTCTTATCTTATCTTATCATCATCACAGAGTTCATATCTAACACTCACAGAGTAAAGTCATAACCATAAGACATTTTCCTGTAAACAGTCCGCATTTCACATCAATGTAAAATATGTCAGCCTAGAAACAATACTAGGTCTGCAACCAGATGTGCTAACAATACAAGTGTTTGTAAACTATATAGGCTGTTTTATTGCTGATGGGCTGGATTTAGAGGTTTTAAACAGTAAATAAAAAAAGGTTTACTGGTTATTAACGTTTATTTTGTTGAATACCAGATCTTACATATAGAAAATATCACATGAGAGCATCTGCGAGCCACCTAAATGTTCTCAATACTCTGTACCAATGGGATAATATCTAGATTCAGAAGGTGGATTCGCACGAAGCCAATTTTTGCAAGGTGTGCACTCCAAGTCCTTGTCCAAAAAATATTTTATATTTTTAGAAATTCAATCAACTCCAATCCAATCATGTTTAGTAAATCCCTCATCGGTTCCCTTTTTACCATTGTATTATCACAATATTCTTACAGTTGAGGACTGTACATTGTTTTGCTTGTTGTGTTTTTGAGCTGTTGTAGAACAGAAGCATGGTATTCAACTATATGTATAGACTTGACTTAAAAGGGAAAGGTATTTGCAATGCAGTACCTTTGTTGAGTTCCAATGCACTAAATAAAAAGGCAACAAATTCCATAAATCCAGCGCGTTAGAATAACATGGTTTCAACCAGTTTCACTCATAAAAAGGCATCCCGGAATAGCACGTATTTAGTTTGAGTGTATTCCTCATCAGCTGTTTGTGTCTTTTTGGATGGCAATCACTTGATCCGCTTTAGTAAGTGAATAGTTCCAGCCATTTCACAAGTTTTTTGGCAATGCATTTCTGACATCTCAAAGGCTCAACGTCTGTTTCGATCTCTGTGATGAATATCTCTGGTCCATTTGATCATTGTCTCTGGGGAGCGGTAGAGGAAGATGAGTTTTGAGTACAGCTCCTCTTCAAGCTCTAGCTCTCCTGTCTCCCGCACCTGGAAAATCCAAGGAAACACTTTTTTTACGAACACTTAGTACAGTTGAATAAATGTACAGGTGTGTATGTTTTTCTCTGGATGGTAACGCATGTACATGTTCTTTTAATGTGTGTGCTGTGCAAACTTACCAGAAATATGTCAGTGCACAATTTTAGGATGCGGTCCACACAGGGCAGCTCCTCAAACATAATGGAATGGGAGATCTCACTGAAGAATCCTCGCACAAACTTGCCAATGACTAGGACCACCGAAACATACAGACCCATGATTCTGCAAGGAATGATTCATTTTAATAATAGAAAGGAATAGAAAGGAATAGAAAGGAGGGAGCTGACCGAAACTGTCTGTAACCGAAACCAACCGTGTGTATTCTTGTGCACGCTGTATTTGTGTTTCTTACCCGTATCCAGCCAGGAAGCCCAGACTAGGTGGGCTGACTTTGTCATTGAATATGATCATGGGTAAAACCCCACAGCTCCCAGGGGAAGAGTGACAGTCTGCTATAGCAATGTCCCACCACTCCTGGCTTCCACTGCGGTTTAGCGACCTGTCGCTCATTAGGGACAGTGTCACGTCCATGTACCCAACCTCTTTCCCTTAAAAAGAAATGCCAAAGCGACAAAAAATGGTGTTTGTGGATAGAAAAGCCATTTATCAACCCAGGCCTTAAATGCTTAACATGTTTTTCTTTTTTTTTTTTAACAACTTACACGTTGCAACGGAGTGGTAAATTTGTCGATAGTAAAGCATTCAGCTTATCATTCCGCTATGAACAGTTATAAATAGATGGGAAGCAATGTTTTAATAAGGCCTTGGTTGAAATATGGCATCCCTGTCCCCTAAATATACAGTAGGTAAGGATCCTCAAAACGATTCTACAGAGAAGTTGTGTCAGAAGTTATCTCCTCCTGCACAACGATCAAAGTTGAAGAGGTACATTCCTAACTTTTCATACAACAGACCCTGCGTAGAATTGAACTTATCCTTTATAGCAAGTAGGTGAGATAAAACACAAATTATGGTCAGTGGAAGGCTACCATATTTAAATGCCCCTCGCTTTAGGTAGGCTGTCTTGTGTAGATGTAGATTTCACATATACTTTCATGTTGTACAAAATATACCGTACACATAATTCAAAGTCATTTTTCTGTCACTTGTTAAGAGTGAATTTGAGCCCTGACCTTCATAGAGCTGGCTGACTGGCTTGGCTTCAGCTCCATTTGGGGCCCGGATGTAGTTAGGAAACATATTTGGAACACGTCTGGAGAAAGGACAGATTTAACGTCAATGAGACACAGCATGCACAGCAGACACAGCAGCAGAAGCACAAACCCACAAACCAAACAAGAGGGATGAGGAAATGTCTTTGATCGGATAATTTGGACCATTTAGGTCAGGGGTGCCCAATACGTCGATCGCGATCGACCGGTAGATCGCAAAAGTAGTGCGGGTAGATCGCACGCCATTCAAAAAATAAAAAATAAAAAAAAATCTGCAAGGAAAAGACAAAACCATGGTCAACATGATCAGTTCAGTTCAGTAGTGCAACTTCTGTCCTCAAAGCTGCAGCGTCAAGATTTGGGGAACTTTCAAAACCTTGCATCAAAGCTGGAGACCCAAGGGAAGGCAGGGAGGGGAGGGGTGCGAGGAGCGCCCCGACAGTGCGCGCTACACAGAGCAGATTGAAAACTGTCTGTCAGACTTTGACAAACGTTTTCAAGGTGCTTGACTCAAGCCAATCGCTACATTTATATGCTTCCCATTTAGGGAAGATATTGAGGTTGATTCACTCCCATCAAAAATTGCAACACTGTTTCACCTGAACTCGTCTGCAGTGGAGGATGAGATGTTGACACTACAGGCTGACATTCAGCTCGAGTCCAGGGCTCATGGACCGTTTTGGAACTTACTCACTGAGGAAAATTACCCAAACATGAGGAAATGTGCTACCTCCTTGACTGCATTATTCGGCTCTACTTATTTATGTGAGTCAGCCTTTTCCCACATGAAGATTATTGAGTCTAAATAGCGTCCCACCATGACTGATGATCATTTGGAAGCCTGCTTGAGGCTGGCTACCAGCAGCTACTGTCCGGACTATGCAACCCTGGCCAGCTCCATTCAGTGCAAGTCATCAGAGTAAGGTAGTGACTAAAAATGTATTTAATGCTATTGTGCCGTAAGGGTTCATGCAGGGATGCAAGGTACGCCAACATCTATTGTATATATGAAGTATACTCAGTATATACATATAAATAAATATATTTAGCATTTTTTAATGAAGGAAGATCATTTTGACCTGCTCATTTTAAAAGTAGCTCGCAAGCCGAAAAAGAGTGGCCACCCCTGATTTAGGTGTTCCACACCAACAAGCAGACACATACACATTTCTACTAGTAAGTGCAAACCTACACAGCCTCAGTGCGATTGCCAACCAGTAATGAGGCCAGGTCCGCTCTGACTGGGTTCCCAGGTTCCAGATCAATAGAGTGTTTGTCGAATGTATGTTCCACTGTCCCTCCTTTACCCAAGTCTCTGTTGGAGAGAGATAAGGGACGAGGGAAAAAAATAATTAAAAAAACACACAAAGGTAGGAGATCTTTTGAGGCCTTTAAACACTGCCTCTGTCTCGCAGGCTGTCATTCTACGTAGAAGCATGTTTTAAGGTGACAATCTCTCAGATCGTAATGTTTTAAACACTACTGCGGCATCTACTGGTTCAAATAATGTGTTTCAAATGATGCTTTCAAAGTAAGAGCCCATTGTTTCATTGTATCAGTGAAGAAAATAATACCCAGTAAAATAATGTGAGTGCTATCAGACCACTGAATTCTCATTTGTAGGTTCTGTCTGTGTTCCCCCTAAATTTTACTCGCTTTTCACTTTTTTCAGCTATTTTGTTTTTATTATCCACCACAAATCTAAGAAACCTCTGTATTTTATCTTACATATGACATTTGACAACAGGTACCCTCAAGTACAACCGGGGATAGGAGTACTGCACAACAAACTGGGAGGCGGGGGTTTAAATTCCAGTTGGAGAGGGCCCATGTGTATTTTGATTACTGAAGAGAAAATATGAGATGACAACCCAAATAAGAGGGAAAACACCACTACCTTACTCATGCAAATACATTCAAGGCCCTTGATAATATATATTATATATTGATGTCCAGCTAAACTAGGCGTTGCTGAAAGTCACTACTGTTCTTCTACCTATTCCAAATGATTGAACAAACATGCACACCAAAATAATACATTCTGTTAAGTGTACTTCTTTATTGCTGTAGTTTTGATTTTTTCCCGTTTTACCTCTGAAAGTTCCATGCCAGTCTCAATGTCAAGTCAACAGGACTTCCAAGGAGCTCCTTGATGACTTCCTGTCTGCTTGGAGGGCTGATTCTCCATACTGACCCTGAACTCCCCTCAATCCTGGCAGTTACTATGTCATCATAGCTGTAGAGAGTTATGAACTGCATGGCAACCTGCACAAGGATGCACACACATGCATACAAAGGTTTGGGATAAAATCCATAGCCACAGACTAGCAGGTGCTATGATATACAGTATAAACTTACACAACGGGCAGGGTGCCAAGTTATAAGTTGTACAGGTTATACAGGCTCACAAAGGAGCCGATGAGCACACATGCAAAAACATAACTAAACATTAGACGTAACTGCCACATCCAGTAAACACTGGTTGGTTGAGCAGGAAGGGATATCAAGCAGGATTGGGGTTGACCCAGAAGGAAACAAACAGCCAAACAGCAAAAGCACACGGACAGAAAATGGAGCCAACTTGCAGAAGAGCTTTGGCCATGCAAATATTCGAATTAACCTTCTTTAAAAAACAATTACAAAAACTGAAAGAGGGTTCTATTCTTGGTTTCCTGAACATTCTGCTCCTAGGTACGTATAGGATGTGTCAAATTCAGAGGATACCTTATCATATGGTCTGCAGAAGTTACAGATGCCAAATCATGTTTCAGGTGAGCAGCAAACTCTGTTAAGCATGGCAACATCGAAAGAGATCGAAGTGCAGTGGCGGCAGAAATACCTAAACCAAAATCAATACGTACAGCATTGTCTCCAAACAGTAACGTGAGTTTGTCATATTCTGCCTTGGTGAATGGCTGGATGGATTGCTGCTGGGCGCTCATCGTGAACAGGGGCTGAATATGCAAATGAGCAAGTTCAAAGACACGCAGAAAGAAACATAACATGAAAAAAGTGCATAGTTTTGCATATTTCAAAAGGAAACACGTACAAATAAATGTATAAATTTGAATTAGTGCCATATATACAATATTGCTGAAACAGAAAACTCTATGAGCTATCATTATATTGATTACCTCATAACCACCCAGCTTCACAGTCACTGTGACATCAATGGGATGGTTGACCACACCCACCACAGATCTGACCAATGAAATGAAGAGAAGGGGGAACCAGATGATGCAGATCAGGAAGAAGATTATTAATCCACCCATCCCGTACTTGACTATCTTCTTCTTCTTCTGCCCTTTAGGCTGTGGGTATTTCTGGGGAATGATAATTGGTAATTGAATGGATCCACAAATACTCATACATATAGAAGAGAAATACAAGTGCCTGAAACTGTTCAGGGTATCCTGTGGTATTTCAAATTCTAAGATATTACATTTGGTAATTGAGATGCATGTATGATTATATGATAAATGATATTAGCAAGGAGGATGAGGATGAAAATCAATGCAATGATGGAGAATCCTGGAGGGACAGGACTGCCTGCCTGATCTGAACACGGGTGGTGCTATCTTATTGGACTTCTGTGCTAGTCATGGACTTTTTATTGTTCATTACAAACACCAATTCACTTTGGACAAAAGCATCTGTTAAATCACATAATGTAATGTTGGAGAACAAGGAGGCTCATAAGTATACCTGGTACAAGGTACACACTATGTCATGGACACTGGGTGAAGAGAGGAGCAGAGCTGTCTACTGATCACCACCTGGTTAGACTTGTATCAGATAGCGGGGCATGGTGGGGACGGGAGTGTATCCTATTTAGTGGTGTGAGGGCGGCATCTCTGCTTTTTGCAGTTTGCCTCTTCTGAATGTGATTTACAGCATGCACTAGAAAGGTATGCTTCTAGAGTGTGACACGTTGGGGATGAGACAATCTGAGGCCTGGGTTTTTGTCTGGAAAAGGGTGAGGGTAAAAGAGGGTGTGAGATTGACATACAGATGGGGGCAACATTTGCAGTAATGCAGAAACTGTACAGGGCCACAGAGAGAACCGAGTGAGGAGGCAAAGCTCTCAATATACTGCTCAGTCTTTGTTCCAACCCACACTTATGGCCATGGCAAGGCGAAGAGTTTGGTGATCTGGGAGCTCCTAAAACTGCTGCTCCACCACATTGAGAGCTTCCCTCCTGCATTATATTACTATGCCAGAGCTGCATCTGGCGGCTTCCCCCTAGCTCACTTCCTCTGGACACTTCCGAAATCTCATCTTACAGCCCAGTGTAGATAGAGGCTTAAACCAGTAGTCTAACTCAGTATGACAAGGCAGTTTTCCACTGCTTAAGTGAGTATTCAATGCCGATGGCCCTCACTCCATTTCCGTCTCAGCCTTAAACATTGCCTCAAGATGCCAGTTATCAAAAAAACAAAAGATATTGGGTATTGTCATAACTATTCTCATTGTGTTGTTTGTTTATCCCTTGTTTTTTACAAGTCTGAGTTATGGTGATTAACCTCCTCTTAAAGGTGCAGTGTGTATAATTAAGTGACATCTAGCTGTGAGGTTGGAGATCGCAACCAACTGGATACCCCTCTTCTCATGGCAGTGCAACATGGCGGCCTCCATGGAAGAGACGGTGGCCACGAAACTCACGAAAAATGTGATTGGCCATCTCTAGAGCCAATGTTTGGGTTGTCCGCTCTCAACTCCTGTAGAACAAACGTGGGGTGCGACACGGCCTCCGAAGCACAACCACTCCCTATGTAGATAAAAACGGCTCATTCTAATTTAAAGCCAACGCAACGATTCTTATTTTCATACACTAATAAATACATAGTTATGAAATTATATTTTATTTCTGCCTAGTCCATTCCGTAAATTCTACATACTGCACCTTTAAAGAGGCAATAACTACCAATTATAAATTGAAACATATGAAGAAGGGGGGCACCACTCTCCTCTAGGGCTCTATATGGATTTCATTATTTCATTACAAATCTGCTTTCATCATCAATAATTGTGGTTTCTCTCTGGCCAATTCTTAATACAGTTCAGTGAACCTTTTATAGTTTGATATGATGTAATAATGTCTGCGGAGCCATTAACTCTACTTACTTTTTCAGTCTCGCGGCTACATTTGATTATGAAAATGTTGGCATATATGTCTTCAACGCACATCCAGTTGGAGAGAGACAGAGTTGTGTCAGTCCACACCCAGTCCATTACAGCACGGAGCTCAACCAGGAACGGCACCAGGCGGAACCTTTGGATAAACACACACAAACATATTCAAGAAAATGCAATCGTCATCTGCACGACTACTCATAGACGCCAAATTAGGAAGACCGAAGGTAATGCAGACTAATAATGAACCCTAATGTTAATGTAGAATCCTAACCTGTGTCTACATTTAAAAGTCTGGGGTAGAATTATATGAAAGCACCGATGCAGTCCATTATACAAAAGTTGAAAAAATATGGAACCACAGTCACACTCTCAAGGTCAGGCCACTGCTGTAAACCTTGTTTGATACTTGTTACAGAGGGAACTGTGATTGCCAACAGCCCCCTCTTTGCCTGTAAATAAATTTGAAAACATGACTGGGAAGATACTGCAATGACCTGGCAGAAAGTCTTATGGTCCCATGAGACCATAAGACTTGGAGTGTAGAACTTTGTGGAACTAATTTGGAGCGTTGCACATCATCCCGATAACCGGTGGTAACATCAGGCTTGAGAGTGGCTTAGAATGAAGGAAATCACAATCGAGTTGTGATCTTAACCCCATCCAACATCTGTGGCGACATCTCAAATTGCTGTGCACCTGCTGTGCAACATTCTGCTCAATGAACAGACTTATCCCAAAGGACAACTGGCTTTAATAGCTATGAGAGGTGGTTCAACAAATACTGAAGGGTGAATACATCTTAAGCAGTTAGTATAATTGTATTTATTTTTGGGGGGGAGCTACACCATGAAAATTAGTGTATTATTCAGAAATAAAAATACCCAGTCAAAATGATTCAAATCCCAAGTTATGACAATCATCATAAATGGGTTGGGGTCACCCATTGAGGACACTTTTCCCACCTACAGTATCCATCTCTCCATCCATCAATTATACTGTATACCAAAAACAAGGCAAACTGGATAAGAATGCAGCTGGAATATAAACTAATAAAGTAATTGTAATTTATTCTAAATCACCCTAATTCACCCCCCCCCCCCAAAAAAAAATCCATTCATATTTCTATAGTACAGTTCATATGCTTCGTATAAAGCGGTCTTCTCGTTAGTTCTGCTTATCCATCCATGAATTTGCCCTTACCCTTGGAAGAGGAAAAGATTGAGGTGGTTGAAGCGCTTGGTGAGGAAGTTGCCAAGGATGCGGGTCGGGTAACCGCAGCGAATCTGATAAGCTGACAGGCCGAAGTAGATGCACTTGACAAAGTACCAGAGCTGTGCCACAAAATTCTGACTGAACATCCTGTTGGAGAAACATGAGCAAGTGATGCAATGAGTGCAAATTACAAACTACTATAAATTACTATTACAACAGTGAAACAATAATGGCTGAAAACAGAATTACATATACTGATATTTATATGTCTTAGTGCTATTCAAAATTAAATCCAAACAATTTTTAATTCTAATGTGACATTACAACAATAGTGATACTTGATAAGGAAACGGTATTATAAATGAACCTTGAGAGATTTAATAGATATCCCTAACTACCGGCTATCCGTAGGATCATATTGGTTTTAAATGCTCTACATTTTAGTCTAAAACACACTCAAACACACAAACAAATATAGGGTACATAAAATAGGTAGCAGGTGATTTGGTCTCTTGGTCCTGCACTCAGTGGTCACTTTATTAGCTCCAGCTTTCTAGGACTGGGTCAGACCCCCTCTTTCCACCAGAACTGAATTCTTGGTGCCATGGATTCAACAAGCTGTTGAAACCGTCCCTTAGAGATGCTGGTCCATGTTGACATGATGGTTGCTACAGATTTTTCAGGTACACATTCCTTCTGCAAATATCCCATTCCACCACATCCCAAAGGTGCTCGAACGGACCGTGGCCAATTGGAGTGCACTGGAAATGAAGTGTGCTTTGTGACACGGTGCGATCCTGATTGAAGTCATTAGAAGATGGGTAGACTGTGGCTATTAAGAGATGCACATTTCCAGCAATAATAATCAATTAGGTTGCAGCATTTAAACAATGTTTAATTTGTATTTAGGGGCGTAATCTGTGCCAAGAAAATATTCTCCACACCAGTACACCACCGACACTAGCCTGATGGATGGATTTGCGGATTCATGCAGTTTACAAATGTCGGAGCAGAATTTGAGCTTTAACCGACCAGGCAATGTCTGGTCTCCCTCTGTCCAGTGTTGGTGAACCTCTTCCTGTTCTCAGCTGACAGGAGTGGAACCTGGGGTGATCTTCTGCTGTTATAGCCCGTCCACTTCAATGACCAGCTGTGCGTTCAGAGATGCTCTTCTGCCCATCACTGTAACCTGTAGCACCTGGTTATTTCACTTCCTCCTCTGACCTCTCTCATTAACAAGACATTTTCACCCACAGAACTGCCCTTCACTGGATGTTTTTTGGGGGTTTTTACACCAAACTTCTCTGTAAACTCCAGAGACTGTTGTGCATGAAAATCCCAGGACATCAGCAGTTTCTGAGAGACTGGAACCGCCCTGGAACTAACAATCATTCCTCGGCCTTTTGGATCACATTTCTTCCCCATTTTGAAAGTCTGGACTCTCTCTGCATGCTTTTATGCATTAGGTTGCTGCCACATGATTAAACATGCATTACATGCATTACCAAGCAGGTGTACAGCTTTACCTAATAACATAGCTGTTATAAAAATTTTACAACATATATATTGCTGTGCCTTTCATGTGTACTCTTGTACAACATATGTGTACTCTGTTTATCCTTCTAAATGCTAAGTTCGAGTTCACGTCTTATTGCTGTGCCTTTCAGGTTAACTCTTGACGATGTACATGAGTACTCGGTTTGTCCTTCCGAGGCTAAGTAGAGTTCCTGTCGTAAAAAGGAAGTTAACCAGTCACTTTCTGTGTCGTAAAGAGGGGGAAGGAAACCTCAACAGATAGTCAGTCTCAACAAAACTGCCCCATCAATGATCTACGCAGGGGTGTTGCGACATCTACTGACCTTCTTCCCAGCAGCTCCTCAGTTTCCCACTCCAGGAAGACTGTATAAAAAGCTCAAACTCTCCAGTGAGAATTGAGCACTCCCTCTGTAACATTCTGTTGTGTTGTTACACTGAAACTGCTCCTCTTGTACAACCATGGATCCTCTTGTACAAGATTAAATACTTTTGTAACCTAAAGTATTTGTCTCTGAATTCCTCTGTAACGGTTAGTCCATCCACAAACAAAGTTTAAAGCTGTTGAGTTTAAGACAATTTGGAGCCCTTCTAAAATCATTGGATGCATCAAGCATCATTTTATTCATTTTATTTTTGATCCTGGTCCTATTTTCAATTTGAAGTTCTTAGTATGAATATGCCCTCACCATACCGTTAGGTTGCCAATTAATGTTGTCAAGTAAAAACGTACTAAACTCAGACTGATGAATCCTTACCTCTCAGTGACTGCAGGCAGGATGAAGAACATCCACAGATGAATCCCAAACACCAGGATAAACTAGAAAGTAGGGAAGGGAGGAAGCAAGGAAAATATTGAGATGAGAAATGTTAAATCACATTAAATTGAGCTGGCAAGTACTTCTGTAATCACATTTTTGGCAGAATGGTGCATCTTGTGGGTATTTTGTGAACCCTAAAGCCCCAAGATCCACAGTGTCCTGTATTGTTTGTGTGAAAACCTGAAAGGTGAACTACCTTTGATGGAGCAAGAGAAAGATACAATGGTGGTAAAAACAATCAATCAGCATATCTAAATAATAGTTCAAATTTTTTAAGAAATATCAGAATAGTAGTGAAAAATTATGGTAATAATGGCATAGAATAATAATAATAATAATAATAATAATAATAATAATAATAATAATAATAATAATAATAATTACAATAGCAAAGAAAAAAAAGAAAACAAAAACATTTTCTGGAGAGAAAGGGAGCAGAGGAATGGAACAATGGTGGAATTCTGTCCCTGAACTGGGCCAGATTGCCAGATCTGGACTATCCTTTCATTCCCCATCCTACCTACGCCCTCCTCTCTTATGAAATTATAAAGGACTGACAGACAAATCTTTACCACTTCTTGCTAGACAATTTCAGCCTTCAATTTGGGTACTCTACAGGGTTGCGGGTTCCACCAGAGAGCAGTTCAGATGCAGTACAGTTCCAAAAGGCTTCACAAGCCCCTCGTCTGAGACCCTAACCAGGTAGAGGGAAAAACTACCGGAAAAACCACTTGGGGAAAAAAATATGGTATTCATGTCTACCAAACGCTGCTTCCATCATCCTTCAGGTGTCCAGGTCTGCTAAATGCTCCTCCCATCATATTTCTTTATCAACCTTCTTTTCTTAACTTTTCTATTTCATCAAGTTGAAAATTGACCTAACCCTAATTTTCACCAAATATAAAAAAGCCACGACCTTAATGAAAAAAAACATGATTTAAGCTATTACAAGGATCCACCGAAATCCCATATATTATTGTTTATTTATCCAGGAAACTCCCTTAGCTTTGTGTATTATTATAATGAGGGAATCCAGTTCACCAAATGTATGGCTATTATAATAGCCAAAACTAACATATTAAATGACAAATTATAAGGTCAAGTCAAGGAATACATTTTTCTTAACCATGGCATTTAGCTATAATACATAGTGCTGGCTTGGCCTCAATATAGTGTGCCGAAAAATGGAAAGTCAGTATACTATTTCTTCCATTCTTATAGGATAGATGGGTTCATTCCATGTATTCCTTTTAATTCCACAGCTGAGACCGACCTGAAAGATGAGTTTGCCCAATACAGTCTTGCGAAGATACAGCGCTCTGTCGATGATCATGGTGCTGAACTGGATCAGCAGCATCACCAGAAAGGCCTCCGGCACCTGGTCATCTGATAGGGTGGAGGCGATGTCTGCTGCGGCACTGTGTTTCTAAAGGAAGAATACAGAGCCTTTTGATTATTTCATGTAAAACTGCACTATGCAGTGTAATGCCTGGACTGGAAAAACTTTGTGATTGGTAACGGTGACCTGATTTCTCTTAGATCGCTGGGAACCGGTGGAAGATTCAAACTGAGAGAAAGCGAACCCAATAGTAGGGGAAAAGAATATCTGTGTGTTATTCACTGTGTATATATTCCAGCTTGATTTCCTGACGTACCTAAAGGATCAATCACATGTTTCCATCATCTTAATAAATGCAGGTTGGTCTATGTTTACATATACTGTAGGCAACACTGATAAAATAGGACCTTCAAATAACTGTGAATTTGCTTTTATGGTACAAAAAGGACAAATGACCAAACAAAAAAGACGTGGTGAAGTCAGGCACTAGGGTGTAATGTCCAGGTCAAATGATTCGGTCATTGGCGTTTACACATACAGTTCCTCCTGGTAATGTCCGGATAATTTTAGGGTTGCAGTGCATGTGTGAAAGCACCTTGGAGTAACCAATTGAATGAGCCAAAATAGTTACAGTTTGTACAATGGCGATGCCTTAACCAGGGCCGGCTCTTCCTATAGGCAATATAGGCAGCCTAGTGCGCCATCCTGAGAGGGCCACGGAGAGGGAGCCATCTGGGTGCAATTTGCGCACCTGTCTCCCTCTTCAATAGCACCGCAATGGGTTCCCGCAGTCCGACGGTACCAGCCCAGGCGCGATTGGCGCACAAAACATTGCGTTTTTATTAGATAAGGTTTAGGTTATTTTATTTTACTCATATCAAGCATTCTCCGAAACAGGAGAAGATCATAGCATCTAAATGGGTGTAAAAATAAGTGACTGGAGTGAGAAATATATATGAAACTGTTATCATCAATCAATTCATGGGGACAGACGTCACACGGCAACTCCAATGTCTTTGAAAGGCCCAGTGCAGCCTCTGTGTCGCGGGGACTGTAACCATAACCTTAGCCAACAAACAAATATCAAACCAGGCAAAGCGGTGAATCCATCTTCATGCTACTCATGGTATCTCCTGATAAATACTCCCAAATCGGCAACAGCTGCAATATTTGCAACATGTGCAAATAACTTCCAACTGAGTTAGTTGAGCAACCATGACACAAGTTGTCCTCTGATCATTTCACTTGTAACCGATTGGTTTTGACACAGAATATGTCGTCGACGTCTCCCAAAGTGTATGTCACCGTGAGTATACTTTTGGTGCACTTACATCAGATACAATGCCATTAATCAAACAAACTACTTCAACAAAAAAACAAATTTTGAATAAATGAGAGACGCCAAACCTCTGGATTCAGGAGATTTTAGGAGGATTTTCACAAATCAGAGATCAAGTATTGGCGAGTCCCTGGGAAATCCGTAGGCTTTTAGAGCCGAGCATGGCCTGAGATAGAAAAATCATGATGTTCCCGGAGACAGTAAGATTCTGTGGAGCCAATCATCATTGACCATGTCATTTAAAGTATGGATGTTCCTGCTTGACCACTGAGGGAAAGAAAAGGATTTTAAACTGACAAGGTAACCGGTTTGAGGCTTTTGCATGTTGTACCTGTTGTGAGTCAGGTTTATTTAAAAACCTGATTTGGATATTTACAGCTGGTAGTAAATAAAAGCTAAATGAGAAAAAATCCAAAAGTGAAAGAAGAGCGATGGTTCTCTCACCCATCTATCGATCCAGTACTCACTCCAAATGCCCAGAATCCAAAGACGATGATGATGAAGTCAACAACGTCCGTCAGGAACATGAGAGCGTAGACGTCAGTTGCAGCGCGATACTCAGCGTGGAGAATGTCTCTGAAGAAACACTGAACTGGCCTGTAAAGTCTACGAATACTGAGCAGACGAGGCAAAACCAATGAGGCAAAAGAAGGGATGAAAGGAGAGAAGGGTTTTAAAGAGTAGCAGGAGAGAAAGACCAAAGAGGAGAGAAGAGGAAAGGGTTTTAAAAGTATTGCATTTACGAGAAATACTGAAAGTTAACTTTCATGCAATCTGCACTTGGGATCTGCAATTTAACATCTGATATACTAATTACTAAATCGGCCCTGGGACCGCCTGATGGCGAAGCAGAGCTTATAGCTGCATCGAGAATTCAAGAAAATAACGACTGATGTAAAGAAACTTACATTTGCCCCCCTCTCTCATGCTCTCTTCCAAGAAACAATTTTATATTACCTACGGTGTATGAGACGTGACAAAAATGGCAGGATTTGTGAGAATGATCAATCAATGATCAATTGGGAAAAACTTGCACTAACCCTCCATTTGCATTAACCGGTCATGTCTAGAAAGGTATGATACCACATATCACAGAGAAGCAGATACTTTGCAACACAAACTACGAGCAAAATCAGCTGAATGCCACTCTCAAAAGCGATGGTACCCAGGTGACAACAGTCGCCTGTCTTTCCTCCTTCCGGCTGCGTCGTGGCCCAATACGCAGAGACGATGGCTAGATAGAGAAACTGATAATCTCAAGTAATAAACATCTGATACTTTTGATAATCTAATAATAATAGCTTATGACCTCCCACCTATGAAGGTAAGCATTCCAAATTTGAAAATAAACGATTATTAGGAAACTGTAATTGGATTTGGGATGGTATAACAAAGACACGTCGCACTTACAAGGTCTATTGTGGTGTGGAGGGGTGTGTTTTGAGCAGCCACAGCTGTCATGGGTCTAGGTAATTGGGGCTCAGGATCAGAGTGGCTGTACACCTGTTGCCCTTGTCATGACACCATGACCATCTGCTCCTGGGCTTTGTAGTGGAAAAAACTGCATCTAACAATTAAACTGAAGAAGAGAAGTTCGAGAGAGTCGAGGTCTGAAGATATAAGACTTTATTATCACTTGCAAGAAGTGACAACAGAATCTGAGTTGGTTTGGCAAAGAACTCCCGAGCCCCTCATGGACTCCTCCTTTTAACCTCTTTCTGTTGGTCAAGAAAGTACATCTGTATACTCAATTAGGATCCCTTCCTTCCTCCTATACGGTCAATAGTGCAAAGAAGCCATTTGTCTGCATTCTTTGACATCAGTTACAACAACAAACCTCCCGACACTCGTCCAGGCCACATTTTATGAGGGGATGGTTGCATTCACACACCTTCCCATGTCACATGGCCCACAGTCAACAAAGCACTTATTCATGTCTTTGCTGACCCCTGTCTCACACACACTTACTTCATTCATAAAGCATATGGGCAAGATAACGAATGTTCTTTCTTATTTAATGGTAGAATATAATGAACATATTTCTTTTAAATGTACTAGTAAATTTCCCCCATAGCTTATTCCACCAAGCCAACTCTCTACAATAAACTGTGTCTTAAACCCCGTCGTCTGCATCTCTGCGCCGGAGGTCCCTGAAAATGCCACTTGGGTGGCGTGTGGTAGGTGAAACTGCCACATCTATATACTGTGACACAGTGTCAACAGAGAAGTGTTTAGCAGATACTTGTAGCTTGAATGTTATTCTCCCTTGTAAGTCGCTTTGGATAAAAGCGTCTGCTAAATGACTAAATGTAATGATGTAATGTACTTACAGTATACAGTAAGTATTTATTTGTCAGGTACGGGAGCACATTGTAAATAATTCCAGTGGTGGACATTCTTACCTTGAGATAAATGTATATTTAATCTTCTGTCCCGCAGCAAGCAGTCGCTCACTGACTGCCTCTCTTTTTCGGACCTTTTGCTTCTTAAGGGGCTCCTTGTTGGGCAGTGTAGTTTTTGTTAGAGACTCTGCTGGGTGTTATCACAACCAAAATTAGGACAGAATAACAGGAGAAACAGAATTTGTAGAGACATATTAGGGACTGAATGAAGCTAAATTAGCGTGTGCTGAACATGTGAATTCACAGGCCAAATTGGGATGCATTTAGATTATTAACGCTTATGATCAAGTCACCACTTTTCTCTATGTGTGTAGCACATGGGTTAGATAATAACCTTTGCTGGAATGTTGTTTGTTCTTCTTCCTGCGGAAGCGCAGCAGGCTTTTCTTCCGAGGCCCCTGCAGCGGTGTCTCTTTCTCTGCCTCCACCTTGCTGAGTTGGGTGGCAGGCGCCAATTCGTCCTCTTGACCAACTGTTACTACATCTTCAGGGGTGTCTGGGAGAGTCACAACAGAGCCACTTCTGGGTTCGGTGCAATCCTGGTTTGATGAGAAATGGGATTCATCTGTTAATTTGGATTTACTGTGTTTATCAAATACACAGAAAATAAGATATAGTAGCTGAGCATGTCCCTATAAACATTTGCTTTTGCTTGGGACACAACCAGTCATTTTAGTTATTTGTACATGCCTTTTCTAGCTGGACCAATGTGGGGTCTTGTAACCGTGTCATGCTGGATGATGGACTTGCACTGAGGTCAGTGTCCTCAAATACTTTGTCCCTCATGCATTCCTCTTTGTCATTTTCCTTCCCCCCAGCATCCTTGTGTTTTCTTTGTTTTTCTCTGTCTTCTTTTGTCTCATCAACCAAACCCCTGTCCTCCAGGGGGCCCTCGTGATCCCAAAGGCCATACCGCTGAGAGAGAGAGAGAGATAGAGATATATATATAGAGAGAGAGAGAGAGAGAAAGAGAGAGAGAAAATAGATGGAGCATTTTTTACAGCATCAGTCGGTCATGATGTCAAAATGAGATGACTGTTGCCAGATTGGCTGCCAGAAATTATAAGCAGTGGCTCTTGTTCTATCGTTTCTTATGTGACTCACCATCAGCAATGACCTGTGGAAGAACAGAGCCAGTAGTTGTAGCAGATCATATCGAATGTAGTTATCAGCCTTCTCCAGGCCCAGGATGCGAGGTGTAAAGAAAGGCTTGTCCTCATTTAAAGTAATTTCATAAATGCTGTTCCATGGAATAAAGCCAAACTGAAACAGGTACTTCACCACCACCATGACCTGGTAAACCACAGAGCAAGAGGAATGTCATGAGGTGAGCAAATATGTCCAAAAAGGAGTAGCCTGTTCAGGGAAAGCAGAGGGATGCATGCATGTGTTTGCCTGATCACATACCTCTGTGTATACTATGGCAGTCATCCAAAACTTCTTGGTTGGTCGGGGAACAGCCAACATGGCCCATAAGAACACTAGTATGGGCAGAACTAGAGATATGACAGAGGCAGAGACCATGTTGTTCAGAACTATGATGAAATAGCACACCAGCTCTGAGTTTGCGGCCAGCAGGCTGTACAAGGCAAACAGAAGCTTCAACAGACGGTTCTGGTTGGCATAGAACTCCCTGCTGTGTTCCAGCTCCTCTATGAAGAATTGCCTGTAGAGATAGGATTTGGGTTATGTATGTATATAAACATATATAATAAAAAAATTCCTTTATACTGTGCTTGGGGTCCACAACTAAATTTGGCCGGGAGCCAAATCTTTCCATAAGTTGGGCGGACAAAATATAAGGATCAGGTATAACAGGCATATCCATTTGTGACACAGACTCCACATTTCAAAATATCAGATAGCAAACTATAGCAAAACCGCATTTAATTTTTAAAAGCGATTTTGGTAAATTTTGACTAGTTATATATATTTATTGCAGTATACTTGTGAATGAAGTCGCTGTATTTATTTTTGCATGGAAGTTGTGTGCAAAAAGCCATGTTCAAATCATATGTGAGTGAAACAATAGACCGGATTTCTATCTTTTCAATGTGAAAAAAAATTGCACCCGCCCAAAAACAGGGAGCAGGAGCACACATCACTGAACTGCAGGTCTAATCAGCAGTTAGAACTTGCTTGTCTAATCGCTTGTACCAAGTCACAGGGAGAGGTTCTCTGCCCAGGCCATGCACTCTGAACACTAGTGTTCCTCAGCAAAAGCCCAGACTTGGGGGCCTTGCTGTTCTCCATCTACACCAGATCCATGGACTCTGATCTCTTCCCATTGCACCTTTTACCACTGCTATGCAGATGGCACTCAACTTTATATCCCCTTTCCTACTTCACTGAACTTAACACAGAAAATTTGAGGACATTTTTATTTAGTGTCTTTATTGACATTAGAGTCATTATTGTCCTCTTAAGGACTTCTCTATCACTTCAGTTTGCATACCGGGCCAATAGGTCTGGTGAGAATGTCTGTCTCAGTGTCTCTGTGACAACACACTGTGCCTATGCAAGGGTTTTGCTCATTGCTCAGCTCAGATTTTAATACCACTGTGCCCAACAAGCTTTTTAACAAACTCCAGATGCCGGGTGTGAACCAGTCTCTGTGTAAAATGGATTTTAGATATCCTGTCAGATAGAAGGCAGGTGGATGAGATGGGTAATACAGTATGTTCTCTAGCCCTATGAGCCTGAACACGGCTCCCCTCAGAGCTGCCACCTTAATTATAGCACAAAACATGCAGTTCTGGAAACATTTTCCTAATGGAACTTAAAAACAAGAACCGTGTGTAATGGGGACACTTTCTACGTCACTCTCTTACACCCCCTTTACACTTATTTTTTGGGGTGGGGAAAGATTTGGCCTGTGGGACGGAAGTTGCTGACCCCTAATTTATCCATCCACCAATGAAGTACAATCACACATCCCATTTGCAGTTTATATAATTATTTCAGAATTATAATAATGTATAAATCATTTGTTACCCTGAGGCAAATCTATCCCCAAGAAGTTCACTGGCTGTTCTGGAGTGTCTGTGTCGTGGATGGCTCTGCGACTCTGGCACCAGCTCCATGGTGCTGCAAGAGGTGTGTTCTGGAGACTGGTTGGTGCCAGATTCATTGACACCCAAACGGGGTGTTGACTGACCAGCAACAGGCATACATTCAATCTCTAGAAAACTGAAAGAGAAGCTCAAAACAATAAATACAGTAACAAAAACAGTATCTTATACAAGAAACAACTAAAGTAGGGCTGGCAATATTATGATCATATCAGATACCTATGGCTATCCCTTTGGGGAAATATGTGTCTATCATTCATTTGTCAACAAACGTTGGTAACTGCGGTATAAGAGGAGATCCAGTTGAGAAATATAAATATTGTCAAGGTCATCCATGTCATACAATGATCTTACATATCATAAAACATCTGTCCCTATGTAGAGACATTACTCACTTGTGTCTGTTTGTATCGGTGTCATCCAAAAAGGTATCCAGAGTAGGACTCTCACTGCCCTGGGATAACTGGTCTTCCATAGAATCTGCAATTGTGTGCTGCGTCTAGAACATATAAAAAAGGTGGTCAGATATGTCAAGTTGTGAATTAATCTAATTAAATAATTTCTTTAATTTTCTGTTCTCTCTTTTTGCTGTGTTTTACCTGTCCTATCTTGTGTATGAGCAGGTAGCGTTCATTGCAGAGGACAGTAGAAGTGTCTCTGTACTGTTTCGTTAACAGATTAAGCCACTCTGTCAGCCCATCCACCACGGCCAGAACTATGGCCCATAAGAATCGCAGTATATCCAAGATCCTCTGGACCATTTCCCTGTGACCTGCGGATGTGGAGGAGGGAATTGCAGTTTCAGATTTAAACACTTAGCAAACCCTTTTAAATGTACCTTACTTTTCAAATCAGAGGTCGCAACTGGTAGTCCAATACCCCGGCCGCAAATACATTTTGATGAGTTAAACATACATAGCCCATATACATGTGCTGTTCAGATTATTACTCAATCCAAAACAATATGAAAAATATATTTAACCTGTTCTGTCAGCAGGTGGTGCCTATAACAGAGGGTATTTGTATGCCAAGACAAAATTGATCTGCAAGTGGAGTTCCAATTCCCGACCTGCAATACCAATCTTTAATAATAAATCTATCCTTTGGATGACCTGCGGATTGTTACACATTTGTGGCTGCCAACAAGCACCCTCTTCAGAGGACAACCTTACTATGTATTATTCAACTAAACAACTAATTATCATTGCTTATCCAAGAGTGAGATAATCACCACAATTGAAAGATACAAACAAACAATGAAAATAATTTGACAAAAAACAGCTAAAGTGACAAAAATCAGCAACAACAATTATGGCACATGGCCTCTTCCTGTAACATCTATAGCAATTAACACAAACCCAAGATGGCGGACTAGGCTACTTGCTACCACTCACTTGCTGTGAATGATCCGGACAATCACCTGCTCTGTTCACACATACCACTTGATCGGACATTACCCGGACTTTGTACTCTGGTGCTAGCTGGGTAAAGTGTGGGTAATGCCTGGTTCAAATGATTCGGACATTTGCATTCATACATACAGCTTCTCCGGGGACTGTACGGACAATTTCAGGGTTGCAGTGCATGTTTGAAAGCAGCTTAAGTTTCACTTGTGGTGATTATCCCCTTCCTTGGAGAAGCAAGGATAATTAATTGATTACTTGTTTAGTTGAACCAACATGGAAAGATTGCGCTCTGAAGAGGGAGATTGGTGGGGCCATAAATGCTGTGCTCTTGCTATTTCACAGGTGATCCAAAGGACATAGTTAGTGTAAGTGATTCTTGGTGATTATTAAAGACTGGCTTTGCAGGTTGAGAGTCCACTAGCAGATTAACTCTGTCCTGGATACGATTGCATTTCATGGACAAATACCATGTGCTGTATGCCCAGCCTGCTGACAGCACAGGTAAAAAACAACAACATGAGCACAACAACACAATTGTTAAAATTGTTTCCATCCTGAGTTTTCCGACTATAGAACAGGAACTGAACACTTTATAGTTGTAAGTAGTAACACAATAATCTATGTCTAATGTTTGCTTAAAAACATCTATTGATGTCTTCAATCCCATGGGATCCAAAGCCTTCAATTTGGAAATTAGTTTTGGGAATGATCAACAGCATGGATTCAGTGGATCGGAGAGTTCTTCTAGGAAAATAATTTGGTAGCAAGTACTAGGTCAAAGAATTTAAAGATTTAAAAGAACAATTACAGAATCTGTAAATAAATAGTATAGTTAACTGGTAGTCAGTCTTTTTTGAATGAGCGAGTATAGGTTGCATATTTTCCTCACCTTTCCAATGGATTCTAGGCTTGTTAATTAACCTGTTGCATGTCTGATCAAACCTGTTGATGCCATATTTCACATTTATTATCAGAATTCTGTCAAATTTGAAAAGGCTATCTAATAAACTGTGGTGTGGGGGTGGTGTGGTTTAAGTAGCCACACCTGTCTTGGGTCTAGGTAATTGGGCCCGAGATCGGTGTGGTAATCAACAAGCAAAAGGCAAAACCCCCATCCCCACACACACATTTCTCCATCTGTTTCGGGCTTGTTCCACCTAGCCCACTCGCTACAATCAACTGCTGTGTTCTCAACCCCATTGCCTGTGTCTCTGTGTGGGAGGGCCCTGAAAACGCCACCCGGGTGCCGTGTGGCAAGCAAAACTGCTACATCAACCTTTAGTCTCAGGTTATTTCTTCATAATCTAGCTCTGCAACTAACGGACTGGGAAACAAAGTGGTCCAAGACCAAAATGAGTTGCCAACCCCGGGTTTACAGAAAACAATTAACATGGCAAGGCACAAATCATAAGAAAATAACTTATGTTAGATGTGTTTTTAACGTCCTGACACAGTCAGCCTACCGGAGTCAACCTGTTCCGGTGTTTCGTCCTCTTCATCTTGACTCAAAGGTTGCTCAAACACATCATTATCCTCACAACCTGAAACACACAATACATGTCATATACACATACAGACACAATTACAATTTTCCACTTCTGTATACTTACACAAATGTCAATTTCTGACAATAAATACTACAATGAAAAGTGTATTTCATAGTGCTCACAATGAATACTGAAAATCCATTAAGGGGAAGAGATTATAGGCAATATGACCAAGGGGCCATCAGACTAGTTTGAGTTGATGGGACTGTGTGTGATCGGGTAAGCAGATGCTCAAGCTCCACAAACACAGACAACAGGGTACTAGTGATGGCTACCATACAATCTTGTCATTATTTAAAACCACAAGATGAAGAATGAAACAAGCACTGTGCGTAATGGGGACACTCTATTGGTCCCTTACACCCCCCTCCCATCGACAGTTTGACTGGAGCGGCAAAATGGCTAAAGCCGGCCCTGGCTTTAACCACTGAAAGTACAGAAGAATGCTGAGAATGCAGCATAAGAACATCTTCAGCCAAGTTAAACCAGCCTGAGCTAGCTGGCATGGCTAAGGCAAATGGCCAGAGACTTTTTGGCAGTTTGAGTCACGGATTACCGCCAACTGCACGGAGAAATTGTGCAGAAAGTGCAGTGCAAGTGCAGTAGGTGCCGAGCTTTGTAATGGCAACATTAAAATCTCCCAGAGGAGATTCAGCAAGGTCGTCCCACTGACTATATAGCCCAGCTCATACTTAAGCTACTTGACCTTGAACATTTCCCCTTTGCTTAAAAGTGGACAGGTCACACCGCACTGGCACATCGGGTACATGGCCGTGCATCATGAATGCACAAATCCAGCCAGCCAGCACCTTGTCACAATGTTCAAGGGGATTTGGTAACTGTGGTAGTGGGGTGTGGTTTTGGCGCCATCTGCAGGCAGGGGATGCAGCTGCAGGAGATTGGGGTAATTAGCAGAATCTTGAAAAGCTGCTGTGTTTGCACCTCTCCCTCATTCCTGACAGTGTGGCCGGGCTTCCATTCGACGGTAGGGTGACGTAGCAGCACGTGCACACATCTTATTGTGGTAAGTTTATGTTTGTTTGAAATTACAAGTTATGTTTCTGTTGAAATAGAACACTCAGTCAAGAATGGTTTCCTGTCTACCTACCTCCACTTCTTAACCACTTTAGTTGGGCAGGCTGTTTAGGGAGAGGGCAGAATCTGTTTGTATTAATCTGGTTGTTGTTTTTCTTTTTCATTTCTCTTCTTACTTATGGTAAGATATGCTAGGCTACTGATATTATTGCAAACCATACCATTTATTGCAATGACTACTCCAGTCTCTAGCGCTCCACCACACAATGGTGACATAACCCTAAGAAGCTGAAATACCCAAGGCCTTGCAGTCCTGTCAAGAAAGTGAAGGATGCGTTAAAATAGTTTTAATTTTAAATGTTTATATATAAAAAATATATATATATTTGCAGGAAACACCGCACTAGAATTCTGCAATTGGTTATCTGAAATATATAATTTTACATTCTCATCCAAGGCCCGTGGGGTAGCTATACTTTCATAATACTATAATATTGTCCATTTTAAGCACACTGCGGCCATAAGCAGCGCCAGTGATCGTTATATTATTGTAATTGGTCATATTCGATCTATTCATGTTACAGTCCTAAATATTTATGCACCAAATTTGAAAGACCAAGATTTTTTTTCTATAGGTTTTTGGTCTATTGCCAGAGCTATCAAGCTCATTTAATCATGGGCGGAGATTTCAACCGTGTATTGGACCCTCTCATGGACAGGCTTTCCATATCGCCCTGCCACTCCCACTTCACCAACCTGATTGGATCATTGAACCTTGGTGAGCCGTGGACATATCATAGCATATCATCACTTTTAGACCCAGACATCAGAGACTCATCTCCTCAAATTAGGAAATAATTGAATATCTTGGTGCTATCACTTTTCTGAAAAGAAAAGTATTGTATTGGCTACAAATGATGTTCGAATGATGGTGGTAGAAATGATGGTTATTGTTATATGATATACAGTATGTTATAATTGTAATTGTTATGATATGATTATTATGATTGATATTGTTGTCCTATACAGGTACTCCTCACTTAACGACCAACCTGTTTACGACTGTTCGGACTTACGACCAGCTCTCAGACCAGTCTGTATTGTGCACTGCTGACAATACAGCGGCGTGCGTGCTGCATGCACGGCATCTCAGCGTCAAGCATAATCATCGCGCATCACCCTTTATACACTATATACACTATATATACATACACTGTATATACTATGTACTATATACACTATATACACTGTATACACTATATATACTATATACATTGTATACATCTCATCTCATCACCATTCCCAGGCTTGTTCCCACAGTCTGTCAGTATTTACTACACTAGCGTTCGCAATGGCCACGCCCCTTTACCGTGAAATAACACGGGTCCTCACTTATTGACCAACTCACTTAACGACCTGGTCCTAGGAACGGAACTTGGTTGTTAAGTGAGGAGTACCTGCACTGTAAATCATATTATAATTATTTTAGTCGCAGATGTTATTTCAATATTAATAATACAACAGAAGGAAGAGCTTGATTTTTGTTGTTCTTAGAAACATCCACAAACTGTGTTTGTGAAAGTATCCTATAAATAAGGTATTTAAAAACAACAACAACTCAGTATCAAGTGACTATCAGTTGAGTCTTACGATTGATAGTTGAGTAATGCCACTTTATTATGAAATCAATACTTAAAGTTAGTATCAACTTGCCTGCCTTTCCATATGCTCACCCTGACCTTAACGACCCCAAGCCCAAGTGAATCAGTTCATGGTGAGTTGAGTATTAATGTTAGACCATTCAGAACCAACAATAAAAGTCCCTTATGGGCACTCTATGGACAATGCTACCTATCCTGAGGTCCACTAAAATGCCGCAGCGTGTCGGGGACCATTTATCGAGTATTCAAGTTGAGTATTCCGTGTATATGTACATGAAAAGATAAGTGGCTCATACCTGAAGCTAAACAAGCCTCTTGCTTATTGACATCGACTCCTCTCCTCTCTTTGTCCGTTGTCCCCACCTCTCTCTCCAACCTCCTCAGCTCTCTCTGGCGTCTCTGACGGTCTCTCAGAGCAGCCTTGATGCTGGTCACCCATGCCTGGTAGGCAAGCTGACACGCCCCAGAAACACAGTCAACACGATCAAACACTGGAGGAGTTTACCTGTGGTCCCAGGCATTGGCACAATTGTGTAGAATGAAGAGTTTGGGTCAGTATTTCATTATGTGATTTGTGATCCCATCATTTATTTTTTAACACCACTGAATGGTTTAGTATTGAGTAATTGAGTAACGTACCGCTCTGCTCTCGAGGCTCACTAGCGCAAATGTTCAAGCCTTAAAAAAGGTTACATCTCCAGGAAACTCACTTTATTTTAACATGTTTTGATATATAATAATTTATGGAATTTTGTGTTGAACTACTCTTTGCAAGTGCTCCAGTACATCCACAGTGTAATGTTGACTACAGTAGGTTGCCTTCACTATTGAAGGGCTACACATTCCTGTTTCTAATCTCTTACATGCGTGGCTGCGGTCAAAAGAGCTTATTTGTGGTGGTACAAAAGAGACGATAAAACCCGGTTTTTGACCATTTTTTGTATATATAGTGCAGTGCATATAAAGTGCAGTGCAGACATATAAAGACTGTCTGCACTGGAAAACGGGAAACTCACAATATTGTCAAAGCTGCAGCAAAGCAGTACTTTCTCAATAGTAACATGTGCAGCGAGGTTGTACCGCAAACAGTTATGAATGAGGGTAACCAACAGTTAGATAAGGTTTGGAAGAGGGGACCTACCAACTATCCCACACAATATATTATCCCAAAAAAACTGCATGACAACACCATGTTACAGGGCGGGTAGATAGCACGTTAATTGCAAAATGCTAGTTATATGGGACAATTATACTTCACAAAATGGATTAAATAAAGGGAAAATAAACCTGGCTGGGTTTAGAACACTGCATTTATTAATAACTCAAATGGCTTTCAGGGCCCAATAACTCTTGGGTTTGCTGGCCTGCAATGGGGCTTTTTCGTGTTTTCAGCACAGAGAACCCTTCATACCTGGAGTTTATCTCCACAAGATTTTTCCTGCTGTGTTGCCAATAATGTTATGGGGTCATCTGTGTTGATACACACCTGCGAGGCACTCTGCTTGTTGGGCTTCTGGTCCTCAAACTGCATTTCCTCTTCGTCTTCACTGTCTGACTCAAACAGGTAGTACTCTCCAGAGTGGAGCACTGGAAGGAGAGGAAAAGACCCAGGACCCCGGCCTGTCACTCTTTGTAGAGTAGTCGCCCATGCTTGGATGCTACTCTAGTTTTAAGGAAGAGGCGAGACAGAAGTAAACATCACTGCCAAACCTGTAGCATGGTCCAGCCATGGCCGATCCCACTTTTTCTTGTGGGACTTTTTCTGGGGTTGTGCTAAGAAAAAAGAAAAGCAAACCACCAAACCATGTGAAGATACTTTCAACAAAATATCTCCCCCGCCTCGCCAGGTTTTGTTTTTTTTTGTTTTTTTTAAATGGTGTGATTAGTGATTTTTATGTGCTCTAACCTCAGTCCGAGGGCAAGGCTGTTGTACACAATAAAACAATTAAAAATTAGAACCCCACGTTACAGAATCCAATTAATACACATAACAAAACAAAGAAACATTTTTATTTACTTCTCATCATGAGGACTGCAAATGCATTTATCACCATATCACCATCTGGCCGTAAGCCGATTTCCAGGCACAACCACGGTGAAGGATCATAGGCTATCATGCGAGATGTACGCCCTGCGCTGCACCTACCGGCCTTCTCCTCCCTGGGGGAATCGGACGATTTGCGTCCCTCCCTGTACTTCTTCTGCCTGGAGCGGATCCTCGTCATCCTTTGAAGAGAGGACGGGTGGAGGCGAGGAGGGGAAGAAGACGAGGAGGGAAAAGGGTGATAGCAACATCAATATTTCTCATTTGTAATGTCACGTCGTGCCACTTGCGCTCACCGTCGCCCAGAAGCTGAAACACACTTTGAAATAGCGACCTCCTGTTCATACACTTTGTCGTTTCATAGGAAAAGAACCGACTTACGATCTCTTGAGCTGCGAGAGAGACTTCTGCTCAATCTGCAGGTGGAATTTCATGTTCTTCACAATGCTTGCACGGAAGAGTTCAAAACCCCTGTGATGGAAGGAAGGAAATGTTTCAAATGTTGTCATTTTGTTTTATCGAAGGGTCGATTCAGGAAGCTCAGGCAGAAATGGTCAATCGCAGTGTTCAGAGCTCCAACTGATTATTAGATTCAATTATATATTACAGTATTATAATCACATGTCAGATATTATCATAAACCAAAAAAAATCTGATAAACAAAGCGATTGGAAAGGCAAGTAGTGTGTCTGTAATGGCCAGTAATGACGATAATATTTTGGTCACGTGACGTGGGAGACGATTGGTTGACGTAATGACCCTGGTTCGGCGTGAAGCGTCACAGCGTAGACACTACAAATTGGAGACCGTGGTAATACGGCGCAAAAACAGATTATGCTACCAAAGGAAAAAAAAAAGGTTGCGGCAGTGACGTGATGGAAAGTAAAAGTAGTGGATCCGTTAGTCAGCCCACACCCAAAGTCTCTGCAGCAGCGACTTTGGATCCGTCCAGGCCTGGATCCTGCAAGCTCAAACACTCCCGGACAGTGTTTCCGCAAGGGAGCATTTATTTGGTCGTTCGAGGCAACTTGGTTTGCTTGCAACTTGTATAGAGGATAGTGACGCGTCATTCGTTTTGGTTGTACCAAGGCTGTTGAGGCTAGACAGCAGTTCCGTAAAGGGGGGGCTTGGAAAATTGGTGCGGGGCCACAGAGAAATTCAACAAGCATGAAAAGTCCAAGGTTCATTGTGATTCAATCCAACAAATTGCTGCTTGAGGAAAAAACCCTTTTATCCAACGCTGCCCGCGAAGCACACAAATGCGCAAGGTATGTGTTAGGGGTTAATTCTCCTGTCGATGCCCCTGACCAAGGCACTGGCAAAAGAGCTGGAGTTGGAAGCCGGGCATGGCACTGCGGCTGCCCACTGCTCCTAGGTTGTGTATCATGAGTCAAAGGCAGAGGACGCATTTCACTGTATCCTCCTTGTAAAATGTCAGAAAATAGATATTCTATGCTTGAACATACCAACACTCTTCCAAAAGAGAGGGAATGGATTTTAAGAAGAGACAGTTGGCTTTCGGCAACAATACAGAAGATCATTCAACAGTATGGCCGTGCTAGCCAGGCTGATATTGTGTCTCATGCTCAAAACAGTCTGCATTATGGCCTTACTACGGATGTTAGTACGATGGAACACTGTTCCCCGAAACCGCAATACGCGGACGGGAAAATTTTGTTCAAATTTGTCACCGATGTGTTTCTTAGGTTCAACCTGCCTATGCAATATCGTTTTGACAGAGCAAGCAACGTGTTGGGTGGTTTTCTGGAGTTCGGGCTCGATCTCAATCTCGTTCTCCAAGAGGTTGGAAGCGAGGCGGGTCTTGTTGCCGAGATGTTAAACTTAATTCACGGCATTGCTGGGGTGTGCGCGGGTGACAGCTTTCAAGCGTGTTTGTAGCTCCCATGCGGTCATCCCGAAAACTCTGGAGGTGTTAAAAGATGACGAAAAAGTGACACGAGAGCCAAGATCAACGGACTGTACTGACCCTTAAAGGCAGAAAGTACTTCGGCCCCCGCTGCTGCAACGCACTTTTTGAGCCGTGCAAGGCGAGAGGAGGAGGAGCGGGCGGCTCGGGCGGGGTGTCGGTCTATTGCCGTGGGGCTGGGATCTGGGCCCGCGGTCCGTGCCTTGCACCCGGGGGTTGGTTGTATGTGTGCGCCCCTGGGGTGCGGGGTCTCCTCGTGCTCCCTGGGACTGGGTCATGCTCCTCGCGGCTGGCCGTGGGGGTTGCTCCACGGCCCTCTGGCTTCTCTGGGGGCGCAAGGGTCTTCTGTGGCCGCAGGGCAGGGTACTCAGGGCTTTCCTGCAGCCGTAGGGCGTCCACAGGGCTGCGAAGTTTGGGGGGGCTTCGGGGCCCCTTGCACTGCTTGGAGGCGCCAGGACATATTACCAACCTTCTACACCAATACCAATGGGGACACACACACAAACACCACCACACCTGCTTCAAGTGCACCCTAGCACTCTCCTGGTTGCATTCCTCTCCTTTCCTCCCTCATTTGCTGCCATAACTATGACAGGAAGAGGCCACATGACCAGTTGTAGTTCCAGTTTTTCAATACATGTCATCGAATGTTCATGTTTTTGTGTAAATGTTGTTTGTTTCTATGTTTATTTGTCTCACCAGTGGTGATTCTCCCCCTCTTGAAGTAGTGATCAGTTGTTTATAGACCCAAACATGATGAATAGTTCTCCAAAGAGGGGGGTTGGTGGTGGCTCTCCATAACCAAAAACTGGGCTCTTGTCATTCTACAGGTCGTCCACAGGACAGAGTTATTGCAGCAGTTGTTGATGATTGAAGAATTATTAAAGAGTTGCATTGCAGGTTGAGAAGTTGAACTCTACTTGCAGACTAACTCTGTCCTGAATGCAATGGCATACAAATAGTCTGTGTTGTATGCCCAGCATGCTGACAGCACAGGTAAAAAAAGAAAAAAGAAAAGACGCCCGATGCCGAGTGTTAGGCTCCCCCTCCCAGGTGTCTGGAATCATCATCCTTCTTTAAAAGGATCCTCGTGGAAGCAGACCTGTCTCTCTGATCCTGAGGAGCAGCACCACTCTTTGGTTTGGCTTTGTTTGGTCTGTTTCTTTTTGAGGAGGGTTTTGGTAATTTATAGGGAAGCACCGGATTTCGACGGCCCATCGTGAGGTTGGTCCGGGTCCTTTGTCCTCCTTTCGTTCTGTTGGGCCAGACCACCTGACTCTTCTAGTGGGTTTTATTTAAATAAAATCAGACTTTTTACCTTTAACACAGTTAACATGTTGTTTCACATGTGATCGTGACCTTGTAAGGGGCACAAAGGCGAAACAGAGCAATCCTGCTTCATATAGATTACTGTGACAATTTATCCATCAAGTCATTGTTTTTTCCTCCCTCCATCATCCATCCTTCCTTCCTTCTTTCCTTCCTCTGGTCGCATCTTACCTAGAAGCCTGCTTCGCAGAGGCCCGTAGGTCTGCAACCACGTGCAGGAAATAGAAGCTGAGGAAGACTCGCCGCTGGAGCAACAGGAAGAGGAAACAAATACTATCCCAGATTATTCCCGCCTCTTCGACCGGTAGGGTGCAGGTCTTGTCACTCACAGATTTAGCTGGCAGAATTGGGGAAAAAAAAGAAATTCAACAAGTAAGCAAGTATAGAGCAGATATGAATGGGGCACGGAGCATGTGACAATAATATGAGCGCTATGTGTGGACCGTTAGTGGTATTCATGTGCAGAAGAACTTACGGTCGTAATAACCCTTCACTGTGCAAACAAGACTGAAGAGTTGGATGACCCAACAGAAGCCCTTCTGCATCTCCACTACGAAAACACACGCCAGGATCTGAACTCACACACAAACACACAAGTACAACAAATGTACAAAGATTAGATTCATTCCCAAATCAAATCTTATCACACTATAGCTACTTAAAACATAAGAGACAAGTGTCTGCTTCACTTTGAGCATGTAAGGAACATTAGGTGCCGTAGGAAAGGCAGCTCAGAAAAGGACATCGATGAGCCGTCAAATTGTGTTGAGAATATTTCCCAATATGAGAGATAAATTAGTCAATCGAAAAAAAAAAACTTTTCTTGAACAAACAAAAAATATATACGCGATGTATGGAAGATACGTAGTTCAAATATTGTTGATTAAATTACAGTTATCTAAAGGTGGAAGTAATTTTAATGTTGGTGATGGTTTATTCGGCTGCTGTGTTTATTTTTAACTCTTTTATCGTGTGTGCCTGTATATGTGTGTGTGCACGCGTGTGTTTGCTTGCTTGCGTGTGTGTGTGTGTGTGTGTGTGTGTGTGTGTGTGTGTGTGTGTGTGTGTGTGTGTGTGTGTGTGTGTGTGTGTGTGTGTGTGTGTGTGTGTGTGTGTGTGTGTGTGTGTGTGTGTACTGTAAGCAGTTCACTCACCGACAACATATTCTTTGATATGATGACGGCCACATTATAGATGATGAGGCAGTCCCAAAAAACAAGGCGGGTCCGTGACGGTTTGACCAACAGCTGCGTCCCAAACAACAGAAAAAAGAAACAGGCCAGCAAGTAGCCCAATCCAAACACAGAGATCCTCGTCGCCCCGGTGACAAAGACCACCGACAGCACGAACCAGTAGAGGTAACGAAACACCAAGACCTTAGCCATGTCCAGGTAACACCTAAGATAAGAGCAAAGGGAAAACAGAGGGAGACAGAAATGGGTGAGGAATGGGAAGCTCCTATTTGGTGTTAAAATATCAAATCAATAGCAAACTTATACTTATACTCATAGCAGGCTCTATCAATTTGTTATCATGGAGGCAAAGTTCAAAACAGTATATGACCTTAAAGGATAGATCAGCAATTTTTTCAACCCAGGCCTTGGATTGGTTCCCATTATTTAGAACCGTTCATCGCACAGCTTACCGATGTGTTGCAGCTTATTACTGTTATTAAAAGCAGTCTAATGGGACAACAGACATTAAAAACGTGCCAAAATGTATAAATCTACGTACTAATGTAAAACACTGCTTAGGGCACCCTTGGCCACCAGAGGGCCCCAAAGAGCGGTGAGGGGCCCCTAATCAGCGGCGCACCGGGAAATCTCCGGTCCATGCCCTCGTGCCGCGTCAGGCATGGCAACTTAACCCCCCTCTGTTGACGCCACTGACCCGAATCAAATTCCGCTTAGGGCTCCATAAAGGCTTGGGCTGGCCCTGGACACTGGGCGGGGACTATAATCTCAGTTTCCATTTGCCCCAAAGACAGATTCAATAAATAGAAGGAGAAACGGACAAAGACAGATGGACAACTGGACGCATACCCTACCTGCAGTTGATGAAGTTGGGTGCCGGGTTAAACAGCTGGCCCTCCATGGGTTCGGGGTCGTCCTTGTTCTCTCCCGCCAGAACCATCCACTCCTCCACCTTCTCGTTGTCAAACACCTGCCACTGCTGCGAGGCGCACATCAGCAGGACAAAGTCGGCTGCAGACACACGGACAAGGCCAACACGCATCAACACCTCACCTCCGCACGTCATTTCGGGTACAGTGAAGCGTGCGCCTCAGCTCTTCGGGCCACGACGGGCCTCGGCAAATTTTGTGAGATGGAGAAACAGCAAAAGTAACCTATGAGGTTCTTGGAGTTGGGCAGCGTGTAGAAGTCGGGCAGATAGATCCATTTTATGAGCGCCGAGTTGATCAACACTGGCGTGTTCCACCTCCACGGGTAGTCTGGTACGCGAAAGGAGAATCGGGGGGAACAGAGAGACAAACAAGACACGGAGTAAGTGATGGCTGTGATACATCTGCCTGCACAACCCTCCATTTTTAACCTGCCCACGTGGTCCAGTTATGGTTGGGCACGAGAGGACGGGTTTCTCCACGCACACGTACAGTATATGCTGTGGTGCGATCACGACTCGACTCGATAAACACGTATCGTTCTAACAAAAGACCATTTCCGACTTCTTTGTTTCAGTCCGTTTGATATGAGGCTCATGCAACATTCTGCGTTCCACCCACCACTCACCTGCGCAACATCCAAACAGTATATCCAGGCCCTGCAAAGGCTGACAAGCTATGACTTCCTTGGCGTCTTCCATCTCTCGCACGGAAGGCTTTTTATTATCTATTTTAACAACCAGAGCCTTATCAAAATGTCGGTTCCTGTCGTTTATACATCATATGAACATCCTCACGAGAACTTTGCCATCAAGAAACTGACCGCTCAGCTGCAGCTTCTCAGGGGAACGCAATACAACGGGAGATCAAAAATCTCCCAATCGAAAAATGGGAAAACTCACATGCAACAAAGCATAGTGATTTGCGAATGTTTAAAAGTGTCAATAAAAACCCTGGAAACATGATCCGATGGATGGTTTGTAACTATTCCTTTCTGGTGTAACATACGTATGAAGGCTGTCTGACAGTACTGTGATCCTCCTGTCTCTGAAAAGGAGATTTTAATAAGGTTTGTTCAGGCTCCAATGTTTTCCCCGCTGGACAGTGAGAAGCCGCAGCAGAGCGGTCGGTCCGGAACAGTAAAGTCGGGCGAGGTTGTGTTGTGTACGGTGACAAAGGCCCGGCTTTGAAAAATGACAAACCTATCCTTTAACCGAGGTGAAATAATGCTTGTACATCTGATCTCAAGTGTTCGTCCGTCGATCACGCACCTATGCAGATGACCGGCGGCATCCCCACACAGAGTACATACTGGTAGACCATGAAGACGGACAGGAACAGGCAGTATTTGGGCCAGATCTTGGCAATGGCCACACGCCTCCGTTTCACCATGATGGCGACCAACCAGCAGCCGTGAATTATCACAAGGAAATTCATCCGCTGACCGATCACGTTCACCGTCATTAAGAAGCATATCTTTGGGCGATGGAGGGACAGAAGAAAGGCATTTCAATCGATCAGAACAAATGAATGAGAATAATTACAAAAAAAGAAAAAAAACAGAACGCAACACAAAACCATAAACTCACTCCAGGAAAACATGGGACTTACCGAATATAACTGAATATCAAAATATCTCTACCATGTTACATGCACGTTTCAGCTTCACGTTGTGGAAGCAGGTGGAACACAAGGGCACATATCAGAATTCATATTTCACATTTCACCCAGAGCATGATTATGTAAAAAAAAAAAATTTTTTAATAAAAAATAAAATGTAGTTTAAAAAATTTAAAGAGTCAAACAAGAGAGAAGGCAAATTCACAAAAAAAAAAACGACCTTTAAAAAACAAAGCTTTACATTTTCAGGTGTAGGTTCCGGAAGGTGTTTAATAAAAAGTTATCGCGCCGTACTGACGACAGCAATAATCAGTCCGTCCATCTGAGTCGTTGCAGGCGTGAAAGCGCTGCGCGGCCGCCTACCTCCAGCCCAAACTTGTAGAAGGCGTAGTTGAGCAGGTACTTCAAGCAGGACAGGAGGCCTTTGTCCAGCGTGTCCCGGGTGGCGCTCGGGAACAGCGCGCCGATGGTGGGAGGAGAGCACTGGAGCTGGCAGTAGTGGTGCGTCTGGTGCCGGTACACAGTCGCTTCAAACACCAGCAACATCAGGGCCAAGAGGTGATTCTGAAGAGGGGGGAAAACAGAGGAGAGCGCCCGCAGGTGATCTTGGTTCTCCGGGTCTCCTATTACAACATGAAAGCCCCGACATTCTCAATCCAAAATGAATGGTATTCGTATCCAAAGAAACCTCAGTTCACGGTTCACATTTTAAAGAAGGCCGGAGTCCTCAAACTTTTTCCAACCAATGACCCTTTATATGAGAGAAAATAAACAGAGGACTGCCCTTCAATGTACGCCCCAAAAAATAATTTGATATTAGGCCTATATCTCACGCAGGACTACGTGTGGAAAAAACATTCAAGGGAAATAAATGTATGAAAAATATTTGTATTGATAAATTCAATTAAAATCAATAAAATAAACCAGTAACATTGTAGCAACACAAAATATCAAACACAAGAGAAATGTACGATAGAGGGGACATGCACGGCTCGATTTGTTTGTCTAAAAGGAGATCATTATACACATACATATATTGCATAAAATATTATTTTTCTACAAATTGAAAGACGAAAGGACGCGAAAAAATTTAACTTATTTTTTCGAAACCCTCAAAGCCCAAATCAACTGTTTTAAAGGACGGTTCTTCATATTTCCACCCAGGTCTTACTAAAAATGCCACAAGATGCTTTGGATGCACTGCGACAATTGCAAAAAGTATTTATCTTTTTTTTTGGAAATTATTAAAAAAAAAATACAAAAAGACGGGGAGTTTAAATTTTTTTTTTTTTTCAAGGCTCGAGTTTTACCCACCTTGGAAAAGCGCATTGAGCAGAGCTAACTGAAAAAAACAAACCTATCCTTTGACGACAAACCCGTGTGCGCGGGTCGACCTTTGACCTGACCACGAGAACGTGTTTTTACCAAAGAAGAAAAAAAAGGTCAGCGAGAACACGTCCAGAGGGAAACTGATTTGCATTGCACGCGCTGAGTAGCCATCGATATATTGAACTATACTTTGCTGTATCCCAGTGCTGTGGAATCCTTCCTGAAGCCAAACCAGTTTGCCGGGTCCACTGGCTCCTTGTACAGCGTGGAGTTCACCATCTCCTCCGGCGCCAGGTTGGTCATATTAGCGAGGGGCTGGAGAGTCGGAAAATGCAGAGGAGAAAAAACAGTCAACATCCCAAACGGTTGCACTAAGTCACAACAGAGGAGGGGAGGTCTGCGTCATACGGCAAGATACGCACTTCCACCAGAGACGTAACTATTTTTTAAGCGCTGCCACGAGTTGCTTTTTTTTTTCTTTTTCTCCCGCATTCCGGACAACATCCTTCGCATTCGGGCCTTCACGCAGAGGCGGGGAACATGCTGCCACCATCAACAGCTCAGACTTTTTCTCTGTTCTGTTATTACCGGGGAGCAAGTTTACGTTTTTGTTACTACCCGGAAGGCAGTCATGTGCAGGTCAAATGAGCTGAAATGAGTTTTAATGCGACAGTGAATAGAAATATGCATATGCTGTGGTTATGATGGTCTAGTGAAACAGTGTATCATTAGAAATATGGGATATGATTATGAGAGATCGCCAGTCCATGTCCATATATGGTCGATGACGTCACGGCAACCCCAAACCGGAACCCAACTTGTGCTCCCCAATAATAATAAAAACACGTACGTGCTCGCTGACTCAATAAAATACATATATACACACATACATAATGCATGTCAACATAAAATTATATGTTTGCTTTGCCTCTGCTATTGGAACTGTGGCTTGATGGTGTGAAGTAGCTGTTGTGGGCGTATTATAGCGATACGGTGGTGTGATTCTGGGATGGGTCGGGGGAGACGCCCCCTGAAGGCCCTGGCTCTGAAATGCCCGGTCCGCTGCTGGCTTACACCATCTGAGATCCTGTCAACTTTCTGCCGGAACAAATGTTCCCTCGCCAGGTCACAAACTTGTGCACAATTTTGGGGCAACCTTTACGTCCCACTACATTTAGCCTGATTCCCGGGAGGTGGTCCTCAGACACCTCCTAAATATGGGCCCGGATCTGTAGAAGCCTTGTCTACGCTCGAACAACTGCGCAGCATGGAAAAGCTAAGCAATAGAAGGGAGTCTTGTAAACAACCTGATAACCATTAGTCTGGCTATAATTAGCAGGTATGAGCCGCAGCGGGCCGTTAACAGCACCGCAGGTTCCATCCAACCATGTGTGTGTGTTAACGGCACTCAGCGAGGCAGCTGCAGGGAACAACTGCGATGTTGTTGAAAAGCAACCACAGACGGCAAACAGATCGCACGCGCCCGAACGCCAGCCGCTTTTAAGAACAGATTTCCGTATGTTTCGAGAGAGAGAGAGAGAGAGAGAGAGACGGCCCAGCCTCACCAGGCTGCAGTTGCTGGAGTACTCCGCCGGGTTGACGACGCTGAGCTGGTACAGCATCTTGCAGACAATGATGACACACACCCAGATGGTGGACAGACAGGACGCCATGGGCCTGAAGCGCTCATAGGGCATCGCCAGCGACCACAAGATGACCAGGACCAGGTTCATTATGGAGGGCTGGGAGGCCGGGGGCGGAGGGAGGGAGGGTCGGGGAGACGAAGAGTAAACGGGGAGGACATCAATTGCTGGGCGTCAAAACATAATCGTGGTGAAATTATGCAACATAGCCGTATGTCATTAAGCAAGACGCTGACTCCCTCGCCGGCTTTTACCTCTCCCAGCGCCACCCATACAGTATAGAGGGCCACCATCTTGACGATGTGGAGCTCCAGCAGTCTCCAGAAGAACACCTGAGCCTGGGTGAGAATGTCGGAGAACCGCCTGCAGAGAACCAGCAGCCTGTCCATCACGAGACCCCATTTGCTGGGCATCAACCCTACAGAGAGAGAGAGAGAGAGAGAGAGAGAGAGAGAGAGAGAGCGGTAGTAGAGGAGGGAAGAGGAGTAGTAGAGGTAGAGGAGGTGACACAACAGAAGAGTTTCGTCTTGACTGGAGAAAAAAAGAGGAATAACTTAGGACATTAAAGAGTTGAACACATCGGCTGAGGAATTTATTCAAATGTCGTTGATCCGGGGCCTTAAAATAAATACAGCGCGGTATTTCGACAACCTCACAGCCTGATGATTGAAACGGACGGACGGCACCGGCTTTTTCACAAAGGGATTCGACTGGAAGGAATAATGCATACAGCATCATTTCAACACAAATTCATCCTTAATATATACATTTGCATTGTGCGCACTCATTACAAATGCAGACAATATTTACCAACAGCATTCTAAAAAATATTTATGATCTAATCCCTCTGTGTGTCATGACCATAATGAGGGAATTCTTAGATAGCATAGCACTTTATTAACCCCAAGGGGGAATTCAGGAATTATAATGATAAATATGGATATATACTATTTTTATGAGATGACGGGTTATTACATATTGTATCATATATTGTGTTGCACTATATTGTTTGGGGAAGACGTACAAAAGGTTGAGGATCACTTTAAGCTTGAGAATTTATAACCATGACATGGCCAATAACTAGGTTGTAACTTAGTTATAACCTAATAACTAATTTTACAAGTTTTGTACGAGTTTAATATCTAAAGTAAAAACCTAAAACGGAGTGTGACATTTCGGAATGCTTTGCATCTCGAGCGGAAACGGCCACGGAGTTGACCCTTTCAACCTGGGCCTTGAGACAACAGCGCTACAACAGTAACCCTTGTTGTTTTTTCATCAGAGTCCAAAATGGAAAATCGGAACACGCAAGTGTAAAGAAACCTGTTTTCTTTTCTACCTTGATCCTCCGACTGGTTGTCCCCCGTATCGGTCTCTCCGCCTTCCCCTTCCAAGCCAGCTTCCACGCTGTCAGCGCGGTCAGCGCCGTCGGGCTTCAGACTTTTCCTGTGGGAAAAGGTTTCGTTTTTCCACAAAAGATACCGTGCCCAAAAAATAGATTTTGCCTCGGTGTGCGGCGACATTACCTCTGCGCGGGCGTCACATGCTCCAGATCGGTGATTCTCATAAAAGGCTTGTGGACGGCACCGGGTTCTTCACAAAGGGATTCGACTGGAAGGAATAATGCATACAGCATCATTTCAACACAAATTAATCCTTAATATATACATTCGCATTGTGCGCACTCATTACAAATGCAGACAATATTTACCAACGGCATTCTAAAAAATATTTATGATCTAATCCCTCTGTGTGTCATGACCATAATGAGGGAATTCTAAGATAGCATAGCACTTTATTAACCCGAAGGGGGAATTCAGGAATTATAATGATAAATATGGATATATACTATTTTTATGACATGATGGGTTATTACATATTACACAAGCTTTGCATCTCGAGCGGAAACAGCCAAGGAGTTGACCCTTTCAACCTGGGCCTTGAGACAACAGCGCTACAACAGTAACCCAAAACGGAAAATCGGAACACGCAAGTGTAAAGAAACCTGTTTTCTTTTCTACCTTGATCCTCCGACTGGTTGTCCCCCGTATCGGTCTCTCCGCCTTCCCCTTCCAAGCCAGCTTCCACGCTGTCAGCGCGGTCAGCGCCGTCGGGCCTCGGACTTTTCCTGCGGGAAAAGGTTTTGTTTTTCAACAAAAGATACCGTGCCCAAAAAAATTGATTTTGCCTCGATGTGCGGCGACGTTACCTGTGCGCGGGCGTCACATGCTCCAGATCGGTGATTCTCATAAAAGGCTTGTGGAAGTAGTGCAGCTGCAGTATGCACGCCAGCAGGAAGAAGCCGGGGATCAGAATGCTGGTGAACAGCTCGGACAGAGCGAAGGTCTCCAGGCCGATGTCTCCCAACCTGGGCGGGGTGTGCGGGCGAGGGGGAGAGTTTTACACCCTGACACAGGTCCAGGCCATATCCAAAATATTAATAGCGGTTTTTCTTTTTCCCACAGATGACAGGGGCCTTGATCCTGACGGATGCCGGGCATGCAAACTATGAAGACCTACACTGTTTTTTCATTTTTTTCCGCAAGAGAGAGAGAGACTATTCAAACCAAGGAGAATAAAACAAGCTGTATCTTTCAGCGGCGTGCCTCCCTTTCCAATGAAGGACATGAATCATTCAATTCAGTAATTAATAATATCCATGAAATAAAACTTTATACCTAAGTCTGTCTCCCTCGCCCTCATTAGTGAGGGTGTGTTTATACATTTTGTAGAAAAAATAAATAGTATTTGAATAAATGTAAAACAAACAAAAACAAAAATATAAAAATTTTAAAAAGCCCCCGAGCCGGACTTGAGGCGGATCGTAAGATGCGCTAAACGCCTGGTTGTGGACGTACTGCTCCTCGGTGAAGCCAGTGAAGTTCCTCCAGTAGCCGGGGAAGTCTTCAAACTGGTACGTGTAGATGGAGATCAGCACCAGCATGGTATAGGCCACGACAAGCCACCAGAACACCTTGAGCAGCCTTCGCCACAGAGAGTAGTACACCTGGTGGAATACGTTAAAAAAGTTATTATTTTATTTTTTTAACCAAACATGCCCCTCACTACTTATTGTTTACTTAAATACCACTCCAGGATTGACACAATGCGTGTTGGTTGGTGTGCGGGTGTGAATACAGTACTGTACACCGTGGGGGTTCTGACCTGATAGAGGCATAAGCAGAGCAGGAACAGCAGCATGTACACTATTTTGTACCCGACCAGCTTGCCGGCGAAGGAAACCATGATGAACATCCCTCCACACACGTAGATCCAGTACTTGGCGTAGCAGCTCATCACCACACCTCCCAGCACCTTCAGCACCGACGCATCATCACCACCGCACTGTTCTGGGGGCGGGCGGGGGTTGGGGGGGTTCAGTATGCAGTCAAACAGTATGAGCACTGGGATGACATACTACATCTATTGAAGTGTTGCAGTAGGTAGTAGTAGTAATAGTAAAAGTTCCTGTGCAGTGTCGCCGTCAACCTGCAACCTGCAGAGAGGAAGTGGTCTGGCTGTACATACACACATACAGCAGCGCCTGTGTGGGAGGCCATTGTTCTTTTCACTCACAGAATTCGAGAATTCTCGGCAGTGGATGACATCGTGACATTTTGGGCGTGACGATGGTAAAATCCAAGACTTTGCATCATCCAATGCGTTATACTGTGCAGGGCGTGGCTCTGGGGGGTCTTTCGCATGGGGCAAGGTCTAGACTCCATGAGTGTGTATTGGTTGCTTCGTGCCTGGTCTAGACGGGAGGGAGGCAATGCTGCGTTCCATGGGAACTCGGAAAATTGTCATTCGGCTCAATGCAAGGGACGTCGCGTTTTACCGGAACTCGAAAAACCATAATTTGTGACTAACGCGACTAACCTGAACCCCATGCATTGCTGCCTGCAGCTATATGTTGATGTCCACCCGCAGGGCTAAAAGTATCTGGAACATGACAATCGCAGTACGCACAGACATGGTTGAAGTATCTAGAACATGACAACCGCAGTATGCACAGACATGGTTGAGGCCGCGTTAGAACCAGGACATTTCAGACGTCTTGTCGTTCGAGTTTGGTACAATATGTATGTACATTTAAAGAGGAAATTACTGAAAAGCAGTAGAAGAACGTTGGGGCAATTTTCTTCGATTCGGTATCGGGCCGCTTTGTGACATCATCATCCGAAGTAAGAGGTAGGTAGATGTACCTACCGTGATAAGTAGTATATAGTATGTAGTATGTATTATGTAGTACATAGTATGTAGTATGCAGTATGTAGTATGCAGTATGTAATATGTAGTATGTAGTATGTAATGCGTAGTATGTAGTATGCAGTATGTAATATGTAGTATGTAGTATGTAGTATGCAGTATGCAATATGTAGTATGTAGTATGCAGTATGTCATATGTAGTATGTAGTACGTAGTATTCAGTATGCAATATTTAGTATGTAGTATGCAGTATGTAATATGTAGTATGTAATATGTAGTATGTAGTATGTAGTATGCAGTATTTTATATGTAGTATGTAATATGTAGTATGTAGTATGCAGTATGCAATATGTAGTATGCAGTATGCAGTATGTCATATGTAGTATGTAGTACGTAGTATGCAGTATGCAATATTTAGTATGTAGTATGCAGTATGTAATATGTAGTATGTAATATGTAGTATGTAGGATGCAGTATGCAATATGTAGTATGCAGTATGCAGTATGTCATATGTAGTATGTAGTACGTAGTATGCAGTATGAAATATTTAGTATGTAGTATGTAGTATGTAATATGTAGTATGTAGTATGTAGTATGTAGTATGTAATATGTAGTATGTAATATGTAGTATGTAATATTTAGTATGTAGTATGTAATATGTAGTATGTAGTATGTAGTATGTAATATGTAGTATGTAATATGTAGTATGTAGTATGTAGTATGTAGTATGTAATATGTAGTATGTAGTATGTAGTATGTAATATGTAATATGTAGTATGTAGTATGTAGTATGTAATATGTAGTATGTAGTATGTAATATGTAGTATGTAGTATGTAGTATGTAGTATGTAATATGTAATATGTAGTATGTAGTATGTAGTATGTAGTATGTAATATGTAGTATGTAGTATGTAGTATGTAATATGTAGTATGTAGTATGTAATATGTAGTATGTAGTATGTAGTATGTAATATGTAGTATGTAGTATGTAGTATGTAATATGTAGTATGTAGTATGTAGTATGTAGTATGTAATATGTAATATGTAGTATGTAGTATGTAGTATGAAGTATGTAATATGTAGTATGTAGTATGTAGTATGTAGTATGTAATATGTAATATGTAGTATGTAGTATGTAGTATGTAGTATGTAGTATGTAATATGTAGTATGTAGTATGTAGTATGTAGTATGTAATATGTAGTATGTAGTATGTAGTATGTAATATGTAGTATGTAGTATGTAGTATGTAGTATGTAGTATGTAGTATGTAATATGTAGTATGTAGTATGTAGTATGTAGTATGTAATATGTAGTATGTAGTATGTAGTATGTAGTATGTAGTATGTAATATGTAGTATGTAGTATGTAGTATGTAGTATGTAGTATGTAATATGTAGTATGTAGTATGTAGTATGTAATATGTAGTATGTAGTATGTAGTATGTAATATGTAGTATGTAGTATGTAGTATGTAGTATGTAGTATGTAGTATGCCATTTCAGATGCAGGGACTGATTCAGGTGAGTTTCACTGCACACACTCATTGAGCTGCACAGTAAATCAGTGAATTCATCTCCGATGTGAGTAAAAAAAACAACAACTGTTAAACCGTAAACTGTATCCATGCAAGAAAAGAGAGAAAAGCCGAACCTGCGGTGGTGACCTCCTGAAGCGGAGCAGCGCTCTTCTTTTTCCGACTGAAATTCTCTTTGACCGACTGCCTGAGCAGCAGCCAGAACGTCAGGGTGAAGAGCAGCTGAGGGCAGAGAAGCAAACAGGGGAGCTGATCTCACAGCGCACGGAGGAATCCAGCCCAATTCGATCGGACGGCGACGACGTTCATCGACAATTAAACTGTTCGTAGCACATCCTGGCTGAACACGTTACGATTGACACACGTAGTGCTGGCCACCAGCGGGGCCACGTTTTGACTCACTCTTTGCACCTGCAGAAATAAGTTGTTTCCAATCAAATGTGATTTACTGGTATTGAAAAAATGCAGGAAAAAAAAGACCTGTGTTTTTGAAAAGAAGATGAAACGTGTTTTATATATATATATATATATATATATATATATATATATATATATATACATATTAGATATGTCATGAAATATATCTAATATATATATGTGTGTATATATATATATATATATATATATATATACACACATATATATATTAGATATATTTCATGACATTTTTTTCACTGGGGTGGGGGACTGGAGAGGCTGACCCTGCGCTCCACCTTCCTCCTCGAAGGTGTCAGACTACACAGCTCGTTTCATCCTTCAAGAAAAGCTGGCAAATCACATTCGTTAGTAAAGACTGAAACAAAAAGCTGACAGTTCACCTGTTGGTTTGCGCATGTGATCCGTGGAAACCAAAGCGTTTTGTTATTTTTCAATTTGTTTGTTTGTGTTTTGGCTTATTTCCAAAACCGGCAAACTCTTGACTTTCTGGACTTTCTGTTTAGTAAGACCTTCCCGGTCGTTCCCAGACTCGACTTTTGTCTTACATGGGACTTCGTGTTCATTCATACTTGGTCGGAAGTATTCTTTTGAGACTCTCATTAAAGCAACGAAAGAAATTTGGTCCGACATTATAGAATTCTTGACAAACCGGTATGATGCTCAGTATAATTTGCCTCGGCGCCCGCTCACCATAGCTCCCAGTCTGAGGCAAGGGTAGGGAGCCCTGTCCAGCCCCAGCTGCCTGAGACTCATGGTTCCCACGGCGGTGGGCAGCTCGGGCTGGAGCTCCATGGCCCAGACGTACTGCAGACAGCACAGAGCCAGGCCGTAGAGCAGGATGAACGGAGAGCACAGCGTGGCAACGTGGCGTCTGGAGGAAAAGGGAACGGATAAATAACACATAATATATAATATATAATCGTCAAAAATTGGCCTTTGTGGTACCTGATGCGCAGGATCCATATCAGACAAGCCGACAGCAGCAGCACAAACGTGAGCCAGCTGTGGTAAGTGATGCTCCACACCTGAGGACCAGGTCAAAAGAGGCAGCTTTCAGTACTATAGTCAAAAAAACAAAAGTTACTTCCTGTCCTTCCCACTCACCATATTCAACCCCCACTTATTCAACATATACTCCTTATAATCATTTAATGAGGCCTGGGTTGAAGAATTCTGATCCTAACTTATATCTGGACATTACAGTGGTCCTTAAAGCATTTGTTTTCTTTTTATAATCCACTGCAATCTGAGGCCTGCAATTCAACCAGACATTTACGCTTCCTGGGAAAATGAGCCTGTGTTGCTGATGTGCAGTATGTCCTGAGAAATACTGTGCAAAAAACTGTACAAAAACAATGATGTGCAAGAGATATACTGTGCTAAATAAATACTATACAAAATAAATACTTCGCAAAATAAATACTGTACAAAATAAATACTGTACAAAATGAATAATGTGCAAAGGAAATACTGTACAAAGTAAATACTGTACCAAAGAAATAATGTGCAAAATAAATACTGTACAATATAAAAACTGTATAAAAGAAATACTGTGCAAAAATAATGTGCAAAATGAATAATGTGAAAAAGTTCAACAGGCACTGAACAGGTCGAGCCAGTGAAACTGGGATTTGAATTGAAGAATGAATCAAACAAGTGCTTGAATCAGAGGTTATGACTCCGGTGTTTATCATCGCTGCTGATATTAATGTGCAGTATTACATAACTAATAAGGACGCATTCAACGGTGGCATGCATTACGAACGCTCACTGTAGGACGTAATACAGCTGCACAGGAAGGGATGCCGTTAATGCGTTAGGAATTGTCATAGTGACAGACTAGTTATTTATTAGTTATCATTAAGATGTTTTGCTTAAATATAACTCAGCTGGAAGGGGAATTGACCCTAATTTTACAGAAGCTAAGCTCGTTCTTTCCCTCTTGCATGGAGCGAACACAGCAGTAAATGCACATTAGTAAAGCGATACCATCATGGCGATGAGAGCGCAGACATAGCTCTGCTGCATGACCACTCGACCCATCAGGAAGAACGGACTTTCAACGTTTTTATCACTGGGAACCTCGTGGATGTCTGGAAAAACAAACGGACAAAAGAAAAACTTTTAAGGACATTTTTCCCTTTTTATACTGTATATCCTTTTTTTTTTCTGTGATCCTGGCAAACAAAAGCAGGGATGCAAGGATAAATGACTACAGCAGAGTGCAATCTAAAAGAAACGCTCAGAGTTCTACAGCCTGGTAAAATTGAGCAAGAGCAGCTCTTTGCATCTTAGCCACTGATCACGAATCGTGTCAAGTGCAATCCTTTCTTCTTCTGGACTTTTGGGGTCACAAATATAGGAGGTTGATGGCATTGGTCAGCTGTACAAAGAAGCCCGGTGAGAAAGGAGGAAAGATAATATGTTATTTTTATCATATATATATATATATATATATATATATATATATATATATATATATATGTGTGTGTGTATATATGGTATATATAGTGCATTCAGAAACTGTTTAGATCTTGTTACGTTACAGCCTCACTCTAAAATTGGTAAATATGACTTTTTTTTCCCCCTGTCAATTGAAACAAAATGACCCACGATCTTCCGACACATTTATTTCTATTTTGCACATTTATCAAAAATAAAAACCTCAAACAAGAGTAAGGCTGTAATGCAACACACTGTGGAAAGAGTGAAGGGGTCTGACTACAGTTTTATTATCTACTGCATATCTGTATCTGATCTATCACTGTATCCACTCATTCACTCTTTATCGCATCTGAAAGGGTGTTATTCTCATGTGAAATAGTCCCTCTCTCCTCTGCGGTGCCTCCTTGTCACCGTCACTTCGATCCGAACACATTTAAATATTAATAGATATATCTTAAATCCATGGTTGGGCGTGCATGTTCCATCTTATGTGAAAATACTAAATGGCGCCGGGCAGTGTCCATAAAATCCGCCGCCATTTGAACGTTCACCAATCCTTCTGAAATACTATGTCAGTGTGCTACATTCCATTGCCTCGCAGCCATCTCCCTTCCATGCACATGAGGTGACAGCTGAGCAGTTGATGCCGTTGATAAATATTACAAAAAAAAAAAATGAAATGGAAAATGTGAGATGTAGTCTTGGCTATGGGTCCTACTTAGATCTGGCTGGTGTACACCGCTAGACGTCCCTTCTGGACTGGCATTCTCTGACTGTCCTGTTGACAGGAGCATGAGCTACACACACAAACACACACACACACACACACACACACACACACACACACACACACACACACACACACACACACACACAGTTAATTATTAGAATAACTTTGTATTAGAATAACTTTAGTCTTATTTCATTCAAAATTCAAAGAGATCAAAGTTCTGCATCATGATGTTTACCTGTGTTTCGTCCTCATAGTCGTGCCTCTGGGAATTCCAGGACCTCAACTCCACCTTTTCTGCGCCCGGCTCCTCGTCTTTCTCCCACACCTCATCCTCCTCCACCTGACACACGCAAAACTTCACTTCAGATAACAAACAAAACACATTGGGGTTGTTTTTTTCTTTTACATTGAATGAACTCATGGAACTTTTTTATTTTGGTAGTCGTCGAAAGTCGGAGGTTGAAAATGTGTTTCCTGTCCTGAGAGAGAACAAACCATGTGAAAATTCCAAGTCTGGTGATAACATTACATTACATAACCCCATATGCATCTTCCTGAATTTAAATATTTAAATGAAGGATATAAGCTGTAACCAGTTGCCAGCGATTAACAGAAAAAGTTCATAATCATATTTTACACTACAATTCTAACTCACTGTAAAAATCAATAAAATCAATACAAGCTTGCACAATGTTGCTACAGAGGTGTACTGTTTCGGTTTCCTTTATTGGGTTTTTGTTAACTTTTAGTTTTCTATGTTATATTTAATGGTTATCATGAGATTTAGTTATAATGTATTTTGTATACTTGAATAATCCCTCTGGGGTAAATTGGTTAATTAAACCGTATTTCCTCCAATAGTGACAGGGGTCTTTTTTGACTTCAGCTGCAGAGGGTACCAGGCCTTTATTGGAAGCAGGCTTATATTAGAGGCAGACTGTTCTATCTAATTACCTCTGTATGTAAGTATGTTTGATCATATTTTAGTATGAATCTTAAATTAAACTTCCATCTGGGTGCCGTGCCATGCCATGCTGTATGGTGAAAAAAAAGAGAGCTGGTAGCTCCCCTAAAAGTCACACTTGTGGTGTTAGGCGGCAGGGGAATTACAATTTTCCGAGTTTGCCTTGAACTCACCACTTCCCGCTTGGAGTGCTGGAGAGTGAGGGCGCTCAGAGTGGGGCATTTGGAAACGGAGTAAATGAAATACATCTACTATAAAACACTGTTTTTATTTGCTTTGTTTGGTAGCGGGGCTCTGGAACAGTGCCGCAGCCTCAGTTTTTCCCCGGGTCTGTATTTGAGGCTTTTATTTGTTTGTGTAGACCACGCCCCCGGCATTTATTAGAGGCCCAGGATATATAGTATTTTCCTTTCTCTTCCTTTTTTTAAATTCAAATTTTTTCACCTTTTGTAGGTTACATTTTTTGGTTTATTGTTAGGTTTATTTTATTCTTTAGGCTACTGTTTATAGGAATTTTTCCCATCACAAGTAAATTCCTGGGTGTGTTGAATATTGTAATTTTTTCTTATTTTTAGTTTGTTTTATTGTTTTGCTTTTATTGCTTTTATTTAACTCTTAGGTTTACACTTATGGTTTACCGTTTATCAGTGGGCTATTGTGACGGAGAATTTTATATATTCTTTTTTATTGTTAAACTTAGGTTTATTATTTATTTAATGTAGTGTACTTAAGTGACGGAGTGAAAAAGCAGACAACTATTTCAACCCTTACTCAAAATTGAAATTACTGATTTTTTTCCCCATCATCTTGTTAATCTCTAGTCGGAATCACTGCGGTCATGGAAACCGTCTTCTCGGGCTCCGCACTGACACGAACAAAATGTCATTTCCTAAACAGTTGTTAAAAAGAAATTCAACGTTGTGCTGTGGCTTCAGTGTCAGTAAGAAAAGGAAAAAGAAAGTGTGAAAATGAAACTACACCCATAAACACATACCTTGTTGTGTTTCCTCTGGCCGCCTGACTTCAGAACGGTCACAATTGTGATGTAGAGGAGCAGCAATATGCCCGGGTTGACATAGACCGGCCAATCGTAATTCAGGTTGAGGACGAGATCAGAGGAAGCCGAGCAATTTCCCGGTTTGATGATGTCTTTCAGACCAAACAGCCTGCGAGGCAGAGAACGCTTCCGTCAGTCAAGAGGTTGAGATGGACTCTCACGCAAGAACAAGGTCAAATCATTTCATTTAATTATATATTTTTTAAAAAGGATGCTGTGAATGATTTTAATTGTTGGTGCATTATGGGTTGTGCTAAAGAACTGGTCATTAATTTTTAACCAAAATTCATATTTTCCACCAAAATTCAAAATCCCCCTGACTGCCCACCGTGTACTGTTCATTCCTTTGATATATGGATATTTTTTGGGATTAAAGTAGATTATTTTTCCCCTTATTCTCTCTTTAGCGCAGCCTTTGAGATTTACCACGAGAATCCGATGGCTCATTGTGCTATTATGGGCATGTGGCAAATAAACGATTACTTTTTAAAAAACTTATAAAGCTTTAAACTTAGGTTGTGTTGGTTGTTCGGACACAGTGATCCAGATGCTCACATGCAGGGGTCAGCTAAATACGGCAAGATGATAGCATGAGTTTGGCCAAGATTAACAGAACCCAATTCATCGTTTCACAATGCAACATAATAACCTTGAATTTATTCAATATGCTCATAATAACCTTGAATTTATTTATTCTTATTTTATCTGTAGATTCATCCTATTCTGTTTAAATGTCTAATTAATTGTCTTGTATTAGTTGTCGTTGGTTATGTATAACTACCAAAACAAAAAGTTGTTTGAAAAAATTGTGTTTTTCTTTTTTTTTTTTACAGAATCATGAGCAAAATTATTAATATTAAAATTCGATGTGGACAAATCCAAAGTGAACTGGTTCTGAAACCGCTAATAATGCAAACTGCAAATCAGAGTCATGTTGTTGTTGTTGGATGAACCTCAAAAGGAATTTAACCTCGAGGAAGAAAGAAGGATTATTTAGTCGTGTGTTGGTGGAGTGTGTGTTTTGGCACCAGCTCTTGCCGTGCTGGGCTTAAGGCCTCGTCCATGCGTACAAACGTGTGTAAACACGACATTTTTCCCCGACTCGCTTTAAAAATCAAAAAAACTCTGCCCGCGCGAGAACGCAAAAGCGATTTTAAAACGATGACATCCGGGCCAGCAGGGGGCGATGACATCCCAGGGAAGTAGCTGTGGAACATGAGGAGCGTGCGTGGTTCACGGAGGACCTGCTTCCCCCAGTCTCACCTCGCCCACAGGCTGTGTGGAGGGAACAGAGCCTGCGCCAGCTGACTCTGGTAGAGATACAGACACACCATGTGGCCCGCCGTGAAGAACCCCACCATCACGCACAGCGCGTTGAAACCCAGGTGGCTGATGGGAAGGTGACACGCCCACCACGTGGATATGCCGATGAACACCACAAAGTAAACGGCGGAGAACGCTGAGGGGAGCGTGATGCCTGGTGGGAAGGGAGGCGGACAGACAGACAGACAGACAGACAGACAGACAAAGGATTATGTACAGAGATAAATAAGAGGGCAGATCATATATTTCTCATGATCAGGATATTTCTTATTTCATACTAATATTCTCTTTCATATAAATATCGTTTAAATATATAAATATATATATATTATATATTTATATATTATTTATAGATATTATACATATTATATGTATATTAATATTGTGCATTTGATAAGATCAATGTGAACAGAGCAAGTCAAACAGGGCTGTTTTAGGATTTTAACATTAAAGGAGTGATAAGCTGTTCTTCATCCGGGGCCTCGTGTTGGTTGGTTCCTCTCTGCTCAAGATCGTCTCCCTCCTTTCACTCCTCGTGCAGGAACCATCTCCACAAACAACGTTCCATTTCCCCCGATACTGACTCAGAAGCAAATGAAGCATCTTAACACACTCCACTGACTGCTATCACTTGAATAGATTTAACAGACAGATTCCACTTTAGGACGGTAAGTCGCAGTAGAGAGGGAAGGACTCTCTGTGGATGAGTGTGTCTCCCTAAAGGAGTGTGTCTCCGTGAAGGAGTGTGTCTCCGTGGAGGAGTGTGTCTCCGTGGAGGAGTGCGTCTTGGTAAAGGAGTGCGAAAGGAGTGCGTCTTGGTAAAGGAGTGCGAAAGGAGTGCGTCTCCGTGAAGGAGTGCGTCTCCGTGAAGGAGTGCGTCTCCGTGGAGGAGTGCGTCTCCTTGGAGGAGTGCGTCTACGTGAAGGAGTGCGTCTACGTGAAGGAGTGCGTCTCCTTGGAGGAGTGCGTCTCCTTGAAGGAGTGCGTCTCCGTGGAGGAGTGCGTCTCCTTGGAGGAGTGTGTCTCCGTGGAGGAGTGCGTCTCCTTGGAGGAGTGCGTCTCCTTGGAGGAGTGCGTCTACGTGGAGGAGTGCATCTCCTTGGAGGAGTGCCTCTACGTGGAGGAGTGCGTCTACGTGAAGGAGTGCGTCTCCGTGAAGGAGTACATCTCAGTGGAGGAGTGCGTCTCCGTGAAGGAATGCGTCTCGGTGGAGGAGTGCGTCTCCGTGGAGGATTGTGTCTCCATGGAGGAGTGCGTCTCCGTGAAGGAGTACGTCTACGTGAAGGAGTGCGTCTCCGTGGAGGAGTGCGTCTCCGTGAAGGAGTACATCTCCGTGGAGGAGTGCGTCTCCGTGAAGGAGTGTGTCTCCGTGGAGGAGTGCGTCTTGGTAAAGGAGTGCGAAAGGAGTGCGTCTCCGTGAAGGAGTGCGTCTCCGTGGAGGAGTGCATCTCCTTGGAGGAGTGCGTCTACGTGGAGGAGTGCGTCTACGTGAAGGAGTGCGTCTCCTTTGAGGAGTGCGTCTCCTTGAAGGAGTGCGTCTCCGTGGAGGAGTGCGTCTCCTTGGAGGAGTGCGTCTACGTGGAGGAGTGCGTCTCCTTGGAGGAGTGTGTCTCCGTGGAGGAGTGCGTCTCCTTGGAGGAGTGCGTCTACGTGGAGGAGTGCATCTCCTTGGAGGAGTGCCTCTACGTGGAGGAGTGCGTCTACGTGAAGGAGTGCGTCTCCGTGAAGGAGTACATCTCCGTGGAGGAGTGCGTCTCCGTGAAGGAATGCGTCTCGGTGGAGGAGTGCGTCTCCGTGGAGGAGTGTGTCTCCATGGAGGAGTGCGTCTCCGTGAAGGAGTACGTCTACGTGAAGGAGTGCGTCTCCGTGGAGGAGTGCGTCTCCGTGAAGGAGTACATCTCCGTGGAGGAGTGCGTCTCCGTGAAGGAGTACATCTCCGTGGAGGAGTTTGTCTCCGAGAAGGAGTGCGTCTACGTGAAGGAGTGTGTCTCCTTGGAGGAGTGCGTCTACGTGAAGGATTACGTCTCCGTGGAGGATTACGTCTCCGTGGAGGAGTGCGTCTACGTGAAGGAGTGCGTCTCCGTGGAGCATTGCGTCTCCGTGGAGGATTACGTCTCCGTGGAGGATTACGTCTACGTGGAGGAGTGCGTCTCCGTGGAGCATTGCGTCTCCGTGGAGGATTACGTCTACGTGGAGGAGTGCGTCTCTGTGGAGGAATGTGTCTCTGCAAAGGAGTGTGTCTCTGTAAAGGAGTGTGTCTCCGTGAAGGAGTGTGTCTCTGAACGCTCCCGTCGTACCTGCTAAAGCCAACAGGCTGATCGCCAGGACTCTCCCCAGGTCCCGCAGAACTTTGTGCGCTTTGGCTTTGAGACGCTCCGCCAGCTGCTTGGCTCTGGTCACGGTGAAAACCTCCTCGATGGGGTTTCTGGACGAGGACATCCCGTCGTCCTCAATCTCCAGCGTCTCTTCCTCCTCCTCCTCCTCCTCTTCCTCCTCCTCGTCTTCTTCCTCCTCCTCCTCCTCCGCCTCCTCTTCATCTTTCACGTCGTGATCCTCTCCATCTCGGTCATCTTGGATATCAGTCAGTCCGTCTTCTATCTGAGTTGAGCAGGGAGGATACAGATCAACTTCAGGGACAGAACGCAACCAAAAAATATGGATCCGGCAGAGGATGGGAGGAATATCAGGATTGCAATCTCCTCATGAAAAAGGAGTGAGCGTGCAAATACGTTTTTGTCTATTTTCCTGTTGACTTAACATCACTATCTCATTCAAATATTTGATTACAATTAAGTGCAAAGAATGAATGCTCCCAATACCCAGTTGGGGTATCAAGTGATCATCGCATCCCACAGATGTGGCGTTAAAATTCGACCCTGGACATTTGCAGACCGCTCGTCGCTCTCACACACATGAGAACCTCAACTCTCACCTCTTCAAAATCAGGGCTGAAGACTTTTCTGTTTGCTGCTGCCGTTTACTCAACCAAATAGTAATTTTTCACTGCACTGTCACTTTTATGGCTTGATATTATGCATTCTATGCATTTTATTTCTGAACTTTATAATGTGTTCTTTCCTTTTACAATGTGTTTCTTTTGCACTTTGTCTTGAGGCTTCTGATGTTTAATTTAAAGCACTTTGAATTGACTTGTTGCTGAAATGTGAATACCAGTGGCTTCATGCACACTGTATCAAGACGGCCTTGGCTGATCTGAAACAGTGATATCAGATAACTGAAAGATCTCCAGACCAGTTCTCCGGGGCTCGGATATCGTCTTGACAAGGTAAAACACTTGGGAACAGGCAAAATAATAAGGGTAGTTTCCAAAGAGTGGTTTCTATCTCATTTCTTGCACTGCACTATAACCTTAATGGGTTATATGTATTCTAGTTTATAAATGTATGCAATCTACGTATTCTATTTTTTAACTTTATGCATTCTTTGTCTTCTATTTTATAAATGTATGCATTCTATGTAATCAAATGTTTTACTTTATGCATTCTATGTCCTTTAATAATGTGTTTCTTTGCACTTTGTCTTTATGCTTTATATGTTTTATGTAAAGCACTTTGAATTGCCTGGTTGTTATAATGTGCTATACAAATAAACTTGCCTTGCCTATGAAGAATGCATGTATCTGTAATAGTACATATATTCCTTTCAAGACATAAAAAGGCCTTTTGTAATGTTGCTACTTTCAGAAAAGAAAGAGCTAAGCAGCATCATTGTTACACTAAACATGTTTTGGACAGTCAAAATATAATACCGGGATGTTATTTACCACATTACAATGTCATCAATGTAATCCAGTGGTGAGTCAAATGTTACATGTCTAGTGAGCGCAGGGGGTCTTGGGCGCTTGTTACTCGCGCGGTCCAGACGTTGCAGTTTAATTGGGGAAACACAGTGGCTGCACCCATCACCTTCACATTTATAAAACTTCTACTGACCGAGGTGATGTTTGCAGCAGCTGCCATCTCTCTGCTCCTCACCAATCTGCCGCATAGCACCATGGTTACCAATGCCACCACGCACACCCCGACATCTGGGCATAGTAGACGCAACAGATTCCAGGGGTCGTCCAGGGGAAGCCTGCGGAGCACACAAACTCATGTGCACGCATACACCAGATTCATGGTATGCACTGCGTCATAATGCACTCATATACATGAGAGGCTTTGCTCGGTAGCATATCCAAACAAAGTGCAGAGCAAAGTATCAGTGGCTGTTGCTGTCCTGCACAAACCCTTGTACATAAAAGCACATGTGAAGCCCATGTATAGCACATGTTAAATGCATGTATATTACCTGTGGATCCCATGTACAGTGCTAACTAGTGCAGTATGAAAAAAAAGCAAAACTAAAAACAAAACAAAAACCGAACCATAACTTGTGTGCATCACATGAGTTAGTGTTTTACAGTGCACCAGTTAGCAGCATAGATGGGTTTTCCATGTGCTATACCCGGGTTTCACATGTGATATACGATGGGTTCACATTAGGGATGCAATGGAGTAGTAAGCGCTGCTCTCTATTAAATCCACTGTTGCAGCTCCACTGACCGCGTCAGGCACATGGTGTCCGTGCGGAGCTGCGCAGCATTCCTCTATTTTTGTGCGAGAGGTCTATTTTTTTTTTTTTTCTCAACTGCGTGCAGCTACGCAGCCTTTTCAATATAAAAACAAACTAAAACTACATAGATATGTTTCAGTAAAGAGTGCAATCAATCAAGGTGTCCAGTCTGAAAACAACTGCCTGGGATGAGCGTGTCCCTCATTATAACAAAATTTCGCTCACTCGCTTCCATTCGAGCCACGTGGTTCAGGAACGATTCCGGTTCTTTTGAACAGCTCTTTTGTGGTAATGAAGGGAACCGAGTCTCGCTGGGTGATGAGACATTCTTATTTTTTTGTCAAGTTTGACACTTTTATGTTGTGTTGTTTGTTAAAGTTGTCGTCTTCCGCCACTGCAATTGTTTCCCCCTCCATGTGAGAGATTTTATTTATTATTTAAATTTTTTATCGTGAAACGTTTTCAAAATATTATATATATATATAAATAAATATTAACGAAAATAAATATTTTAATTACCAAATATCCTGGACCCCCCCCCCTTCAATCAGATGAACTTATGCAAATTATAACAACCCAACAATGAACTTGAACCCCCATCTCCTCCCTCCCCCCACCGTAATACACACAGAGCTTGCACTAGTTATATAAATAACTAGTGTAACGCTCTATGGCTACTACTATAAAACAGTTTTTACACCTTTACTTAAAAAATATTCTAATTTTCAAAGATACCTAAACCGTACCGTTACCGTAGCCCCAAAGCCGTGATACATACTGAAACATGAGCCCACTGCACCGTTTCATCCCTCGTTGCTTTTATGTGTGGTTTTCGCACGTGAAATCATGTGAATTTTATTTGTAAGGGAAGCCACGACCCCATCCACCTTCCGGTCACATCCACACACTCGCACAAAGACAGGCAGACAGGCAGACACACACACTGGCACACGCACGCCCGCCGTACCTGGAGAGTCCTATGTGTTTGGTGAGTGTGTCCCATTGCGAACAGTTGTCCCCCAGGGCCAGTTTCAGCGGAGGATAAGTGTATAGGACCGTCTGAAAGCAGACATGGGCCAGCACAAACAGCAGGCTGGTGCAAAATACCGCTCTGATAAAGTGACCAGTGCGACCTGGAGGAGAAGAAGAGAGAGAGAAGACAACAAGGTCACAGCCAGACTTTTTCCTCAAGGACCTCACTGTGCAGTTAAAGACATCACACAGTTTAGCACCTCGCCGGACCTTCAGGACCTGATACCTACATCTCGACTAACCTCTGACCTCCACCCTGCTGTCTCACCTCGTGTGTGTTGCCTCAGACAACACACACAAGGTGATTGTTCATCCACTTATGCCGTTGGCTTTGTGCCGTCACAGGTAAGAGGTCTTGACTTTAAATCGGCAAGTCTTTCGAAGCTGATAGCAATCATCTAATATATGTATACATACATATATATACATATATATATATATATATATATATATATATAGGTATTACTTTTTCTATCCCAGCAACCTTCCACATTTGGTGAATATTATTGATTTTCTCTGACAATTGCCAAATCAATTATTGGGCTGTTAAGGACACATATTACTACTGTAATCCATACTAAAAAACTCATGTCTGTCCATTGACATCCCACAGCACGCTGCTTACAGGTCTTCTGTAATGTTACGACAAGCTGCTTGTAGTAACCTTACACCTTTCCTGCATGGCAGCCAACCAGTGAGACACATATGAGACGGTTATAAAAATACCAGGCTTACCATGGATCATCTGTAAAACTTTCCATTATGCGAAACAATTTCACAAGGCTTAAGGAAGGTACTGATTACATGCAAAAAAAACAAAAAAAAAAAAACTATTCGATTTACCCTTGAAAAACAAAGTCGTTTTCCTCAAACAATTCCATCAGAATTTTAACTAATTTGTAATTTTGTTTAAAATGTCAGCTCCAACTTGTCACTTATACCCCTTTCCAACCCGGTCACACCTGCTAACAGCCAGCATTTCTCACCAGTGGGAAAGGAAAAGCCCGGGTCTCAGTCCCGGGTCAATTGACCCTGCAATAGACACAGGTCTTAACCAGCTCCACCTCTGATCGGCTCTAATGTGAACAGGACACAAGGACACCTGAGTCGACACGCTCCTTTTGGCCCCTTTACCTGCACGTCGCGACGCGCGTGGAAATTCCGGACGTTGGCGTGTAAATAGAGAGGGAAACCGTGTTTATCATTCCATCATTTCATATCCCATTTAGAATCCAAAATCAGAAGTTATTGACTTTTTCCCGCATGAGGGACCGTGAAATGTTGTGAGTGTGAGGATCGCACCGTGGGGAGCGCAGCGGAGAACCCCCACGCTCCCGGCCGGTCCCTGCTCCCCGACGCCGAAGGACCGGTGCTCACCTACGCTACCGGTGCTTCACGCTGCTTCTACTGTGGTGCCGGGTCATTCATGAACGATCCGATCCTGTTTCAACTTTTTTTTTTCAATGTTTTACAGTTTAAGTTAAAGTTGCCGGTTGAAGTTGCTGGACCCATGACACTCCCCTTTTCCCACGTGTTCGTGAAGTCGAAGGCGACACAACAGAAAAAAAACGGCATCTCTCCTGGCAATGGGAAAGGTGTCAATTGCCTATTTTCAGCGGGTTGACCCCGGGCTTAAAAAACTCGGGTCAACCCGCTAGTTTCAAGAGAAGGAAAAAGTCAATTACTTCTGATTTTGGATTCTAAATGCGATATGAAATGATGGAATGATACACTGCCATTCCTGTCTATTTACTGGAACTTCAACCCGCTAGTTTTGGTGTGAAAACGGTATAAGTGATGATCCAGATGAGGGGTTGCATCTCCTGATGGTGCGAGTGCATGCAAAGAGGGAGGGAGTGAAGCATTTCGGCAAAAAAGCATCCGCCTATTTGTTTCATGTTTCAGTTGTGAAACCTTCTCAACGATGGACGAAACGAGACAGAGGGTGTGCAGCGCGAAACCGAGGCTGTTCTGCTGCCCCCACTTTTTTTTTTTTAAAGGTTGGAGGCTCACGCCTCTCTTCTCAAACGCCCCTGCAAATATCTCCTGTGTCATAAAAGTGGTGAAAACTCTGGCTGTTAATGATTATGTGCATTTTTTTATTTTCTTTTACACGTTACTCTCTGTTATTACACAGAGGCCCGAGCGGGGGCCTCTGCATTGGGGCTACAGTTGAATTTCATGATATTGAAAGTTAAATAACTTGCGCTGACAATTAGGGGGCTACACACAGAAGCCGTCGAGCCGAACAACTTCACGCACTTTACTGCACACGGGCATATTTCACCGTTGAATTGGACCCACTACAACCTCCAGAAAAATCACAGACTCAGCATTGTGGAGTTTTACAACGCCAGCGGCAACTTACATTAGAGCTCTGTGGATTAATGAATCAGCCCATTTAATGCCAAGTGGTGGGCACGCCCCCGTCCAGATCGGGCTCCTCGTACAGTAAACTAAGAAGAGGTTTCAAATGTCACCCGACCTCGCGGCGGTGACACGCCGAGAGCTTCGGAAAACACGCATTCTAATTTCCCACTCCTGTATCACGCACTGTATCATCACACATCTAGGCTTGGGGCGATGGGACGAATGTATCGGCAATCGGCCGAGTCAATCAGGCAAAAGATGAACTTGTCTCTAAAGCCCAGCGTGTCGCCGGCAACGATCTCTTGTCTCATTTACTTCCAGGTGAAACCACGTGCGCCGCTAGTCGGGGGGACTTTGACACATCGCCCAACCCTAACATCTTGTGATCATAGCACAAGACCTCACCACCCTGAGCTACTGGCAGGTGAAGAGGTGTCGGCAGGAAACGAAACGAGGGAGAATAGAAACGTCTTTGTCAAGTGTTGTTGAGATTAAAAGGAGAAGGAGGGGTTTTGCTTTCGGGACGTTCTTCTGCACGTGGAATGAAAGCCGAGGGGAAAGGAACATTCTGGAGGGAGGTGTGCGTGTCATCGAATAAAGGCTCATTCGAAACCATCGCTGTTTTTTGGTTCAAATCCCCCACCCCAGCTGCTCCGATCATTGCCTCCATCTCGGTCTATATAAAGCAGCTTCATACGAGCTCAAATTACGGACATAATCCTTTTTCCCCCCGTCTCAGGGTTTCAATACGAATATGTTTACGTGTGTGTGTGCATGTGTGTCTCTTGTTGGCAGGCAGAGAACTTTCCATGAGGTGAACTCTGTCTTACCAACTTTCGATCCCCCCGCCTCTCTCTCTCTCTCTCTCTCCCTCTCTCCCTCCCTCCCTCCCTCCTTCCCTCCCTCTCCCTCCCTCTCTCTCTCTCTCTCTCTCTCTCTCCCCCTCCCTCTATCTCTCTCTCTCTCTCTCTCCCTGTCTCCCTCTCTCGTGTCAGTTTGGTGATGGGAGCGTGAAACAGACAAACAACAGAACCAAGTGCAGAGGGTCAGAAAAGGAAAAGTGGAAGGTGTTAGTCACAGCGACGCGGCAAGCTCTCGCTCACACGTGATTCACCGAAAAGAAATTGATGGAAAAAGAAAAGGAACGAAGTAGGGGGAAAAAAACCACGACACCCGAACAGAAACAAAAGCAAGTGGAAACACAAGTGTCAACATCCCTCTTCGACCCACAACGCACGGTGTTTTGGTTCGCTTCCTGCATCAGGTCCCACATTGAGTCTGATTGCGTTCTCGCATGTCAGGAACCCTCACTTGGAACCGGGCTGGGTCCCGTCTTTTCAGGCTCCATTGTCTGATCCGCACCAGAGCTGGAACGCGGGTCCTCGCGCCAAGAGGGTAGACGCGGCCACGGTTGCATTTAAACGGACCAAGGGTCCGAGGTTCGTCTGTTAACGACCGTCGTGAGAAGAGAGATCTCCCTACGATTTTCTTAAGACCTCGGAAACCCTCCTTCGGCGTACACTACATGAGCACCAAGCGCAGGCAGAAAACAAATCAGCAGCCCCTATAATAAGAAGAAGTATTTTTATTCCCCTCACAGGTGCAAATGCACTTAACACACACGCAGAGGGTGAGAGTGGCGACCGCAATGACGCGCACGCGCGCGTACACACAGACACGCACACACACACACACACACACACACACACACACACACACACACACACACACACACACAGACACACACACACACACACACACACACACACACACACACACACACACAGGGAGTCATGGCTGGAGAAATTCAGCCTCTTCTCCCATCGTCGTTGTCCTTCCTCCAGGGGCCAGCCTGGAGCCCTCACTACGTCGGCGTCCGGGGACCGATTCCAGGTGGTGGGTCCACGTCGTGGTCAGGCACAGGACAGGAAAGCGTTCTGCACATCTTTAATTGGGGTCCTTTTTTACGTTGGAGGAGACCCCGTGTGAGCACGGGGAGAACCTGCAAACTCCATGCAGAATGCCCCTGTGATCGGGAGTCAGTGCACCGGGCGGGAATCAAACCGAGGACCTCCTCACTGTGAGGTGGCACCGTGCCGCCGCGCGGCACAAAAATCAAAGGCACAAGACAGTGTGTATACAAGTGTCAGGAGGCGAGTCAACTACGAGTCCCAGAGAGCGCTGTGTAATGAACAATTAATGGTCCTGGATGTCAGCACTAGGAAGGTTTGAGGACCAGATGAGGTCTTAAATCTTCCCGGAAACATATTTTGTCGGACTGTTGAGGCTGATGAAACACGAGAAAGCTCTCTTACCAGACCGGGTGAGGATGATGTGTCACAATGTCATCAACAACTGTATTAAATATAAATATTTAAATAACGTAGTATTCTGCAAGATGTGTGCGTTTACGTGTTCTCACCACGCAGAGCTCACGCTGGCACACTTCACCGGCGTGGGAACAGATAGTAGAGGAGCAGAGCCGCCTAAATGGGGGCTAAGAGCACAGAACACCCAGGGAGTAAAATCTCCTGAGCTCTTCTCCTGGATTTCGGCCAATTCTCTCATCAGAGTGGTTAAATGGGTCCGAGGCAAGATCTGCGCAATGTCACATCACCGATTCTTGCCATGAGGAGCTCTTCAAAGTTTGGCACCAATGTGTCTGGGAAGCCGTGGCCATAAACAGGACGGTGAAGCCCTGTGTCTGCCCAGGATTTCCCATTCATCTTTGAGTAAAGAATAGGTTTACTACCTTTCTACCCAGGCCTCATTCAAATGTGGCTTCCCGGCCGCAAATCAGCACTTTGGGCTACGTCCATGTTAATGTAGGAGACTATAAACAGGAAGTTCCACCGCTTCCGAGCGGCAACCCACTGTAGCCAAGGTTCCACTTTGGGTGTACGGCGGCAAATGCCATGAGTGGGTTTTCAATAAAATTGGATGTTACTGTTCTTCAAAACATGTTCAAGAAAAATTTGTTTGAATGGAACCCTGGTGCGCTTATCTCATTGCAGGGTGTGAATGCAGGGTGGGGCAGGTGTGAACGCTGGGCGGGGCAGGTGTGAACGCTGGGCGGGGCAGGTGTGAACGCTGGGCGGGGCAGGTGTGAACGCAGGGCGGGGCAGGTGGGAACACAGGGCGGGGCAGGTGGGAACGCAGGGCGGGGCAGGTGTGAACGCAGGGTGGGGTAGGTAGGAACGCAGGACGGGGCAGGTGTGAAAGCAGGGCGGGGCGGGTGTGAATGCAGGGCGGGGCGGGTGTGAACGCTGATCGGGGCGGGTGTGAACGCTGGGCGGGGCAGGTAGGAACGCAGGACGGGGCAGGTGTGAACGCTGGGCGGGACAGGTGTGAACGCAGGGCAGGGCAGGTGTGAATGCAGGGAGGGGCAGGTGTGAACGCAGGGCAGGCAGGTGTGAACGCAGGGCGGGGCGAAGGGAATGCAGGGCGGGGCAAGTAGGAATGCAGGGCGGGGCAGGTGTGAACGCAGGGTGGGGCAGGTGTGAACGCAGGGCGGGGCAGGTGTGAACGCTGGGCGGGGCAGGTGTTGACGCAGGGCGGGGCAGGTGGGAACACAGGGCGGGGCAGGTGGGAACGCAGGGCGGGGCAGGTGTGAACGCAGGGTGGGGCAAGTAGGAACGCAGGGCGGGGCAGGTGTGAACGCAGGGCGGGGCAGGTGTGAACGCAGGGCGGGGTAGGTGTGAACGCTGGGCAGGGCAGGTGTGAACGCAGGGCGGGGCAGGTGTGACCGCTGGGCGGGGCAGGTGGGAACGCAGGGCGGGACAGGTGTGAACGCAGGGCGGGGCAGGTGTGAATGCAGGGCGGGGCAAGTAGGAACGCAGGGCGGGGCAGGTGTGAACGCAGGGCGGGGAAGGTGTGAATGCTGGGCAGGGCAGGTATTGACGCAGGGCGGGGCAGGTGGGAATGCAGGGCGTGGCAGGTGGGAACGCAGGGCGGGGCAGGTGTGAACGCTGGGCGGGGCAGGTGTGAACGCAGGGCGGGGCAGGTGTGACCGCTGGGCGGGGCAGGTGTGACCGCTGGGCGGGGTAGGTAGGAATGCAGGGCAGGGCAGGTGTGAACGCAGGGCGCACTCGGATCTTGACCAAAACAACTGGTCCGAGCCCACTTTGAGGGGTGGTCTCGGACCGCCGATCATTTTCTAGTCAATCCTGAAAATCGATTCTCGACTCCAGACTGTGGAAGAAACAATTACATTTTTGCGAGTTAGTGAGCATTTTATTTTTATTCAAGCCTATCTATACCAATCCATTTCAGATTTTAAATGGATGGGCCGTGGGGAGTACAACGGGCCCGGCGCCGCAAGGGGGTTTAGTTGTATTTTCTGCCCCCCCTCAGAGTTTACGTTTTATGCACCTTATAGAAAAACCACAAAAATATTGTTGGCCAAGATACAAGTGTCATCGAGGCGACGGTAACGAAACACCTTATCTGAAGCTTGTTACGCGATCCAGTCCCTTTTCCCACTGACAAACAACCTTCGGCGCCCGATTCCACCAGTAGGGTTAGGGTTAAGACTCGTTTGTGCTCGACCAATGAGGACGCATACCTCATGAAAATTCCTATCCCGTCCAGGAAACAAATCCGCCAGTCGTCTGGACCTTCTCTTCTCCTTTTTCCGACTGGCTCAATAAAGTCATTTATTCTGGAATATGTGACTCATTAAAACACTTTTGTTTCCATGTTATTCTCCTGCCGTGATGATATAAAAAAAAAGGAGTTATTGTCTTCTTTCTCTCTGCTAAAACCACAAGGGGGCGCTCACTTAAATATGGTTGCTATTATTTATTTATCCAAAGCTGACAATTTATATTCTGAAAAAAGTAAAAAATAAAACCTCCATCAGCCCCCACCCTCCATTCACAAGGTGTGCCCATTCACACCTTAGAAAACAGAAAATTAAAAAAAAAACACACGCGCACCTGATTGCCCCACTGTGTTGCCACACGCAGGATGAAAAGATGCTGCAAGATGCAAAGCAGGATGATAACCTTCCTTTTTACTATTTAAAAAGATTCGCCCCCCTCGCCATTTTTATCTGCCCCCCTCAGTCACCTCATCCTGGCGCCGGACCTGGATCACAATCTCAACGCCCGTCGCTTGAACTCCGAGCGGCCGACTGGATGACGAGGAGCTCCAGCTCCGACGACGCCGATGGCGTTATTTTTTGTTCACAGACGACAAAAAAAAACAGAACGTGGAAGGATCTGGGGATTTTTTCACCCGACGGCAAAAAAACGGATGCGCAAAAATGCGCACACACACACACATATTAACAAGACCTTCCTTACAAAATCATGTTTGTTATTAGCGGGTGCTCAGCAGTTGCCTCTGGAATCGTCCATCCCTCGTGATTTCTATGCACATTTGCGAAAGGTTTGTTTATATTTCTGACCAATAAAAATATAGAGTGCGTTTCCGCCCCGCCCCGCCCCGCCCCGCCCCGCCCCCTTCACCCTGTGCGGTGTGAGACAGATAAACAGAGCGCAGTTTAAAATAGATGAACGGACCACACCACCAACAAACAGCCACGTAAACTATGGACACACACACACACACACACACACACACACACAAAAATAAAACAAGGTAGGGATGAGGTGTTTGTTTTGTGGGAGGGAGGGTGTTGCAAAAATGAAGGTAGGACTGGGGCATGAATTTATTTATAGATGACAAAGAAGATTAACACCGGAAAAAATGATGGCAACCTAAACACGGAACAACAGTTGAAATGCCGGCGTTCCTGCCTGAGGAAAGACCACAGGAGACAGACGGGCGTGCAAAGGGGAAGAATGTGCTTACCTCTGATGGTGTGCTTGTTGGGCCAGAGGAACCACGGCAGCAGCAGCAGGTACAGGAGATAGACCAGAGACAGGGCGTTGTAGCGCAGAAGGCAGGCTGCGAGGGAAACACACAGCGGGTCAACGGAGGCGGGAAAAAAGCTTTTACTAACGCCATTCAAACAAGAAAGAAAGTGGGGATTCCCTCGAATTCCAAAAGATGTACTAATAAAAGGGAAAATAACACACGCACAGGCACACACACACACACGCGCACACGCACACACACAGACACACACACACACACACACACACACACACACACACACACACACACACACACACACAATAACAGCAGAAATATGGACACAAATCTGGTCTGGACAGTCCCTCCTTTGCAGTAACCACCGAGTTAAAAAGTCTGTGTGACTTTGCTTCTTCCTGCAACGTTTCATGGTTATGTTGGTGTGATAATTCATGTGTTGTACTGTATTGTCCACAGCCCATCTGTACTGTACACCAGGGGTCTTCAACCAGAGACCAGAGAAACACAGCAGGAACATCAGGGACTTTCCTTTTTCAAATAAGATTTAGTATTGCATTTTAAGCCTGGATTACAACAACATATTTATAATGCCTTATTAACCTATTTATATACTCAGTTATGATGAGTGTGCTTTTATTTTTGATTTATATTTATTTCCTTGCCTCCACACCAAACCGTATTGGAGAGACTGTGTGGAGAAAACACAGTGAAATCCACCCTTTTCTTGTTTTCACAAATATCATAAAGGTTTCACAAATCTGAATTGGGGTTTGAAATGCTGTTTAGGCTTTTTATCATAATCCACAGTAGTCCAGGTTTGACAACTATAAGGAGAGTCGCTTGGTCTCAAATGGTCTGTGTGTAGAAAAAACTGTGGAATCCACCTTTTCTCTGTGTTCACAAATAAAATAAAGTTTCCACATATCTGAGAGAGGGTTTTGAATGCTATTTAGGTCCAATACAATGACACAAAGCATTTACCATGTGTTTTGATTGAAGTTGAGCCAGTTGTCTGTCAGAAACACAGTGCATTACTGGAAATTGAAACCAATCCCTCTTGATATGTTCCTTTTTATTACCTTCTTCACACACTCTGATATAAACACAAGCACACAGGCATGCACTAGAGCTGCAATGATTAGTCGATTTATCTATTAGTTGCCAACTATTAAATAAATCGCCAACTATTTTGATTAATCCATTAATCGTTTCCAAATTCTCTGATTCCAGCTCTGTAAATGTGAGCATTCTTTGGTTTCCTTCGTCCTGCATGACAGTAAACTGAATATCTTTGGGTTGTGGACAAAACTAAAGACATTTGAGGAGGTCGCCTTGGGCTTTGGGAAACAACGATCGACATTTTTCAGCATTTTCTGACACTTTACGGACAAAACAACCAATCGATTAATCCAAACAATAATCAACAGATGAATCGAAAATGACAATAACGATGGGTTGGAGCTCCAGTGTGCACACAGCATCCATCCCAAAACCCACCCGCCGTGCGTACGCGCACCTGATCCAAGCGTGGCTGTGCAGTGGCATACACACACCGGCTGCCACATGGCAGAGTGGAGACATGGATGAATGACTTTCGGCTGCGGTCAAAAAAGTTCAACGGTGACTTAATCCCCCTCCCCCATTTTTCCCTGGCTTCTTTTTTTTTTCTCTTTCCATTTATCCGGGCTTCTGCCCCTGTTTTCTTCTCGCTGACTGGCTGAACCCTCTGTTTGGCTAAACAGCTTTCTGTGTGTCCCGCCCGCCTCGGACCTAAAACATGTTGTTATTGCCAGCTGCTGCAGCGGCCTATAGGGAACGGGAAGCCGACGACACATCGCTGGAGCCAGCCGCCATATTTGAGGGATCGCTGGCATTGACCGCCGACGTCGATCAGTCTTTGAGTCAAAAGATGCTTGGAAGTCTTGTTGGGTGAAACGCCGCCACAGAAAACCTTGCAGCCCATCTTGTGTGAAACCTCCGCCCTTATTTTCCTCCCGTTCATTTTAGTGTATTTTAGCTATTTCTCTATGCAGTTGAATGGAAGGGATCCTCCAAAAATGGTGACCCGAGTCCATAGCAATCCATAGCAACCGACAAACCATCAAAAAATATGTGGATTTTGATTTGTTTAAGTTTATTTTTCTGTTGGTCATGTTTGGACCTTATATATATAATGTGAATTTTACAATCTTCAATTTCGAGTAAAACAAGAAAAACACAAAACAGCCACCAAACATAATGTAACGTAACCAATTCTTCTCCACTGCCGTGCTGGGCCGCAACGTGTGAACCAGCTTTGTTTTGTTTTTTCCAGTACCCGAGTACCCGTGCTGATTTTAGCTCCAGGGTCTGGAAAATAACCCGTGAACCACCAGGGCCACATGGGTGGAGATCCGTGATACCGTAATCCATACCATCGATCGCAATCATCACAAAACTGCCAAATGCGGACGATGAAGTAAACCACTGTTGCTTTCCGTCGTTGTTGTGCTGTTGAGTTGTGCGAGAATGTAATGATGTGATGAAATCAGTGTCATAGGTCGGGGCGATGGGAATTACGGCTCTTTGAAGGGAACCGGATCTTATGGCTCCGTTCGTTTCTGAGAGTTGGTCAAAACAACGGCGCAGAGTTATCAAAATAATGTAAAAATATATGATACTCTGCCAAGGTATGTTGTTTTATTTTATTAATATTTATTTATTTATTTTTAGAATGTTTAAAAAAAAAGTTTAAATATATAGTATATAGTAAATATAAATGAAACAGAATAACTGAAACAGTCTTTATTTGTCACACAACACACCACACTACAAGACATGCTTGCACACGCACACACATGCACCTGCTTTAGATGGTGGCCGGTGAAATGGTTCCTCGGCATTTAACCCATCCTGGCCTGTCCTTCCTCCGGGGCCACAGCCATATAAAGTACTATAGTTAGTTATTTTTGAGCAGGACATTATTTTTCACACATAAATAATAATAGTAAAATACCGTATTTTCCGGACTATAAGGCGCACTTAAAATCCTTTAATGTTCTCAAAAAACGACAGTGCGCCTTATAATCCGGAGCGCCTTATATATGGATTAATTCTGGTTGTGCTGACTGACCTCGAAGCGATTTTGTGTGGTACACGGCGCTCTGTCAACATGTTTTAGGACAACTTTGGTAAACTACAAAGCCGCACCGCTTGCAGCATTACGGCTACCGTAGTCAGGAGCGTCGCGGAGTAATACATACTGTGCTTCACCATAATATTACAGTGTGTGTGTGTATAATGACCCCAGAATGGCACGTCAAGAGACACGCTTACGTCGCGGACTTCAAACTCAAGGCTAGAGCAGCTGCGAGAGAATTCAACATTAATGAATCAATGGTACGGAAGTGGAGGAAGCAAGAAGATGACCTGCGCCAAGTAAAGAAGACCACACAGTTTCCAAGGGAACAAAGCGAGATGGCCACAGTTAGAGGACAAAATTGAACAGTGGGTTATTGAACAGAGAGCAGCAGGTAGAAGCGTCTCTACAGTCTCTATTCGACTGAAGGCAACAGCGTCAGCGGGGGACATGAATATCAATGACTTTCGAGGCGTTCCTTCTTGGTGCTTTCGTTTTATGAAAAGTCGTAATCTCTCCATCCGTGCACGAACTACCGTCTCGCAGCAACTGCCAAAAGATTGCGAAGAAAAGCTGGCCACTTTCCGCGCATACTGCAAGAACAAGATCACTGAAAAGAAGATCCGGCCAGAGCACATCGCCAACATGGACGAGGTTCCCCTCACCTTTGATATCCCCGTGAACCGCACTGTGGAGAAAACAGGGTCCAGGAATCATCACTGAACTGCCAGGTAACAGCAACGACACCGACTCGGATAATGACGAGAGGGATCCGGGCATGCTGGATGCCGTAATCGCCCAACTGTTAAACTCGGACACTGAAGATGAAGAATTTGAGGGATTTGTGGACGAGGAATGAACTGAAAAAGTGAGTGTACTGTGTTGTATTTTACGTGTTATAACTGAACAATTTCGAGAGTTATTGTGAATACGCCTAGTTTGATTTAGCGGTATCAGACTGTTTTTTTTTTACGTGTTACAACTGAACCAGGTTGGGAGTTATTGTGAATACGCTCATTAACGTTTGAACAGTGTTGAGAGTTATTGTGAACACGTTTAATAAAGTTTGACTGACTGACTCATCTGACTGCTTTGTTTCGCCTGATGCGCCTTATAGTCCGGTGCGCTTTATTTATGAAAAAGGATCGAAAATAGACCATTCATTGACAGTGCGCCTTATAATCCAGCGCGCCCTATAGTGCGGAAAATACGATAACTACATTTTATCTAAGTAATAGCATCTAAACCTTAGCTCAGCTTAGGCTTAGCTTAGGTTGTCTCTTAAATGGAGGGGGAGGAAACTTAAACAAACAGCACGACATATCAAAGCAAAATAAAATAATCGCGTCGTTCGTGAACGACCCAACACTAATAAGCTGTGGCCATGCTCAGATCCTATTCAGAGAACCTCCCGGGGGTGGCTTGGTTCCAGTGTTCAAAACACTCACTTATATGTAATTGTTGAGAGACACGGTAACTTTTTGTTAGGTCAAAGAAAAAGACACTGCGACGACCTCCCCCCACCTTTCCCGCTCTGTTGTGCGGTGGAGGAGACGTCGCCCGGGACCTGGTTGGGGCCAGACATGGTGCATGACATATGGTACCGTGCTGCTTGTGCAATAGAGAAGCGCTCCTAAACTGAAAAGCCACGAAGGATTATTTGATTGGCACCGAATTTCAATCAAACAGCAAATATCGGAAAACGAGTATGAAGGACAGGAATCATTACAGTACCAGTCATGTGACCAGAGACACACACACACACACACACACACACACACACACACACACACACCCCAAAAGTGACTTGGCTCTTCTGAAAGCAGAAAAAGTTGCAATTTGGGGGGTGGGGGTCGTGAAAAGTAATACTTTACTAAACATCCTCTTACTAACAACAATACATTTCCACTGCTACAACGGTTGACGGAAGTTATCTTGACTTGGCGAGTGAGACTGTAGACCGTGTGTCACTGGACGTCCCGCCCTCTCCCTCTCTGAGCCAATCACGGCGCACAGAAGAAGAAGAAGAAAAACCCTGTCTTCCGTCCTTCATTCATAACTTTTCAAAAGTGTGTTTGCATGAAGGCAGCGTTCATGGATTATTACACATTTGGCCTTGCGAGGTGAGGCGTCATTCATCTTTAGACTGCTCATTTTTAGAAGCATATTTAACATGTTTGCCGATTGTGTTCGAGTTCAAGGTTTCATTCAGTGTATGAAAATGTACATTTAGCAAATATGTTAAAAGTCAGATTTTGATATGTAAAAATGCATTTTCCCGCTTATTAAGAGTATTCTCTGCAGACGGGCAGAGAACGTCATTCGCTCATGGTGCGCACAGTGCTGACGCTGAACTGTTGCAGGCGCAAACCATATCCGTCTCGAACGGAGGCAAACGCTCCCGCCAACTAATCTCACCAGTTTTCGTTTTGAAAAATAAGTCCTAAGCGAAGATCGATGCCTGTCCGGCAAGTACCAATGAAACTCCTGGTCTGCTACTGAACACCGCTGTCACCTGCTTCTGCTGTAATGCTGGCTACCGGCCGAGTTGAGGCCTCGGCAGAGACCTCTGACAGCTCGGGAGAGGAAGATGACCATGACCAGGTCCGTGACATGGTAACGGCAGCACGAGCCGCTGGGAAAACTGGACGTCGCTTCTGCAAAGAAGTCAAGATTCTCTCGCTTTCTGTGAAGGGGGAAGGTGTGCATTTGGCCGAGGAATCGTGGATTCATGGGGCGTACAAAGGCAATTATGTCCAAGAAGGGCGGCAAGAGAGCAAGGAAAATATCAGAGACGAAAGGAAGATGGATGCTACCCCTCTTCCTTCCTAAGATTGTAGAAATGAATTCCGGAATATCCTCCTCCGGACAAATGGAACCCTCTGTTGTTCCGTTTGTGAATCGATTTGCATGAAACCTCAACCACGAGGTGTTTGTGACAGCGAGGTTCAAACAAGATTTAATATCGTAATAATACCGTACGTAATAATACCGTATTCGTAGGTTCTGCCGATGTTGGGTTCCAGATAGTTTTGGACTTCAAAATTCAGAGAATTTTTCCGGAATAATATCAATAAGAACAAATAATAATAACAATAATATTAATAATTAATTAATAACAAAAACAACAACAAAAAATTTACAATAATAACAATAACTATAATAATAATAATAACCTTTATTTGTATAATAACTCAAAGTGCTTTACATTAAAAGAAGGCTTTTAGATAGTAACAACAACAGAGCAAAATGCATTTACAAAGTACAATAATAAAATAACTAAAAGAATGAAAAAAAAATTTAATTAAATTAAAAACAGGGTAAGAAAAAGCGTTCCTCGGTGAAGTTTCCTCATTTCAATGGAGTCTTGGAGTACTATCATGACGCCCAAAATGCACAAAATAAAATCAAATAAACTCATGTGTTCTATTCTGACCTGAGTCTCTCTTCCTAAAAACTGCACGCACACACGATCGTATTATATTAACTTTATGTTTTTTACTGTTGATTTTAGTTGTTTCGGTTTATTCTTTATTCTGTTCCTACAGCTTCAATAATTCAGGTTTATCCTGTTTTAATTTCTTCAGGCTTTATTTTTCCATTTGGATTTTCATATTTTATTCTACAGTTGTTATTATTACTGCCTTTTGGTTTGATTTCAGATGCTGGGAAATTGAAATTTCCCTCCGGGGACGAATAAAGTATCTATCCATCCATTCATCCATCATCTATGTAGTTGTTGAACTGTGTCACAGATCAAATAAAAAAAGCACAATTATCCACAAGTGAATTAACGCAGCGGCTGCAGTGTGGGGGTGGGGGGACAATGGCTCATACTCTAAGCAGAAAGGTGGTGGTGTTTTGTCTTTTTTTGCACTACAGCGTGGACAACAAGTATAGAACAAACAAACACCCATCTGTGTTGACAGCCAGATAACGAATGTGGACGAACAAGATAACACAGCTCAGGAAGCAGCTCGACCTCTCCCCACACTGCTTCCCCTCCTCTCCTGTGTCATTTCCCAATCAGACCTAATACTACCTGTGTCACATGATCAATACCTGCCCGGCGACTTCGTCAGCTACGGCACGGCCTAACGCCGATGATGCTGGTCATGTTTTAATTAAGCCAGGGAGCGTGCATTTCACCACCTCTGCTCTGATCCTCCAGCTCCGCAAATCTTTAAGAAGAGGCCTCGAGATGAAGGCCACAACCGATGATGACACGGTATGAGCCGGCGGGATGGTAGATGGTGTATTTGGTGTGATCTGGTTTCTAAGAGGAATAAACAGTTAGAGGGGATGAGGCTTGTTCGGACAGAACGCAGAGAAAGGAATGCTATCAAGGGAGGAGTTTATTGACACAGCCGTGAACTGTTTCAGATGACGCGCGAGAGTTCTGTGTGGAAAAACAGTCCCGACACCGTTTGAGAAATGTCGCCAGGCGTTAACCACCCTGACTGTCCTCAGTGGTTAGCACTGTTGCCTCAGGGCAAGAAGGTCCTGGGTTTGAACCCCGGCCGTCCCAGGTCCTTTCTGTGAGGAGTTTGCGCGGGTTTCCGCCGGGTGCTCCGGTCCTTCGGTTCCCCCCACCATCAAAATACATGAAATGTTAGCGGTTAACACTCCTGTCCGTGCCCCTGACCAAGGCACCGGCAAAAAGAGCTGGAGTTGGTCCCTGGGTGCGGCACTGCAGCTGCCCACTGCTCCTGGGTTGTGTAGGATGGGTCAAATGCAGAGGACACATTTCATTGTATCCTCCTTGTAAAATGACAATAAAGAGATATTCTATTATCATTTATGATGAAATATGGGGGGGTCCCAAATTTAATTTGAAAACTTTAGAACTCAAAAATATGGAATGCAAATAGAAATCTTCCATCTAGCTCCATTTTCTTTTATGTTTCAAACCCACTTCCCAACAGGAAGTTGGACAATTCAACCAATCGGATCGTTTGACGTGCTGGACCCCGCAACAAACTAAAAACACCCCTATAAATGAAAATCCAAATAACAATTGTAATCGACAGTAATCTCACAGCCATATTAGCAGCAGGGCTTCGTATAGAAATATACAGAAAGCCAATGGCATCGCATTAAGACTACTGTGCATAACCAAATCAGTCATCATATGGTTGATGAGTCTGCCACCTGCCTTGGTCTTGGATAACTTCGATTATTTTATTATTAGGAAGTTAAATACATGAGACACAAATTCTTCAAGGAGGCAAAGAGCAGCAGTTAATGCTTTAATACTTTAATACTTTATTACTTTCTGCGGTTTTGAGCCTTGATAGTTTGTAACTACATTGGGCTAATAATCTCTTGAACTTGAACTTGAACTAAATGTATATTGTCTCTTAATAAAATCACTGGTTGTATACTACATTTGAATTACACAGGAATTTCACTTGGGACTTTCAAGTGATCCACCAATTACTGTAAGAACGCAAAGATACCGTATCTTGCCAAGGAAGCTATTTTCGGAATATCCAAGATGAAGGGAGCAATGATCTTGAGAGGAATGGAGGTGAGGCTCTTCCCAGATGTGAAGAAGAGCAAACTTCCACAAAATCACGGAGAAACTATGCGAAGCTGAGGTTTGGTGTGGGCAATGACAGTGATCTGGTTTGTGCGTGTGTCGTCCTGTGGTTGTATGTTTTAATAGATTTGGTCAAAGTGGTTGCTCTGAAGCTAACTGCTTATCAGAGGATGAACAAAAGTCTAGTTTTGTTCAGCGGGAGTGCAAGTGTAAGTCCTCCTGTACTAAAGTGTGCAGCATCAAGAAATATTACAGAAAATAACAGAAATATTACCTTCAGACAACTGACATATCTTACCAATACAGGTACTCCTCACTTAACAACCTGCCTGTTTAATGACTGTTCAGACTTACGACCAGCTCTCTGACCAGTCTGTATTGTACACTTCGTACAATACCAACCATCTCATCTCCTCACCCTTTATATACTATATACACTGTATGGACTATATACACTGTATACATCTCATCTCATCACCGTTCTCAGTCTCGTTCCCGCAGTCTGTCAGTATTCTCTACACTAGCGTTCACAATGGCCACGCCCCCTTACTGTGAAATAACACTATATACACTATATACACTCTATACACTATATATATTATATACATAATAAATACTTAATACACTTTATACACTGTATATGCTATATACACTATATATACCAGCCATGCTCCCTTACCGTGAAATAACACGGGTCCTCGCTTATCGACCAATTCACTTAACGACCTGGTCCTAGCAACGGAACTCGGTCGTTAAGTGAGGAGTACCTGTATCCCAAACACACCTTTGTGTGGCACGGATCAGCTCTAATGATTCACACAGTTATGCAGGGGATAGGAACGGAGTCATATCCCGGAAAGAATGAGGGAGGATCTCATGACCGCTGAGATTGAGATGTTGCAAGTACATCTGACTCATTTGAAGCCAACTCAGCTTGAATATGTTGCACAATAACAACATTGCAAACTGATATTGAAGGCAAATGAATGGTCACGGTGCACTTAAGGTGATTGACTTTGTGTGTGACACTGAAAATGGATAATACAAAAAGGTCAAAGGCAAAAAGATGTTAAAAGTAAGACGACTGTTGGAGAGAATTGACCAACATGCCGTTTTGGTTCATGTATTACAATATCCTGAAGCTCCCACATCCAATCGTTGACTCTCAGCGTCGAAGTGCATTGCAAGGTCAGTCTTCTGCCGTGCAGATTGGACGATTCAACGCCCAATCCTTTGTTTGTTTGTTATAGGCACAGAGCACACTAAGCTCATGCACAGTCTATTTCTTGTTTTGGTGCTAATACTGTATATCAGTCCCATCTGAATGAGATTCAGAGACCATGGGTGTTTCTGCCAATCTTTGTGAGTGAGTGAGTGAGTGAGTGAGTGAGTGAGTGAGTGAGTGAGTGAGTGAGTGAGTGAGTGAGTGAGTGAGACATGCACCAATCTACCACACAGTGACTCAGTGGTAAGTGAAATCTGCTTTAATATCAAACATACACATGTTGTGTACACAAGTATTCTGTATATACACATGCAATGATATGAAGCAACAGCTGGCCAACAGAAGTCTGAACTGTTGCTAGGCATTCGAACAATACAGGTTCTGAGGCTTATCGAGCACAAGATAAGCTGTGCAAGCATCCTTGTCAAACGGAGAATAATGCTCGATTCACTTGCACCTGTTAAACTTCTCTGTAAATGTACAACCAGTCCAACAGGCCTCTTAAGAGCCTCAAATCAAATGCGATTGGCCACGGTCCTGGTTCAATCATGCTTTCTCATTATTGGGTCTTCCTCTGTTATCGACACTCCTCAATTGTGTATTAAGACCAGTCAGAAAACCAAAATTCTTAACTTACAGGACATATATTGATTTTAAAACCTTGATTAACTGCCAAAGACACATTATAGATGCTAACATTGCAAACTAGTGAAGCTTTTCATTGAAGTTAAGACATTTTGACAAGCTGTTGCTGTCCAAGTTCGACCATGTAATTACATCCACAGGGTGAAATAAATCCTACTCTTTACCACATCATATTGGCCTGTTTCTCCGACCCCCTGCAGAAGTAGTTGGTGCAGTTTGCATTTAAAAATGTTCATAATCCACGGTCAAGACATTCTGCATGATGCATGTAAATATCTACAGAGCAATTCAGGCGAGAGGTGAGCTTAGAGCCTTTATTGGTATGCTTTACAATCCTCTTAAGACCGGATGATGTCATCGTCCGGGACCAACGCCTTTAAGAAGGAATGTACATACTGTAAGGGTAACTTCTACGGTGCATCTGTCCATCTCATCAATAAAACTTGTAAAAGGCGTCTCCTGCATGGAATCTCATCTTGGGTTGTATAATAAATGTCTTGAAGCCTTAAGAGACTTGACCAAACAGAGCGACTTGTTGGGAAAGTACTGTAAGTACTGGAAAAGTAATCTCTCAGGCAAGTCATTCTTTTCTCCAAATATATTTTCCAGAACTACAAAATAGATATGGAAGGGAGAAAGCAGCTCTAACCAGTGTAGGCATGCCCCAAATCACCTCAGAAAGTTTAAATGATGTTTGATGTTTTACAACCCTGTTCTGTAGCTTAGTGCTGCTGGCGCGGTGATGGTGTATCTAATTCCAGAGTGATGGCACTGTAAAGAGGAACTGCTTAAATGTTATGAAGTCAGACAGATGAGTAAAGCTGGGGCCACATTATGGACATTTTCAATCATGAACGACAATGACAAGAGGAAGAGAGAGAGTGAGACAAGAGACTCTCTTGTGCAGAAACATGTGGCCCACAGCTTGAAGGATCCTTTTTAGGCACAAATACAGGGGAATCCCAATTATGCATGCAGATGCATCTTCATTCAAAACATATGAATTATCATTTGACATACGTAGCCAAGCCGACTTGCTTCAGTGCTGTCCCAAAGCTGTGTCATCCTCAACTGCTATGTGTTCAATTCCTCTGTACGCTGTTTGTGCCCCTTTTGCACAGTTAAGTGTGGGAAAAAGGAAAATGGAAGAAAGGGACTTTACTATAAGTCTGCCTCAAATACAACTGTCTTGTATACTTTCATAGACGGGTATTGGACAACTTGGCTGGATCCTAGGGCTGCATGATTAATGGTAGCAATTTAATTGCTTCACGACAACAATTCTGTTGCATTTAGGGAGATCAGTAGCATCATTTTTTTTACATTAACCAATGACATAACTGCATTACACCATGTGAGAAAGGAAGAGCGGACAGAAACGTAAATACACCAATCAGCCACAACATTAAAACCACCTGCCTAATATTGTGTAGGTCCCCTTTATGCCGCCAAAACAGCTCTGACCCGTGGAGGCATGGCTCCAGAAGACCTCTGTGGTATCTGGCACCAAGACATTAGCAGCAGATGCTTTAAGTCCTGGAAGTTGCGAGGTGGGACCTCCATGGATCGGGCTTGTTGTTCCAGCACAACCCACAGATCCTCGATCGGATTGAAATGGGGAATTTGGAGGCTGAGTCAACATCTGGGAACACCATTACCATGAAGGGATGTACTTGGTCTGCAATAATGTTTAGGTAAGTGGTACGTATCAAAGTTATATCCACATGAATGCCAGGACCTGAGGCTTCCATTTCCAAGGTTGGTGCCATCTCCCCTCCCCCGGTAAACAATGCACATACACCTGGCCATCAACATGATGTAAAAAAAATATATAATTTATCAGACCAGGCCACCTTCCTCCATTGCTCCATGGTCCAGGTCTGACGCTCATGATCAAATGTCACAATGTATTGTGACATGTATTATTATTTTGCTATTGAAGTTCCCACAGTCATACAATAAATCCTCAAAGTTTAAAGCACTAGTATATAATACTGAAGCCATATAGGCTCCTTATAACATGTCCTATAGACATGTTTCTGTCTACATTTGTACTGAACCGTCTGTCTGTCTGGGTAGGGGTAACACAATCTTCTTTTCTATGTTAGGCGTCATGGGGTGGGGGGAGTAACTTCACTGCATATAATTGGCAAAACTTTAAATTTAAAAATAATAAAAAATCTGAAGAGTTTAACTCACTTCTGACAGTTCAGGGCACAGATATTAAGTCTGGTTTTGTTAAGCTCGGTAATGAAACTAAAACAGCGGTCAATCATGTGGATAATCGATCACATGATTGACTTTTGAGGCGTGCCAAATGCAATGCAATATCGCTCCCTCACTGTGAGATTCAATCCACAACGTGAATAGGCACACACAAATATGTGCAAAAAAAATCAAGGAAATCATGATTCTCATTTTGTCCACAATTGTGCAACCTTACTAGATCCAAATTCACCCCCGTCGCGGACATTTCCAGACAAGCTGCAGTCTGAACTTTCCTCAACACTCTGGAGGGTTTGTTAAGTTGGCTTCATCGAAACCCGATTCCTTGTGTTGCTCAACCTGTTGTGTTCGCCATGATGTCAAGATGCCATGCCAACATGACTATGACTAAATTAACACAGTTAAACTGGTACACCCACACTAAGACAAATATAACAAAATAACAAAATAAAATTATAGCTAAAAGCAGCCATTAACAGGATTCAAACCCAGGAAGGCCACTTAGATCTTGTGACGCACGCTATTCAGCAGGTTTAGTCCTCAAATGTACCAAGATTGTGCCGCAGGCCCATGAAGGCCAGAGCTGGTTTGTGCCAATAATGTGAAGTGTGGAAAACATTCCTAAACTGTCCCAAGATATGAGATCACTGGACAAAGGATCAGAGTGATCAGTACGATACCATCTACGGGATAAATATTAAGTGTCCACAGCATTGCAATATGTACACCGACAGAAAGTCCTGCCACAACCTTTGGATGGATTCACATAAAACTTGGTGTGAATGTTCAAATTGGTGGTGTGAACATGTTCCCCCAGTGTCATGATGATCGCCACAACTCAACATGAGTTAGAAGCCACTATGTGATTGGCCACAGGTAAATGCGCTGAAGCCATGCTGGTACATACTGGTAACAACCAAACCGCATATTTAGACGAGTAATTGTCTATAAAGCAAGTATACCAAGTTTTGTGAAATAACATGAATCACGTAAGGAGATGCACTACATACACTGACTAACGATCAATGAATTAGAGCTGATTTTGTGTTAGACCACACCACAAGTTAAATGGTTTATAGCGGCCATATTACTTATATGATCGTGAATTTTTTCATAGTACTTTTGTGAAGCAAGGTCCCTTTATGTCCTGTACCAAATTTGGTGATGTTCGGTCAAAAGCTGGCAAAGCCAACGTTGTCAAAAAATTCAAAATGGGGGAAATCAGGCGACTTCAGTGCTCCGACTGCCGGGATATACCGACCACGTTTTTTTGTGAAGATTAGACTTAGGGTGTAGGAGTGAGGGCCTTTTTAAGCGTTAAATTGAAGACTTTTAATTATCGCGCCACCATTCGGCCGATCTGGATATTTTTTTTGTTTGACAAGATCTATGCATGTGCCAGACGTCATGTCGCTATCATTTACCATCTCATGGGAAATTGCACAAAAACTTCTGAAGAACAACCGGGGTAATGATAGGAAACTTCGCATAGAACAATGGATGATTCAGCTTCACGGTCCTGAGTCACCGAGGGGTTGTTGAGTGTCGAGGAAACAGGCCTGCGAATAGGGGTGAAAGCACGGGGAACGCAGCTGACCTCTGCCAATCCTTTGCGGATCCGAGTCTTAAAAGTGTTCTTTGCCAGACAGGCTTTACATTCCACGGGCCTCTTCCCCGCGGCACGCTCCCGTCAGGTGCTCAATGTCCTTTCTTTGAGCAGGTGATATACTGACCAGCAGAAGGTGGCAAAACGAGGAGAAATCGACCCATATTCCAAAAGTAAAGCCTTATCTATCACCTTTTTTGGGAACAACCTATCCGAAAGCGGATCCCAATGTTTGCAGCACACTGTGACAGTGATTGCTACAAAACCTCCTCCCCATGTCGAAAAACGTCAATAATTAATACACTGAGTCTTGTGTGTTTAAGGGATGAGGTAGAGTCTTATTTATGATGGAGGCAGCCAATGACGTTCTGGTATTACAACTGCCCAAAAAATTCTAGTGAACTTTTACTGTGCAGCAGGTGTGTCTGTGTGTGTGTGTGTGTGTGTGTGTGTGTGTGTGTGTGTGTGTGTGTGTGTGTGTGTGTGTGTGTGTGTGTGTGTGTGTGTGTGTGTGTATGTGTGTGTGTGTGTATGTGTGTGTGTATGTATCATTGCACACATAGCGCACACCAAGGAGGACGGAATTGAACAATGAACAATGTTGCCTTCAGGCGTTCAGAACAAATTGTGAGACAGTCCAAAAATAATTCCAATAATGTTCCATTGTTAGAGGCCCGCATATTAGTGTGTGTGTGTGTATGTGCGTGTGTGCGTGTGTGCGTGTGCGTGTGTGCGTGTGCGTGTGTGCGTGTGTGTGTGTGTGTGTGTATGCGCCATGGCAACTGTGGTGAATCTGTACTGACCTGCTTTCCTGTTTTTGTGGAAAGAAAATAGCCAGCCACGCAAAGCCACACACACACACATAGATGCATGCACGCACACGCACACACACACACACACACACACACACACACACACACACACACAATCATGCACGCACACACACATACAGTAAAACAAACAGGGTGTTGTTGACCTAATCAATGGGTGGTACTGGAGATAGTTTGTTGGCAGTTGGGTGGTTAGCCTACTGACTATTGAAGTCATTGGTCTCACCCCCCCCCCCCCCACACACACACACACACCCACACACACATTCACACAGGAATTTTCACGCAGCTAAAATAAAGTGAGGGCATTTCTCACTCAGGCATGAAGCCTGTTTAAATCTCTATGGACTAACAGAGGAAGAATGACTCTTTGCTCATACTCACTCGTTCTCTCGCTTCCTCATTGGCTCTCTCTCTCTCTCTCTCTCTCTCTCTCACTTCTTGTGAACAAATACAATTTCCATTTCAAAACTTGGATCCCAAAAATAAAAAGACTGGTAAAAACACTTTCATTTTGAAAAAAACCATCATTCTAAATTGCCATTTAATGATAAGAAAATAAAAATCCTTTGTGTTGTTCCTTCTTGGATCCTTGTCCTGCCATAGTGTGCTCACGCCTTAGTCTCAGATCCTTTACAGCCATAGATTTCACCACGATTTCATGGGGCCCCCTTAGTATTAATGCGCTCATATTGGGCTCCTGAAAGAGCCGGCCACTGACAAGAGTTTCCGTGAGAACAAACTGGTGCCGGTCAACGTGTCCTGGGAGATTTCAATTTCCTGGACAAACGGGAGAGATTCCGGTCAAATGTCATCTGTGTTTATTGAGCTTAAAAACAATTGCTAAACCAGTTATATAACGAAATAAATCATCGAGGCATGCGGATGTATTTATTGAATATTCAAAAAAAAAGTCCGTCAGTCCCGTCAGTTACAATTTAAAAAATAAATAAATAAAAATAACGAATATTACGATTTGAAATGAAATCACTTCCATTCGTGAACAATAAGTAGCGAGGGCAGCCGCTTTAATTAACATTTCAATAAAATGCAATTCTAATGATATCTAAAACAAAACAAATATGGCAAGTAGGTCTAAATAATCAAGTTTGCGGTGTCGTCCGTCTTCGTCGGGACGTCCCGTCGACATATTTGACATCATGAATATTTACCCGTCTGCTGGGCTGCAACTTAAACATCCCAAAAAACGCCAAACCCTGGATGTACGTGTCCTGACGACACATCATCTTACCTCCGTGTCTACTATGTTTACAAGCACAACCTGTCCAGGAGGGAGGGGGCGGGGCTTAGTTGTCCATCGACAAACGTGATCGGTCAGCGGCGAAGCTTCCAGATCGGCTTCAGATCGTCCGAACGGATTTGCTTCCCGTTGCAACTTGACGAGCGCCGAAATGAACAGATCTGCGGATTTGTTTTTTTTTCATGGAGGTGATCCACCAGAACTAATTCGAACTGTGCTCGGAGGGAATCGTTTTCACTGGACATTATGACTGGAGGGAGTGAAATATGTCCGACTTCAACGGATTTCCCTGGTCAAAAGCAGGTCATTGCTGGATAACGGCCGACTGTCTAACTGACTGATCGTCTGACCAACTAACCAGCTGAATGACTGAACGACTGACCAACTGACCAGCTGACTGACTGACCGACCGACTGACTGACTGACTGACCAAATAACTGACTGACTGACTGACTGGCTGACCGACTGACTGACTGACTGACCAACTGACTGACCGACTGACTGACCAACTGACTGACTGGCTGACCGACTGACCAGCAGGAAATGCTGTGATGCGTCGCCTGAGCTTCGCTGAAATAAAAAAAAAAGTGAATCCACATAAAAGTCGATCTTTCTGCTTATAAATTGAATTGATTCGGTTTTTGGAGCCATGACCATTGAGCCGCGGGCTCAGTTTGTTACATAATAATGAAAATACGAATAATTAATAATAAAAGAAGGGCTTCTGTTGCCGGTAGAAACCATTCCACTAAACCATCAGCCAGAGCTGGGCAATGAAACGATAACGACAATTATCACGATATATTTCTCATCAGTGTCAAAATAAAATAAGCTTGAAAATGTAGAGAAAGTCTTACACAGATCTGTTCATTCATAGAAGTGTTAGGCAAGTTGCAACACAACCTGTAGCCAACTACGTTTAGATTTCAGATTCAAGCTCCGACTGAAAGCAGACGGTAAATATCCATTGTGTAAAATATGTCGACAACACGTCGCGACGACGACGGACAACACCACAAACTTGTTTACTGTTAAGTCCTAATTAGGTTTAAGGTAATTAGGAGAGTCTGCGGTCTCTCTCTCTCCCTCTCTCTCTCTCTCTCTCTCTCTCTCTCTCAGGGTGAACCTCCACCGGGGCAGGCCCTTCCCTGCCTAATGGAGGTGTAGGTGGGTCAGGTGGCCGTCCACCAGCAGCAGCAGACCCAGGCCCCGGTGGAGCTGCTGGGGAGACGTCAGGAAGACCGGGCTCGACGACGAGTGACGCCGCGTACTCCAGACCGAGAGCCGGCTGGCCGAGGGCGGAGTGGGCTCCGGCGGCAGTGCGCGGCTTACCCGCGGCCTCGCGCACGGACGACGAGCTCAACAGGCGAACTAAACCGCCTGACGGATATTGCTGGTTGAAAACTTCCAGGCAGACGTCCCTTCCTGTCTGAGGGCAGAGCAAGAAGATAGCTGTAACTTCCTGCTTTGTCCTCCTTTTGTCTGAGGTGTCGTGTGACTGACGACGTTGTGGTGACTTGAGGTTCACTTATACGGTGCCTATATTTTATACACGTATACACTCTCTTAATGCTCCATTTTTGTTGGAAATTCCTTCATATTTGCAGGGTTTTAACATGGTGGCCAGGGACTGCAAATGACAGCCATCCATGCCACATTTTTTTTTTTCATCCTTCTGATGAAAGTGCAAATTCCCTGATAAATAAAGGAACCAATGAATAAAATGCGCTTTATATTTTAAACATTTGATATAAACAACCTAATGATCGATGCACGTGGTCGTGTGTGTACTTGAAAGAACAGCTACAGTATGCGATGTATTTTATAGGATGAATAAGAGCCAGAAGAAAAAAGTGCACGGTTGCAAATGACTCCGTCACTGTCCTCCTCTGGAATAACACGAGATACCACCAACACCTTGCCGATGATGGCAGCCATGCGCTCGTCTCTTTCAAAAGTTGACCCGGTATTACCTCGTGTCACGTGTGATCTTGCGGGAATCCGTCCCGTTCACTGTCATTGAATATTTTAACGGGGCATTTGTCTGCCTTTCGTGAAATATTTTCTGCACCAGCGGAGCGTTGAACAGCCCTCGTTTGTGTGTGATGTCATAAAACGACGTTAAAACCTGATTTCTTGGGAGAGAAGTTGACTTCAACCGCGGCGCCCCTCATAGGCGCGGCACTTTCAGAACATTGCAGGTTGATGACGACACCGAAACCTTCACCAGCACCTTGTCCCCACAATGCCTAGAATGCTGAACAGAACACTTGCGTAACATTTCAGACCCGGCGCGCGGCAGGCTTCTAGCAACGAAAGGTTTGTCTCTTTTTGAAGATCCGGGACTTGACGAGTGACTCGGATTTTCCGACTCGTTCGTCCGATAAAGATAGCGGGGTCAGAAGCGTCGGTTCAGCTCGGAGAGAGTCGTTAACTCCGTCGAAATTATGTGTTTCGGAAGAATGCAAAGTGTAAAACAGCCACGTTGAATATAATTATGCCACACGCCTTTAGTAATTATTTTCTGTTCGCGAGCAGGAGATTTGGCTTCAGGCGCACGCGTGACCCGCGGACTCACGGCTCTTCCGTTCGAGATTTGAGAGGGTGAGAGCTTCTGTGCGCGAGTCTTGCATAACTACGCAGAGCGGATGTAAATCCTGCCACTCAAAAGTGCTTTTGAGGTGAAGGCCAGGGACGCGCCGCACGACTTTCAAAAGTCGTCGGATCGCTCTCCTGCTCACGCTGCACAACTTTCTGTCTTGCGATGGGGAGTCCTGCGGAGTCTTGTGGTTTCACACTACAGGACTGAGCGGCGACAGGGGGTCACACATGACAAGATCTTTCACCGGGGAGGAATCCTCCGATGAGAAGTGACACCGGAAATTACGCCATACCATGCTTTTTTTTTTTTTTATTCGATTCCTTATGACAAAATGATAAAAAAAAAAATTTAATACAAATGAAGGCAGAATTTAAACAAGAAATATATTAAAAACCTAGAAAAGAAAAGTAAAATATCTATGTTATGTGTTTCTGGCTGGGAGTGCTCTATGATTTCCCTCCGATCTGGGGCTTTGCTCGGCGATCCCCAAAAATCCCGTAGGCGAGTGGGAAACCGGGCCAGAATCACGGAGTCTGAAAATCGCCACAAGCCGCCTGAACCGACGACATGGGATTCGGGGTCAAAGGTCAATTGTGGCTCAGAATGAGGCAGCGTTCTACGTTTGTCCTCACCTGTCAGGAGTGGGAACAGACATAGGTCCTGACTGGACTCCAGATCCCCGAAGGGAGGTTCGTTGATACAGGTCTTTCGACCGAAAGTTGCTTTCACACCATGAAAACAGCTATGAGCGACCCCTAACGGGAGCGGCCGACAGAAGTAGAAGAACCAGCTTGGGGCCACTTAAAAACTTTAAATTGCACCAGAGCATCTTACACAGCGCCACTTCAGAAAGGGCCATGAAATAATGCAAATTTAATGAACAGTTAGATAAATTTGCATTATTTCTAAGGTAAATCCGGATTATGTGTCTCATCCTATCTAGTACATTTTGAGACTACAGTATGTAATACAGCATGCAATACAGTATGTAATACAGCATGCAATACAGTATGTAATACAGCATGTCATACAGCATGCAATACAGTATGTAATACAGCATGCAATACAGTATGTAATACAGCATGTCATACAGCATGTCATACAGTATGTAATACAGTATGTAATACAGAAAGGAACCACAGGAAGGAGTGTACTGGTGTGTGTGTTGTCTGTGTCTGTCTGTGTGCATAGATGTGTGTGTGTGTGTGTGTGTGTGTGTAGGTATGTGTAGGTGTGTGTGTGTGTGTGTGTGTGTGTAGGTATGTGTAGGTCTGTGTGTGTGTGTGTGTGTGTGTGTGTAGGTATGTGTAGGTCTGTGTGTGTGTGTGTGTGTGTGTGTGTGTGTGTGTGTGTGTGTGTGTGTGTGTGTAGGTATGTCTATGTGTCGGTGTGTGTGTGTGTGTGTGTGTGTGTGTGTGTGTGTGTGTGTGTGTGTGTGTGTGTGTGTGTGTGTGTGTGCGTGTGTAGGTATGTGTAGGTCTGTGTATGTGTGTGTGTGTGTGTGTGTGTGTGTGTGTGTAGGTCTGTGTGTGTGTGTGGGGGGGGGGGGGGTTAACAGAAGGAGTGTAAAGAATGTAAAATCCACTCATCTGTTTTTCCATGTTATAATACTCGTGGGGCACAGCGCCCTGCGCAGACCATCGTTGTTGGAAAGCCACAACAAACGCTCTCTGACGTCGGACTCGCAGATTGGGTAATTATTCCCAGGCTGCTGCTCCGCATTCGGGACGAGGCTGCGCCCTCCAGCACCACCTTCACTCCGCCGATTCCTTCCTATTCACGCATCTGTCCGCACATCTGTCAACCTGCTCAGCACACAGCACCGTGCGGGGGGTCCGTGAGCCTTACCTGTGAGGAGCACCGCGGGCAGGAGGACGCAGTACAGCAGACCTATCACCACCTGGATCTCCATCATATCTCCTCAGATCTGCCCCCCACCCGCCCCCCGCGGGGCCCCCCGGCCCCCCAAAAAAAAAAAACAAAAAAAAAAAAAAAAAAAAAACCCAACGGAAAAACAAAAAACAAAACCCGACAAAATCGCCAGGAAAAAAAAAAAAAAAAAAAAAAAATGACGCCAAGGAGAAAGTTTTTCCTGTCTACATAGTGGGAGAGTGAGGAGGTCGCATCCGATCCCAGCTGCTCGCTCCGACGCGCGGTCAGGGTGAGACGCTCCGGTCCGCCGGTCGGTTCCGACGCGCGCTCCGCACGTTAAGAAAAGGAGGAGGGGAAGAACACCACACACGCACCGGGGGGTGGATCCGTCAGCCGCGGTCCGCTGGCCCCGGAGGCGGCGCTTGGGTTTCCATGTCAGTGGAAAATGTGATTCAGGCGGCGAGTCGGAGGCTCCACGCAGCAGTAGTGGAACTTTGTTCGGACCGGGGAGGGAGTGTCGCGGGGTCCCGTGCCTCCACCTTCTGCCACGCACCGGGGGAAGTCCGTTTCGTATTCGACACTCATCTGCCATTGGGTGGATGTACGACGGGACAGACAGACGGACAGACGGACAGACAGACAGACAAATAGATACACGGACAGACAGATAGATACATAGACAGACAGATAACTAGATACATAGACCAATAAGTAGATAAATAGACTGATAGACAGACAGACAGACAGACAGGCAGACAGACAGACAGACAGACAGACAAATAGATACATAGACAGACAGATAACTACATACGTACATAGACAGACCGATAAGTAGATAAATAGACTGATAGACAGACAGATAAATAGACAGACAGAGACAGACAGAGACAGACAGACAGACAGACAGACAGACAAAGAGATACATAGACAGACGGACAGACAGATAGATACATAGACAGACAGATAACTAGATGCATACATAGACAGACAAGTAGATAAATAGACAGACAGACAGAGACATACAGACAGACAGACAGGCAGACAAATAGATACATAGACAGACGGACAGACAGATAGATAGATAGACAGACAGATAACTCGAAACATAGACAGACAGAAAACTGGATACATAGACAGACAGATAAGTAGATAAATAGACTGATAGAGAGACAGACAGACAGATAGATAGATAGATAGATAGATAGATAGATAGATAGATAGATAGATAGATAGATAGATAGATAGATAGATAGATAGATAGATAGATAGATAGATAGATAGATGGATGGATGGATAGATAGATAGATGGATGGATGGATGGATGGATGGATGGATGGATGGATGGATGGATGGATGGATGGATGGATGGATGGATGGATGGATGGATGGATGGATGAACTTTTAGACAGTGACCAGTTGGCTCTACGGATTAAATGTTAAAACACAGGGGCCGGGCGGGGCCAGACGTGGTTAACCCTTTGCTTGGGTGTGGTGGGTCTACTTCAGAAAACTGTAAAAGTTATTGAACGCTCCTGACAAACCAATATCTTTAAAGCTTTGTTGAATTGACCGCGGTGCACTGTGCTGTAAACAACATAAGGCCATGTCACACGAGGGCTGTGACACATCGATTTTGACATAATCCCTGTGTCACAACACGCACCACTCACAACCGCTGTGTCAAAGGAGAGCTTTCCGCTGCAGGAATGTCAGGAGACCCGGGCATCTTATCACACCATCAGAGGGCGCTGCTTAAAAGTCGAATACTAGTTTTGCGCCTCTAACTTGGTGCGATGTCATTATCCTGTCTGGGAATTGCAAAGCACACTAAGCAAAGTTAACTTCAAGATAAAGCAAAGATTAGAAAACATGGCAGTGTGACGACCGACCCGCTGATGGGGCAACACGTCAGACTCTGTGCTGAAATAAGATATGGAAATTAAAAAAAACGTACAAATGTATGCCGGGGGCTGCGTTCTTTCATTTGTTGTTATGCGATTTTCAACAATATGACGTATGGGGAATGTGAAGCTCACGTCACATTGCTGGAGTGAGCCGTCATATTTGGGGTGTCACACCAATCCCCCGCTTCTTTTTCTCCCTGCCTTTCTCCATTTTTGCACGTTTCGTATATTTGAGCAACCCGTAGCAACCGTCAAACTTCCCATTCCCTATTGATCCCAAGATATGTGACAGTGTGAAAGGTGTGACAGGATGCCCAAAAGGTCTCCCCTCATCCTTAGTCAAAAAAAAAAATAAGGGTTTCTCAAATGGGGGTACGCCTTGGGGCACGTTGGGGTCCTGCAGGGGGTACCCCGAAAATAAAAATAAAAATAAAAACACATACGATGCACATGCATTGATGTTAATTTTCTTTGTTTTTTGTCCTCCCAACAACAGTGGAGGGGGTACTCAGCTGGGGGGAAAAACGATCTCAGAGGGGGCACCCTACTACACGGGAACTGAAGTGAACGAGCAGCTCTCCCGCTGTGGAAGGAAGGAAAAAGCGATCACACGTCACACGTGATGAAACGATGAGCGGCTGCGGAAGGCCGCGCATGTTCACTGTCGAATATGAAACCGACTTCGCCCCGGTCACTCCGGGGAGAAGTTCCATAACTCTCATAACTCTGACCCCCACACCCCACCCCCACCCCCACCCAACCCCGCCACGCCGCGACACCCCAAAGGATGCAGGTGCGGGACGCAAATTGCGCGCAAACAGCTGCTCGCAGATGCGGACAGGTCTCTCCACGGCTCCGCTGACGTCTTGCACCGGCAACCTCCTCCAGCGCAATTCCTTCCGCAGATGTGGGCGTGTGCGCGCCTATGACGACCTCTAGCGGCAAACGAATTCAACATTTATATTACAATAAAGCGTGTACGTGTTACCATCTTTATGAAATATTTATTATTTATTAATACAAAATAATTAATAATTGATGAGATTCGTTATTAATAAGAATTCCAATGTTTGATTGTGTTGCTAGATTTCGACTAGTGGGGGTCGTAGGTGTAAGAAAAGTGTGTTCCCAGGAGAAACGAAATAGGAAATAAATAAATCATAGTGTTTATCGTCTTTCAGCGGTATTGTATTGTCTTCAAATCAGTGGTGGGAGCAGAATGCAGACCTTTCACTTGAGCAAAAGTACAAATACCACGGTGCAAAATGACTCCAGTAGGAGTGAAAGTGCCACCTTAGTATTTCTACCCAAGTAAGACAAATGTACTTGCTCTTAATTATACTAAAAGTATGAAAGTACTTGCCGTGGTGTCGTGGACCTTTTTCATGGAGATGAGGGCTCACGCACCTTGATCACTATTTAGAAGTGGTGTCATTGTAATTCACAAGGCCCAGGACCTAATAACGCCGCGACGAGCAATTCCAAACCTGCAGTTTGATCTGACTAAATATTCCACAAATCAAAATTGTCGTTTTGCCCCATAAATTGAATCCAACAATAAGTTGCGATGAGGTGAAATAAATGATTGTGAACCAACCTAACGAACAAAAAACAGATTTCAAATAAATTGAAGATTTGATCCTCCTTTAAACCCCTTTCTATGAGCTGTAAAATAAGGGGTCATGTGTCACAACGTTGCAAATGATTGACTTGAAATTTAAAAAAAATAAAATACGGCCACAGTTGTGTGGGTTCATAATTTCACCAGACAATTGGATTTATTGAAGTAGCCTTGAGCATAACAATATGAGTAAACCTGCTCCCATCTGCCAAAGCCCTGCAAGGAATTCAGGGAGAACCCAATGGGACTGGTTCGGGGGAGTGCTTCCTCTTGCTTTTGGTATGTTAATATGAATCCCAGGGTCAGGAAACCTAACCCGGCCGTTGTCGATGTGAGCAAACAGTACAGATGTTTCATTTGAAATGGTAGTTGGAAGTCTCCCAAACAGAATACACTTCCTCCTAAAGTACAGATACTAGATATTAAAGATTTACTTACAATAAGTACAGTAACAAAGCACTTGTACTGTCTTTGTTGTTTTCCACAATGCAAGCACAATGCAATATGCAATTTTGTAGTATCAATGAATAATGTTGACCATATGTGACCTAAAAGTCTGAAATCCTACGGGGCACCATAATTATTATAATGAATATTATAATTGATTATACTTGTTCTCATCTGGCATGTTTTGTATTACCTGAACTTGGCAAAACAGCCAAAAGGACATTTTAGTCTTACACAATCAAATCTCATTTATAATAATTCATATATCAGTCATAGCCTCCATATCCTCAGAATGACAACATTGTTTGGCGTTTGGCCACATTGTGAAGTTGGAGAAAAGCCGTCTCCATAAAATCCATGCAAGACCCAAAAGATAAGAGAGGAATTTAAGGAAAAACCAAGATGACATCATAGTGCGACCATAATGTCTACGGTGAGGTAAGGAGTCAAGCGCTGGTGTCGGGCTCATCCGGCACTTACCATTTCATTTTCATCAGCCTTTTCAAGCAAAAATGAATCAACCTCTAAATATATATTTTTTTTCTGGATGAATCTTACTCTAGAATACTTTCCAATGGAATTATTGTAAACTTCACTGTGTATACCATGAGAAAAGGAGTACAACCACAATGCAACAAAAGCCTATTCCAATGTTTTTCTCAGAGCATACTGGAATAAAATGTATTGCTTTATATATATATATATATATAAATTATATTATTAGACATTTGATCATATTTGATATATATTCATAATATACTGGAGTTTACAACACTCCCCCATCCCTCCCATTCCAGCCCTTAAATAATAAATGATATAAATAATTACTATCAAGTACAAAACAGAAAAATAAGTTAAACAAAAGAGATCCTTCTGTAAATATTACAGTAAAAATGTTCATAGTTCCATTAACAAAAGGTAGCTCTGAGGCAGACTGTCCACATCTGGATATATGCTCTGTGTTTTTGCACAGCCCAGGAAGGGTGGCCGGCTTTTTTGTGCACAGTTTGCAAGAGTATCCGTCAAAGAGAACTTTATTTTCTCGAGTTTTTAGAAAGTGCAAAAGCTCGTACGACTGTCAGCGATCAGCATTAACAGATCATTAATCACCCTCGGAATAAAGACAGAGTCGGCGCTTAAAAAAAAAAAAAACTACAGCAGGGATACAATCAAGCTCCCATTTAGATGCAAAAACACTCACTCAGTCAAGTTTTCAAAGGAGTGAAATCAAGGAGTCAAATTTTGATTGGGCCCAGTAACAACGGCAGGTACCAAATTATTTACCATCAATCAGGTCAAGCGGCACATATGTCACATGTCATAGGCAGCGTCTGAGACGGCGTACAGGCACACTATGTTTTCACCTGTAAAATGTCAAGATGAAAGAATGCCCTCACGGCTGAACGGGTGAAGAGCCTGCACCCATGTGTGTTGGCGTTCCTTTAGTTGGAGTGCACAGGAAGTGTTACTAAAACCATGGGGCCCGACGTGTTCGGCGTGACATCCTCTAATGGATGTATTGACTATTAAAAATGATGACAAATTTATAAAAAAAAAAAATTACAGTAACAGTATTCAGCTTTCAAAGGATGACCATATTATCACACTTGTCATTATTACACCCATTCACGTTACATCCAAAATAAACCGTTATAATGCACACAAGAAGAATTTGCATGTGCACATGTATATGATGATAAAAGCTCGGAGGTTTTTATTCAGCCACACGTTCCTGTCCCACGGTGGTTGCCAGTCGAGACAAGGGTGCGGTGAGGTTACCGCAGCAATACACCGCGAGGACGCCAGGATAGTTTCCTGTTCCAATGTATGTATTATCCTAAACACATCTTCATCATCTCCGGATCCAAACAAACAGCACATTCACAAACATGAATGGGGGTTGAGGCCTACGCCCTTCCTCCGCCCGGTCCATCGACACCGAAACCCTGCACCACAGCGCCGAACGGCGACGTCCCCAGCACAGTGGGGCAGATCATCATCATCCCAACACTCCCACACACACACACACACACACACACACACACACACTACAACTTAGGCAATAACTGTGCAAAACAGTGTAATAACAATGTCATGTAATCGTGTCATAGCATTGTGATCATTTAGATGCTCGTCCTAATGGGGGAAGGGTGCTGAGATGTACACACTTTATACAACTGCAGTGTTTTGGGCTTCAAGTCGTACGTTGTTGTCTAGTTGCCACAAACAGGCCGTGACAAAGTAATCCAAAAAATGTGGTTCACTTTTTTTGAGAATGTAAACCACTTGTTTATATCAAATGCACTTCTTTACACCGGCCATTTGTGATTTGTTGTATCGTAATGCATGAATCTCTGTGGATTACAAGTATATTGTTGAGTATAATATAAACTATTAAGTATATTAATAGAAGAAGAAGAATCTTTAATTATCACACAACACACCACACTTCAGCGCATGCACACACACACACACATGCACATGCTTTGGATGGTGGCCGGTGAAATAATAACTATGTAGAATGTACTGTGTGTTTTACCATTTTATTGGTGTTGTTTATTAGTGGACATGTTAATCAATAGTCTTGATTCGAAAACAAAACAAGTAATCTCTTTATTTTTCCTTCATTGAGTGGTTGACGCTCGTTCTAACGTTGCGTTTGATCATGTGACGTCATGTTGGCGCCGCTCCACGGGCGCCGCCCACCACGCGTTTAAATGGCCAATCAGAGACGGGTACGGACGCAAACGGGGCGTGTGTTTTTGGTTCATTTCGCGGGAAACGCGGGTCCCGGGAGCGCGGAGACAACAGGCGGTTCCGACGGAGTTGGCTCGACCTCTAACCCGCTCCCAACCGGGCTCCAACCCGCCTCTACCCCGCCTCTAGCCCGCTCCCAACCGGGCTCCAACCCGCCTCTACCCCGCCTCTAGCCCGCTTCCAACCGGGCTCCACTCCGCCTTTAACCCGGTTCCGTGGATCGTTCCGCCGGAGGGTCCGTCCATGGCGCAGGCTCGAGTTACAGATTTCTTCTCGCAGAGAAAGAAAGGAGGCGGCGACGCGACAACGCGCCGGAAGGGCCGACAGCTAGCGACGCGTGCTAGCGGCGTGCGGGCCACCGATGGCGCGGCCGGAGGCGCGGCGAGGCCCCGAACGCGGTCCGCGCGGCCCGCGCCGTGCGGGGAAGGCGACGGCGGGAGCTCCGGGCGGCCGGCGCCCCTCTCCTCCAACCCCGTGCACGACGAGTTTCTCCGGGTCATCGACGAGGCCGCCGGGGTCGAGCGAGAGGAGAGCTCCGTTTGCCCGGCGCCGAACGCGAAGGGCGACGACCCCGCCAGTCCCCGGACGCCGAAGAGGACCTCGGCGGACGCCGAGTTCGACCTCGGGGCCGCCGTGTTTTCGGCCACGGCCGGCCACAGCACGGCGAAAAGGAGACGCGACGGCGGCGCGGCGGTGGAGAAGGACCCCGCGGCGAAGGGTGTGAAAAGTAGGGCCCGGAAGAAGCTGGTCCTCCCCACGGACACGGTCCAGGTGCGTGTTTGTTTTGGTGTTGAATCCACCATTTTAAAAATGGTGGATTTAAAGATTTATTCCACCCAAATACTATCTAATTATATAGTTTTGAAGGTTCATTCTACCCAAATACTACTGTCTAATTATATAGTTTTGAAGGTTCCTTATACTCAAATACTATCTAATTATATAGTTTTGAAGGTTCATTCTACCCAAATACTACTGTCTAATTATATAGTTTTGAAGGTTTTTTATACTCAAATACTATCTAATTATATAGTTTTGAAGGTTCATTCTACCCAAATACTACTGTCTAATTATATAGTTTTGAAGGTTCATTCTACCCAAATACTACTGTCTAATTATATAGTTTTGAAGGGTCCTTATACTCAAATACTATCTAATTATATAGTTTTGAAGGTTCATTCTACCCAAATACTACTGTCTAATTATATAGTTTTGAAGGTTTTTTATACTCAAATACTATCTAATTATATAGTTTTGAAGGTTCATTCTACCCAAATACTACTGTCTAATTATATAGTTTTGAAGGTTCCTTATACTCAAATACTATCTAATTATATAGTTTTGAAGGTTCATTCTACCCAAATACTACTGTCTAATTATATAGTTTTGAAGGTTCCTTATACTCAAATACTATCTAATTATATAGTTTTGAAGGTTCATTCTACCCAAATACTACTGTCTAATTATATAGTTTTGAAGGTTCCTTATACTCAAATACTATCTAATTATATAGTTTTGAAGGTTCATTCTACCCAAATACTACTGTCTAATTATATAGTTTTGAAGGTTCCTTATACTCAAATACTATCTAATTATATAGTTTTGAAGGTTCATTCTACCCAAATACTACTGTCTAATTATATAGTTTTGAAGGTTCCTTATACTCAAATACTATCTAATTATATAGTTTTGAAGGTTCATTCTACCCAAATACTACTGTCTAATTATATAGTTTTGAAGGTTCCTTATACTCAAATACTATCTAATTATATAGTTTTGAAGGTTCATTCTACCCAAATACTACTGTCTAATTATATAGCTTTGAAGGTTCCTTATACTCAAATACTATCTAATTATATAGTTTTGAAGGTTCCCTATACCCAAATACTACTGTCTAATTATATAGTTTTGAAGGTTCCTTATACCCAAATACTATCTTATTATATCGTTTTGGAGGTTCATTCTACCCAAATACTACTGTCTAATTATATAGTTGTGAAGGTTCATTCTACCCAAATACTACTGTCTTATTATATAGTTTGGAGGTTAATTCCACCCAAATAGTCTAATTATATAGTTTTAAAGGTTCATTCCACTCAAATACTACTTTCTGTCCAATCAATTGTAGTTTTAAGTATAAGCGTAGAGATGGTTATGGTTAGGGTGTCGTCCGTCTTGTCCACGTGTCCTAGGCGCTATCATGAAAAACTAGGGTCCTAGGACTGAAACCGCAGCCTCCTATCGCAGGGATATTCTCAGTTATGCTGCAATATGCTTTACTTTGATGTTGTCCCCTCCCTTGTCTAGAAGACCACTGCCCATTGCCCGGAAGGCCCCAAGCCTCCAACGCTTTCACCCACTAGAACGAAAGACCCCAAGGACCTCAGCCATGCAGGGCAACATGACAATGTGAGCGGATGGTCAACCAAACAATATTTGAATTGCCAGGAGTTTTAACACATTTATATTAAAGATGTTGGGACATTAAAAAAAAAAAAAAAAAACATGTATCCTCTGTAGTATTGCATTTTCTCTTTATATATCTGACTACCTCCATGCTCTTTTTATTGTCACTATTTGTGTATAATTCAAGATGTTTATTTGTCACATACATACACATATATATGTAGTGACATTACATCTGACAATTTTATTTTTATTTAAAATGTCAATTTTTTATTTTATCATTACAATTATTCTCAATTTTTTTTCAAACTGTTAAGTTTTTTTTTTAGTTTTTTTTTTTTAATAATGCTAATGGTCTGTAGTGTAATGCACCAAACCTCACCAGAACAAATTCCTAGTGTATGTAGAAATGTACCCAGTGGAATAAACTGATGCTGATTTGGAAGCTGACAGCGTGTCCTTTCTTTGGCTCTTCCAGGCCTTGTCCAAGGAGGATCTGGTGGCCCTCAAGTCACGCCTCGAGAGGATCAAGAAACAGGCAAAAAATCTGTCCGGTCCCTCTTCCTCCGCCGTTTCAACCTCTTCTGACTCGAGTGCAGTAGTGCCCCCAACTGCACCTCCCCCCGCCATTGATATTGCGAGCCTGAAGGCCAGGGTGGCACGTGCCAAGGAACTTTCTGCCAAGCCGACGAGGAAAGCAGAGGCGCAAGAACAGCAAAGCAATCAGCCCGAGGCACAGTCACAGGATTGGTGAGTAACCATATGTGCAGTAACTATTTGCCCCAAAATGAATTACTATGTGCACTGTATACTTATAATTTCCTTCATTCATCCTGTGCATATCCTGTGGCTTCTTCAAACTACAAGTGGTTCTGAGGCGGTGATGAAGTCATTAAATCAACACTGAAGTTTAATCTACTGCCTGCCGTGAAAGCTGGCATGCTTACATATTTATTTTTTCTGTCTGTTTGTCTTCACCCCATAGCGACGCCCAGCCGGCCTACCAGCGCTACCATGCGCTGGCTCAGGCCGGAACCCCTGGCCTGACGCTGCCGTACAAGTACAAGCTGCTCGCAGAGATGTTCAGGAGCGCAGACACCATCACCAGTATTCTCTACAACCGCACCGAGACTGTGACCTTCACCAAGGTCAAACAGGGCGTTCAGGACATGCTGCACAAGTGAGTAGATCGATTCTAGGTCCGCGTGGTGTCTGTCGCGCGACTGGGAATGTTTTACAGCGCGCCCGATACACCGCCGCCACCTGTCTGATATCCATCGCTTCCCTTTATTTTGCTCCCCCACAGGCGGTTCGAGGAGAGTCACCTCGGCCAGATAAGAACGGTCTTTGCCGATGCCTATAAATTCAGACAGGAGAGAAACATCCCGACGTTCAACTACAACATAAAGAAGGGCAGCTACCAGCTGACTATGGAGCCTGTGATTGAAGCTGGTGAGGGCCTTTGTCATATATAATTTAACTCCAAATGAAGATATTTTCTTCATTTACTTTTTACTTTTGTCCACAAGTGAAGCCCCTGGTGTACTGTCTCTCTTGTCCGGGTCGTTCCCGTTCAACAAGATCAATACTCGGCAGAAATCTATCCGAATTTTAGATGTACTATGAATATTTATCTACAGGATCTGTTTTGGAATTGGACTAAATGGTCTCTCTTCCCTCACTCAGACCAGAAAGAGGCTCGTCCCCTGTTGACGGCCACTCGGCTCCTCGAGAGAAGACGGGTCTTCCACCAGAATCTGTTGTCTATTGTCAAACTGCACCACAAGGTCTGTATACACACACACGCGTGCGCCCTCCCTATTGTGCAGTAATCTCTGCCATTGGTCAGAAAATTCAGGCCTAAGGCGAGATGTTGAGACGCTCATCTTTTTCATGTCATTATCTTCTTCAGGCGTTCCTGTCTTCGCTTCTTCCCCCGTTATCAGTCCCGGAGGACCAACTGTCTCGCTGGCACCCGCGCTTCAACGTCGACATGGTGCCGGTGGTCCAGGCGTGCCCTCTTCCCCAGCCCCCCAACGTGGAGAGACTCACAACCGCCAGCGAGGTTCTGGACAAGGCCCGCTCATACATGACTCTGAAGGTGAGTCGTTTATTCGACACGCTTGTTATGTTTTCAGGATACCGGTGAGGGGGTTTCGTTGACCGCAAGACGGGTCAAAGGGCTTTGTGTTTCAAGGAAGCAACCTTACTCTTACAATCACATAGTGTGTCTCACGTGGCCTGCATAGACTTTGATTCATTTTCGTGCAATACAGTGTGTGGCAATCAGGAAAACCACCCCAATGTGATGAACAGGGTGATGTGAACAGATTCTTCCTTCGAGGCTTTAAACCAATGACGGGCAATCCCAGTGCTGCTGTACTGTGGAGGTGAAATGGGGTTGTTAGCTTGACTTACCTTCTCACATGTGTAGAAATGTATATTTTTAATTGACCACACAGCCCCTGTTACTTTTGGACACTGTAGTCAGCAGCTGTTCCTGTGCTTCCCCGTTCAGATGGAGAAGGCTTTGACTGCTGCCTGCTCCAAGGCGGCAGGAGCCCAGGCAGCAGATCCACAGCACGTCGCGCCACAAATCCCAGCAGCGATCCCGCTTGCAGTAAACCCCCCTCCAGCTCCCGCGGCCCCTGCACAGAGCGCCGGCGCCCTTAAAGGAGTGTCTCAGGAACTGCTGGATCGGGTAGGCAAATTATTATTATTTTTTTAAACACAGACGACATTAAGCTTTAATGTCTGTCTGCTGGCCAGAAACATTTCATTATTACATGTCGAACCCCTCTTCATTCTGTATGTTTGCACCGTTACATGTATAAAAGACGCCTGAGTGCCTCTGCCTATACATCCTGTGTAGCACTAGCGATAACGCATAGTATTGCGATATTTTTTCGATACTGATCTCAATACAACGAATGTTGATATTGTCGTATCGCGAGATCCCCGTCTATGTAGCCACCTACATTGCATATAATGTTTATATATTGAGCGGGGAAATAAGTCACTTGGGAGACGCCATCTGGAATTGTTTCTCTCTCTGTTTCTATTAGATTCGAGCCAAGGAGGCCCAGAAGCTTATGGCGGCCATGACACGGAACCCCGTCCAGGAGGGGCGCTTGCTGATCATGTCGCGGCTGCCGGAGCTGGCGCGGATCCTGCGGAACGTCTTCGTCGCAGAAAGGAAACCGGCTCTGGTGATGGAACTGGCTTGTAACAGGATGGTGGCCAGTTACAGGTCTGCCCTCACACCAGGTGCGTTTCACTTTGGTTTTTTCATTATGGCCAGATGCTTTTAGATTGCCCAACTGCTTCTGTATTGTTTGGCTAATTTAAAAAAATATATATTTAAGTCTGTATTCTTATACCACTATTGCTGAGTGAAGTAAAATTTTAAATTACTTTTTTTTTTTTTAACTCCTTAGTTGAGATGGAGAAGCACCTCCAGCTGTTGGCAGAGCTGGTTCCCGATTGGCTGACGATTCATCCAGTCAGGAAGGATTTATACCTGAAGCTGAGCAAGAACATGGAGTTGAACATTGTTTTGGACAAACTGGCCGCCCGGCTCAAAGAGGAGGAGAGGCTTTGATGACCAGTGTATACCCAGGAACTATTCAAGGCAACAGCAAGACGCACCATATCTTACAGATGACCTGCTACTGTGAAGATCACCTTTTTGGGTCATCTCCAAAACAATTCTTTGAGTTCCAGATTCCTAAATGGAGAGCAAATGGTGTATTTCGCTGGGGCCTAATGTGTCTAACAAATTGTCTTCTGTGATTATTAATTTTTTTTTTTTTTTAAGTTTTTCTAGAATTTTTACTTTTTTTTTTACACAAACAATTGTCCATTTTAAATGACTAGATGACATTTCTGTCTTTTGAACATCATTGTCGTAAGAATGAAAATGTGCCTTATCGTAGCCTTTTTAAATATGTGAACAGGAACTTCCTCGATGTGTGGATTTGAAGATGTTGCATATTTCATAATGTACAAAATAAACTTGTGTGACATGGCTAATGCTTACACACGCACACTGTCATTTTCATGCTGATGACTCACAGTAACGCAAAGGCCCCGATGTGACAGGATGGTCTTGCTGATAGGTACAGTCGGGGGGCTACACGCCGACCTCCAGCAACTCATGCTTAAGGAGAGCTTTTCAGGCAACAAATCTCCATAAATCTTCATTCTTGCCATCACAAGTAAAAATATACAGCTCAGGGTCTTATCTATAAAGCTATTTTCCAGTGATACCCATTGTGTTAATTGAGTACAGTGGTAGTAAACAGCAAAAGGGGGGAGATGAGTCATTGTTTTCCATGGGTAAGGCTGGATATGAACTGTTTGCCCAGTTTGTCATTAAAAATGTAAACATCAGAAATAATCGAACCTATCATTTTGAGAATATTTTACAATCAATTACTTTAACAGCATCAAATGTTGTGGATTTAATTTTTATTTTTGATTTTAATATCTTCCCCCCTGAGAACAACAAACTGGCTTCGCTCAACAGAAAACAATAACATGAGTTCATATCAAATATCTGTCACCAATCATAAGGGCGAAGACCCATAGTGGCAGAACGAGCTATAGCTGCTCAAGAAACGATGGAAAAAAAACAAAAAACATTGGCATCCGGGCGATGGCTGACAGTCAGTTCAGGGGTTTTGAATCTGTTTCCGTGTCTTCTTAAAACCATTAATACCGGAGCAGGGAGAAGACCTTGTGTGGTTTCAGCTTGTCTGTGCCCCTCAGATCCTCCAGCTCAATCACAACCAAGCAGCCCAGCACGTCCACCTGCTGCTTCCGCATCAGCTCGCAGGCCGCAAAGAGGGTCCCTAGGTGAACAAAACAGACGGAGCAGTATAAGAGCTTCACCTTTATTAACAAAACAAGACAGATGTTCTATTGTAGGTCTTCATTGTGCCACTGAGCTCACTGGACGGCGCACTTACAGCTGCAAGTGTGATTACATTTGAAGAGCTTTGCTTCCGGCAAAGTTGAATTTATGTGGACTTCATATGTATGACACACTCTTGATTAGTAACGAACCGTTAGTTAGTTACAGAATGTTCATATGTTTGTTTCAATAAACTACTCTTATTTTTTTATTAACAGAGAGGAGTTTCAAAACCAAGTAGGAAACTGGGAAATAAATCCAAAATAAAAAACACACTGGGCATCTCTTGCCAAGTTGCCATTCACTGTAGTGCGAGCTCCGTCCGGTCTCCACCCTCTTATGCCACTTTCACGTTCGCGGGCAATGTCCGATTTTTAGGCGGACGTAGCTAATTGCATTACAAAAAGGAGCACAGCTTTTAATTCAAAGTGAAAAATAAAAGAAGAAGAACAAAAAAAATCTTACATAATTTCCCCACACATTCCTTCACTTGCTATGCCAAACCTGCAAGCTGCTCCTTAAGACACTAGAAATAATAGGCACGGCGACCGTTTAACCTGGGAGGCAACATCTGCAAATGTCAATAACAAGTGAAACGGGTCTCACCTCCAGTGGCCAGAAGGTCATCGATGAGCAGAACTTTCTGCCTGGGAGATAATGAATCCGCCTGGACCTCAACTTCGGCCTAAGTGAGAACGACAGCGTGAGGTTTAAGGTGAGGAATAAACGGGAAATGACTTTTCTACCAACGGACGACGTCGTTGTATTTTGAGATCACAGACAGTGGTAATACTGGATTTGGATCTTGAGCGCCACAGCATTTTGGATTCAAACGCCATTGATGGCTCCATCCTGTTTTGGTGTAGATGTGTGTTCACCTTACCGTGCCATATTCCAGGGTGTAGCCAACAGATATCGTAGGTCCTGGCAGTTTGCCCTTCTTCCTGATTAGAACAAAGCCCACTCCCAACCTCTGGGCCAGCAGTGGCCCAAAAAGAAAACCACGAGCATCTAGACCTGGGGTGGGGTCAACAGGAACGAGGTCACTACATAACAGTACGTTTATAAAGACGAGAGAAGATTTGAATACTTTATTCCCAATTTTCTATCTCCTAGTTAATTTTTTAGCTTTTTGACATACATAGCCTTGTATTTTTCCTATTACTTCATCATTATTATTGCCTGTTTTGATGCGAGTTGCTGCGACACAGCAATTCCCCTCTGGGGCTGAATAAAGTATCTATCCATCTACCTTATAGATTACTATACCACTATACCTATACCTACACCTATACCATGGCAACCTAGCTGGCATCTCAGGCATGTCTGGAATAAGCCATGCCTAGGTGTTATCATCCATAGGTATACCACTGTGGATTATTTACCCGTCTTGTATAGAAATGGAGAGAAGGTGAGCTCTGGTGTTGCCTGGTCCTTTCTTTAGGACGGTAATCTAGGTAAGGCAGAGTTGGTTGATTATCTCACAGCGATTTACTATCCACTGGCCTTCATTTTAGGTTTTGAGCGACTCCCTAATCCGTCGTTGGCATCGGCTGCTCCCAACAGGTGGTGCAGTTACTCCAGTCCATGACGCGGTTCCCACCCAGATTGCGCTGATATAAAATTGTCATGGGCTGGCTGTAGTTGAGTGAGCGCTTCGAGTGTCTCACATGTGTAAGCCTTGAAAATCAGGTTATATTGCAAGTCTTGTTCAATAATGTACTATAACATACTATTGCCCATGTTCAATGCTATTTTTCATGGACCAATAATAGGTGCACCGCGATGCGTGGCTTTACAGGGCTGTGCATTCCCGTCTTTGGGTGTATTTTACGGGTCAAGCAATAAGATGGATTGGACCATTACTTCCTCTCTGATTCCTGGTATACTGATGGAATTTAGATGATCTGTGATTGAGTGTCTGCCTTGAGGTGCAGAGAAGAAAACCGCAATATTGGATCATGGGAGGCAAATCAGCCACATAATCCTCCTCAGTTAGAGCAATTGATGGGGATAATGAATTGGGGAGACATTTTAATTGGATTCTAGACTCCATAAATGACCCATTATACTGTGTTATACTGTAAAGATCGTTTTCTACTTACCGACTACCAGATCTACCTGCGGGTATGACTGTCTTACATGCTCCTCAAAAAGATCTATCACCGCCGTGAGCGCTGCCGGGCTCTTCAGAATGGGACAAATGTCTCTGCAAACGACACGACCAAATAACAGAGATTTATGGAAATCTGTTTTAACGTTTAATCCATAGGAAGAACTAGTCACTTTTGAAAAGTTACTAGTACTTATATTGTAGTTACTAGTTGATAGATACTAGTGGGAATAGATACTAGTAACAATGGGAATAGATACTAGTAACAATGGGAATAGATAAAAGTACCAATGGGAATAGATAAGAGTACCAATGGGAATATATATTAGTAACAATGGGAATAGGTACGAGTACCATTGGGAATAGATACTAGTACCAATGGGAATAGGTACTATTAACAGTGGGAATAGATACTAGTAACAGTTGGAATCGATAGGAGTACCAATGGGAATAGATACTAGTAACAATGGGAATAGAAACTAGTAACAGTGGTAATAGATATTACTACAAATGGGAATAGATATTAGTAACAATGGGAATAGATACTAGTAACAATGAGAATAGATATTATTAACAATGGGAAGAGATACTAGTAACAATGGGAATAGATACTAGTAACAGTGGGAATAGATATTAGTAACAATGAGAATAGATACTAGTACCAATGAGAATAGATACTAGTAACAATGGGAATAGATACTAGTAACAGTGGGAATAGATATTAGTAACAATGGGAATAGATATTAGAAACAATGGGAATAGATACTAGTAACAGTGGGAATAGATATTAGTACCAATGGGAATAGATACGAGTACCAATGGGAATAGATATAAGTAACAATGGGAATAGATACTAGTAACAGTGGGAATAGATATTAGTACCAATGGGAATAGATACAAGTACCAAAGGGGATAGATACTACTAACAATGGGAATAGATACTAGTATCAATGGGAATAGATATTAGAAACAATGGGAATAAATACTAGTAACAGTGGGAATAGATACTAGTAATAATGGGAATAGATGTTAGTAACAATGGGAAAAGATACTAGTAACAATGGGAATAGATACTAGTACCAATGGGAATAGATACTAATCTGGGGCAAATATTTAATATCTCAAACAAACAAACACAAACACACGAAACACAAAAAAGATGTTAGAGGGGGTACACTACTAAAACAAGATTTTAATAATAAGTTAGAGAACCACTGGACTAGTAAAACTGAAACAGTTGGAATAGCAGCCAAGTAACTGAAATGCAAGCACCGAGTGACTGGTTAATAACTATGAACTACAGGTACTTCTCACTTAACGACCTGCCTGTTTAACGACCGTTGAGACTTGCGACCGGCTCTCTGACCAGACTGTATTGTACAATACCGGTGTCTCAGCGTCGAGCATCTCATTGCGCATCAACCTTTATATACTATATACACTATATACACAATATATACACAATATATACTGTATACACCTCATCTCATCACCGTTCTCAATCTCGTTCCCGCAGTCTGGCCACGCGCTCTTACCGCGAAATAACCCCGGTCCTCGCTTTTCGACCCATTCACGTAACGACCCGGTCCCAGGAACGGAGCTCGGTCGTTAAATGGGGAGTACCTGTATTCCTGTTAAACGGCTCACCATGGAGACGGTCGTGAGGGGGGGGGGGGGGGGACACCGGTCGGTGAAGAATTACTGCGCTTATTCTGTTTGGGATCCGCGGGTCAAGCAGAGCTCACCCTGCAGCTGGAGCTTTGTGGGACGTCCACAGACATGTCCGCTACACACGCGCAGCGGGAGGGAGCCACGCTTACAGCGAATGGAACCAGAGACACGCAGCGGCCCGACAGCGCCACGCACCTGAAAACGATGCCCTCGGTCGGGAAGTCGGGAAAGGCTCTGACGTGCCGAGTGACCAGCTCTAACTTCGGGTCTCCGGCGCGGTCTGCCATTGTCGTGCTTCTCCTTCTTCCTCTTCCTCTTCTTCTTCTTCTTCTTCTTCTTCTTCTTCTTCTTGTGTTTTCCAGCAGACTGGGCAGGGTCAGTGCAGTGCTGCCTCCCAGCAGTAAAAAATAAAAAATAATAATTAACAATGATAATAATAAAAATGACCTTTATCCTTGGACACAGGCCGTAGATTTAAGAAGGTCTACAACCTTTCTGGCAGTCTGAATCTGGTGGTTTGATTCTCATAATAATAATAATAATAATAATAATAATAATAATAATAATAATAATAATAATAGTAATAATAATAGTCCCAATGGGAATGTTTTCAAGGAGAAAGTCTCAACTTTTTCCGACTCCACAAAAAGTTCTGTCCTTCCCTCTGCGTGAAGTGGACGTTGAACTGTTTTCAACAGCGCACGCTCTGCACAGCGAGCGTTGCGACGCTTTCCCGACTCATACGTTTGAGTCCAACAGTCCCACACTCTCCACGTCCCAACTGGATCGACAGATGGACAGACAGACAGACAGACAGACAGGCAGGCAGACAGACAGGCAGACAGGCAGGCAGACAGACAGACAGACAGACAGACAGACAGACAGACAGACAGACAGACTGACTGATAGATAGACATCTCCTTTTCTCCCAAAGATATATTTTGCGGCTATGAATATAAATGAAAATACGAATATGAGAAAGCGTTTTTTTTTTTTTTTATCGTTATCGCTATTTTATCTCCATCTTGTAAATTCACAAATCCAAAACGACAATTAATTTCCTTTATTTTAAGGAAATGGAGCTTCACACAACATCCCCCATCGCTACGTCTCTGCACACACAAAAAAAAAGCAGCAACATTACAACGTTTATGATCAGAGACTTCATTCAACTCAGATGTTGTTGTTTTTTTTCAATTTTTGGTGAAATGATCTTTGACATGGTTTTGTGAAAACACACAGTGATGCTACTGTAGCAGTGGAATCTAGAACGAATCGAAGCACGTTGACATTCCAAAGCGATAGATGGCAATAGTGAGCGGGCATTGCGGACAGTAAGACAAATATTAGATAAAATAATAATAATAATAATAATAATACTAAGAAGAAGAAGAAGAAGAAGAAGAAGAAGAAGAAGAAGAAGAAGAACAACAACAACAACAACAACAACAACAACAACAACAACAACAACAACAAGAACAAGAACAAGAAGAACAAGAAGAACAAGAAGAACTAGAAGACCAAGAAGAACTAGAAGACCAAGAAGAGGACGGTAGCTGGTCGCCGTCGAACGCATGGGCCCCTGGCGTTGAGCTTTGACCCCTCCGGCTCCCCGTAGTCGGTGACGCGTCGCACTGCACACGCGCAGAGCAGGGCCGGCTAGTGATGTTAGCACGTCGCACCTGCAGGAAGGAGCTGTGGCGGCAGTTAGTCCACCTGTGCCCCTGCGTGCTGTCTTCATCTGCTTCGGGCGGGACAAGCGGCACAACACTCACCCCGAGCTGCAAACGGTGCGATAGTAAGTACTTCAGTTACCTGATACTGGACCTCCATGTTTAACACGTGTTTATTAACCCTAAACTTGACCATCTCTAACATTATACCTAAACGTAACCATCTAACATTATAGCTAAACTTAACCCTCTAACATTATACCTAAACTTAACCATCTATAACATTATACCTAAACTTAACCATCTAACATTATACCTAAACTTAACCATCTATAACATTATACCTAAACTTAACCATCTAACATTATACCTAAACTTAACCATCTATAACATTATACCTAAACTTAACCATCTAACATTATACCTAAACTTAACCATCTATAACATTATACCTAAACTTAACCATCTATAACATTATACCTAAACTTAACCATCTATAACATTATACCTAAACTTAACCATCTATAACATTATACCTAAACTTAACCATCTATAACATTATACCTAATCTTAACCATCTAACATTATACCTAAACTTAACCATCTAACATTATAGCTAAACTTAACCATCTAACATTATACCTAAACTTAACCATCTAACATTATAGCTAAACTTAACCATCTAACATTATACCTAAACTTGACCATCTAACATTATACCTAAACTTGACCATCTAACATTATAGCTAAACTTAACCATCTAACATTATAGCTAAACTTAACCATCTAACATTATAGCTAAACTTAACCATCTAACATTATAGCTAAACTTGACCATCTAACATTATACCTAAACTTGACCATCTAACATTATACCTAAACTTAACCATCTCTAACATTATACCTAAACTTAACCATCTAACATTATACCTAAACTTAACCATCTATAACATTATACCTAAACTTAACCATCTAACATTATACCTAAACTTAACCATCTAACATTATACCTAAACTTAACCATCTATAACATTATACCTAAACTTAACCATCTATAACATTATACCTAAACTTAACCATCTAACATTATACCTAAACGTAACCATCTAACATTATACCTAAACGTAACCATCTAACATTATACCTAAACTTAACCATCTAACATTATAGCTAAACTTAACCATCTAACATTATACCTAAACTTAACCATCTAACATTATACCTAAACTTAACCATCTATAACATTATACCTAAACTTAACCATCTAACATTATACCTAAACTTAACCATCTATAACATTATACCTAAACTTAACCATCTAACATTATACCTAAACTTAACCATCTAACATTATACCTAAACTTAACCATCTATAACATTATACCTAAACTTAACCATCTATAACATTATACCTAAACTTAACCATCTAACATTATACCTAAACTTAACCATCTATAACATTATACCTAAACTTAACCATCTATAACATTATACCTAATCTTAACCATCTAACATTACACCTAAACTTAACCATCTAACATTATACCTAAACTTAACCATCTAACATTTTACCTAAACTTGACCATCTAACATTATACCTAAACTTAACCATCTAACATTATACCTAAACTTAACCATCTAACATTATACCTAAACTTAACCATCTAACATTATACCTAAACTTAACCATCTATAACATTATACCTAAACTTAACCATCTATAACATTATACCTAAACTTAACCATCTATAACATTATACCTAAACTTAACCATCTATAACATTATACCTAATCTTAACCATCTAACATTATACCTAAACTTAACCATCTAACATTATACCTAAACTTAACCATCTAACATTATACCTAAACTTAACCATCTAACATTATACCTAAACTTAACCATCTAACATTATAGCTAAACTTAACCATCTAACATTATAGCTAAACTTGACCATCTAACATTATACCTAAACTTGACCATCTAACATTATAGCTAAACTTGACCATCTAACATTATAGCTAAACTTAACCATCTAACATTATAGCTAAACTTAACCATCTAACATTATAGCTAAACTTAACCATCTAACATTATAGCTAAACTTGACCATCTAACATTATACCTAAACTTGACCATCTAACATTATACCTGAACTTGACCATCTAACATTATACCTAAACTTGACCATCTAACATTATACCTAAACTTGACCATCTAACATTATACCTAAATTTGACCATCTAACATTATACCTAAACTTGACCATCTAACATTATAGCTAAACTTAACCATCTAACATTATACCTAAACTTGACCATCTAACCTTATACCTGAACATAACCATCTAACATTATAGCTAAACTTGACCATCTAACATTATACCTAAACTTGACCATCTAACATTATAGCTAAACTTAACCATCTAACATTATAGCTAAACTTGACCATCTAACATTATCTTAAACTTGACCATCTAACATTATCTTAAACTTGACCATCTAACATTATAGCTAAACTTGACCATCTATAAAATTATAGCTAAACTTAACCATCTCTAAAATTATAGCTAAACTTAACCATCTCTAACATTATAGCTAAACTTGACCATCTAACATTATACCTAAACTTGACCATCTAACATTATACCTAAACTTAACCATCTATAAAATTATAGCTAAACTTAACCATCTCTAACATTATACCTAAATTTGACCATCTAACATTATACCTCAACTTAACCATCTATAACATTATGTGTCTGGGGAGCATATATGCATCCCAAAAGCCTTAAAGTAGTCATTGAACATATATTCGGGACACCACAAAATCGCATACTATCATTTAGTAAGTGAACTAACTGCGTGATCATTGTCTGAAACCATAACCCTAACCCATAATGCATAAGAGTATTTGGAAAATTACCAGGCCTAGTCACAACCATGCCTTAGGAGGACCAGATGCCAGGAACATTTCTATTACAGTTTCATCATCAACCTAAAAAAACGCAGAAAGGAAGCTGCCTGCCTAGAAGACATTGTCGTTTGTCGGAAAAGACAATAGTTCTCTTTCCTCTCAAGATGCTGGATGCTATGAGCGCGTATCTTGTCCACAATTTTGGACCCAGCATCTTTAAATGCCACCTCCAGCCATTTTCACTCCCTGCTGTCCCCACAACATACTCCCTCATCCAGCATCTTGAGAGTAAAGAGAACTTTTGATTTTCAGACAAACCACAATGTCTTCCAGACCGATGTGTCAACGAACCTCTCGTTCCATTGTGCCCCTAAGTTCTTTACGTTTGTATTCTTAATGTACCTCTGTTCCCTGAAATCTTTTTCTCACTATTTTCCTTCCTCTTTACCTCAAGGGATGCATGAGCAAAATGGTGAGCGGAAGAAAGCAGTGGTAAGTTTTATTCATTTATTTGTTTATTTTTTGTTTCTCCTTCACTGCTCTTGCCAATGATTACATTTGGAATGATATAAATAAGATAAGGTTACACTTAATTGATCCCCAAAACATATTTGTGTTATGATTTTATTAAAAGCAAAAAAAAACAACTCTTGTGTGTTGTGTATTTCCGCATTTTATATTTTGTCGAATACTAAATTGACAATGCCAATAATGAAACAGAATGGGGAAAAGTGTTAATAAATTACATTTTTCTTTCCATTCTTTTCAGATATGTATTGAAGGAAACATTGCCAGTGGGAAGACAACTTGTCTGGAGTATTTCAGTAAAACAAGCAACATAGACGTAAGTGGAAGCTAAGTCACTGTTGCTAACAGGAATGATTTAAAATTTTTACATTTTGGAAGCAATGCAACATGCACCATTCCTAATAATCACATTTAAATCACGTCCTTTTTTGTTAATTATTGGATTTTATATACATGCTTTTTGGACATAGACTTCCTCAAAAACCCAAATAAGGCCCCTTTTACACCTGGGGGGGTATTCACAAAATCTAGCTTGGATTAATCAGCGATAACCCATAATAAGTGACAACTTGCTGTTAGGAAAATATAAGTTATTTGTTAATTGAAAAAACCCTTATTTGATGTGGTATACAGGGATATAAAAAATACTTCTCCAACGCAGTAAAAACCGCCGATCGTCCTATTCTAAGCTGCTCCTGGCCAGGTCAGGAGGAAAGCATCAATCGCCATGGCAACCTAGCTGGCATCTCAGGCTGGCTGGAATAAGCCATGCCTAGGTGTTGTCATCCATATCGTATTAAAAAAATGTGTCTGGATATGGTTTAGCCAGATAAAATGTACACCTGGTGTTTATGTGCGTCTTCATACATTCAGATTTCATTTCATTGGCGAGTACAGAATTCAAATGGCTGTGATTGTCACAATGTTCGTGTTTTGGAGGACGCTGTAACGAGATCACTGATTTTAACACCCTGTGTTTATGATTTTATCCAATGCCTTGTTTTCAACAAAATCGGAGTTTCAAAATCAGAACATAATCGTTGAACATTTATTATTTATTTATTTTGAGCACTAGTGATGAGCAGAGTTCAGTGCACCTTTTTCATACATAAGAACCTTTTTTATTTTGAAAAGTGTTCTTGTTGTGTATAAAGCAAAACGTGAATGATAAATCCATGTGAATACCCTGTATTTTGCCTTTTGGTCGACTTTCTTAAGAAAAAGCAGTTACGATGGAATGCCGAGCGCTGGAAGCACAGCGGGGAGTGCAGGGTTCACCATGCTCCCCTCGTGGTTGACGGATCTTTGTAACTGTGTATTTATTTGATTTATTCCTCGCTCTCTCTCTGTTCCTACATTTCGCCAGGTCCTGACGGAGCCCGTTTCTAAATGGAGGAACGTGCGTGGACACAACCTGCTGGTACTGCTCAAGAATAGGCCACGATCCTTACAAACACATTTTGCAACTTTTCTTCTTGAACCACCTCCACATTATTTGAGTCTTTTTTTTTTTTTTTTTTCGTCTCGTTCCCCTTCATGCCATACCTTATTTAAGTATGCTTGTTGGTTGGTGCTCCTTTCTAACTATTTGTATTTACAGGGTCTGATGTATCAGGATCCCACGCGCTGGGGCATCACTCTGCAGACATACATACAGCTTACGATGCTGGATCGACACCTGTCAACCATAGTGGGTGTTATTCTGTGTCTGGATGTTCTCTCCTCCTCAGTGTGGCCCAAAAAAAAAACTTTTTTCGGCCAAATTTTTAGGACCCGCTCTGCTGTACGCCGTTCGCTATCATTTTAACCTCACGTCGGTTAACATATGGATTTCCTATTTTTAAAATCGGTGAGCTTCTGCTATGTGCCGTCGTCCCTCCGTGCAGAATGCCTTACTAAGTACTATCGTCCAGTGTGCTGTAGTATGTGAGTAAAAAAGGAAAATGGCTTCTGATGTACTGCATTGTAGTGTGCCGTGCTTGCGTACCAGGATATTTCACCGATGTAGTGTCATCCTGGTACGTTTGGCATACTGCTTGAGCATGCTGTGTGTGCGGTGTTGTATCAGAGCTGATAGTGTTGTTAGAGGATTGCTGCTAACCACATTGGTGTGACGTCCGTCCTTTGCTGCAGTCAGCCCCCGTTCGGATGATGGAAAGGTCCATCCACAGTGCCAAGTACATCTTTGTGGAAAACCTCTACAAAAGGTACTGTACCACAAAGCCACCTGGAACTTTAAGGAGTGGAAGGCAGAATCGCTGCTAGCTCTTGAATGGGAGTTTATTTTTGGGCCGGGATTCTCCCACTGAATCGTTGTACTAAGAAAATGATGTTGACGTGCTAGTGGTTGCATTCAAATTGGTGTGTGTGTGTAAATTTATTTATGTTAATGCAGGATTAATATTTGACACTTTGTAATTTGGTAACTGTCAACTAATTTAGAAATGCGTGTCAAAGGATGGAGTCTTTTTCAACTCATTCACTACAGACCATTATTTCATGGACCGCTGCAATATTGATGTTTGCCTTACCGTGTGTGTGTGTGTGTGTGTGTGTGTGTGTGTGTGTGTGTGTGTGTGTGTGTGTGTGTGTGTGTGTGTGTGTGTGTGTGTGTGTGTGTGTGTGTGTGTGTGTGTGTGTGTGTATCATTGCACACATTGCGCACACCAAGGAGGACGTATGTAGGATGTATATAGGCCTCATTCATAAAGAATGATAAATATCTTTGGAAACATTTTATTTAAACAACTGATTTTCGCATTCCTCGATTGTCAATATGCAGTTAGTCCTATGGTTTGAGTGAGGGCAATCCTCACATCTGCTGAACCGCAAATTGATCTCATTGCGACATACTATGTGACATTTGCTGAGACGTATGAGTATGCCTGACTCCTGTTTACAGTCATTGTATTTACCATTCTTTTTGAAGGTCGTAGCATTTGAAGCTCGTTGAAAAGGTAATGGCGTTGGTCGGTCTCAGTATTCCAGCTTTTAAGTAAAAATGTCAAACTATCTCATGCAAGGTTTTTAATAGGACCTTGTGTTTTTCAGCGGGAAGATGCCAGAGGTGGACTATGCAGTTCTCAGCGAATGGTTCGACTGGATAACGACCAACATATCCATCCCTGTCGATCTGATTGGTGAGCACTCGGAAAGAAGCAAAACCATGGCGTATCGTAAGCCAGTGATAAATCCCCGGTTTGTCGCAGGCTGTCAACCACTGATTTCGCCAGTATAACGTTCTAGTCACACATACCCTGCTCAGTAGCATTATAGTGTTTTCTTTACGTTTTCACAAGTATTGCCTTGTCTGTGGAAGTTTCCCACGAGGTCCCCGTACTTCTCCCCTTTCCGCTCGAAGACCTCCTCCGTGGCACAGTTTGCATGATGCATGATGTTCTTCTGTCGGCTCTGAGACCATGTCAGTCTCTTCACTTTGACTGGACACAGTGTCTTTCCAGTGTAACCAGCTTGTGGGGCATGGAGTCAAAGCCATTGGCCATGTTTTACCACAGCCCCACCACCGCCTCTATTCTCCTGGGCTAGCTGCGTGACCACACCTGTGCGCTCTAGGCAGTCTGGTTCCCCCAAAGATGCCACCTTCCTGGACTGAAGGGTTGATATTCCCATTTCCCGAGGAAGAAATCCATCGTTGCTCAGCTACAAATGCTGCAGAGAACTTCAACCCTGAGCAAAGAGGGGACTCTGAACTGGCTGATGTCCTTGGATTCTTCCTCTTTTAGGAATCCACATATCGCCACCGCTGCACTACTCGGCTTGTCCTCTAGATGACACCTTCAGCTCCTTCGAACAGGCTCCGTTTTCTTACTTTTTTCCTCTTTCCTCTTGTTGGTGTCCAGTTTACCTCCAGACTTCCCCTCAGACGTGCTATGAGAGGCTGAAACAGAGATGCCGAGAGGAGGAGAAAGTAATTCCTCTGGTATGAACTTTTACGTCTGGTTGCACAATGTTTACTTCTGATTTATTTGGGTCACCAGCCAAAAACTCTCTTCATTTTCCAAATGTTTGTAATAATAAAAATAATAATCATTTTCACTTCACCCACACTTATTTGGAGAAAGAAATCTACTTTCTATACCCTCCCCATTGAAATAACACTGAATAATAATGCAACTGCAGTTGGGACCAAGGTTGTGAAAGGCAAAATATAAATGCATTATTATTATTATTATTATTATTATTATTATTATTATTGTTATAGTTATTGTTATTATTGCTGTTTTTGTTCTTGTGACCAATTATTGATGGTGGCTTAAGGTGTGAATGCTTGCAGTAGACATCAACTACAAACGTTTTATCCTCAGTAGATAAAACTCAAACATCCCAATTTTTTTTCCTCTACTGAACTTGAGTTGCAGATTTATAAGAAAAATCTGAAATTCTTTCAGATTTAAGTCTCGAGTACTGTAGCCACATTTAATTTATTCTAATATTTAAATACACAGGCTAGTTTAAGATCAGCTTTTATTTTGAACATGCAACAAAAATGCAACAGGAAATGGAGAGTTAGGTTTTTGTTCTCAATGTGTGGCACCTTGCTGCACACGCACACTTCCTGGTTGCTTGTGCATGATCACTCAAGCCTCTGGCTGGGGAGAACACAAACCTCACTACTCTGGATTAATACAGACGTCCGGTGCTTTTTGATGATTCCATAGGTCACCAGTGATCGTGAGAACATGCTTTTTAAATTTTTTATTTTTATTTATTTTTTTAATGAATGAATTTTTATTTTCTGTAATACTTTCATATTTCTAATTGGCCGTCAACCATCTGTGGACAGGACTACTTGGAGTCCACCCACAAGCTGTATGAGGAATGGCTCATCAAGCAGACTTCCTTTCCGGTTCCGGCTCCCGTCCTCGTAAGTCACCGACCCGCTCGCTTCTTACCTTCACTTCACTGACGTCCAGTTTGGGTTCCACGTGTCGCTTCATCTCCGTCTCCGCAGGTCATCCCTGCTGACCACAACCTGCAGCAGATGTTTGACCAATTTGAGAAGAACCGGGACAGGATCCTGACGGCGAGTCGCCTCTAACTATTGACAATGTACATGTTTTGGATTACGACCTTCTATTTATTTTAATTGTACTGGGACCAGAACTGGTGTAAAATTAGCTGTAAAAAGACACATCTATGTATTCATATTCACTATTCAATATAATTGCTGTGCCCCTTTATACGATTTTATTATTCAACTCAATTTTATAATTATGTGACCTGATTGACACACAATATAGTCAAAAGATGTTAATCAGGATAATTCAGCTTCCCATTTTTCTCTTTTCGTAAGGCGTTAGAAAAAATGAGACACAGCCACCAAGTCATTCAGTATGTTACATATGTTTACACTGTGTGCTGTCTCTTCATTATGCTATTCAATATTGTTACCCGTTTTATTTTTCCACTGCACCTCCAGCATATGCACCTTGTTACAGTCCCAAGGCCAAATATGGCTTTTTTTCAAAAATAAATCTATACCTACCACCCTAAAAATAAATAAAAAATAATGATAATAAAAGATGCGCTGCAATTGTCCAATGCTCTTTAGTGTTTCTCCTGCCTGTTGAATAAGCCAAATCATTGAAGGTTTTATTCACTGTTGCCACTGAGTTGTTTACCATCATACACGGATTGAAGTCATTCTTGTCGTGCAAACTAGCCGGTTTCCAATATAATCCAAGTGAAGACGTGAACACTTTCAAGTGGGAGTAGCTGGAGCAAATCTTCCTGTCGTGCTGGACAAGGCAACGGGAAATGACTTTAAAATTGTCTGATTCGTTTTTGCTCTGATTATCATTTTCTTCATCTTTAATCTTCTGCGTCGTTTTACTTTGATTCAGCAGAAAGTAATCATAACTTCGGTTATTTAGGGTTTTATTCCCTATTGCTGTTCTACTGTATGACCTTATGCGGAGGGGCGGGGGGGCGCAGGACCTTCATCCCAAACTTGACATATTTTAACATAACCTTGGCATGGGTGAAAATGTCTTAAATCATTATGTGTTAACGTTTTGATCGTAACTGTGATTTGAGTAGAGTATTTTTTCGAGCTTATAGAGCTTGTGCGTAATCACCGGGTGTCATGACATTTCACTGCATATATGTACGACCATATGTGTATGTATGTGACAAATAATCTCTTGAACTTGAACTTGAACTGCTACGATTGAAGTCCCGCTCCATCACACGGTTCCTGGAAAAACAACATTCTGAGATGGCCGCTGCGGCTCGTGTTTGTTTCACAGTCTCTACACCAGCAGCAGAACTGGAGAACGGTGTAAGTTTGCCTCACGAATAGCGTTTGTTGTGCACAAATAAACAACTTTTTTTGTTGTTATTATTCTCGTTTACCATTTCAAACTTCTGAGCAGCTGACAGAACGTATGAACTGATTGGATATGGGGTCTTGTGAGTACAGGATGGTGCATTACTTTATTTGTGGGATTCAATTTGTCAAATTTCTGTTTGTTACTAACCTGCAGGCAATTTGCTTTCCCGTTTTTGTTTGCGTTATTGAATGCGTGTTCCTTCAGAGCCGACCGACACCACAGGCAGGTCAAACCCCTACGAGTCGTCGGATTTCATGTAAACAAACAGTTCATCAGATTTGGCGAGGTTTCTTTTTTTAATCTCTTCTTTCATTGCCCACAGGGTCCAGTCACTTTTCTGCTGAAATGTTGCATTTCAAAAGCATTGTGTTTGCTCTGCTATGCACAGCTGATGGCGATTGTTCCTATCTCGCTTTTTATTAAAAAATAAAAGCTTTTTATTTAAAAGAAAAGTTTAAAATAAAATATCTCGGGAGAACACGAAGCTCATGTCGTTATAAAACATCATTTTGGGGCTAAATTCATTCACCTCATTGAGCAATCACAGCGACCGGCACAACCAGACCAATGACTAAAACGAAGATTGGGACAAGTGGTGTGATGATCAAATGTTATGGTGGGAACTAACATGAACCGGGGGAACTCTTTAAAGAACTTTAAATGGCAAACTAAGTTTTTCCTTTCGCGGTTTCAAAGACGCCAATGCAGAGTTTACAGAAGAAGCCTTTTCCATTTCCCCGCGTGCCGCTCAAATGCCTCGTCGCGTTGGATACCGCAGCTCGCTCTGCCTCCGGTCTCGCCCCTGGAGACTGTTTCCTGTGGTTGTTCGTTTTGTTGACTCGCGTCAACCTGTGGTCGTTGTTTTCAGGCCGTGGCTATCCAGTGACTCATCAGGCCTCAACGGATTTTGTTGCGCGTAACGTAGTTCGAGCAACAGATTTTGGAGTAGGTTGTTCTTAGCTGCGCAAAGCCCCGAGCCTCTCACTCGCGATGCAGTGATCAAGCTGCTGGAAGCGGCAGTAATAGCGCGTGCGAAGTCCGCTGTGGTTGGTCATTAAGTCAGGATGCACGTCGTGATGTGGTTTGGGAGCCATTTGAGTGGACTCGATTCAAACCTTCCGAGCGTGCCCCTGAGGTCCACAGTGACGCTCAACGTAGTACGGTGGTGGATATCCGAAGAGGAGGAACCCTCGTCCGCCTCTTCAGCCTCGAGGGGGTTTCTCCGTGGAGGTTTGCGTCTCTCTGTTGGCGGCGACCACCCGTGGACGACCACCCAGGTCACCGCCGGAGGGCGCGTCCTCCGCTACGGTCTCATTACCGCTGGGGGCGTCGCCGCTGGTTTCACTCTCGGTATTCAACGCGGTCACGTCGTCGCTACCCGCTACTATACCGGCTTTACAACCATCGCTGCTCCTCATGGCCGCGGCAACACTTTTTGGAAGCGTTTTGCTGTGGTTGTAATCGGCCTTGCTCCTTCCTTTATGTGTTTTGTCTTGCAGCAGAGGGTGCCCCCTTATGGTCAGGTCGGGGTAGTTACGGTGCATCTCCACGATGGAGCTGTCCTCGCTGAGACGGCGGCTGCATGGGGCAGCCGGTCTCTGAGGCCGGCGCTGGAGGCGGAGCGTGGGCTCGGCCGTCGTTACCTGTGGAAACAACGCCAAAACCAAACTGAGAAGGAAAAAAAATCAGCTTCAAAGACATTTCTGGAAAAGGCACCCGCCACCTTCCGACCTCACAAACCGTGAGGCTAGTCATTGCTCTGCAAGCACTGGTTGCTCTGGTTATTGCTCTGGTGCAATGGCGGGCGCCATTTTGGGAGATACTGTGTGTTAAAAGCACAATTTCAACCCAAACCTTCTGCAGGGTTCACATTCAAACTTCCTCATTTTCATCATTTTTGATCTGCCATAGAAACATATTTAAAAGGTGTCCTTTAAATGTGCTTCATTAACAATCCCTGCTTCTAAACTGACACACTACAATACACACACAATACACACTAAATACTTCACACACTGCACACTACGCCTACTACACACATACTACACACATATGACACACTCATGACATACTCACTACACACATACTACACACTACATGCACACATACACTACACATGTACCACACTACACACACAGGACACATACTACACACTACACACACATTACACATTACACACATACTACCCACATACTTCACACTGCACATAGATCTACTTGTATTACATACTACATGTTCACACAATTGTCCAGCGTACTTTAGTGTGTCAGTAAAAACAACGATGGCTCCTCTGACACACCCTGCCTTCATGTAGCCACGCCTTCCAGCATGTTACAGGCTTCATAACGAAACTTGCCCTCACAATGCATTGTGGGATACACTTTCCAATGCAGTGTGAAGTTGTGAAGTGTTTCCCTATTGGGATATTTCACTGGATATAGTATGTCATCCTGGTACTTTCGGCATTCTACTGGAGTATACTATGATTAGTGGCACAGGGAAGATGTGGACATGGAGCAGGAAGTCATCCCTGGTTACACAGTATCTTAGAACAATTTCCGACCGGCAGTGGCTACCTTCTCCGCCTTAGTTTGCCAGAGGTCATCCGGGAAGCAGCTTTTGGAGAGCTTCTGGTCTCCTCCTGTTGCTCCTTCCTCCTCCTCCTCTTCCTCGGGCTTCTCCTCCTCCTCCTCCTCCTCCTCCTCCTCCTTCTGTTCTTGTCCCTCTGTCGTCTTGGCATCAGGGCAAACCAGCGGCTCGTTGTGAGGGTGGTGACATCGCCCCCCCACGGCCCCAACAGCCTCCTGCCGCAAGATCATTACCATCATCACAGAGAAAACCCAGTCAAAAAGACCGCCTGTCTGTCCGTCTATCTCTCTGCATGTCTGTCCGTCTGTCTGTCTATCCATCCGCCTGTCTGTCTATATCTGTCTGTCTATCTGTCCATCTATCCATCTGTCTATGTATAACTGTTGCCCTGAAGTCCGAATGTCTAATATTTAAATATCAGATAAATAAATATCTATTATTCCTCGATTTCCTCCTCATTATTCATCCTTTTTTCTTTCCTTTGTTTATTCCTATTCTTTATTCCATCCGTCCACAGCGGGCGGTGCGGGTTCACCTGTGATCCGGGTTCAAGCGGCTCCAGCATGTCCAGGAGGCGCTTGTACTCCAGCCTGGCCAGAAAGAGCTCCAAGCCCACCGCTCCGGCTCCCTCTGGGTTCGCATCCTCCCTCAGTTTATACTCGGTGATACATCTGAAACAAAAACACATGAAAAAAGCGGATGAAAAAAGTCCAACTAGGATCGTGAATTATGAAAAGAATAGAATAGAATTTGCAGGGGGTTTTTTTGTTTTTGTGTCCCTCGTGACAAAATTCACAGCAAAGGGAGCGACCGTCGTGCATCAGGGTGTTGAGGAGGATTTCCCCACCCGTTGGTCTCTGTTTCCATGTGGGGAATGTAGCCGATGCAGCCCAGGACCGACCGGATGGTGGAGCTGGTCAACGCCGGCAGGAGGCAGTAAACAAACGGGCCTGTAAAGGTCTGATGGACACACGGACACAGCAAGACAGAGGCGTGGATTGAATCAGGAGTCTTGAGTCCAATACTCCAGACCCTACCCTAGTATTATATCATATATACAAATTATTATATATGAGTAAGTACTATATGGTATAAATACAGTATATATATATGAGTAAGTATCATTACATTTAGTCATTTAGCAGACGCTTTTGTCCAAAGCGACTTACAAGGGAGAATAACATTCAAGCTACATTGCGACAGAGACATTAGTGTAACAATAAATACTAGTAGTATTAAGTACTTGTAAGTTAGGAGAGGAGGTACTCTCTGAAGAGCTGGGTCTTCAAGTGCTTCTTAAAGACAGAGAGGGAGGTCCCTGCTCTGATCATTTTTGGCAGCTCGTTCCACCAACGTGGAAGTACAAATGAGAATAGCCTGGATTGCCGTGGCTGTATGGCCGGCAGAGCCAGGCGACGCTCATTTGACGAGCGCAGCATCCGGGGGGCAACATGTGCTCTTACAAGAGCATTTAAGTAGGTGGGAGCATTCCCAACAATCACTCTGCAGCATAAGAGACTTGAACTTGATGCGAGCGGCTACAGGTAACCAGTGGAGCTCGATGAGCAGCGGAGTGACATGTGCCCTCTTTGGCTGGTTGAACACCAGTCGCGCCGCCGCATTCTGTATCATCTGTAGTGGCTTCACCGCACAGGCCGGCAAGCCTGTTAAGAGAGCGTTGCAGTAGTCGAGACGGGACATCACCAAGGTTTGTACCAGCAGTTGAGTGGCATATTGGGTCAGGTACGGCCTGACTTTTCGGATGTTGAATCGTGCGAAGCGGCAGGACCGGGAGACGGCGGCAACATGGTCCGAGAATGTCAGTTGGGCATCTATTATGACACCTAGATTCCTTGCAGCCTTGGTAGCAACAAGAGATAGAGAGTCGATTTTAATATCAACGTTGTTATAAATACCTTGTTTGGCCGGGAAGACCAGCAGTTCTGTCTTCGCCAGGTTTAGTTGAAGATGATAATCCTTCATCCATGTGGATATGTCAGCGAGACAATCCGAGATCCGCGTCGAGGCAGTGGGGTCGTCTGGCTATATATATATATATATATATATATATATATATATATATATATATATATATATATATATGTGTGTGTGTGTGTGTGTGTGAGTAGTCAAGGTTAGCAGCCCGACCTGCATCTTCTGAGAAGAAGAACCCACAGCAGGCTACGAATCAACCTACAGTAAGATACACCTAGGGATTTCAATTCGGACGGACCAAAGGATACCCACATGGCAACAGAAATACGACAGAGTGCGGCAAGGTGTGTGTAAGAACCTGTGTGGCCTAAGATCCACCAGGCCAAGATGAAATGCGTGCAGACCATGTGTGGCACAGCGCAAGTGTCAAGTGTCACTACCCTTGGTGAGACGCAGGAGCAGCCAGGTCGGGAGTCACCCCACAATGCCCGGAACCTTTAGGTGACGCAAGCACCAAACCCATGCAGAGCAACAGAACATCGTCTGGTCAAGTGGCCCAAAGTTAACGAGGTGAAGGAGTGGCTCCAGTTGATGAAGATGTCGATTCCATCTACGCAGCTACAGCCAAGGGTGAAGCTGATCGCAGCCTCCAGATAATGACCACCATCACCGCCAGCCTAACTGCTGAGAGGTTGAGAGAGGAGGAGAAGTGAGCAGTGAAACTCCCTTACAACATGAACAACAGAGCAAGTATGATCCACCAGATCAGGCAGGAGCTGAAGGTCTTGAGGTGGGAGTTTAAGGAGGCGAGGGCGGAGGAGAGGGGACCTCCCACAGAGCTGCGCAGTATCGTCCGCAAGAAACTGACGACCTTGAGGAGGGCCGAGTGGCGTAGGAGGCGGCGGGAGGAGAGGGCCAGGAAGCGAACTGCCTCTCTAGTGAACCCCTTTGGGTTCACAAAACAGCTGCTAGGGCAGAAGGGCAGCTCACCAGCTCCAAAGCTCAGATTGACTGCCTCTTTAGAGACACCTTCAGTGATGAATCCAGGGAGCAAGATCTGGGCCACTGTAAGTCCTTGATTAATCCACCTGCACCAACTCTAGTTTTCGACGGGAAGGAGCCCTGCTGGAAGGAGGTCCAGGAGGTGGTCAAGAAGGCAAGAATAAGCTCAGCCCCAGAACTGAGCGGGGTACTTTACAAGGTTTACAAGAACTGCCCAAGGTTACTCCACAGGCTCTGGAGGATCCTGATGGTGACCTGGGGGAGGGGCAAGGTAGCTCAGTGGCAGTATGCAGAAGGGGTGTGGATTCCAAAGAAGGAAGAGTAAAAGAGCATTGATCACTTCAGGACCATCTCGCTGCTCAGTGTTGATCAGGGAGCAGTTGGATCCTGAAGGACCTGATCACCTGGGCTCGCATGAGCTACAAGCCGGTGAAGTCCAGATCTTTGGTGCTGAAGAAGGGAGAGGCTGGTATCGAGGTCAGGAAAGGACAGAAGTGGAGGGCAACAGAGGCCGTGGAAGTTGCTGAGTCACGGCTAAGGCACTGGCCTGGGTTGCATTAAAACATCTTGCTACGACAAGACGCAGGGGAAGGACAAGAAGTCGCTGATCTAGGATGAGGTGCAAGCGTCAGTTGAGGAGGAGTGAGCCAGCAGGATGGTTGGAATGCAGCAGCATGGAGCCTGGACAAGATGGGAGAAAGCGGTGGAGCGCAAAGTCTCATGGGCTGAGCTTTGGAAAGCTGAGCCCCATCGAGTAAAATTCTTAATCCAGGCTGTCTATAATGTTCCACCAAGCCCATCAAACTTGTTTTGCTGGGGGAAGGTGGAATCACAAGCTTGCCCTCTGTGCCTGAAGAGAGGAACCCTGGAGAACATCCTCAGTTGCTGTTCAAAAGCCCTGGGCAAGGGACACTACTGCTGGCGCCATGACTAAATCCTGAGGGCCATAGCGGACACCATCTGCAGTGGGGTTAGCCACTAGAAGCGCCTCCGCCGAGTGAGGAAGACTGTCGCTTTCATCAGGGCTGGGGAGAAGCCAACATCAGCTGCCAGGACCACCTCCAATGGCCTTCTAGCAACAGCACAAGACTGGGAGCTGAGAGTCAACCTTGGGAAACAACTGAAGTTCCCAGAAACTGTTGCCACAACAATGCTAAGGCCAGACATTGTGCTGATCTCAGGAGCCTCCAAGCAGGTCATTCTCTTGGAAGTCACTTGGGAGGACTGCATTGAGGAGACAAAGCATACTGAGCTTGAGGAATTATGCCGAAGCAATGGTTGGTGAGTGAGATGTAAGCCCATTGAGGTGAGATGCAGAGGGTAGAGGCTAGTCCCAGGGCCTACAACGTGCTGGGCATCACAGGGGCCAGTAGGCGAATGGCCATCAAGTTGGCCACTTGAGGGAGCAGAAGTTGCTTCAAGGTGGCTGTGGACCAGGAGAGGAAAGCTGTGGGTGGGGTCGTGCTACCTGGACACAAGCCGGGGCTTTATCAACCCTGGCCAGGTTGGGTGGGTGAGGGTATCTGATCGATTGATATCTGACCCGAAACACCCAATGACCCCAGGTAACATCACTGATGATTTGTACAGATCTATCATAAGATGATGTATGCCACAAGAGTAGGTATTATATGATAAATATTAGTTATACAGTATATGAGTAGGTATATGAGAGATATGTATATAATGTTATGATATTATAGTATAATAAATATATTAAAGTATTATATTTATTATAGCATTATATTAGTATTATATTTATATTAAATATTATATTTATTATAGTATTATATAGTTATTATATTTATATTAAAGTATTATATTTATTATAGTATTATATAGTTATTATATTTATATTAAAGTATTATATTTATTATAGTATTATATTTATATAAAAGTATTATATTTATTATAGAATTATATATATGGGTGTGCACCTTGATGGTTCGGATCTCCTTCTTCCACGGGTGGAGCAGCAGGTTGATACAGAACTTTTCCAGAACTTCTGTCGCTTTCACATACGCCCTCAGAATCTCCGGAGCCCGCTCGCCGCCCGGTTCGAGCCCGAGCAGCTCCCATTCAGGACGACCGCTCCGCTCCGCGCCGCTCCGCAGCAGCCGCGCCGCTCTGCCCGTCAGCGCGGGGTCGTCGCACGGGCGAGCGGCGCCCGACTCCCGGTGGTACCGGACGTACGCCTCGTAGAAGTCCCGGCGGGGGGCCAGCTCGGCGTCCGCCCGGTCCGTGGCCCCGGAGCCGCTCATCACCTCCGGGCGTCAACGAGGAAGTGAAAGAAGATGCGGAGCTTCCTCCAAACAGACCTGTAGTACGAATCCCCTCCAGCAGATCCTGCTGCAGGGCTCAAACACACCACACCCACACTGCGTGGCGGGGTCCGCCCCGGGCCACTTCTGTGTGTGTGTTCGTGTGTCTGTGTATGGGTGTGTGTCCATCTGTATCCGTGTGTGTGTGTGTGTGTGTGCGTGTTCGTGTGTCTGTGTATGAGTGTGTGTCCATCTGTATCCGTGTGTGTGTGTGTGTGCGTGTATCCGTGTATCCGTGTGTGTGTGTGTGCGTGTGCGTGTGTCTGTGTATGAGTGTGTGTCCATCTGTATCCGTGTGTGTGTGTGTGCGTGTTCGTGTGTCTGTATGAGTGTGTGTGTGTGTCCATCTGTATCCGTGTGTGTGTGTGTGTGTGTGTGTGTGTGTGCGTGTTCGTGTGTCTGTGTATGAGTGTGTGTCCATCTGTATCCGTGTGTGTGTGTGTGTGTGTTCATGTTAGCTTCCCGTACTGGAGGCTGCAGTGTGTGATCCGCGTTTTCTCCAAACAAAACTGTGGATGTTTTTATTTTATTTGTTTCTTTTATTAATTTGATTAAATTGATTTTATTTTCCGACATTTCCGTAACGGAAACTAAAAAGCCCCGCTACGCCCCGCCACGCCCCGCCACGCCCCGCCCTGCTCCGGACACCGCGGTGAAAGTCGTATCGAACTTAAATGGCGTCTTTTAGATCGAATATGATGAGGATTCGGCCACTGATGGTTTATTTCTCGCCTCAGATTTGTCCAGACACACGTTCGACGAACGGATCAGACGAAACAAACGCGAAAGTTACGGCGTAAAAACAACGGAACCCGGAAGTGAAGCTCAAACCCCATTGGCTCGCAGAACGCGTGGCCCCTCCCACTGAAACAGCCCGGAGGCATGTCACAACGGTTAGAATGCAGCATCTGAGCGGTATTTTCAGCGGAAAATTTAAACATGTTTTCGGATTATATTTATTATAGTATTATATTAGTATATGTATTGATCTCAGATTTCTATATAACGTGTATAAAAAAGCAGAACGACAGATCCTGTTTTTGGAGTTATTTCTAGGAGTGATCCATCCCTGGTATCAGAAGCTGCACGACTAACGCAAAGAATAAAGGGAGCAGATTAGAAGAGAATATCATCATAATAATAATATTGTAATCTATTTATATAGTACTTCTCATGCAGAAAATGCAGCTCAAAGTGCTTTTATATTTCGGTGCACAGTGATAAAGAAGAATAAACCAGACAATAAAAGTCAAAGAATACAACTATTTAAAGATAAAGGATCAAAAGGAATTTATAAAATAAATCATCAAGAATAACAACCAGAGCCCGGCTCATTGTAAACCAGATGAAAAAGGTGTTTTCAGTTTCAATAGAGCCGGGTTTATTTGACCAGAATTAACATGAAGCCGTCCAAAGTGCTTTTGTTTTTCCCCCTTTTCTACTGAATGAACCGAAGCAGCTGAAATGAAAAGTTGTTCCAGTGGATTTAAAGACGGGAAAACATCCGCGAAGTATGAAGTGGATTTGAAATGTCAGCCTTTTAAACGTCGTGCTTTTCGATTCTTTTCTTTCTGATAAATGTTTTGTGTGTTTTCCAAAACAGGAAACCCACCTCTGACAGTGTTCTGCCTCCTTCGTGTCCGAAAATTAACATCAAGTTAGGTCAAATAAGGTCAAATAAACATTTTCACTATGACCTTCCAATAACAGGGAAGGAGCGAACAGCAGAATCCCAAATCCGGATTCCACCGACACCGCCCGAGCTGCCGGGGAGGCCGCCGGCACCGGCCGACGTAGGTCGGTCGTCACCAATTTAAAAAAATACAAAATAAAAGAACGATAAAGGGGAACAAAAGGGAAAATAAAAAAAGAAGAAGCGGCTGCTTCCGGAACGAGACGCGCCCACTTCCTGTCGTTTTTTTTTTGGAGACAGCGCAACAGGCGGCGCGAGAGGGAAGCTCGTTCAGGCTTCGGTTCAGAGAGCGACGGAGCCAAACCCCAACTGAGCGGGGGCCAGAGGCCGCTTTAACCGTTTCCATTCCACCAAAACAAAGCCTTTTGACAGTAGGCGACGGAGGATTTAAACGATTGTGGTGAGGACCCCGCCCTCAGCAGCAGCCACGCCCCTGATCCCCCTTCACCCCCCACGTTAGTTGCTGCTTCTGGAGGCCACGTTTCAGAACCAATATCTTTACTTTACTACATCTCTACTCACATTTCTTGAAGTACGCCCGTGCGTTCGTGAGTTGATATTTATTTTAAAAGCGGTTTTTAACGGCACGCTGTTCCAACACAGTGTGACAACATTCAAACCAGACAGAGCGGGCATGAAACCAATAACACAATGAAAGAACGCCAAAGGAAATATGAGGGACAGACAAATCCAATCCGGATTTAGAGTTTTATGTATTTTTAACTGAATGACACCTCCTCTACGGTTGTATTTCTTTTGTGTAGATTTTAACAGTGATATGGATACCGTGAAGTGTTATGGAACTATTACAGAATCGCTTCCATCCAGGATGCCTGGGCGCTTTCAAAACTTTTAAGCGCTTTGAACACAGGTGCGTTTGTGCTTTTCCTGAAGAAGAATGGAGTCTTCTCGCGTCGGGATGTTTGTGCTTCCTCCGCCGCCTAGTTACCGACCGAAAGAAACTACGATTTGTACATCTGGATTCGACTGTGAAGCATCACACGGAGCGCTTTGCATCATTTTATGAGTGATGAACTGTGTTTTTATCCAAAGGACCGTGAGAACAATGCGACTTCCTCATCGGGCGTGGCCGCTTCTTGGATTCGTCCCCAAACCACTTACAAGATCATTACTCTGTTAAAGAAGAGGGTGAGCGGTGATTTGTTGTCATGGTTACGAGTCACTTTTTCGCGTCAGCACAAAAGCTTTTCAAACTTAAAACAAACTTCTTTCAAAAGTCTTTAAAAAAAAATTAAATTAAAAAAAAACGCGGTCAACGTGTTGTTTTTAGTGTGAATCTTTATATTTCATTATTATTCATTTCGTAACTTTTGGGGGAAACACACGAACAACATCGGCAACAAGAGTACAACCATGTAAATACATGTCAACAATTTCAATTATCTTTTATGGAACTCATTTGTATCTGAAATTTTGAAATATTTTAATTCAGACAATTACCACGAAATTAAACCTTTAATAATAAAGGATAAGTGAATTTAATAGATATTTTATGAAATAAAAATACATACAAATAACATCAATTGGGGAGTCAAAGTGTTTGATCAGCATCATAAAAGTGCGGAACAGGATGCGACGTGTCCCATGTGTGTAATGGGGCGGGGCCACATCTCCCCCAGTTCAACGGGCGCAGACTGAGTCACACCTTTTAATTTTACGCGGTAATCCCAATCATAATATTAACATTTCTTTACAAAATGTGGTTCAGTCGCCTTGTATAGACGGCGGGCGCGGCGCGGTGCACGGTCGACCGGCTGAAACAGGTGAGCGGTTTAAGCGGCACTCGATGTCGCTCGTTTCAAACGACGGAAGGAGAGAACAAAAAAAACAAACAAACAGGAGGACGGTGCGACCCACTGACCCAGCGGGGCGTGTAAAACCCGGCTCACGCCTTTGAGAACCCGATCACGCCTCCCTCGGGTCTCAAACCGGGGGGGTGAAACGTTCTCTCATCCCGCCCCTCCCGATAAGAAGTCCAATTCCAAAAGTCCAAAGTCAGCGGGGGGATGGCCGCGCCCAGCGCTGGAAGAGAGCGTCCATCCCATCACGGAGCAGCGTGGACACGTCGGGTGGGGCAACCCTCCCGTCTTCGGGGAGAAAGGCGCGCTCCCAGCTCGGGGCGTGGCTCGGGGCGTCCCGGGCGCTCTACTCCTCCACCACGGGCGGCGGAGAGAGTTTGAGCTGGAAATCCTGGTCGTGGAACACGCTGGCGGCCCCGGGCGGGGCTGGGTGGCCCGGCGCCGTCTTGTCGTTGCCGTGGCACTGGGAGAGCTCCGACAGGATGGCGAGCTGAAGGACGGAGACGGAGCGAGGGGGGGGGGGGGGGGGGGGGGGCAACCAAAAAAAACACTCTAACGGCTGTTGACTCATATCCACGGAGCCCAAGTCCTGAGGGAGACTGTGCTGTCGTGGTTTGTTTTAAAAAGTTAATGAATAATACTTTAACAACGCCACAAGACATGTAGTTCATTCATTCTTTTTAAAATAAATATTATTAACATTAAATATATTACTTAATATTTAATTACTTAATGAAATATATAATAATATATTCACCCCAGATGGAGTTCCAAACCCTCAGCTATGTAAAAACAATAATAAGCGTCTATAATACCAATCCTAAACTAAATGCAAATGAAAGAAGGGATGGTTGTGGGAAAGTCTCCCCCTCTTCCTAAACGATCCGTCTCTGGGGGAAGTTTTAAGAATGGAAAGTATTGAAATGAGCCCAGAGAAGAGGGAGGGGGACACACAACAACCAAACAACCCAATTCAAGTACAACGTCAAAAAATATATATAAAATGCGTCTCTACCCTTGATGGCCCACGGTACAAACAGCGAAGGTGGTTCCAGGACTGGGCCTGCTGGGGGTCCAATGCTGCTTCAACCAAAACCTGGAAAACAGCAAAGAAGCGTGGGAACCCCACTCCCCCCCCCCCCCCAGCCCCCGCCTGCGGGGAGCGGTCGACGCCCTACATCCAGGATGCGCATCGCGCGCCAAACTCATTCGTTTGTTCCTTTCATCCTCATACGGGAAACTCACGCAGCAAATAATAATATTTAACATAATACTATATTTTGCCAGGGCCGGGTTGGCGAGATGGTTACATCTCACAACATGCGGGTTAAATATCACTGAAGTGCATTGTCTTTTTTTGGGGGGTTACAGAGAAAGTGAGCGACGGGCGTTGTGGCGGCGCACTCACGCTCAAAAAGCAGTTTGAAGAATTGTCAACGTGTCTGCGGCCCTCGCACGTTTACGGGAATTAAAACACGGGGAAAAGGATCCCCCTCCTCTAGAGCCTGATTCTCTAACCATGACTTGGTTCACAAATGATGTCACTCATTCTATTTTATTATTATTTTTTTTTTTTTTCTACAATTTCTTTTTTTTTTGTCTTGCATTAAATCAAGGCCTGATTTTAATACGGTCCCGTCGAATTCTGGGAACTAACAGGTCTCTCCACCGTTTGGATCAGAGGGTTGCTCCCCGGACGTCAGCCGAAGCCTTACCTTCCTCCCGCTCGCGCTCGACTTGCGGTGCGCCGATGTCACGCAAGTCTGAACCCGGCGGATTGATGTTGAGAGGTGGGAGGGAGGGAGCGGGGAGCACAAAGAGTTGAAAAGGAAGAACGGGAGAAGCAGACCGTTAGGACGAGCTCCAGGAAATAAGCGGCGTGCATGTACGGGAGATAAGAGGCAGTCATGGACACGCCAGGTTGCGACATCACAGTTAGGAAAGCAGCCGCAGCGGTGAGTCATGTTAGGAGGATGCCAATCTGCAGGGCGTGGTCGGCTATAAAACAAAGACTTTGACGTCTGGGTTTTTTTTATTTTATTTTATTTTATTTTTTTAAAAAGGAGCCCCGAGCCAACTCACAGGGAGCCAACAAGGCCGAACAGCCACGGCCCCCCGAACCGAAGGTGCAATCGCCGACAAAAAAAAAACGCCGAATGATTTAACGTTGGAGGGGGGACAGCGGGGGAAGCTCGCTGACGGGGACGGTGAATAAACGCGGCAGAAGCGCAGCCGTCCAGAGGGAATTTTTTTTTTTTCCACCACTCAAGAGGGGCTTCCAGACGTCAGACCCAACGAGCTCCAAACCCTATTTCCCCCCCAAATTGGTCTTGGCCAGACAGCAGCTGGAAACGCGGGGGAAAGGTCATCTCGGGTTAGCGCTGCTGGCCCCCCACCCACCCCCGCAGGTATATCCCCACACACCGACCTGTGCCAGGGAGGCGCTTCGGCCCCTTCCTTGATCTGCGCCGCCGCCGCCGCCGCCGCCTCTCCCCGCCTGGCTGGACGAGCACTTGTAGCAGCTCCACGCGCCCGACGCCAGAGCGCCTCCGCAATGCTTGGCCTCCAGGCACTGGCAGTGGTAGAGGTGGCCACAGCTGATATGAAGGGCACATGGTACGCAGCGTCAACATCGCCGCCGCGCGCCGATACAAACACCTGGTGTAGAGCGGACTCCAACAGAAACCTGTTTATCTTTAACTCCTTAACTCAGCTGCTCTTTAACTCCTGGAAGTTTGGGAAAAATGAGGTTTCAACGTGACCGGAAACGCGCGGGTCTCCGCCGGCGTCTTGACCGGTGTGACTGCTTTGTCGGGGGCTGACCTGAATATGACCATCTCCTCAGCAGAGTCCTGCCTCCGCTTGTACTGCTGCAGGCAAATGTTGCAGCTGTCCTGCCTCGGGTGGAGGCCCCGGGTCACGGAGGCGCGCAGGTGGGCGAGGGACCAATGGAGGTCGTGGTTCAACAGGCTGGTCGTCGTCTCCAGTAACGTCTTAGCGGGGAGCAAAGAGGAAAAAGGGCAAAGCTCACTTTATTTTTCAAACGCCAGATGGCGGTTAACTCCGAGGTGAGGTTGATGAAGACACAGTAAAAGAATGTTGTCCGTGTGTTTAAATATATAATATTTTTTTTTTTTACGTTTTAAATCCACCGGTGATGTGCCCCAAAAGACAAGAAAATGGGGCTGCATCGATAGGTAAACATTACATTGGTAGCCATACAAGACAAAAAAAACAAAACGTTGTGGTAGTTACCTGTTCGTAGTTAAAGGTCTCCAGCATCCCCAGAATCAGGCCCTGGATCTCTGACAGCTTTCCTTTCCCATACACTGGGTCCTTTGACACACACATATAATACAGTAGTACAACCACAGGCAATAACTCTCAGAAGAGTACATATTTGGGGAAAAGATATGGGACACAAATTCTATGACAATGCCATTTAAATAACTGTATGAGCTCAATCTGGAATCAATCTTTTAAGCCTTCAGAGTTGATCTGCGGTGACTGGAGGCTGGAGTGTGCAAACGGCCTGGACCGGTTCTGCTGCTTCCCAAACCGCTGTTGTTCTCCGCGTCGGGAGTGAAAAGTTTGCTCGTCACGGCCGATGACGCGGTCTTGGCTAAAAATGATTTTGTTTTTGGCCGCGACGACGGTTCACCCGCGAGCCCGCCTGTGTTTGCGGCTGAGGTAAAGCAGGAGACCGTGTGTTAGTCGTCCGGTAGAGGGGGGGGCCCCGTCTGACCCCCCGAAAAGGTCTCGTATCAGCACTTTCTAGCCTCCCTCGGGTTCGGGGGTCGGGTCCGGATGGTGATGCCATGGATTACGTTTCGACTGGACCCGACGGGGCCCGACCACATTGCGACTCCTGACTCGACGCATGAACGTTCAGAAACGTCACGGACGCGATCGATTTCGATGCGAGTTTCCTTACTTGGGGGCTGCGAGGAGTCGGCGGAGACGGACGAGTGTGTTCACAATGTGTTCACAGCGCTGCTCTAGTTCATGCTTTTTGGATATCACGACGAGGCGGCCTTTGGGATACGTTACCTGAAGTATTCGCTTGACGATGGCAGGCAGAGGGATGAAGCTGCTCATGGCGTTCAGGACCCTCATGGTCAGCTCCTTCAACGCTGACAATCACATACGGACACAGTGCACTCGTCACGATCGGCCTTCTTCCCGGCGGGCCCCACACGCACCGTAAAATAAAGTTCTCCATTTAAGAACTTTATTCGTAACAACCTCACTCTGAAGCTTTTATTTTTTATTTGTTTCCCCTACCCTTCCAAATTTGTCCAGCTCATTGGGCTATTGTGCTGATCTACCAAAACGTATAATGATCATTTTAACGGTGATGAATGGGTGAAAAGTGGATTATAGCATAAAAAAAGTACAGGCGGTCCCCGGGTTACGAACGAGTTCCGTTTTAAAGTCTGGAAGTGTAATTTGTATGTAAGTCACAACAATTAGGTAGGGTTCACATCTAGCGTCAATGAGTCAAGTGTTTGTCTTAATATATAGTATAAATTTGACATAAAATAGGTAGAAATATAATAATACTACATATATTATTATACTATTACATAATTACTTAAATTACTACATTATTCATTATTAATATGATTAATATAATTATTAAGATTAATAACTACTAATTTGATATTAAATTACTATTACATTATTTTACTATTATTCAGTTATAATAATTAATGTTACAGTACAGGACAGTACTTATAATTGAGAGAGAGAGAGAGAGAGAGAGAGAGAGAGGGAGAGAGAGAATGGGTGTGTAGGCGTGAAAAACATTTAAGAGACATTTATTAAACCGTTGCGATGGAACATTTTTCATCCTTTATAAACGTCCCGATCGTCGACCGACCACAGCCCAACGCTTTCCCACTGTTTGTCGGCGTTTCCCCTCTCTCCCATTTTCCACTTTTGCGTCGATTGCGATCGTTTTCCTTCTCTTCTTCGCGTCACCGTCACCTCCGTCCCATTCATGCTTTGGAGCCGTGGTTACGAGGGCAACGACACGGAAAAAGATTGGTCAAAACGCATTTTAGTTCCCCTTCGGGCCGGCGCTCCGGCCGGTCCGCCCCGTCAGTTAGAACCCACCACGGTGCGTAACTTCATCGTTTTAAACAATCAGCTTTACGGACGTCGACGCGTGAATCGGGCGTTCGTAACCCGGGGACGGCCTGTATTATCAACACTGACTTCATTTAAAGACTACTCTACTACAGCTTGCATTCTGTGAACGTTGACACTGCGTTCCAGTCGAGGGCAGGAGTTGCACTTCAGCTTTTCTTTTTGTTTTTCTCTGAGGCCGGGATCGGACGACACGATTACTTTTCGTTTTTTTCCCCACGATGGTCGCCGCGTCGGATTAGCCGATGATAGCGGCGTCAATTCTCGCCGCGTTTTGGTCGGGAGACCGGCAACACTACAAGTACGACGCCGACCGGTCATTGTTGCGTGAGTTCATAGGTCGTCGGGGGTCAAGAAACTGTCAACAAACGTGGCTACAGCAGCGCTATGTTCCGAAAAAGAAAAGAAAGAAAAAAGTGAGGATCCGTTGCAGCGTAGATCAAGGGAATGTGGACAAGATTCAGGAGGTTATTTGTCACATACACAATCGGAATTGTTTTCGGCCTCCGCCTCCGCGTCTCGCCGCGCCTCCCGGGCGGAGCCGGAGCGGAGCCCCCGTCCCTGGACACGCCCGGCGCACACGGCTAACGATCACGCAGAATGACGTCATCGCACCTTCCCCAGGTGCGGTGGGATATTTTCCGGACTATTGGTGTTGAGGAACAATGAGCCGTCCCCGCGGCCACGGCAGCGTCACCTTTTCCCGTCGCCATCTTTACATACAGGTAAAGACCAGAGGGCGCTGTGTGTCGTAGGACTCGGCAGAAAAATACAGAAGAAATTCTGACACGCTGGACTTTTCGCCGGGGTTGTCGCGGGGCGTCGATTATGTCACACTACAACGGGGTAGACGCTCGTTCGGCATACCCGACGTTCGTATTCGGGCCCGACGCCGGAAATTCGTCGGGCACAACAACATGGGGTCAAAGTCGGGGCTGAATTCACTGTAGTCTGATCCCGGCATTAGACAAAACACAGAAATACAATTTTTTTTTTATTATTATTTCATAATGACTGCGTCCAACCCTCAACTCAACTCCACCACCTCTGGAGGCAGACACTTTACCTTCGGATAGCTGCTTGGAGTTGGGATTCTTCAGTAACTTCTGAGGAGCCATCATGGCCTCCAAAAGAGGAAACCACAGAACCTGGAAGAAAGACAAGATGAAAGGCGGAGAAGAGTGCTCCGTGACGCGCCGAGGGCGGAGCCGCGCACGCCCACGTACACGCCGGCGGCCCCCTCACCTCTCTCAGCTGCTGATCCAGGTTCTGAGAGCTTCGATGGCACAGCGCTATGATGCAGTTCAGCGAAGCCTCCAACCCCTCCAGTCCTCCCCTCTCCGGCATCTCTCCCCGGCAACGTCCGTCGTCGATCCCGTCGGCGCCCGCTTCGCCTTCTTCCTGGCCCCTGGGGACGATCGCCGTCAGGTTTTCCCTCAGTTTCTGGCGGGAGACAACGGCGGCAGGGAGAGGGTGGGATCGTCGGCAGAATGGTTTCAACATCATTTTTAGGAATGAACACAGGGCGACGCTTTATTCAACCGCGGGGCAATTTGAGCTGTTGCAGCTGAATAGGGTTAAAATTAGTTGAAGATAATAGACTGTGCAAAAATTCCAACAGTCCCCCGGTGTGGAAACAACAGACCGGATGACAGAAGTAAATTCCGAAAACGAAGTAAACACAGTGAAAACAGATACCTCAAGCAGAACGGTGAAAGCTCCATGCGCATCTCCTTTCTTCTCCAGCAGGTAGGCTGTGGCTTCACTGTGGCCGTGCTGCTCCGTGACCTGCAGACAGAGACGGGGAGGCACACATCCACAAGGTCTAATATACGGTATATCATACATTCCAGCAATATTTCCCATAATTACAGGTTCAAGTGTTGCAGGGATGTTTGCATGTACCAGTTTATGTAGAGACGAGTAAAGCACTTAACGCCGACTACAGCCCACGCGATTGACTGGCTCGTAACGAGAAGCCGCTCTGAAGCCGACGCCCACACACACACACACACATTGCCTCCACGGGACACAAATAAGGTACCTTGATGGCCTCTTCCAGGCGGTAGAGCTGTGAGGTTTGCAGGAACGTCTGGAGCTGGCGGGGGGCGAAGCGGCAGAGCAAGCCCACCTGCATGTCGTGGAGGACAGGGTCCAGGGCCACCAGGCTCTCCGGGCGATGATGGCCTTCTCTGTCCGGACGAGACGAGAGGAAAGAAGAGGTGAGAGACGGGGTGAGGGTCAACCTGTGGAGTGTTAACGTAAAAACGAGTGTGCTCATGTTGACATTTAAATATAAAGCGGTAGAGCTGGTGGTCTAGAGATCTAAAGGTTGCTGGTTGGATCCCAGGCTCCTCCTGCTAGCATGCTGTAGTGTCCTTGAGCAAGACACTTAAACCCTAATTGCTCCTGATGGCTGCGTCCGTCGGTGTTTGAACAATTGTAAGTCGCTTTGGATAAAAGCGTCTGCTAAATGTAATGTAATGTAATTATCGCAAATTGCATGTAAAAATATAATTTCTTAAATTCAAATGGAAGTCACTCGTTCCATGATTGGCATAAAAATGGGGAGCATATGCACAAGTTTGTCTTTTTTTTTATGTAAGGTAGAAGAAAATGCTCACGCTGGGTTAAGAAAAGAAAAAAGGATAATCTGTAAATACTTTAATTACTGAAATGACAGTAAATCTGAATAATTGAGAGAACTTACTGAGTGTCTGTAACTGCTGTGGCAACAACCATTAAACCACACACACACACACACACACACACACACACACACACACACACACACACACACACACACACACACACACACACACACACACACACACACACACACACACACACACACACACACACACACACACACACACACACCTTGGTTCCAGGATACAGCTCAGGAACTCGAACAGTAGTATCTGGTCATCAAGAATCTTGTACAAAAGAGTAAGACGACACAAAGGGAAACGGGGAGCAGCTGAGTCAAGACCGAAGAAAAAAGGAATATTTCCTGTCAGACGGAGTGCATCGCTGTCTATTATGGTCTGGCTGTTGCTATGAAGATGATTGGAACAAAATCCGTTGTTCGAAGGCTGCCGTTTCAACATGGACCCCGCCACCTCAAACAGCAGTATCAGACTGAAGTGTTACACTCTCTAAGTGCACTGTGTGACGGGAGGTTAACAGGTCATTTCATTAAATGGCAACTCTTTTATTTGGCTTTTTTTTTTTTACTTTATTATTATTATTATTATTATTATTATTATTATATATTTTTTCATATCAGAACATCAGAACCAGAATCACTTGCACAAAAAAACGACATGGCACAGGACGAACAGGGCTTTTTTTTTGCTTTGTTGAAGTAGGAAACAGAGGAAAACAAAGACATCTAAAATAAAAATACGGGGAACGCGGACCCGCAGTCACCGTCACCGTGACGTAGCCCTGCAGCTCCGGCTCGCCAAGACGCTAAATCTCTGCTCTGACTGAAACCTGCACTGCGTCTCCACATGCAGTTCAGAGCGACAACTCATTATATTATAAATTACAATATTATATGTCATGTATGTTAGATATTATTCTCGTTAAATAATTATTATTAAATGATCAAACTGACCGGATTTATATTAGTTGGGATCATCAGTTTCTCGATCCAGTCTCTCCCGGAGGAGAGGCAGAGTCGGAGGTTCTCCTCGACCATTTACTTTATATTTACTTCTGCCGTTCACTGTAGCTTTAGCTCTGTCCTGTCTCCGTTACGTGACGTTCAACTATCTGATTTTTAGGTGGCCGTGGCTTAAATGTGCTCGTTTAGGTGGTCTTACCTCACCCCCCCCACCCTTCGTGTGAAAACGATGATAGATAACTGACATGGTCGACAGAAGAACAAGGCAACAGTCGTCAAAAGAGATGAAGTTACTCAACCACAAAGAGGATGAAGTGCAGTGAAATGAAACGCCGGCGCTTCCCGGTGAGCTAACCTGGAGCTGGGAGACGAGGGGCCACACGTCCTCAGGGAAATGACAAGCGACAAGATCAGCTGACCTGCTAGGGTCAAGGGTCACCAGCTCCTGAAAGCACAACAAAATGTATACATTTCGGCAGATCCAGATATAATCCAAGCGTTTCAACAACAAACTCGTCTCGCTGCACCACCCGACCAGACGCTTTAGAACCCCGGCGGTGTCGGCGACGCACCGCGCCCAGCTACTTCCGGTCAAATTTCATCGGGTTTTCACAAATTCCTGCTCCGGATGTTCCGTTACAGGGGTTATTTTGCAGGTCCGTCGTGTCGCCGTGAGTGCGGCTGTAAAAAGAGCAGTTTAATGGGGAACGTTGTTCGAGAGCGTTTTACAGCTCACCTGTATATGCTGCAGTGTTTTGCTGGACACAGACTGCTTTTCTTCTGCGCTGTAGCCAGGCATAGACAGCAAATTATGGATGTAGTTGAAGATTTCCACCTGTTATAAAATACATAAACAGGAGTTTTCACATGCTCTATGCACATAGCACAAATACATGAGAGTGGGTGTATGTGTGTGCGTGTTACTTTTCTGAGATTGTCTCTCAGGTAGCAGTCGATTATCCTGTCATACAGATGTTTCTTCTCGTACAGGAACTCGCAGATCTGGTAGCTGCAGGGATAGAGGTGGAGGTGTGACGACAGGTGGAGAGGGAAAGAGCGAGGTGAAGAGAAACGGGTCGGGATACGGAGTTGGAAGACAGTTGAGGAATAGGAGGAAGCGCTCCAGGTTTTAATGCACACACACACACATCGGTGCCGTTTGATGTAAAAAATAAAATAAAAATAAATCATTCCATATCATATATTTTACTTCGGTCAATTGCATTAGTAATCTTTACAATGTTCGTAATGATGAAAGATTAAAAAAATATTCATGTGTACTTCCTCACCGATCGGGGAAAAAAAAATCGCTTTTTTTCCCCCCACTTTTGCATTTACGGTAACTTTCATTTTCATTTCCATGTAATGTTGTTTTTTTTCCCCAATGCCACCTCCTGCTGTCATTTTGAAAAGTAACTGATTTTAGCACCAAAGGTTCGACGTTTCTTTGCAAAAGTGTGACGACTCCTTCAACTTCTAACCACACACTGATTTCCATTGGAGAGAATTTTCGGGCGGGGCAGGGGTCTGAAGGTGGCCTCCAAGTAAAATAAATACCTTGGGGTAAAAAAAAGGGAGGGACTAACTATTGCTTGATTTTATCAACAACTCACAACTCTGCCTTTTCAGCCAGGTCCAGCAGCCGTCCTTCATCGAACTGGACCACGCCCCCGACCTGTAGAAGCTCCAGGAGCACCTAGACCAACAACACCATGTACTATGATGTTAAACATGTTTTCTGTGTGCGCGTGTGCATGTGTGTGTAAGTCGGCTTCACACACCTGCTGTCTCTCTGTGTGTCGAGAGTCGTCATCCGGGCTACACAAGAACTCTAGAACCTTGACAATCACACACAACGCAGGATCAGAATGTCGGTTTGGAAACACAAAATACATAGTGTTCGTCTTAATAGCTGTTCTCAAAATATACAGTATATATAGTAACTTATGAAGTAATACATGTTGTAATATATAGTCAAATCTCTTGGTAATCAGAGCTAACATAAGATATAATGTACTGATCAGGTGCAGATTAATAAAGAGTCACAGCAGCTTGGTAAAGAAACAGGTTACAGTGAGGCAAGAAGTACAGAACTAAGAACATGTAGGCCATGGATTATAAAAAGTGAAAATAAACTATACAAAATACGTATATAACAAAATAAAAATGTTGCAAAGTGCAATAGCAATAAATATTTCCCATGATAGAATTTTACTGATAGAATCCCGTGTAATTAATGTCAGATTTCTTTAAAAGGCAGCAGCTTTTTTTTTTTTTTTTGCATAAACCTTCAAACACGGATCTCGGTTTTTACCTGGTCAAACAGCTTCCTGTTCACAAACAGCGTGTTGTCCGGCTTGGCCAACTGGCGAGCCAGGAAAGTGAAAAGGCCGCCTACTTGGGAGGGGGTGAAATCGGGGTTGTCCACCATCACCTGGGCGATGGAGAAGGCGCACGTTAACGACCCGCTCTGACAAAGAAAAATTCTCTGGGCGGCGGAAGAAGATTTTCTCGAGTGGAAGTGACAAGCAGAACAGTAGCCTTCAGGTAGGCTTTGCGGTTTCAGTTTTGTTCCGTACGCATCCTGGATGAGCTGAATTCCAACCTCTTAATTATGTGATACAAATAATAATGGGTGGCTGTGGGGTGGGGTTCTTACTTGGCGCAAAACACAACGCTTACCCTGAGCAGAATGTCGACTATCCTCTGCTGGTACTCCAGAGCCTGCTTGTCGTTCCTGAAGTCCTCAAACGTCTGAGAGCAGCCGGACGGAAACAAGAGTCATGTTATTTTAAATAACTCGCCTTCCTCTCAATGTACTGACCTGGTCCAAAGAGGAGCACCTCGAAAGGCTTTATTTTGTATAACGCCTACTGCTCAACAGGATGATCTGAGGGCAATCCAAATAGTACGATGTGATCATTAGAGTGAGGAGGAGTACTAATGGAAACACAGCAGGTCTGGATGTGGCATTGTGACGGAGGCTCTCCACACTGCTGGGGCTTCAACAACCTGCCGAACCTTTCCGCTGTTCCGAGGCACAAGGATACGTTTCTGACCCCCCCCCCCATACTCCAGCATTAATTAGGGAACAACCCTGTGCAACAACCCTCTGCCTCATATACTTCCTTGAACACCCCCCCCCCCTGTATGAGTCTTTCTATTTCTGAACTTTGTAAAAATATAAAAATAAAATAAAAGAAAAAGGTATGAATGAAAAATAAATAATAAATAATTATAAATTATAAGAAAATAAATAATAATAAAACAGCGTCGTATTAAAGTCTGGTTGGGAAATTGAGAACATCTCCCTGTTCCAGAAGTGCAGGATTTATTATTTATAGGTAAAGTATTTACGCAAAAACATCCAGTTTATACAAAATTCCGACTAAAGTCCCATAGCAACGGAAAGTAACAGGAAGACGTGCGTGTTGCGGAATAGGACAGTAGGGACACACAAGGGCTGTTGTTTTTTGTAATGGGACGGAACGGGACAGTCCATTCACTCAGTTGTTTAAAAATGTTGTTTCATAAGCACAGAAATAAAATAGAATTGAAAATAAAATCACAGGAAAACCAGCGCAAGATAAAACTCCACTCCAATTCTCTGAGTAGAGTTTACGTTCTGCAAAGTCAGAAAAATCAAAGTATTTCCAAACAGCACTCCTGCTGTTTTCTTTGTCAACCAAAAAACGGGTCAGGGAGGCTCTGCACGAGCCATCTTTAATGAGCCAACACCATGAGAAACCGGAGCGAATGAGCCGAGTGACGAGAAGAAGACAGCACTGTTGAGTGAGTGAGACAACAAAACGCTTTCTGTTTATTGGCCCGGTGAGCGCAGGCACCGGCCGATTATGCCGATTATCTCAAAATGCGCCGACGCCGCCGACCGATCAATCGGTCGACCGCTGCCGATGACTAGTTGTTTAGTTGATCAGGAAGATGTAAGAGTAAGATGGTCCTCTGGAGAGCGGGGTTGGTTGCAGGCGCAAATTGTATAAAATACAATGGCATACCAACACCTGCCGTTGAATGCGCAGCTTGGTGAAAGCACAGGTATGAAAGCGTGTTCTGAAGATTGTTTTGAAAAAATAAAATAAAATAAAAATGATTTGACAGGTTTAATGATTTCAAATGTGGCAATTAGTAAATTTCTTTCCTCTTCATTGCATTTAAAATGTGATTCAACTCCGATCCGACTCAGGATTGAGTTGCTTCTCGGGGGGAGGAATTAGCAAGCAAAGCTTAAAGGAGGGGTTTGCTACTTTTCCGAGCTTCATCGCACGACCTCGCTGAAGGCGTCACTGTTTCACTGACACCATTGTTTCTTTTTTGTAGATTTGCCACTCTGCTGCAGCTCCTTGTTGTGCTTAAATGCAGTCGGACGGGCCCAATGTTTCAGCCTTTTGTTTGTTCTAATGTTGTTGAAGCCGGAAAACTCACATTACTGTATAGTCACACGTGTTCTTGCGTATTATTGTTCATATCATGTATTGAATAACTAATCCCTTACGTCTTACATTAGCACGGATGTCGCCGATGTTTGCCATTTTTTCCTTTAGCTCTTCAACACATACAGTTTTCAGCTGTCGTGCGGTCCTTGTTTTCTCAAAAACAAGGGCCACTCGTGTTAAATATCTTTTTTTTCTTTAAAGGCTTAAACGTGTGCTCGAATGAAAAGCATTCAAGCACATGGGGAAGCTGCAGCAGCGAGGTAAGTCGTTCAGCGAGGCCGTGCTCACAGCGCTTTTTAAATGACGGGAGCCAACATTTGAACGAGGCCCAGGTCCAAAAAAATAGCAAAGCTGTCCTTTAACCGGTCGGTCTGTTTGGCGGTTCCGGCGCTTTTTGTTTCTTTGCCGGAGGCGAGGCAATACCTGCGTGTCGGGTTGCGTTTCCTGGACGTCGGAGCTCACCAAGGCAAGGACGTTGAGGAACTCCCTGGTGTCGAAGTGGAGGAGCGTGCGGACGAAGGGGAAGACCTCCTCCTCGTCGCACGACTCGGCCGAGTGGAGGCGGATCAGGAAGTCAAACACCTGGGGCGGAGGAGGCACGGAACAAACAGTGTGAACTCTTTTGAATTAAACAATTCTTTTTTTTTTTTTTCTTAAAGATACTTCATGAGGGCAGTGGACATCTGTGAATCTCTCGATCCAAAACAGAAGAAACACACACCTTGTTCTTGACCTGAGGCACCAGATCCTCGGGGATGTCTCCCAGCGGATAGGCTCTTCCAGCCAGAGAGCAGCTACAAGCCAAGATCCAGACGTCAGGCACGGCGACCAAGCGAAAACATTCAAGCTCATTGTATTTTTATGGACACCGCCTTTCCTTCATTCAAGAAGCAAAGTGCGGTGTCTTCTCGTGAGTTTGTATTCCCCCCCCCCCTCGACCATTCCAAATCTTCATCATCCTTACGCTTGGCAATTAAAGGAGCGCCCCCTCTGGTGCGAACGTGGCCCCCGTCTCCTCATCGTCAAGAGTTAGCCCTACGTCAATACCTCCGAAATTACCGATCCCTTACACTTGACGCCATTATTAGAATGAGGGAAATAGTGTCACCACTGTCCATTATCTTCAACTTCCTCCTTGCCAACTCTTTTAGATATCCTTACTGCGTGATCAGACTTTAATGTATTTGTTTGCATGCAGGGGCCATTCTAGGATTTTATTTTTTTTCCACATGGGGGGGATAATTACAATAGAGGGGCCCGGCTCCAATTCTTCTGGTAGTTAATAAGTGAAAATGCATCTTGTCCACAATGGAACAGAAACACTTGATTAGTAACTTTAAAATGATGTATTTAAAGTTACTACACAAATGAAAGTTCATTGAATTTGTAAAAAAAAACAAAAAGAAAACACATTTCCATGGTTTTTATAATAAATGTACTTATACTTTTGTTGTGGCATATTCCAGGGAATGATAGCTGATCAGCACATACGGCTTACTACAAGACCTGAAAGACTGAGGATTTGGATAACCTGTACCTGATGTAAACCAGCAGCTTGTTCCCCATCACCACTTGAGCATCTGTCAGAGGAAACAAAACATCTATTGTCTGTGTGGTCACAATAAATTGAAGAGTTGTTGAACGGCATTTGGCGCTGTAACTGAAGAAGGGAAATATTTCATTCATTATGATACGGAATATCGTTTTCTCCACGACTTCCTGTGTTTGAATTATAATAAAGTGGAATACTTTGTATAGTGAAGTGAGGTCGTTCAGTAAATTAAATGACCTTAATTATGACAATGAAGTACAACGTGAAGCCTGATCCATCTATGAGTGATGCGGAGGCCATAGTTGATGCATTTGTAAAATCCTTCCCGGACTAATTTAATGTGCTCCTCTCTGGATTCCTACGACGATCATTAAACATTAAAAAAGATTTTATTGAATCATTTCTGCAAAGGGGCTCCAGAGTCTAAATGCACATTCACACGACCAAAAGTGTGCGGTGGGGAACCTGTTGGGTGCACTCCACTGTCCCAAGGACAAGGGAGGCCTCGGTTGATGAGGATGCCACTTTAGGCAAAAAAAAACAAAAAACTGGCAAAGGTCAGGGACGAAACCGAGCCAGCTGCTCTACAAATATCATCCAGCTAAGCACCCAAAAATAAAGCCCATGGTTTTGTAACTGTTGACTCTGATATATTGACGAACAGCAACGTACGGATAGATATAAAATTGAATACAATGTTTATGTTGTTTCAATTCAAATAAGGCCTGATATTTGTTCAATTGAATTTAATTAATTAGTTGAAATTGAATACAATTTAGGACATTGAAGGGCCTGCAAAAACCCCAGACACCTATACCATGGGCGAAAATAACCAGGTGCATGAAAAATTGGACTACCAACTGGGTTACACATGCTGCTGTGGGGGCTTACCTGTCAGGGTCCTCCCCTCTCTAAGCGCTGGTCCAATTTCTGCAAAGAGTTTCTGAAATACAAGAAAAAAGCAGGGGCGGTTTTGATGCTTCTGGCACTCTGCATCAGAGTTTTGTGGTACCGGACTAATGGCTTCTCAGAACCATCAACATGAAGTGTGTGTCCAGTGTGTCCCAGTCATCTATTAAAGGGCACCTTGCAGGTGAATCAACGTGTGGGGAAATGATGTAGCTATTCGATTTTTTATATTTTTTATTTTATATTTTATATGTGAGAAGTTTGTGAAGTTGTTTGGCTAGACCGGGCTTTTGTGTGCAGCTAATTATTGCCTATCAGATCCTGTTTAATACTGTATTCAAAATAGACCTGGAGTAGGCACAAATCATCAAATAATTCTCAATGTTCACGCAAGAGTCCTGTTCAGGAATGAGCCAGTAACGTGCACCTGAAAACAGATCCACATTCTGTCATTTTGTAAATCTCAGTCCATCTAGTCTACCAGTCTACATCGGCTCCACTGTGCCACACAACTGATTTCATGCTGTGGTTATGGAAAATGTGAAAATATATTGTGTACGGTTAGGGGTTTGTTCCAGTGTGTATCCTATCTAATTATTATTATTTTTTATTGTATTTAAAATCTCTTATTTCCATTTTATTTTATTATCCATTCCTTTATCACATGATCTTATTCTCATATATAATGTGTACATTTCTATTTTTATGTATACGTCATTCATGTGTATGAAATGCGCTATAAAGAAGTTTGTCTTGCCTTAAATAAATAAAGTGCGGCTGAGGAATATATATTAAAAAAAAAAAACATTCACTATAGCTGTGAGAATATCCTAACAGAGGGCATGTGAATGAGATGCATCAGAGATATAATCCGTGTGCGTGATGATTTACCTCCATGGGAGTTATATAGTCATTCATGCCACGGTTGTATACATAGATCATAGCATCATAGAGCTGGTTGTCCCAACACATATGGACCACCTAGTGACAAGCGCAAAAATGCAAAGCATTAGTACAAGTTCTGCTGAATACTCCATTCGGATTGGTTAAATGGCAATTAGCATTCCAGTGTTTCTGTATAACGGCTGATTTGTTCATAATGAATAATGATTGTTGAACAGGCAACCACTTCTCTGATTTCACGCCCCTCCACTTAGCTAGTGGTGACATCGTATGACGCTACATAGAATCTACAATGGAAAACTTCTAGAGATCCCATTCAGTATGTAATTAATGGAAATGTCCAATTTAGCATTAATAACAGTCAAAGCGTCATAATCATATGTACGCCAAATATATTTTGTTTTTGTAGGCTGAATTATTTGCAAAGTTGCAGTGTTGGCCAAGTTTCTGCAAACCATTTTTCTTAACAGTAGCTCTTAAACTAGGCATATTAGTAAATAAAATAACTTTAAATCTACATTCTGTGTCGTTAAAATTTTTTTTGATTCAGCATAATAACAATGCAAATGTATTTTGCAATAATGATCGCCTGGCTGCAGGTTATCCTTGCATAGCACACCACACAATATCAAAGCCCCAAAATATTAAATCTGATAACAAGGGCCATACCAAATACATTAGATATTCAAAAAAGCAAATTCATTTGATAACTAGCATCATGTAACATATCTCTAATGGTTAAAAATGTTTTTATGACAAACCCACCTGTTGCATGTCTAGACTAGTAATATCCAGGTGTACAATGCAGCTCTCGAGGCTGTCCATCATGTTGTTGCCATGGTAATGAGCCAGCAGGTCCCTCATGATGGGGGTGGTCAGGTGATCCAGCCGCTCAGCGACAATGTAAGATTCCAGGGACTCCAAGAAGACGCCCTTAGAGACAACGTTTTCCGCTAGGCGGTCGTACAGCTGGTTGAAAAGCAGGTCGCTAAAGGGTGGGGGGACCACACACACACACACACAGACACAGACACAGACACACAGACACAGACACACACACACACACACACACACACACACACACACACACACACACACACACACACACACACACACAGGTTTATCAAATTCACCGTGACTGCATTTCACTTCTAGCACATACATGATCTTTACATCCTTTTCGGGAAAGGCGGACCCTGCCACCGTTAATGGAAACAGCACATAGAGGAGTACATACATAAGGCAAATACATTGTATGGCTGTTTCTTAAAAAATGCTTGCTAAAAAAAATATATATATATATTTTTTAAATTTACTATTGTACACATAACATTTTAACCTCAACAACACTGAACTGCGAGACAGCTGTAGCAACAGCTTGCGTACACAATTGAGCACTTTTGATGATGTTGTGATTCAGCGTAATAGTAAATGTACATGGAAGGCTGAGGGTGCCCTTGATGTCCCTGTTGCCCTTCTTATGTGCCGCGTTTTTTTTTGTTTGTTTTATAAGCGTGAACGGGCATCGAGGAGGCGGATTTTGAGATTGTGATCGGGACGCCTGCGATGGTGCGCATCGGGGCGCCTGTGATCTGCGCTCCGCTGTGCATCTCGCTGCCACTCCGTTTCCTTACTGAGCCAAGACTAAAAAGAACCGTGTGGTTTAATACCAGTTAGGAAACACTAAACACTTAAAACAAATAGATCTAAAATAAAAAACACAGGAAAACCGCCACGGGAATGCACGCACACCACACTGCTGTCTGGAGGAGAAGATAAAGAGACGAGAGAGAGCGAGGAAGCAGCTGCTACTGGTGCATCCGAATGGATATGTATAGAAAAATCTATATTAATCGGCCTTGTGAGTGCAGGCATCGGCCTATCCCTACTATCTCAAAATGCGCAACCGACCACTAATACAGAGCAGAGCGTTTTTTTGCAGAACGTCAATACAGTGCATGCACTAATGCACTATGAACATGCATGCTCTAACACACACACACACACACACACACACACACACACATACACACACACACTTACGTCCTTTGCAGCAACAGACAGTAATCGACCACAGCGGGCACCACATCCTGGAGCGAGAGAAAACACAAGGTGTGTGTTCCACAGTGTGTGGCAAGAGGGTTCATTGTCAGTCTTAAGACTTTACCCTAGTTGTTTTTCTATACATAAACATTTGTGAAGATGTGGCACTTGCCATCCTTAAAATAGTCTCATGAGTCATTCATAAATGTGTATAATAGGTATACAATAAGTTGCCAGAACACACCAACCTTTGCATTAAACATTTGCAGAGTGGCACTGAAACATTTCTGTCCAGCTGTGGAACCGCCTACCTGGAAGTGTTGCTCCATCACCTGGAGTTTACCTTGCTCCGGGCATTTCTTTAACGAGCGCTCGACAAACTGCAACAGGATCTCCACCATCTCAACACGCACACGCGCGCACACACACACACACACACACACACACACACACACACACACACACACACACACACACACACACACACACACACACACACACACACACACACACACACACTTTGAATTGTAGTGAATTTTTATGCACATATTTTCTCCATCAATTTATGGTGGAAATATTTTTATAAAAAAACAAAAAACAAAAAAAAAATAAACACAAAACTGTTTTTTATTAGGGGGGGGACAAATGAACATGTTCTAAATATTGAGGGGGATGTATGACCTGCATCCCCCCCCGATATCTACCTCACTGACCACAACCTTGGCTAGTAAACAATAACTTTTTAGAGGTATAGATCTTTCCAGTGAAAAAAGCTAAATGAGAATTCAAATTCCCTTCACTCCGTTAGAAGACAATGGAACAAGATAAGTATTGGGAATATAACATCTACTTTAAAAAATTGTACTGAATTTTTTTCATGAAATTCCTTGCTTTCATTATAATTGTCTAACTTGTCTTGGAGGATGTTAATTGAGTCCAGTCACATCAAACCAATATCATGTTATTTTTTTTGTAGTGGAATAAAAATAAACAAAATATGTCATACAATTTCATAGACAAGAAATGCGTGGGAGCCGTAAGAGCCGGCCGACAAATTTTTCAACACTACTGCAAGAGTCTTTTCTCCTCCGCCCAACGTGTCCGTATCCGCCCCACCAATCTTATGTAACCTCCCTTCCACGCCTTGACGGAGGGTCCTATCAGTCGTCATGACTTCTTAAATAACGTACGACTACACTTTTAGCGCTATAACACCCTAAAAACACAAATTTGGCCAAATAGACTCAGAAATGCATACAAATAATAAGAAAAAGGAGATACACAGTGGTAAAAATAATGCTTGGCACCAACATATACTCTAGGGCAGAATCAACAGAGCTGGACAATTCAAAAGAGGTCCAGAGGTCTAACATCCTATTCCTACCTTATCCGCAACCACGCCTTTTCTCTTGGCAGGGTCTCCGAAAAGGCCTGATAGAAAAAAAACACAATGGACACTTTGATGCATGTACAATTTATCCTTCACACTTTTTTCCCATCTTAAATGTCTCAAGAGTGTCTCTGCAGATACACTGAGCCTTTTCGACATTGATTCAAAGTGATTGAAAACTTTTAAATCAGCATTTGGTCTCAGTCGGTACCTCTAATCAATATGATGAACTATTTTATTATTATTATTGTTAATAATAATCATAATAATCATCATCATCATCATTATTATTATTTATATTATAATAATTATTATTATTGTTATTATTATTGTTGTTATTAATATTAACAAGTTAATATTAACTTGAGGTACCGACTGAGACCAAATGCATTGAAATAGCGGCGTGAGTGCATCCCCAATCTGAATGAAGCAGATTTAAGTTGCATGTTGTACCCACCGACCACTGCCTTGGCGGTGCCTTCGTGGAACGACCAGGCCAGAAACAGAGCCTCGGTGAAGCGCTCCTGCTTCAACAGGCAGTCAACCCGCTGGAGACCGAGAGAGGAAACACACGAGGGATGTGAGGTCGTTCAGCTCAGATTATCAATTCCTCATCTTCAAAAGGTAGTTTTCCCCAGCAGGAGGATTTTGAACTTCTACCACTTGAACTTTTCTTTGCCACAACTTTTACCAAGGTTTCACTCTAAAGCCCTGAAGTGTAGCGCTACGGTTCTAGACGCACAGCAAAATGACGTAAAACATTAATACACATATATATACATTCGCAATCTGTTTTTTTTTTTTTTTTTTTTGGAAAAAAACAAATAAGGCACATCACAGACTCGATTTACGTTTCATGTACCTCTCTCCAGTTCCTCAGGGTCATGATGTGAGCCGACTGCAAGAAAGGAAACGGTCACAACGTAGTTAAAGAGCAGCGATCGGCAGGAGACGCAGATGACAAAACCACAGCCACACACACAGAAACACACACACACGGAAACACACACAGACACACACACACATCCACACACATCCACACTCACTGCCAGTAAACACAAAGCTCAGTGAAGTTCTGTTCTAAAAATTGACTACTAAACGGGTACATTTTATCTGGCTTTTTGAATTCATCTAATTCTTTGATTCCAATTCAAACCTTCAATTTTTTTTTTTAACATGGTAGTCAGAAGTTTGTTTTTTTAGTCCCCCCCCCCCCATTTTCATTTGGCTGCACCAAAACAACTACAACAGAAAACAAAGAAAGAACTCGACAAAAAAGAACCCCGGGGTGAGGACGGCTGTTTATCCACTGTCACTGTGTGGCAGTGGATAAACAGCCGTTTAAACATTAATTGGTTTAAACGGCTGTTTAAACAAAGAATTGTTTATTTTTTGGCTTATCAAAAAATAAACAATATTTTGATAAGAAAAGCCCAGAAAATACTAAAACAATATTATAGTTAAAAACACCTACAGTCAGTGGGCCTTATAGTAGGCTTTGTGTACTTTTTTTGAGCCTTTGTGTATTTAAATGAATTATTTAAAATTATCTGTGAATATGTGTGTCAATTCATTTTGGATTTGCATTTTGGTGTTTTATGGCGCTTTCATGAGAACTGATCAACGGCCAGTAATGCACCAGAGCTTTGACCACGAACGAGTCTCTACCCTTCAAAGACATAATAAAAAAATATGTAATGTCCCAATTTTTTTTCCTTTGTCTCCCCCAAGACTTTCATACCATAAAAAAGGGGTAAATTTGACCCACAACACAGGGGTTCAATTAGCATCGGAATTATCGAACAGAGTGAAGAGCCAGACCGAGTCTTATCCTGAAGCCTGCCTTCGTCGAACATGACTGGGAATGTTTGATGGATATGCAAACGAGAGCCAACACACACACACTACCTTGGTACCAAGATAGACGATCTGTCCTCCATAGCTGGAGACTGACTGGTAGCAGGCCTTTTCCCCTACTAAAGCCTGAAAATACACACACACACACACACACACACACACACACACACACACACACACACACACACACACACACACACACACACACACACACACACACACACACACACACACACACACACACACACAAAGTTAAATATACAACAGAGACACCTCGAACCCCAATCCAATCAAATTTGGGACATGAATTTCATCATGATGAGATTATTCAGTATTTGAACACGGCATTAATTTAGAAAGATATTTGGAGTGATTTTTAATGAGAATAAATTAGAGGTGACAATCACATGCTGGCCGCTTACCCTGGGTCTTGGTGAAGCTAAAAGCCCTCATCCTCTTACATTCCTAAGTGTGATGTTAACCGCAGACCCTTGACATTTTTCCATGCACTTACTAGCACCTACAGTAAACTACTATTGTACACACAAAACTAGTTTAAAACTTCCCCTTAATTGTGGTTTACCCTTAACAGCCAACTAAAAAACTACTAAAAAGCTGTGTTTGTCAGATTTTGCCAGATAAGTTCTTTGTAAAATGTTTTTGATGTCAATGTACGAAAAAGTTTATGGTTCATAATACACAAGTCAAAGTATCATCTCTTCCTTACTGACTGAAGATGTGCACGGGAAATTTAAAACAAATCAACCACCGCTGTGGTTGTTTTGAAAAGAGCACTACCTGAGCCGTTAAAACCCAAATCATCTGCACCTTCCCCCCTTGCTGCTAGCTCCCTCACCAGTGCCTGAGAGACGTTTCCCCCCGTGGCCAGCGATTTAAAGTGTCGGCTGTTATAGACCAGTTGCACCTGGTCCAAGTCCAGCGTCTCCAGCACTTCCTGACTGGGCCGGTCCACCACCTGCAGCTTCTCATGGCTGTCCACCAGGACGAGGGTACGGCTGTTTATCCACTTCAAATCAGAAGAATGAGGAGAAGGACGGGAAGAGATTTGGAAAAAAAGAAGGGATGAAGGTTAGTTTGTTCACTAAAACACCCATTTAAAAATACACTAACGATAGACTCAGCTGGATAGAGCTGAGTCAGTCATATCATGGGAAAAATGTAATAATGTGGAAATAATGGGAAAAATAATGTGATATGTCATTACAACCATTGCATGTAACAATTATGAACTCAGATAACATGATGTCTGTATATACTGTATATATGAGCATATAATCAGAGGGGTTGTTATAGTTTAGGGTTTACAGATGAGGGTATGTCCAGTTCTCCTCTGTTAAATGCGGGCCTTGTGGACCTTGATCCCTTTTCCAAAGGGGAGTCACCTTGATCCCTTTACCAAAGGGATCAAGGTGACTCCTCACTCATTGGACAGGACATAACTGAATAGTCACCTTGGGTATTTGCAGTCCAAAAATACTGGCATTTTCAGTTACACTGGTAGCGAGATCACAGATTTGAGTGTGTGTTTGTGTCCAGTAATGGATTAAGTCACTGCTTTGTTTAAACTAAATCTTATCGAAATGAAACAACGCAACTACATGACGTTGAATATCTGATTTAGGTACTGAGTATTTTAGGAGTATGAGTACGTGGGCGCAGTATCAGACCCGACACAACGATCGGCATCTGAGACGTTTACGAATTACGAACCTATTCACAAAAACTGCCGGGACCCTAAAATAAATCAATCAGTTTGAAAAGGGGAAGAAAGGGCATTGAGAGTCCAAAACATGGACTGGGCAAATGTTCTGCCTGGCAGGGTGGGTGTCGAGGTGTACTCACACTCAGACTAATGACGTCACAGTTGAGGTGAAGCTGCCGCTGCTTGATGACATGGATGGTGCCCATCTCTTCCTTCTTCACCTAGTCCCAATTGCAGAGAACATATTAAGTGTGACACAGCGTCGCAGACATGACACATTTAAACAGCCATGCATGCAAACACATGTACGCAGATTCCTTATAAAGCAGAGTTCCATCCAGTACCTATACAAGCTGAAGGATGTTTCAAACACAGGGAGCAAATTTAGGACAACTTCTGTTCATTAAGGAGTAGGACTAGCACTTTGGTGCGCTGCCGTGGAAGTCAAGATTTAGAAATAAAAAAAGTCAGAGAAACAGTGCAAAATTGACTTTCTTTCAAAACAGTGGAATAAATCACATACTGCAAGATCATTCATACTGGGGCCTAACGGAACGTTCAGTATCAAAAGAAGGATTTAAATAGAATAAAGTCTTAATGTCTGTGTTATAATCCAATATATCTAGTTCGTATTTACTCTTCTAAATGTTGGTTTTGCCTCAAGTATACAGGCGCCTCACAGGCCAGTGGGATGTGAGGAGGAAGACGATAAGAGATGAAGATAACGTTTTATTAACCCCCGGAGGGAAATCTGGGCATTACAGCAGCAAAAAAACAAAAAAACAAAAGAGTGCAGTCAAGAAAGAAATTCATTCAACAAATTAAAAAGAAATAACAAATTACACCTATGCACACTATTTATCTAGCTTCACAAAGTGAGCATTACCAGAAGGAAGTGCACAGTGTCTCCTCTGCAGAATGCCAGGACGGGGTTATACGTTTTCTGGACGTGAACAAACTGCCAGGCCAACTGAGGTACGCTGGACGGATCCGACTGCGAGGGGAAGACAGCGTTCTTAGTAATAGTAAAGCTTTCCGACTGGAAACGTCAACTTTCAGATCCGACCAAATCTAAACCAACGGTGGGAAAAATGTTTTCAACAGGAATATATATATTAACATCATTACCACGTGGTCAAATTCGGACTCTCAATATAAAAAAATAAAAATGAACCTCTTCTGAAAGTTGAGGAATGTAAAGAATGCATATGGATAACTCTATGAAGGTGGATCGCGCTACGCACAGATGAATGTTTTAAAAAATAAATAAATAAATGCCAGACAGGCTTCTGGACAGACCTTGCCGTAGGGGAACGTCATCCACACTTTGAGGAAAGGTTTCAGTCCAATCACAAGAATCTGCAAGACAGAATTCATTGAGATACCTTCAACAGTGGAGGTTAAAACCGCTCCCTCGAAACCCACATTGTCCGCAACTAAGTTGTACTCATGTGTACCTTTGAAAAATCAATAATCCAATCGGCATTATATATGTACGGAAGCTCTAAACAATTTTTCCGAGATTTAGCCCAAACGTTCGATCATTTTCTGTGTGATTTAGCGAGAAATAACACCCCGCAAAAATGCACCCCAATTTTCACGACACCTTTTTCACATACTATAAATTCAAGAATTATATGTTTAACCTAAATGTTTAATTGAAATCGAAACATAACATCTATATATACCGACCTTGGTGAGCGAGCCGAGGGCCAGCAGGGAGTAGGGCGCGATCGGGTGGTCCTTGAGGTCTGGAGGTGTGTGCAGGGGCTCAATGCAGCACACCTCTCCCTTGGAACCGCTGAAGAGGCAGCGGGAGTCACACGAACGCATCCCCATCACCCTCCTGGAGACGGAGCAGAGGGCGAGAGGAAAAACAGATGCAAAAAAAACCAAAAAACCCCACACCCAGAGTAAGGAGGAGACTGGGAGGGAATACATAAGGTAGAACGGACCATGGTTGGCTTCTGCTCTTTAATTATTTGTGTCCATTTTTGCACCAACTGGGTTTTATGTGTTTTAATTCATATTTAGTCAAGAGATTCAAGAGGTTTATTTGTCACATACATATACATGCGTTCATACATATATGCAGTAAAATGTCTTTACAACGCACCCGGAGATTATGCACAATAGTTACTGAACCGAACATAATAGTTAACCTAATTCCTACCTAGCAAGTGCATGTGAACAAAGTGAGTATGGAGATATACAGTACAATCTAAGCAAGTACAAATTTATGATGATGGAATTTGTTTCATATCATCTCTGGCGCATGGTAACTGGAGCCAACCAAGGGACTGAGTCTGCCACATCCACTGTGCTCAGTTAGTGTGTCTTTGTTAAGCCATTCGCTAAATATGGAATATGGAAAAATCTTGACCATTTATTTGGTGTCATGTCAATCATAAAGTATAAGGTTACATATTACTAGAATGATATAACAGATGTACAATGGTTTTCACACCTAGTTTGTCTGAGGATATTTGGGCTTTTCATCAAGATTTAAACTTTTAAGACTTTTTTCCTCCTTCACTCCTTGATGTCGTTGGCTCGCCTTCTATTGCTTTTTGTCTTTGTTAAGTCTTTTATGGTCATTGTACTGTTGTTCTAAATTCTCAGTCTACATTTTCTTTGAGGTCTTGGACTAAGTAATGTTAATTTCCATTTATTTCGTGTTTCTGCATTATAAGTTCATTTTATCATTTAGGATTTGCTATTATTTTGTCAGTGATTCATTTTCACGGTTTCGATTTTTATATGATTCAATATTTGTTCACGTATTTTCATTCACAATATCTGTCCTGATGATTTTTTATTGGACCGTTAATGTCATTATTTCCTCATTCATGTCTTACTGAAATATAATTAGCGATAAGTAAGTATTCTCTGTGAATCCCCCAAATTCTTGTTGAGCCTGGTTCAATTCACCCCATCAACCGATCATTATAGTTCCCTTAACATTTGAAAGGATTCACCGATGCTCAGCTGCTCAGTTCAAGGTAGTAGGCTATGGTTGAAATGAGTAATTAGAAATGATCAACGGACCCTTTCTACAGCAAGTAACATACAGCTGTAGCTCACAGCATTAGGAGTGGGGCCGTTTGATTCATCTACGCCAGTACTCCGATATAAGCGATATATGTGATTAAGCAGGCACTCGCATGGGCAGCCATAAACTTTTTTTGAAATCAAATTTTGGGTATGTGATTTCTGTGGTGGCCAAATTGTTGTATTCTCTGTCTCCATTTTGCAAAATCATCTCACTCCTTGTGTTCCAGCCTCTCACGTGCCTCCGTACCCTTATAATGCCTATTGGAACACACCTCTGTTCTGGAGCTGGGGCATGTCAATGTTTGACGAATAGTTTGTGATCGATACAGCCCGAAAAAAAAGGCTGCGCGGGAATTACACTCAATGCCGACGAGCAGTGTAATTCTGCTCTGTAAATTCAATTGTTCAGCCAAAAATAAATGCAGGTTCATCTACCTAAATGCCAACTCAAAAACGGATCCCCCGCTGTCGTTGCACACCGCAAGCGTAGGGTCGTCTGTAAACTGAAAAGGGAAAAAAGGCATCTGAGTCACATTCACGCAGTCAATGGAATTCTTGTTTTGAAGCATTAAATACAGGAATTAGCCACCTCCATCTCACCCTTGATCAAGTTTTTAGAGTCTTCTTTGCTTTGCACAGTGTGTGTGTGTGTGTGTGTGTGTGTGTGTGTTATCAGCACATGGTACCTTGACGTGCAGTATGGCCGTTCCCGGGGGGTGGGCGTCTGTGATGGTTCTCAGCAGCTTCCCATTGGCTAGATCCCACATGGTGATCTTAAAAGAATCACAAACACTCAAATTAATGTTTTTTTAGATGAGGAAATAAGACGGACAACCCGCATCACATTGGCTCTCTGTGACCCGTGTGAGAGGATGACTGGTGGAATGATACGAACGATAAAATACGCAACTATTAACAAAATGACACAACACAATTGTGAATGTCACTGTTGCACCAATCGTGGTTTTCCGCCGTGTCCGCAGTTCAGAGTGTTCATTTGATCTCATTCAGTGTTTAAGGCAGTTTGAGGATTTTCCGACACAACTTTTCCCGGGGTCTTGGCATTATGCACATAAAGTTTTACCACTTAGTTCCTCTAGCAACGCACAAGAGCCTACGAAGTTGTTTTTAACAACGACATAACAATAGCATTTATGCTTGTAGACATACTGCACTTACCTCCAGGACACAGAAAGACTGCAGAGTGCATTTCTACCACGTGTGCTGGCTGTGCACTCACCAAATCCCAAAGGACACACTCAAACTTGCTAAGGATTTAGGATGTGTAGGATTTAGGATGTTCTTATGATTAAGCCACCAATTCATTTTTGACAAATAAAGTACAGGAATTGGAATTGCAAACCTAAATCATGACCCGCAAACCGTGTGTTTTGTGAACCGCTGCATCCTTACTAAATGAGTTGAGAAATGTCTACCTGTCCTTTGGCAAAGCCGCACAGCAGCCGTGAGCAGTCGTGGTTGATGGTGAGGGCCGAGACGGCGCCAAACTCGGCTCCGGTTGCCGTGGTACCGAGGCAGAGCCGCAGCGCCTGGTTGATATCTGGACAAGGAGGGTGAACAGCTTGAGAAACTCACACTGAGATTCCTCATCAACTCTCAAATGTAATAAGAACCATGCAAACTCATACATCACGTCAACTGGAAAAGGATTCAGAACAATTACAAATAAATAACCCAAAAAGCAACAGCAAACTTGCAGAAGAAAATAAACAAGCATCCAAAGCAATAAATCAAGTGCTGACTCTTTTAGTGCAAGGCAGGAAGCCTTTGAGTCCAAATGACAATTTCATTAAAGGGGACCTATTATGCTTTTCCTTATTTTCTGACACATACACACACACACATCAAAATATATATATATCTATATATATATATATATCTATATATATATATATATATATATATATATATATATATATATATATATATATATATATATATATACACACACACACACACACACACACGTACACACATATATATATATACACCTGTACACATATATATACACACATGTACACATATACACATTTTTACACATACATATATTCATATACAGATACATATACATACACACATATATATATATACATATATACATATACACATATACACACACACACACACACACACATATATATATATATATATATATATATATATACACACACACACACATACATATACATACACACATACATATATACACACACACACCCCAACCCACCCACCCACACCCACATATATACAGTGTATACATACATACATACATACATACATACATAGATACAAAGTGTGAAAGTGTCAAAGTGTAAAATATGAGGTAAACTAACAACAACGTAATCGCTGTGAAGAAAACGCTCTGGTTTGAAACTGCTCTGAACGCTCCGTTTTTAATTTTTTTTTTCTACTATCCACGCGACGTCAGCTCATCACACATTTCTTTATATGGTCAACTGCTCCATCGGATCAGCTGGAGGTTTCTCCAAACAAAACAAATAAAAACAGTGTGTTTTTATTGTTGATGTATTTTTTTAATTTTATTTCCCCAACGTTGACATGAAACAAAAAATCCCCGCGTACCCTCGCCTCAAATGTGCCAGAAACAGATTTGAGTGGTCTGATAAGGTGAAATCAGAGAAAGTTTACAGAGAAAATAAAACGAGCTCGGAGTCAAGCTCAAACCCCATTGGCTCACAGATCCCGGAACTTGTGCTCAAACCCTATTGGCTCAGAGCTGGGGACTCGGCTGCTCATTCACAATTAAAGCTACACACACTGAAACAGCCCGTTTTGGAACAGTCCAGGTTTAGAGGCATGTCACAATGGCTCGAATGCATAATCTGAGTGGTATTTTCAGCAAAAAACTTCAAAAACATGTTTTGGGGACCTCAGAGACCTATTATGACATGTGTAAAAAGGAGCATATTAGGTCCCCCTTAAAAAAAAAAACCTGATAGACAGAGCATGCATGACCCATTTGAAAGAAATTTCCATACCTTTTCCTGGACATCACAAGGACGGCAATATAGAAAGACAACATGTCACATGTTCCGCCTGACACCGCATCTCAAACGCCCCTCTCAAATGACTGCTACCAACCCAAACACACGGATCAAGTTCTGATCCACAACCAATTTGAGCCCAAACGCAGTCAAACTCCATCAATTCCTTAACTGTGTAAACACTTGATCAGTGCTCAGTAAAAACATTTGGCTCTTGAAATGTGCCCGACAGAGTTTGCCAAGGACCTGCAGGGTTACCACTGATGGCAGGGATACAGCAAAAAAAACAAACAAACAAAAAAACCATACGTTCAAAAGACAGCAGCATACATTTAAAGATTTGTTTTTCCCATCCCGGTAGTGGACACCCAATTAGAATTTAGCAAGGAGTGCGTGCTAGAATTCCAAAATGTGTGATCAACCCCTGTGATCACCCGTCCTTGCTTAAGCCTATAATGTGCACGCTACTAGGACGGGGAAAAGTATTTGTGTATCCAAGCCACCATTAAATAAAGTGGCCAGTGAACTAAAGGGAAATAAAAAATAATATATCAGAGGAGAACAAAACACACTGATGAGACGCTCCGCAAAAAATGCCATTGTGTTTTTTAAGTGGAGTTGTACAATGAGTGCTTGCCAGGTGTGCTGTGGATTCTTAAAAAAAACAAAACATTTAAGATTTTAGAAATCAACTTTTATGTTGCAAGATCAAAATTACAAGGCTGTACTAAAAAAAAAAATCACTTCCAGAATACCAGGTCAGTGTTATATCAAGCTCACGCTCCACACTGAAGGTGAGAACCATTAGGAGGCTATATTAATAATATTAATAATAATAAACACAGCAATACATTTTGTGACATTTCTAGAGTGTACCGTGGGATTATTTTATTAATAAAAAAAATAATAAAAAAGTGTGCCATGGCGGGAAAAAAGGTTTGGAAACACTGAGCTAGATTACCTCTCTAAAGCCCCTTTCCCACTTGCACTGAAAGCCGTAAATCTACCGGCAATGTTCCAGATTGGCGTCATGTGGGAATGGGATCCGGTCTCGGTAAAAGTCTTTCCTAAATCTCCCCATTTTCAACCCACTATAATTTCCGGCAAATTGGCGGTACAGCTGTGAATGGAAGAGTGTGGGAATGGAAGCAGTACATTACTACTACTCTACTACCCCTACTTTACCGCACATTGCCGTAAAGCAGGGGTGGAGCCGAATCCAAATGAAGAATGAATATCGGGTTTTTACGAATATTTATTTCATACAAACATAAAAATAATATATAACTGGCACTCGTGTCTTCCATCTTCCAGTTGGGGGCGCGGTGCGCCGACATCGGGCACAAGCGCTTCGCCGGCCCACCGAGGGAGCGAGCGGACAGGGTAGAATGGGTGGCCCAATCAAGCCCACCCCAACCGCTGCCTGGTCTCGGGTGATATCGGACCTTTCTCTTTCGTGCGAGCATGACGTAATGTATCCAAAACAATCCTCCATGTGGCATGAGAATCCATACGGAACTTTTCTGTAAAGGAGGCCCATGTGGGGACGACTACATACGGCCTTTGCCGGATATGCTTTATCCAGCAGTGTTACCATTCCATGTGGGAAAGGGGTTTATATGTGTGCATCTGCCTCCAAGTGTACAAAATGGGTATTACAGCCAAAATTCACTCCATGGCTTCCAAATGTTTTCAGCCCCCAAGCAGCTGCGGTTTGGTTCATCAACTGTCAGAAGCAAAACAAGCAAAACCACAGTCGTACACTCTTCTGCTGCTATTGCCACATATGGGAAGCATTTAAAAATAAATAGACATTCAAATCAATACAGTTGACCAATTAATAAGACATTTAATACATCTCATATGTTGTATGCAGGAAATAGCCTATTGTATTTGTGTTCAAAAACATTATTATCAATATTTTTTAACATTAATTAAGCATTAAGATCATTGAGTTCAATCATCTCAAAAGTCAGAAAAAGCTACATTACTGTATGTTTTCCAGTGATTTCCATACTTACAATGTGAGCTTAAATGTTTTGCTGTTGGTTGATTATTTTGTGATTCGCATACGTTACAACAAAAATAAAAAATAAAAATAAAAGAATCACCAGGATGCAGGAAATCAAGTCAGGCAAGCCCTTTGTTCCGCACTAGGCATTATGTATTGGACTGAAATGGACTGACATTTTTGTGGGATTAAAAAGGAAAAACTATGGAATTATCTTTTCATATATTACTGCATGACCACGGCTACATGAGAGCAGCCATGGTTACAGGTTTGAGCCGGATTGAGTTGAAGGGGGTTCCAATAACTAAAATTACTACTTTTGTTATAGTTGTTGGTCATAAATAGTATGTAATGCTGGAGTTCTGCTACGTTATCCTAAATTTACCAGAGTGCAATCGGAACTTCCAATCATTTCACGACGTAAAACACACAGTAAAAGGGATGTTGATAAAATTGCATAACAAAATTACAACTGCAAATCAAAAATGTTACGTCGCCCTCAGATCATGTGCAAACATAAAGAGCTGTTTGTCTATGACGCACACTCTTATTTAGGAAAGGTGGGACTTAGGGAACAGTCTAATTTCTGTGTGAGCGGGCAGAGCACGGCGTGTGAAGCGGTTGCACGCCCCAGTAAACCACAAAATGACAGCGAGGAGCTGTGATTCAATTACATTTTTTTTTTTTTTTTTTGTTTATATAATCAGGGGAACGTTACAAAGTGGGAGGCGAGAAAGCTGCGGATGATAAAGGGAGCTGGACTGATCACATCAGTGAAGGAGTCTCATCGTTTGGTCGCAGCCCCGGCGCTGCCTCGGGTTTGAGTGACGCAATCAGCCAAAACGTCTCCTGCGTTGATCAAAGACGATGTAGATGTTCTGTTCTACATTGTGTTGTTGATACATTTATTTGATAAATGTTAATACTATATTAAAATAGGACTGTTATTAATTGGGTTCGGTGATTTGAAAAAGAATCAAACTGAATCCAGAAGTCTCAACAGTCCGCAGCGCTTCGTTACCGACGACTTATTTTTACCCATCTGGACATACCGGGGCCTCATTTTACACCTCAATGTCATTTTGGTGTTTTTGCTCTCACTGTTGAAGTTACCTGTTAAAAAAAAATTAAAAGCGTTTGAAGAAAATATTCTGGCCCGGGGTGAATAATCAACACGATAATGAAACGATTTTGATCCCGGCGCGCCTGTCTGACGGTTGAGCCGGACTGCAGGCTCCCGTCCGACAATTACATATCAAAGATTTGATCAGGTGAACAGGGCTTGGTCCGCCTCGCTGGTTTCATTCAGAGTCAGTGGGTTACTGGGAGTGGATGAGAGAGACGTCGATAGCGAAGTGGAGATAAGGTGGGAGTCGCCGGGTGCCCGGGTTTTGATTAGCTGCGTAAATAAAAGGACGGAGGTACTTAAAGAGCTCCCACTCAAGGTGACCTGACCGCTGCGGCGTCTGGAGCAACAGCTTTCACGTTGGACATTGAGCTCGGCGGTTTACTTCCGCGAAAAAAAAACTATTTGTCACCCGGACAAAAAGTCAAGACCAACAATTTTTATATCTGGTGGAAAAGGTAAGTACCCTTTGACATGACGTGTTTTTCTTGTTTTGTTTTGTTGTTTTTAATACGGCTTGTTAAAAACAGCACTCAAGTGTTAATAAAGCTGTTGATAAAAAGTCTGATGGATAAGTCTGCTGAGCATACAGGGCCCCAAAATTTTCTAAGCTGTAACCTAAATCGCGCTGACTGATTCGACTGCTAATCAAGCGGCAAATTGACCTTGCAAGACACTTCCTTCGATTCAGCGGCGAGGATTTCGTTCAGTTCAATATCAAATAAAAATATTGAGTATAAGAGTATTGAAAATGCAGGTATTAGTGGGCAAGTGGTACTTTTCCATTAAATCTATACATTTATATAAAATAAAAACTTTCACAACTTGGACTTCACTCATGTTACTTTGGGGGAAAAATAAAGACTATGACGCACCCGTGGTTTCTGAATGGACTGCCTTTTCTCCAGCAGCCCCCGCCGACCATGCCGCACCGCAACTGCTCCGTGGAGATTTACAACGGCTCCTGTTCCTACACCCTCGCCAACCCAAGGTTTGTTTCCCTTTTCTATTAATCTTTTCTATTCTATTCGTGTTAAAACATTTTTTTACCATTAATAAAATATATCAGTTACTGACCAAAAATCTCTTTTGCGATCTCTCTCTCTCTCTTTTTTTTTTAATACGGTTAAGGGTGTTCACCGAGAGCGGCTACTGTGAGGTGCCCCTGCCGCCGATGCTGGGTCCCGGTTCGGCGGCCAACGGCTTCTTCAACAAGACCACGGGCGCGGCCACCGGAGCGGTGGGCGTGTTCACCTACGACTTGCTCAACCCCGACCTGAACGACTACAGCCACGTGGTGGCCGTCATGTTCTCCGTGCCCTACGACCGCGCCCTCTACTCCAACTGGTGCGCCGTGGGAATATTCGACAGAGGCAACGAGTGCGACTACAACCTGTACAGCATCATGTACAACGGCACGGAAAATAACTTTGTGCGGGCGAAGGCCGACGGCTCCAGCGTCGCTTACGAGGGCGACTACTCCATCGTCCGAGCCTCCATGTCAGACTCGTGTGAAGCCGTGTTGAGGGTGGATGTCAATGACACGGGCATGTATTGATGGGGGCGGGAGCAGGAATTTTAATCCTTTTGGCGTGTTTAGAAGGTGACATCAATACATAAGTGTAACTTTGGCATCAAAAAAGGGTATAAGAACTAGGATACAAAAAGTCATACAACAGTCCACCCTCAGTTCCACCGTGTCCTCTTTCTCTCAAAAAATGCATTTATTAAAGTGAGATCTTTCCAACTTGAGTTTTCGCTTGATCATTGCTTCTTTGCAGGGACTAACTACAAAGTTCTTAAAACAGTTTTTTGCCAGACACAGTCAACGAAAATTGTTCTCAAGCAAAACCTTTTTTTTTTTTTTATACATTTCTTTTTATATCAATATTTATAATGGCACACTTGCTCGTTATATTGCAGTTAAGGACTACAAATGAAAACTCTCCAAGGTAAGCTACAAGATGTTGTTTGGTACAAAATGTTATTTGAAAATCAAACATAAATACAGAGTATTCCAGTAAAGTGATACAGACATCCAGCGGAACTCACCAAATACAAGAGCCAGCCCATGGGATGTGCCCACAGCGATCACACCAGACACGGTCTGCAATACAACAAAGTCAGGAAGAGAGAATCAATGAAAAGAAACACAAAAGCAAAATGAATTGAAAACCTTGTAATGTTATCATTTAACTTCAACATTTTGACCAACAATGTCATGTCCTCACTTATTCAGTGGATTCAATTAATTGACAATGAATGTAATACTCACTATAGCAGTGGGCAAACCAGCATCCACTTTATCCTAAAATAAAGAAGAAACAAATAAATGGACACAGGTTGATTTACTCATGTGAGATTCAAGTAAAGCTGGGTGCCATTTTATAACAAACCACATTAAAATGAAATGCCCTGTTCCGGTGTTTGACCCGATGACCAAGTTGACTGGTGCCTGAAGATCCGTGTCGGAAAAACCGATGGAAAATGCACGCCTGTTCATTTGCGCTTCACGCTCCGGGGGCACATCCTCCTCACAGTGCTACCTCAAAATAGGACCGAAGAAAACGGGACAAGGAAATTCTCTAAAACGCGTTTGTGTGTTTGAGTAAAGGCCCACTCTTGCTTTTGCACTGGAGCCTAGACAAGGCCTCGGCACAAGCGGGAAACGGTCTTGACGTACGGTACGGCAAACTGAAACGCAACCGTACAGTTTGCAGGGGAATGGCAGGGGAAAAAAAACGGAATGCAAGCGAAGGGGATGACGGCACGACGGGTGAAAAAACGAGGTGACATTCAACATAATTTAATTTAATTTCATATTTCATTAATAAGGCTTGTGTATCCACCTGACCAAACACACCCCCGGTGCATTGTTGGCAAGGCAACACGAGTCATATTAAAAGACTGAAATGCACCGCTGCGCCCGCTGAAAGCTAGGCCAATCATTAGGCTGCATTTGAACCTGGGTTGCTGCAAAGCACCTTACCCACAGGGTGAGCACGCCACTTCAGTGACCAAGACCTCTACAAAGTTGTGTGTGATGATTGGAGAATGTCTGGTTGTTGGACTTTTACACACATGGTCCAACACTAATGAAATACTGCATGTTTAGCAGTTTTGTTACGAATGGACAACATTGTTTGATTTCTAGTCTGATTTGTGTCAGGCCACGCCCATTTTTCCACATGTGTTGCACCCGCTTGCAGCCACCATGGAGCTCATCTGGATTTCTCTTTTATTTGAGGAGCACTCCAAAGTGAATCTCTACGCATTGGAAAATGTTAATATCTCTATCACATCCTGAATTTACACACAGGGGTAAACAAAGTGTTATCTTATTTACTGTACTATCTATCTCACTGGAATTTGAGATGGTACAAATCTGAAGAAAAATGGCCGTGGTAGTGGGGAGCGGTTTTGGCGGCACCTGCAGATGTGGGAGGGAGCAAGCACTGGCAACGGGCAGGGGACGCAGCTGTCGTAGATTGAAGTGATTTGGAGAGCCTTGAGAGCTGCTCAATGTTTGGAGGAACGGGACACAAGCCACCGCTCGTACCTAGGGTTGGGAACTGAGACCGAGTATGAAACAGAACCCGGGGCAAAATTATTAAACACCCTAGTATTGATGTGTTTGTCTTACAGCTGCGGACACGATCTGAGCAGATATTCCCTTCAGCAGACTGTGTCTTAGGACGGACCCATGGACCGTCGCATTCATCTCCACGGTCCTCTTCTTCCTACACGCACGCACGCACGCGCGCGCGCGCACGCACACACACACACACACACACACACACACACACATAAATTTGCAGTGCTTTCACCTTCATAAAAAGACAAAGGACATGTGTTTGGCTTACTACATACCAAATACTGAAAGCTTTAGTTGCGATAAGAGCGAGATTACCGATCAAAGATCCCGTTATTTATTTTTTTTCATTATTTATTGTTTGCTGAGTAAACTAGATTGCGTAGAATGCTAAAATGTAAAAACGAGCTCCCAGTCAAATCACATTTTTAGGCCCAATTTGCTTCTGGAGACCAGCGTGTGGGCGGAAGCTTGGGGGCCGCTGGACTACCTTACCGTTTGAGGTGAGTGGGGTCTCCACTGTCAGAGCTGGCCAGGGAGGACGTCTCGCACGAGTGAGCGTCAATGTTTTCCGTGTTCAACAGACAGGTGTCCTCCAGGATAAACGTCTCTTCCTCATCCTCCGGCTGGAAGGACGAAGGAGAGCGGAGGCCAAGAGAAAGCCATGAATGAACATGATGCGATCAAAGCTGACGGATTTGTGGCGACGAGTGCTTACCGCACCTCATTGAGGATGCTCTCCAGGGTGGGAGGTGTGTCCACTTGGGGAATGTCAAACTCCTTATCATCAATCTATGGAGAATGGGGGGGGGGGGATAAAGTAAAAAATAACACAGAGGAACAGGGCTGTTTCTTTTCTTGTCATCAATTTTGAAATTCCTCTTGCCTACAAAAATAAAAAAGGAATTTCAAAAGATACCGAAGTTTCGCAGAATGTTGTATATGTTCCTTACTGTGATATAACTCCATACACAAACATTGTCTTTGTTAGTGGTCACTCTTGTACTGCCGGTCTGATACGGTGATAGGGCTTAGAGTTTAGTCAGAAGCATGTTTATGAGACTTTTTCTTTGCAAAACAAATGAATGCGAATGGGGGGGAATATAAATCCTCGTTCTCCACACAGCAACCACAGAATATATTGGTAAAAGTCAGTAAGTAAGAAACATATAGCAAGTACTCGCATAGCTTCAAATGGCTTGACAAAGCAGAACCTGTCGTAAATAAAATGATAAAAAAGGATTTTGTCCATTGTTGTGCAAATATCTCGCAAAGCAGATTCCTTGTCCCACGTGTTTTTCTTTTTGACGGGGGTCACTGGTCACCATATTCACCTTGCGACGAGTGTTTTGCATATTATAACTCAGAAAACATTTGTACTTCGGATATCATGATTGCCTCTTTCCACTATTTGTGTGTTTAATGCCGTGGATGTTTGTGGCACCCTGATCCACGCAGTCGCACACTGTGCGGGGCGTGCGTTTCGCAACACGCCGCTTGCCTTTGCATTCGGGCGTTCGTATAAAAGTATGTGGTGTGATCCCCGTGGCGTGCGACTGAACTGTATTGTTTTTGAGAATTTGGAATTAGTTCCAAAGTCATAAAGAAATCGGAAAGCAAGGCTGAAATGAGAATCTTTTCCAGTCAGCTGAAAATGAGTCCCCATCAGAAGCACCGATTTCACTATATACGACTAAAACAACAAGCACAGCGGTAACTCAACTCCTCGTCGGTCGCAATGCAAACAGCAACGGACTGAAATGAATACACTTGTGTCCAACGCGGGCACAGTACGGGGCAGCGTTAACCCTGACATATCAACCAGCAAATGAAACCAATTAAATGTGGTTGAGTTTTACAGACTTGTACGTCCAATGTAGTTGTTTTTGTTTTTTTAATCACTGCCGGTTGTACGGGGCTTTTGGGTTGTTGTGGTTGGGGTTGGGGTTGGGGTTGTTGTTGTTGTTGTTGTGATGGTGACCCCGGGCGCGACGCAGCCCCGGTGTAGTCGCGTCCAGCCCCCCGCGTCAACTCACCGAATCGATCTCCATCAGATTGAGCTGTGACGACGCGGACACGAGGCTGTGCGCATCGGGGGAGCCCGACATGGCTGCGCTTCGCCGCCGGGGAAGGGGGGGCGGGGGGTGGACGAGCGGGGAGGCTCCGCGGCCGAAGGAGACGAGGCGCCGGGTTCCGGGTTCCGCTGGACTTCCTGTCTGCGCCGGAAGTCGGACGCACAACGGGACGCGTCACGGGACCGCCCCCACGTCGCGATCGGTCCAATCATCGGCTACGCGGTACGCAAGCGCAGACCGCCGGGGGTGGTGGGGTCACGAAGAATAATGGATTCTGATTGGTCCGAATCGATGAACGATGAATTCGTTCGTTCTTTTCTTTTTGTTTAACTTACTCTCATTTTGCAACCATCCATCCCATAGTGTGTTTGAGTGTTTTACAGTTGATTCTAGGCTGCAGCCGAATTCCTGTTGAGATCCGATGACATTCAGAGAGGTTGTGTTATGGTCCGGCAACAGAACCCGATGAGGGTGGGAGAGAGAAACTGACTCCATAGCAAAGATGAAGTCAGTTTCTGGACATGTCACTGTGCAGCTAAATCTTATCAGCAACGTATGTATGTGTGTGTAACTGTGTGTACATTATACCGTGCATACATACATACACACACAGTATATACAGTACATGCAGGCGTGCAATGTGACTGGAGCAGCAGAACCCCCCCCTTGCCCTCGCACCAGTCACTCCATTAATCCCAGTGGGGAAGTTCGCCCCAATCCCATTCAGGAGTAGCTGCTAGCCACAGCGCAGCCCCCGCGGACTCACTCCACTCAAAGTGCCGATGCCTTTAAGGAGGGCCCCAGCAGGAGTGTGTAGCCTAACACGCATGGCTTTCAGGGGCGGGAGGAAAACGAAAGGGAACACGGGCAGAACATGCAAACGGAGAAGCTGCGTCGCTGTGAGCGCTGCGCCACCATGCACCTTGCACACTGCAGCGGAGACACCGAGTGAAGCCTCCAACCTCCCAAAGAAATCATTTCCAATTCAGTACGAGCCGTCTTTTCACTGAGCTACACGAGTACCCCTCTCTGCTTCGGTCTCGGCACCTTACATGGAGGAATGGGGATGTCGGGTTATGTTAACTCATTGCTAAGGTCGTGGAGCGATCCGGATTCAGCAACACACGCACGTAGGCAAATGTGACACGCACGGGTCTTGAATCCGGAAACAACTTCACCTGCTGCACTGTTTCTGTGCACGGCGTGAGATCACGCCAACGTCCATATGTGGAAGGAGGGCCACGATCACTACAATAACACTCATTATATTGTGAAAAGTTAGGCTAATTGTTTATAGTAGTGAAAATACACTTGTTTTACTGATAATAAAATAAAAAAAACAACAGCATATAAAATCGGCATGAATTAAATTATCAATATACCGTATATGCAAAAGCTGTAAATACTGTCTTCAATTACGCATGCATAAAACAAACTTGTGGTTTATCAAGCAGATGGTTGGTGTACTATTCAGAGCAAAATGAAGAAATGGCTGTGGAAAAAAATGTTCAGAAATATTGAGTGACGCACAAATTTGCTCACGGTTCATAAATAAGGTCTGTTGTTATAAAAAAAATAATAATAAAATTGGAAAAAAAAAAAAGGTTGCCCCCAGAATTGTCACGTGTTTGAACAAATTTGATCACTCCCCAAATAAAACAAAATTCAAAAATGTAAAAAACAAATGGCATTTTAATGAAGGGGGCACGTAGTTGATGATCACAGTATATATCTGACACACCCACACACACTCACACACACACGCTCTGTGGATAATGCACAAAATCACTTATTAAAATAAACCACCATTAGTTAATTCTAAGGCAACTTAACCCACAGTAAAATTCTTTTTTTTTTTGCTGTTCATAATTACAAGATTACACCAAATAACCCATTTTTTTTTAAAAATACTTGAAAACCTGATTACTAGGGCTTTGGAGACAAAATCTCTGCTCCCAGTTAATTGACCCTTGTCATTTCATTTGCCAAACCCCTTGATGGCCATGGGGGCCTGAAACCATACATAACCCTGCCAGGCTGAAGCATCTGCCTGGGAGCTAGGACTGACGCCAGCATCGGTTGAAAGGGAAATTATCTGCCTCTTTATTCGAGTTGGCACTTTAAAATCAAGCTTAGGCCGGAACCAGCCCACACCGCAGTCCCTGTGAGCCAGCACCAACACCGTCGTGGCCATCAGATGCACGGGTCTGGCGTCGGACAGAATGTCAGCGACGAACAGGGTGCGAAAGAGCTGCCTCAAACACGACGAGACCCGCAGGCTCTGATCTCCGGCCGCGCAGACCAGGTCCTCCATGTTGATCTCGTACAGCTCTTTGGGCAGGACGAGGGAGCCGCCCAGTACGAGCAGTACACGAGGCACCAGGCTTAGGGAGAAAAGCACCTCCAGATGCTGCAGCACCTCCTCCAGCTCCTGGAGGGTTCGCTGACACTTCCGCCAGTCCATATCTCCCGATCGAATCGGTCTCCAGCCGACCACCTCCTTGTCCTAGGAGCAAGGTTTGTACAGGTTAAATGAAATTCAATTTGAGTACGTTTCTAGCATTAAGCATGTTCGCATTGCTTTTACATACAAAAACCGCAATTTTAGATATGCCATTAATCTACATTAGGGCTGAAGATATTCCACTATAATCCCTTTGGAATGCGTATGCCTTATTCTTTTTAATATTTGAATATATTCAAAACTGTAATGCTCAGTACGGGAGGAGGGTACGAAAAGTTCCACGGCTCCGATCAAAGGGATCTTTTCTCCAAGCAAAGCAAATAAGAACCCAAGAGGAATTTAATTTACTCCGTTTCCTGCTGCGTTATGGTGCGCTCCTGCATCCCCGCACACCATAACAGGAAACATTCCTCTCTAATGTGCAACAAACTGGATGAACTTATGTCAAACTTTATTCACATCTCATCACATGTCAATTGATTTGCTAATGAAAGCCAAAACATTTATGAATCAATTATATTAAAAAGATATATACACTATTTGCACAAAGAAATGTGAATAGTGTAATCTCTCCGAATTTCGTTCCTGCAGCCCTAATCTACACGTGGCATCCAATTTACCTGGATTGATGTTTGTTGTTTTTTCTGAGAGTAGACCAGCTGGTCGTAGGTCATGGGTAGCTGCTGCCTCTGGTATAGGATGCACTTTAGGATTTCACTGACAAAGCGACAGCAGCCGTCCTGGGTAACCGTGCCCGGAAAGACCACGTCCACCCGGCCCTCCTGTGCTGTCTTCACAACCCTGGCATCAGTGTCTTGGACTCGATGAAGGTCGCCGGGAGTCTGGGCAGGTGCCTGACCACCTGCCTGACCGGAGACGTCCGCTTGTAGAACATCGTCTGTAGGAGGCAAACGTGTAACACTGTCTGTTCTGACCTAACCAAATTAAATTCAACACACACACACACACACTTACTTTCCCTGCACAATCTACGTTGTAAGAGCGATTTTGGAAAATATTTATAACTACGATTTCAATAACAAAATCAGGGGGAATATGACATGAATTTTCAAGCACTTATGCACAAATGGGGCTGTTTTCCAAGGTATTCTGGTATTAACAATTCTGAGGATGAAATGCAAGAACCTGGTTACAGTTAAGTAACCCTAACCCTAATCATCTAACATTATACCTAAACTTAACCATCTAACATTATACCTAAACTTAACCATCTATAACATTATAGCTAAACTTAACCATCTAACATTATACCTAAACTTAACCATCTAACATTATACCTAAACTTAACCATCTATAACATTATACCTAAACTTAACCATCTAACATTATACCTAAACTTAACCATCTATAACATTATACCTAAACTTAACCATCTAACATTATACCTAAACTTAACCATCTAACATTATACCTAAACTTAACCATCTATAACATTATACCTAAACTTAACCATCTAACATTATACCTAAACTTAACCATCTAACATTATACCTAAACTTAACCATCTATAACATTATACCTGAACTTGACCATCTAACATTATACCTAAACTTAACCATCTAACATTATACCTAAACTTAACCATCTCTAACATTATACCTAAACTTAACCATCTAACATTATACCTAAGCAGCAGGGAGGGGGTACACCGGGACATTGGGACCAGCAGGGAGGGGGTACACCGGGACATTGGGACCGGCAGGGAGGGGGTACACCGGGACATTGGGACCAGCAGGGAGGGGGTACACCGGGACATTGGGACCGGCAGGGAGGGGGTACACCGGGACATTGGGACCGGCAGGGAGGGGGTACACCGGGACATTGGGACCGGCAGGGAGGGGGTACACCGGGACATTGGGACCAGCAGGGAGGGGGTACACCGGGACATTGGGACCGGCAGGGAGGGGGTACACCGGGACATTGGGACCGGCAGGGAGGGGGTACACCGGGACATTGGGACCGGCAGGGAGGGGGTACACCGGGACATTGGGACCGGCAGGGAGGGGGTACACCGGGACATTGGGACCGGCAGGGAGGGGGTACACCAGGGTTACCTACCGCAGTGGGTTGTTTCAGACGGTTCCTTATTCTCCTTGTCGTCTCTGCTGCTCATGCTGATCCGTCTGGGATCCAGACGTTCCGGTGAAACGTCGCTTGCATCGGGGCGTGTGGTCGTACAGGGACGCGGGGGTTGCCCGGTGGACCCGGCGCCGGTAGCTCTGTCCGGATCCGTCTCCGGTACACTGATATCCGGTTCACCGACACCGGTAGAATGTTCTCCTGGAGCCGGAAGACGCGCGCCTGTCGCCTCGTCCGCTCTGCCGGAACCGGCGCCGGAACCGGCACCGGCACCGGCACCGGCACCGATACCGGTACCGTCGCGGGTCCGGGCTGTTCCCTCTAAACCCGCTCCGGGTCTGGAGGCTACGCGGACGACCCTGCCCTCCGCCATGGTTTTGAACGGCTCCTGGTGCATCATGGGAAAACAGGGGACCGCGTCAGAGAACATGGCTGCGTCTCAAATACAATGTTATGGCTGCGTCTCAAATCCCATCGTTCCATATCCACGATGTACGATAATTATCGTATTTGTACGATCAATAATTCAAAGAAAGCCTAAATGTACGATATATATAATTTACATTGTAATTTTAAATTATTTTAAATATGCAATATTACAATATTTCATATATATATATAGTTTATATATAGTTTTTTTATATATACAATATTACAATATTTCTTATATATATATATATGCATATATATATATATGTATAAATAATTTCTACATAGCCGCATTGACTTTCCTCAGCATGATCAGAGCGCTCTTTTCCCCAAACAAAACAAATAAAAAACAGTGTGTTTTAATCTTGTGTTTGTACTGTTTCCTGTTTGAATGAATAAAAGGAGCCCCGTGTGTAACAAAGAGACATTTTCAGTCACTCTATTATCCCCCCCCATTCCTTTTTCTTTCACTCAGCTCGATCCCCGCGTGTCCCCATTCCCCCAAACAAAACCAATAATAGTCTTTATAATAATAGTGAATAATAAATAATAGTAAATAATAAAAAACAATAGTTTTTATTCCAGATTTTCCTCCATTTCCTCGCAGAATGAAGCAATTCAATTCAGTTCCGGGAGTTTCCGACGCCCCCTGATTTACAAATGAAGCGCTGCCCACGCTGCGTTTCAAACACCAGTTGTGATTTGTGAAACCTGTATTCCATTTGCGAAAAACAGAACTGAGGTTTATTTATTTCTGGACAGAGTGGTTCTTAAAAAGACCACCTCACGTCACCGCCCGTAGGCCTGACCGTCTGCGCTCAACACACCCTCAGGTCATCATGCCGCTCAATGTTTGATCCGTCAAACAAACTATCGAGCGCCGCAAAAGTTACTTTTATGAGCACATTTCGTAAACGTCACGTTTTGGTTGCTTCAACGCCGAGTACCCTTGGAGTGGGAACTTGGAAGAACGCGACCGTTTTAAAGGGCCATTGGAGTTGGAAATTGACGAGAACAGAGAACATAAAGGATGCTTCACCCAAAGTGTGTGAAGGAGCGTTATCGCGGGTCCTTCCTTCCTGCGGCTGTCAGACTGTATAACCAAAACCTACACACACACACACACACACACACACACACACACACACACACAATCCCAAGTGCAATCAAAAAAAAAAGTACGATCCCTGATGTACAATTTGTCTAAATATGTGCAATACTCTTTATTACTTTTATTCCTATTTATGTTGTTTCTACTTAGGTATATATTTTAATATATTTTACATCTTTTATAGTGCTTACCTTGATTCTAACTTACTCTTAGTCACTACAACTCTTTATTGATGCTCTCTATTTTCTGCTGCCACTTTTTGCTGCTGTAACTGTGCAAATGTCCCCGTTGTGGGACTAATAAAGTTTTATCTTATATTATCTTATCTTATCTTGAAGGTTTTCTTTCACATTTACCAACTCAACATTTTGTTAAGAGAATAATTTGGTCGATCGAGTGCAACTCTTTTTTTTTTTTTCCCGCCCCAGGAAGCTAAGCAGCGCATTCTCCCTCAACGAAGAGACACTCTTCACGAGGGTTATCCATTGAAGACCTCGACACCTTTCCCAAAAGGATCTCGTGCGGGAAACAGCTCAGACGCCGACGTCCCCGAGCTAAGTCGTCAACCGTGGCCTTTGATTCGATCTTCAGTGACACCTGCAGCCAATTTGGGAGCAGGAGAGGGAGCACAGGTGAGACGAATTGGGTGGAGGTAACAGTGAGCAGCACGGGCGGCCAGAGAGCTGGAGGGCAGCAGCGCAGCTTGGGGTGCTCGGTCGTTTAGGGTGAACTGGATATCACGTACACACACACACACACAAACACACACACTTGTGGGAAAACGGAATGGCCTCAGTGCGCGTCGCGGTCAGAGTCCGCCCCTTGAGCAAAAGGTACGAGTGTCTCTTTCAGTATCACACTCCTTTTTGTGCCTTTGTCGGCTGGAGGCCACGCCCCCTGACTTCCACTCGGGTGAGACATTGATGGTTTTGAATGGTCTTTTAAAACCAGTGATTCTCAGAGTGTGTTCCAGGGGGCACCCCGGAGGTCAGGGGTCAGGTCTGTGGCATTTAATCAGGGGGTCTGTGAAGATTTTATCGTAATTTTTTCCCACCCGTCGTGGACCTCCTATCGTACATTTCCCTTGCTTTGTGTTTGATATTTCGATACAATGTCACTTGTTTATTTCATTGATTCTTTCAATTGAATTTATTACATTTGCTTTTATATTCTGTATTTTGAAACGCTGCAATTCAAATATTTCCTAATACGTTTCCCACGCGTAGCTGTGCAAGGTATCGGCCCTAACACAAAATCATTTATTTGGGGGGGACGTACATTGAGGGAGGGGGGTCCTCGGTTGAGAACTCCTGCTTCAAGCCCCAGTGTCTCACCTCCGTAACGCTCCTGTCCCAGAGAACGGCAGTTAACCTCCAAAGTGATCGTTCTCACCAAGGGCAACACCACTTCTCTCTCTGCCAAGGTATCCTACGTAATGTGCTTTGACACGGTGAAATTAAAGGAAGTCATTTAGGGATTGAAAATGTTTGGGTTTATTTTTTAATTATGATTTTTTATCTCCTAGCTTTCACCTAGTTTCCAAGGCGATGGACTCGACAGCAGGGGGAAGACATTTACTTACGATTTCTCGTATGACTCATCCGACAGAGGAAGCCCCAATTTTGCCTCCCAGGAGAAGGTATTGCAATCCATTTGCTCAATATTAGGTGATCATTGAGGAGGCATGTGCGTTTCCTTTTGGGGTTTTTTTTTTTTTTTGTTTTTTTTGTGGCATTTCCTGTTCAAATCAAGGGTGCTCTTTGTACTGAAATTGAGTTTTTCCGCACACCCATTTACTTAAAAAATAATAAATAAAAATCTACTGCGTTCTAAATGGTCATAGCTTGACAGGGTGTCTCTAGGAGTTGGAACGCAGCTGAAAATACATTAAATTAATCGTTTTTACTTTTCCATGAATTCATTCCAATTAAGTCATTTACCAAAGCACGTGTTGGTTGTTAATCAGAGGCTCTGATAACAATCTCCATCAGCTCCGCCTTCAACACGACAAAGCAGAATGGACCATTTCACGTGATCCGAGGCCTCCTGCAGAGGTGTCCGAGCCGCTGATTTAGACTTCAGACTAAATTATCTTTCAGATTTTCCAGGACCTGGGCTCCGATGTCCTGAGCGCAGCGTTCGAGGGCTTCAATGCCTGCGTGTTCGCCTACGGACAGACGGGCACGGGGAAATCCTACACCATGATGGGAGATACAGTAAGGTCGCCTCCAGGTTTTTGAAGGCCCATTAATACGATGGACGCAAAGACAAAACGGTCACATACTGTGTCGCCAAGAACACTGAGGATGTTGTAAAACGCTTGCCGCACAGTTGGCCTCGCTTTTGTTAAAGTCGATCCACTGAAAACCCGACGTTGCTCTCTTGCCGTAGCTTTTTTGGGTATTAAATGGCTTGTCGTCCACCCTCCTCCCCAGGGCGACGAAGGTTTGATCCCACGGATCTGTCGAGCCTTATTCTGCGGGATCTCTGCGAGAAGCGGGAGTGACGCTGTGTCCTTTAGCACAGAGGTCAGGTAAGCGGTCCTACAATGGATTCAGAAATGGCACCGGCAGCATTCTCGTATTTTGGTTTTTCTTCAAAACAAAATGCATGTAATGGAGCTCCTGGTGAATCCAGGCTTGATTCTGGTTCTTTCCCCCAAACTGCTCTCAGGGAGGGTTGCCCCCCCCTCTTCTTAACCCATGGACAGTCTCCTTCTTACAATTTAGTCATTTCAGTGATTTATACAGAACTCAGTAAAATTGTAATTTTTCCACACTATGGGAAATCACTGAAAAATGTATTCCCTGGAGTTCCAAGCATTTGCTAAGTCAGTTGTTGCCTACCTCTTGAAAACATACCTTACTTTTTTTTTACAGGAAAAAAGTATGAAGTGGAAGTGAACTGTACTCACATAACACCTATAGCTTGTGCTATGGACGTATTGCACTCCTCCCGTTTGATCATGTACGTGCCACCGCAGCCCCTCATGAATTTGTGTTAAGCTCGAACAGTGAGTGACTCACGGCTAAAGGAACATCGCCAGCCTGACGCCTTCTCCTTCATCGGTCTTCTCGCACTCCGGTCATTTGGAAGCCGAACGTCCATCCGTGCCGTGTGCAAACAAAAATGAAACCAATTCGCGGGTACGAGCGGCATAGTTGACGGGGGGGGGAGATCGACTGACAGGTCTGGGGTTGCGGGGCCTTTCCTCCCACACCGAAGGACAGGAGTGCTTGTTTTGAGAGCTTGGAATCACTATATCACGGTCAATTTGTGCAACAAATGAATCAAATATTAACTTTTGTACCTTTTCAAATATGGAAGGACTTTCTCCCCCCCACTCCCCTGGCATCAGTTACTTAGAAATCTACAATGAACGTGTGCAGGATCTACTGAAGAAGAGCGCTGCAGTTACACTCAGAGTCCGAGAACATCCTCGGGACGGACCCTACGTCGAGAGTAAGACCTCCGCTCACTGTTTCCACTTGAGATTCAGTGACAATTTTTCTTATTACGTGCCATCAAAACTGTTTTTCAGACCTGACTAAGCACGTGGTACACAGCCACACCGACCTAGAGGAGCTGATGGCGACTGGGAACCGAAACCGCACCACAGCCAGCACGGCAATGAACAACGGCAGCAGCCGCTCGCATGCGATATTCACCATCCAACTCACGCAGGTGACGCACGACGGCCGGTTTAAACCACACTTCACAAGGGGAGTGACATAACATCCCCTGAAATACCGTGAGAAGCTGAAGTTTCTCAATAGTGGCGCATTCTGCGAGGTTGTGCAATGAGCAGCTATAAATGATGAGCACCAGCATATGAATCAGGCCTCGGGTTGGAAAAAAGTGATCCTATCCTTTTTTTTTTTTTTTCTTTTTTTTTTTAAAGAAACCTCTGTGGCATTGTCTCATTTTCCGAGTAATGTCTTTCATGCCACAGACGCGTTTCAACGCCTCTCTACCTTGCGAGATGCTGAGCAAGATCCACCTGGTGGACCTGGCCGGCAGCGAGAGAGCGGATGCCACGCGGGCCACAGGCACCAGGCTGAAGGAGGGAGCCAACATCAACAAGTCCTTGGTCACCCTCGGCAGCGTGATCTCAGCTCTGGGTAAAATGGACGGTTGCGACGGCGTCTCTGTGCTGTTGAGCCAGTCATCCACTTTTTTTTTTTTTTTTTTGTGTATTAATTTAACATCTGAGAAACTTTCCTCTGCATCATTCTGGAAGTTTGAATAGGAGTAAAAAATAAATATTCCTACCTGGAAGTAGGACATCAAAGTCAGTTACAAAGCTTCTCTCTCTCTCAGTGACGAGTAGGAGACATCCCCGTAATTATTAACGTACTTGACAGACAAGTGAGCATATTCCATGGGAGGAGATATTTACCAGGAACCCTTGACAACATAATCTCATAGATGCCTAAAAATAGGAATTTGCATCACTCCTCACTTTTTGGCAGCTCGGACCGATTCCTACTGTGAGAAGCTTGATAGTCTGGCCCTGGACATCTACTGTGTTTCTTATTCCTCCTCTTTTTGCACAGCAACCAACATTTGGGGATACGTGTCTATTTGCATTCTTCATTCAAAATGTTTTTGAGGTCTTCAGGGGTTTACATTGGGAAGAATGTACTTGTTTCATATTTGTTGAAGTTATCGGTCTTTCAATATCGTGATAATCATGAGTTACCATTGTCTCACACACACCCCCCCCCCCCCCCCCCCCCAGCTGACCGGAAGAAGAAGACGACGTTTATTCCCTATAGGGACTCTGTGCTGACATGGCTACTCAAAGACAGTCTGGGTGGAAACTCTAAGACCATTATGATAGCTAGTAAGTGTCTTCCCCTAAAGATGTATTAGTGGTTGGAGGAGTTCTCGACTTGGGGGGGCGGGGCCCTATGGGTCGCTCGACGTAGTAGTGATTTTTATCAACTGCAGCATCACAGTACTGGACAGCGTTTGACTGTTTTGTGGACAACACGATGAACAAGGAGCTACACATTATACCACAGCTTATGTTGAAGTCCTTGCGGCAGTAAAGTGAACCTTCTTTGCACAGTGGTTGGGCCCTTATTCCTTATTAGCACCATGTACGTGTGACACAACACAAACTTTGTTCCCAGAGCAAAGTTTAAAGCCTAGAGCTCCGAAACACAGTGGGAACTTCCACCGAGTAGGGATTTCCTTCAGGCAGTACCCTGTGGACTTGCGTTTATTTGAGGACAGGTAGTAGACGGGCACATTCTCCACTCCTCCTCCATCTCAGAAAATAACTTGAAGCCTGGCGTGCACACAGCTCCGACATACCCACAATGCAATCGGGTAAGGTAGGTGTCAGGCCTTCATAGAAAATCTGTCGGACACTGTGTTACAGAGCAGTTGAGGGACGGGCCCTAACCCGCTGGCTAACCCGCTTTTGTTGAAAAACGCAGCCGTCTCTCCTGCTGAAGTAAACTACTGGGAGACCCTGAGCACTTTGCGATATGCCAGCCGAGCCATGAACATCGTGAACTCTCCCACGGTGAATGAAGACGTCGGCGTCAAATTGATTAAAGAGCTGCGTGCCGAGATTGCGAGACTTCAAGCGATGCTGGAGCAGGCCAACCAGGTGGTACAGAAGCTGCATGAAAATTGTTGGTGTCCTTCATGACTTTCAACCTTTTTTTTTTTTTAATTTTTTTTATTGTATTTATTATATATATATATATATATATATATATATATATATATATATATATATATATATATATATATATATATATATATATATATATATATATATATATATATATATATATATAATTTTTTTTTTTTTTTTTTCCCCTTTCTTCTCCTCCACCAGGTTCCCTGTGGAGATGTGACTTTTGAGGTGGAGGAGGTGAGTTGGCGCATGGCACAGTGATGTTTTCATCTTTATCCAAACCCCCACCCCTGTGCTGGTTGTCCATGTCTCATATCCACACAGTAGAAGTGTGGAGAATATTGTGTTGAAAATCTTGGCCTGTTTTTATCTTATTTAGAAATTATATATATATTTTCCAGATGTTGATATTGATGGGAGATATTGATTCAGTTCTAATATACAAACTTTGATGTATTGCGTTAAAGTTTAGCTATAATTTTTTAGCAGCATCAGAGAACCCAAAGTAGAACTATCTGTTATGTTCAGGGTTTTTGTTTCATACAAGTACAGAAGTAAACCAACAGAAATTTAAAATGACAGCGCACCTTTTTGTAAAACAGCATCAGAGTGCAGAGGAACTGCTATGTTTACTTTACTGGACTATTATATTAATGAGTACCGCTGTTGTGCCCTAGTGGACACTGGGCCCAATGGTCTCACTCATCCAACCTGGAGTTTGATGAGCGAGACTGTTGGCCCACACCCACCACAATCCGGATAAGATCAAGGGGAGACAGCCCCTCCGAGTATTAGCTGGAAGCTGTGAAATCCAGCATGAATTTTGGAATTTCTGGACCTACTCACCCACTGGGGGGCTAAGATGGGTGTCAAGGGCCACCATCAAAATAGGCTCAACAAGCCTTCCATGACATGTGCCAACACAGCTGTGAGCGGCTCGGCTCCAGTCAGTGCCAACACCCAATGGAGTTAATAGACCAGTTTATGGACATTTTTGCAGCTAGGGACAAGGACTGTATGCAGACTAACTTGGTACGGCACAAAATCAACATGGCTGATGCCTGTCCCATCGGTCTTCACCTTCACTGCCTGGCCCATGCCAAGCGGCAGGTGGCCGAACGCAACATTAAAAATAATGTTGGTGGCGGGGATCGTCGAGCCATCTAACAGGGCAGCTCAGGTGCTCCTCGTCTGCAAAAAGGACACTATTTTACAGTTTTGCTTGGACTAAGGATGGCTGAATGCTGTCACCAAGAAGGTCTCATACCCGCCCATACCCGGTACATCAGAACATCGGGGAGTTCTGAGAAATCTGTCAACATTTTAAGAAATTGTTATATTGAATTGCAACACCCCAATAAAATAATAGCACTATTTATCACAATGGGATCAATTTATCATTGTTCTTAGAAAGACAAAAGCCCTTTACCAGTCCACCCCCCCCCCCCTCTGAGTCGCTCGTTGTTTGAATGGATAACTGTAGAATGTCTGGGAAGCATCGTGTTTAACTTTGGATCCCTGCATAGGAGGTCAGAACACCGGTTGGGAATGATGAAGAATCCTGTTCTCAGGATATCGGTGAGTAAGGAAAGAGGCTATCTTCATTCTGTTTTGACAATGCACCGATCAGCCACAACATTAAACCCACCACTAAGATTGTGTAGCTCCCCCTTGTGCCCTAAAACAGCTCTGACCCGTGGAGGCATGGACTCCACAAGACCTTTGAAGGTATCCTGTGGTATCTGGCACCTAGACGTTAGCAGCAAATCCTTCAAGTCCTGGAAGTTGCGTGGTGATACCCCCATGGATCAGGATTGTTGTTCCAGCACATCCCACAGATGCTCCATCTGATTGAGATCTGGGAAATTTGGAGGCCGAGTCAACACCTTGAACTCTTTATCATGTTCCTCAAACCATTCCTCAACAATTTCTGCAGTGTGGCAAGGCCTATTATCCTGCTGAAAGAGGCCACTGCCATCAGGGAATACCGTTGCCATGAAGGGGTGTACTTGGCCTGCAACAATGTTTAGGTAGATGAGCGTGTCAAAGTAAACTATGCACACGCACCCAACCATCCACATGATGTAGAAGAAAATGTGATTCATCAGACCCGGCCACCTTCTTCCAATGCTCCATGGTCCAGTTCTGACGCTCACGTGCCCATTGTAGGCGCTTTCAGCGTTGGACAGGGGTCAGCATGGGCACTCTGACTGGTCCCCTGCGCAGCAAGCTGCCATGCACTGTGTTATGGGGATGGTAGCTCAGGAGGTAGAGCTGGTGGTCTAGTAATCTAAAGGTTGCTGGTTCGATCCCAGGCTCCTCCTGCTAGCATGCTGTAGTGTCCTTGAGCAAGACACTTAACCCCTAATTGCTCCTGATGGCTGCGTCCGTCGGTGTTTGAACAATTGTAAGTCGCTTTGGATAAAAGCGTCTGCTAAATGACTAAATGTAAATGTTCTGACACCTTTCTATCATAGCAGCATTAACTTTTTCAGCTCTTCTGTCGGATCGAACCAGACAGGCTAGACTTCGCTCCTCACTTGCATCAATGAGCCTTGGGGGCCCATGACCCTGTCGCAGGTTCACTGGTTGTCCTTCCTTGGACCACTTTTTCTAGGAAGAGTACGAACCACTGCATACCGGGAACAACCCACAAGACCTGGCGTTTTGGAGATGCTCTGACCCAGTTGTCTAGCATCACAATTTGGCCCTTGTCAAAGTGGCTCAGATCCTTAGGCTGCTTTCAACACATCATCTTCAACAACTGACTGTTCACTTGCTGCTTAATATATCTCACCCCTTGACAGGTGCCATTGGAACCAGACGATCAATGTTTTTCACTTCACCTGTCAGTGGTTTTAATGTTGTGGATGATCGGTGTATTTTCAACTGTTGTCATTTCCACTGGAGATGATGATCATTGCATAGTACGCTTATATTCTTCCTTCTTGCCCAGTGCTCAGTGGGCTGGGGCTCCAAGCCGAGCAGTGTATGGTTGAGAGCTCTGCCAAGGCCGTTAACCTCATCCCTCGGAGAGATGCGCCGTGTCTTGACAACGGGATAGACGCAATGCAACCAAACAAGCTTACTCAAGGTAAGGACTTTGAATACATTAATATGCCCCTGATATTCCAGATGAAAAGCAACAAAGATGGCAAGTGAATAGGCCACTCGTGCAGATTCAGTTACCTGATTTACAATTAATAAGACCTTTCATCGCCCTTTTTTTTTTTTTTTTTTTTAAGATGTGAAATGTATGTCATCGCTTCCTTTCATTTCTCCACATGAGACCAACTTTATTTGTCTCTTGCTCTAGTACACAGTAGTTCAACCAGGAGCACTTGGGCCATAACTGACTTCCAAGGTCAAAGTTGAATGTACCATGAATGTTTGACTTTTTGGTGCATGACAGATCCTGTTGCAGACTTAATATGTTGCTTTAGCGAACAAGCAGTCTTTTGTAATAAAATGTGCATTTCTTATTCAAACCCATGCATTCTCCATTAGCGTTGTGCAATATCTTTAATGCAGGGTACCAAACATGTTGAGGTTTAATTTTGAGGTTGTTGTTTTTTCCAATTATAAGCCTTTTTTGGTTGTCTTTTGTCTAGGGGCTGTCATACAACTGGGGAAAGGGGATATAGGCTGTGTCAACCCAACTGCAGAAGCTGCTCAGCCCAAGGAAAAGGTACATATAGTACTAAAAATGCCCAAAAAACAATCTTTTACTCAGACCAACAATGTTTATTTGTTATTCAGAACAAACTAAATGCTTTAACTAGTTGAGTGTAAATACACACATTTGCTAAGCAAAGAAATTGCTTCTAATGCTGCTTGGAAACACCTCAGCCTTTCACAAATGATTATTATGAATTAAAAGTCCCATGGCTTTCCTCCCATTTGAAAGTCATGAATGTCAGGGTTAGACACTCTGCCGATACCCATGATCAAGGCACCGTTTAAGAGCTGGAGCTGGTCCACCTCGTTGTGGTCCTGGGTGTCAGGAGCAGTTGCTCTTAGATTGTGTGAAGACCCCATAGGATGGGTTAAATGAAGAGGGCTTAAAATATCACTCACCGTGCGTTACACCAACTGACTCAAACAGTTTGAAAATTGGAAAAAATCTCTGTCACTGACTCGCTTGTCATTTCATCACTTCTCACATGAGCGTGTGGGAATGTTTGATGTCCTGACCCCTGTACAAATATACAGTTTAGTACAATGAAGTTGTGTCGCCCACAGCTTTTCACCGGCCTCATCGTGTGTGTGTGTGTGTGTGTGTGTGTGTGTGTGTGTGTGTGTGTGTGTGTGTGTGTGTGTGTGTGTGTGTGTGTGTGTGTGTGTGTGTGTGTGTGTGTGTGTGTGTGTGTGTGTGTGTGTGTGTGTGTGTGATAAGTCATCAAATACAAGTTTGGGTCAGGTTTCCAGGACCCTGCAATCAAAATATTCAGCCATTTCAAGAAATTGCTCTCCCTACCTATCCTTTCGAGTAGATTGATTGCAAATAAATTAAGCTATACAGTATTAGGGTCAAACCTTGTCGAAGCAGATGAAACTAATACGTCACAAATGTTCATTTTTTTTCTATCTAAAACTTTACAACAAAGACTATTCAGAAAAACGTATATTCGGCTCTAGTACAGTGGGGCATAAAATACCTTTCCCTTGGTTTCATTTTTGGTTTCTTCCATTTATCATGAAAACATTTAAACGCTTTTTTCTTCCAGCGGCAATCGAGTTTCCCTATCCAAGAGTAATTAAATATAAAGTTAAAAAATCGTATTTGTTTTAGAAAATAATAGCTTCACTCCATTTACCTTCACTGAAATGTGTGTATCTTCCTTTTTCTCCTTCCTCATGCCAAACTATAAATTAGACCATATCTGGGAAATGTCCTGTATCTCATTGTGTTCCAACGTTGAGCGGAGCAGCACTGCTTGATGTGGGGACCCACAGGGAAGGCCATGAGGAGGAGTGGGACTTGCCTCATAAATCAAGTCCAGGGATCATGTCTGCGGCACTGCTGAAGGGAGCCAAGATTGGGACTGAAGCAGAGAGTTGTGGGTGTGGAGCTGCTCAGTCTGGGGACGCCGAACACCCGGCGGTCGCACTGGGCCCCACTGATGGAGGCGACACGGAGCAAAGGGGGGATTCTAATCGGGGCCGAGATGTGGTGGCTGAGGGCGGGCATCCTGGCTCTGCTGGGAGCCCACTGGACAATGTGTTACACCTGCAGAGCACTGGAGGGACTAACTGCAGGTCTGTCCTGCCACGGGCCGGCGCTCATTCTGAGCTCTCCATCAACACACACAGCAGCCAGGCGTCCCGCTCTGGTCCTCAGGACACTACCTCGGAGCACCAGTTCTGCTGTGGAGAGATGATCCCGCAAGTTAGTGAAGCAGTGGCCACAGAAAAACAACACTCAGGTCAGTGCTCCCTGTTGAGCAGGGTTTCCGGCATGTTCCAGAATGCAGGCCGGGTTCTGTGCCGCTCCCCTGGGGTCCTGCAGGTTGGGCAGAGTGGTATGAAGCATTTTGAGGCTCTCTGTTCCAGCCAGCTGGTCTCTCTGGTTGGGAGGAGCTGGGTCCTGAATGCAGTGAAAGACAGCCAGATGTTTTCCATCATCACAAAGAGTTATGTCTTCTCTCTAGTCAAGGACAGCCTTGTGTTCTCCATGGTAAATGGCTTCCCACTGATGCACCACATCCAGATGGAGCTAACACAGGGCACAGATTTAGAGAAGAGCCCTATCCCAATCACATTTCCCCAGGCACCAAACGGTATTATCCAGTTGCCAATTCATCAAACGCTGGTCAAAGAAGAGAATAATTTGTGTAGTATAAGGGATTTGGAGTTAAAGGCCAACATGGTAAATATTTCAGAACAGAAGCAGAGCATGATCAAGAAGGTGCTGTTACCAGAGCTGCAGGGCTGCGACCCACAGCCTAACTCAACGCTTACTCTAGAGCCTTTAGAGAGCTTGGTGACTGTGCAGAGCACTGCGGGTGTCAAAGTTATAAGTCAGAACCTTATTCAGTTCCCTGACGCCCTTAGAGAACTCAAATCACTGCCCCTGCCCAGACTGATGGAATCTTTACGGTCTCTCATTCCCAATTCAGTGCTGGGCTCCCATAAGACTTTGGCCCTCTACTGGCTCAATGTGGCTAAATGCAGCCAACCTGAGACACAGCCCGCCCTCCTTATATTGATGGAGTCTAGCCTGTACGCCTTGACCTCTGAGGCCGGGTCCATAGAGATGTTCCACCATTTCCCCTTGCATCAGCTGAAGGAGGTCCAAGTCAGTTTAGCTGGCCAAAGCCTACGTCTGATGGGAACCACAGAGGAGACTATCCTGGGCCTCCACACACACAGCCAACGACTAACCAAAGAGGTGTGCCGTGCCCTGCTTGGTGTCCTCTGCCCTGGGGACAGCAGGGTTTCCCAGCACCCACTGCTTCACGAAGACTTGATGGTGATGTCGCTGGACTGGCAAGCGCACATTCCTGACCTCTTGCTTCTGGATGTGGGTTTGAGAGTGTACTGCCAGTTCCAGAATACCCTGGCTGATCTAGTTTACTATCTTCATTCTAACATGAAAGAAGGGAGGCCAAGTTTGGCAGAGGTGCAACTGCTACTGTACACCAGCGTACGGGTGTGCATGAGCCCCATCCCACGCAACGAGCCCATGGCACATTTTTTTGTCACCGAAACCCATCTGGGGCTGCTACAAGAGGACACATTATTTCGACCTCGTCCGCGCTCCCTCTCCTTAAAGCCAGATCGCACCCAATTCCAAGATGTTTCCCTCCGCCCCCTCTCAGATGTCCGCTGTGTGTTGGTGCATGATGCAGAGGAAAGGGAAGCTACCAGACTGGATTTAATCCTAGCGTACGCAGAGGCCAAGGGTCATTCCGAAAGAGGGTCGACGGTAGCCATCTCATCTACAAAGGTCTCCAATTTGTCTGAACAGGCTGAGGTGTGGAAATTAACTTTCAGTTGCTCAGCTGTGGCTGGCTGCCTGATCACTCACTTGTCAAATGTCTAAGCATGGACTGAATAGCCAATTTAATAGAGAACAGCTACCACAATGTAGCATTGTAATGTAACTGATTATATATTTTTGTTATTGTGAAATTTTACTGTAAAATAAGAGAACAAAAACACTGTTTATTATATCTAAAGAAATATTTTGTATATTATGTTTTATATGGATATGGTGGTAATAATAAAAGTTTTTTTTAATGTTTTGCACAGTATATTCCATTGCATTTATGGGAGATTTGAGCCTTGAATAAAGGCACCGATTGGACCGTGTCAGGTGGATGTTAGAGCAAATTATGAAAAGCCTGTGGTTGGTCACCCAAGTAAAGGAGTTGTTAACATGCATGTTCGGGTTAGACTGCCAATGGCATCTCTCAAGATCTGGAGTTGGTCCCCGGGCACAGTCACATGGCACTGCTCAGAGATGCATCAGATACTTGGATGGGTCAAATGCACAGGACCAGTTTCAACTCAAAACTTTGAGCACTCGCTTAAGAGATGGCAGCAGCAGTTCTGGTGCTTTTAAGTGACAAGACACCTGACCTGGTTAAACTTATGCCAAACGAAGCGACAGGTTTTCCAGAGGGTGGAACACCAAGAAGGACCAGCTGCTGTTGATAACATACGTACACACTGCATTGTTGTGGTAATCGGTGCACTGACACTGGACTAGAGGTATTCACGGATCCCAAAATTCAGACCTGAACCCATTTGGACCCGGGACATTTGTTCTGAGGTCCATTAAGAACCAAATCCATACCCGGACCATTTTTTGCCCTAGATATTACAGAACCAACCCAATGCCCGAGGTGAAAATACATGGACCCGACCTGGTGTTTGTCCCGGATGTGGAAAGTGTGTGTGTGTGTGTGTGTGTGTGTGTGTGTGTGTGTGTGTGTGTGTGTAATATGATTATTAAATTATCAGAATAACTATCAGGTATTATGTTTCTATCTTTTTTTTTTTAAATCAGATTATACCATATTATAAAGTATTATCGGACTGATATTATAGTCAGATTGCAATTCGGGTTATATATGGGTAGTTGAAGCAATCTTTTCAGTCCAGAATTGATAAACCAAGAAAAAATGATATATATAATTAAAATTGTGAAAGATTTATAAAATTGTGAAAGATTTATAGACTCTTCAATGTGTATGGACGCCATGTCAACTAACACAATGAATAATTACATTTGCTGAACATTTAAATCAAACTAGTGAATGTCCTCTGGTGTGACTTGTCCAGAACATGGTTGAGGAACTTTGAACATTTATATAAAAAACAAATAATTCAAATTTTCATCTCTAATCATATGCATTAGAAGAAACAGAAGAAACAGTCTTTAATCGTCACACGACACTCCACAACACATGCTTGCACACACACACACATGCACATGCTTGATGGTGGCCGGTGAAATGGCTCCTCTGCTTTTGAGCCATCCCGGCTTGTCCTTCCTCTGGGGGCACAGCCAGGAGCAGTGGGCAGCATACGTGGACGCGCCCGGGGACCAGGTGATAAGTGTCCATCGCTGGTCAGACGATGATGGGTGCATGTTTTTGGTGGGGGTCCTTACTGACGTGAGGTGGAGGAAACCCCATGTGAACACGGGGAGAACATGCAAACTCCACACAGAAAGGCTCCTGTTTTTTTGGAAGATAACCCATTATTTCACAGATGTCCATTTATTCAAATGAAACTCCAGAAGTTAATGGAAATAACAAAAAGGACTGATTAGTTAAATTTTGTTCCCAGTCCTATATCCACTGCCTGCTGCATAAACAGGCCCGCTCAACAGGGTGGTGGTTTAGTCCAGTCTCCAGTTGATTTACGCAAACCAGACTTTTGAAATCAACAACTCATCAATGACGATAATCTCCACATTGGACAACCTCGTCCTCACTTAATCGAAGAGATTGCAGAGTCATTGATCGGGCAGCTTTAGGCTTCTTGCCAACTTCAGGACATAGAGCAAAGTGTTTCCAGAAATGTTGGACGCTGCAGTGCCTGTGAATGCAGGCAGTTTAGCACTTGGCATATAGTCTACATGTCCGTTTTCTCTGAGTCTGGGTACAGAACGCAGTATATTTGTAGCCTCGCCGTAGATACTTTAGATGAGGTATGACTTTCCAGTGCCAGCCAATGACAAAGTAGAACTGGTTCGAGTTCTGGCCACGAACACTGTTGGAGCACCAGTCTCTGACACGGTAAAATAGGGCAGCTTGTGTCCGTTGAGGTCTCCGCACATCGTACGCAGTAAATCTGGGTTCATCCTGGGGGCCTCAACTGGAAAGTGCGAGACTCATTTTCAGGGCTTTGTCATCTGTGCCTATGTCATCAGGACTTCAACTTGAAGCTGCATGTACAGGCTACAGACTTGAGAGCTGACCTTGATGTCCTTGAATTACATCTGACTGCTCTTATAGAGGAATACAAGCGTTCTAAATTATGGCATCAGATGACACTAAAGGACCTCTGTGACAAGACCATCAGCAATGATACACCAACCCGAGCAACTGGGCGGAAGTGGACCCTATTTGACGCAGTGCAGCAGTCAACACCAGCTCTGAGTGAAAGAGGCCGCGGTGTGGGGATGGTCTGGTTGAGCAGCCACACCTGACCCGGATCTAGGTGTTTGGGTCAGAGCGGCCGCATACCTGTTGCTGGTTGGTTGGTCTAATGAGCAGCAGGTAAAACTGCCATCCTCACACTCACTTAGGATAGGAGCCCTGTCATGACATATTTGATCTGCGCTTGGCTAATTCCACCTAGCTCCTCTCTGTATATGTAACTGCATTACATTTTAGGATTCAGTTATTTTCAGTTAGTTGCTAGATAGGAATTAGGTTAGCTATTATGCTCGGTTTAGTAACTATTGTGCATAATCTCCGGGTGTGTTGCAAAGACATTTCACTGCATATATGTGTGAACATATGTACAGTATATGTATGTGACAAATAAACCTCTTGAATCTCTCTACAATAAACTAGTCTGTACAACCCATCGTCTTGTGTCTCTGTGCTGGAGGGCCCTGAAAAACGCAGCGTGGGTGGCGTGTGGCAGGTGGAACTGCCACAGAGACATTGTGGGACGGGCCCAGCAGGGAAGAGCAAGCAACGCCACTTGGAACAAGGCCACATGTAACAAGAAGCACTACGTCTGCCTCCGTAGCTAAAGAGGGGTAATAGATGTGTGGGGAGGAGAAGGATCAGCTAGACTTGATGGGACTTGAAAGCAAAGCTAGCAGTGTGGCTGGACAACAAAAGTTTGCCTGGCCAAGGGATTTGTGGCTTCATCTTCCGTCAAACTTCTGAAGATCGGGTTCCACAGCCAGGCTCTGACACACCAAGTCAGGGTAAGAAGCAGCCTCTAATGGCTTAGGATCAGGCGGAAAGACCCTTGCTGTGCTTCAAGAACATTGACGTAACATCGAAATAACATTAAGACAGAACCGGGGGATGATTCTGGGATGCCAGAATCCACCGTGAAGCCCTGTGGAGACGTAGCGCGCTAAACAATGACACGTCGACAGTGTTTTACAAGGTAAAATCTTAACAGCTCACCACCTATTGCAACAAGGGATTGTTCACATCCTGTGTTTATTTATTCAGATTTTCACAAAGTGACAATTAGATTTGGCCAAAGCAAGCCACACAATACTCACTGATCTATGAGAGTATTGTGGTCTGTAGTGTCAAATGCTGCGCTTGAGTCCAATAGAACCATAACTGGAGCCCTGGCGGCATAAGTGCTAGGTCTTAAATCATTAACATTTTTGGTGAGCGCAAACTCTGTGCTGTACTTGGCTATTACAATCCTACAGGATGCTGTTCCTTTTGTGGGGTTGACCATAAGTTTCCAGCAGCAAAAGCTTCCTCACATTTTGTGACAGATACTCGGCTTGTATCGTGAGGAACGGGATAAATTACTCCAACTCTAATCTTTTAAAATGAGGCCACTCTGCTCAGTGTATTAATCAGATTGTTATTGGAAGCATCAACCATTTCATGTACCGAGCAGTTCAGATGACAAGTCCAGTTCCCTTACAAGCTTCAAGCAAATGAGCATCAAATAATGTACAACAGTGGTCAGAAACATTGATATTGCAACGTTGTCAGTGCTTAAGCCTCTCGCCATGGCCATGCTGGATGAAAGTTAAATTAAGAACTGAAGTTTCAGCCTCAAGACCGAAGATGTTAAAGACAAGAACTCTGCCGGGTCGACGACGGTGCCGTTAAACTTGTCCAAGTGGGCGGTGGCTGTTCCACCCTCCCGCCTGCCTCACTGATCGAAGTTATGATCCAGAAGCAACGATTCAATAAAAGTTGCATTTCTGCTTTCGTCTCACCCAGTTTGTGTTCAAGGCATGAAATCAAGTTTGTAGTCAACAGTAATAAATGATTAAAAATGTTTTTTAGTGAGCCAACATTTAATGAAGATAACATTGAAATTTACAGGACCTGAAACCGATGGAGCGATAAATACAATTCAACGATAGAGTGCTCAGTACATCTTGTTTGGTCCGTTAGGTTCCAGCTCCTGTGCTCGACAATACGCTAAAGTTATCGTGCAACCTGAGACTTGCTATCGTAAAATATATAACAAAATTAAATGTGACTGAGTCGCAAAGGCCCAATTTGCTGTGCTTAACCGCACCACTAGTTCGGTCTTTGGCGCAGTGGTGGACTTTTGAGTGAAACACACGAAAATAAAAACGCTCTTCACAATCCCATTGGTATTAAAAACACTTTATAAAAAAAAAATTTCAAAACAAGGGAATGATTCTTTAAAAACAAAAAATCCAAGCGATTCTATCACAATAAAATTAAACCCAAATTTAAGATGCGCACCAAAAGAAAGGCAGTACTGTGAAAACAACTTCAGATGCTGCTTTTAGAGTTTCTTCAATAAACTACATTATATATATATTTATCTATCTCCTCCCTCCTCTTGGTAAGAAAGGTAATAATACAAACATCACAGGGGTCCAGTATCTACATTTCAGACGACCCCCCCCCCCCCCCCCCCCCCGGACGCAAACTCAGTTCCCTTCAGGCAGAGTATAGAGTGAGACTATAGAACCATTTATGTGCAGCCACCAAGCGTGTTCTTCAATCCATCCATCCATCAAACCATCTTAAACCCCATAATCCCATAACCCTAAAACAAGAATCTTCAATGTTGAGTACCGTCGTCAAATTGAATTCAGAACAAGAGCAGAGGCGACATTATGCAAGCCTCCTATTCCAAGCAAGAAATTAACTTTAACAGACGCGGCTGCTTCTTCCTCCCTCTTCGACGACGGTGTGCATGGATGCATCCTCCGGCTCAGACAGCCCTGCATCCACTCTGACAGGACGTCTCGCATCGACCTCGTGATTTCATTTAGAGCATGTCGTCGTCTTCTCCTCCTCCGTACATGTCGGCCAGCTTCTTAAAGCGAGGCCCCCATTCGCTCAGGCAGTTATAATCCTGGTCCCCGCTGCTGGAGGAGTTGAGGGAGGAGAGGCTGCCGGCATCAGAGCCGCCCCCCTCGTAGTCAAACACCAGGAGCGAGTCGTACGGGGGCGCCGTGGGGTCGTTGTCCGCTGCCTTCAGATTCTGAACAAGGGGCAGAGCACACGTTTGAAGAGCTTCATTGGATCGTCGTATTAAATTAATTGTGTTAAGTCAGAGGTACAGAATTGGACATAATCTTATGTTTGTGTGGTCTACTGTATAGTCACGACCAAATATAAATTCCATATTTTACTAAGCAACAACTTATTTTGTAGTAAAATATCGAGAAACAAAAAAAAACAACTCATAGTGCTCAAAAGAAATCCAACTGTTTCTTGTTTGTAATTTTTCAATCATTACAATATTAGTTTCAATCATTATAGCACCACCTCACTAAGCACTTTACTATTCTCATACTACTGTGGCTTCTATTCTCCCCCATTGAGAAACACCGCTATCTTGCAGCTTCTCACTATGCAAATTAAGTCCGATGGGGAAAATGGGTCAGGGTTACCCCCAAACCTGTTAGGAAGCTTTTTTAAAAAGAGGAAGTTAACAATGTAGTCCAACAGTCTTTGTATGTTAGACAAAAAAGGTTGCAAAATGGGCATTTTGCCACCCCCATGGTTTTATTGAACCTTTTGCACGTCAGCAAATCAGCTCTTTTGGCAACATCCGTGAGAATGTAAGGAGGCTAAAAACAGGAAGTTGCGCTGCTTCCTACTGGCAACCCACTGTAGCCAACGTTACTCTTTGGATGAACTGCGGCTATTCCAAAAAATTTGAAAAATAAAAATAAATAACAAGGTGATACTATAGTTATTCAGGGTGCGACACTAACTTTTAGAAGTCTTTACCAAGTTGGCAAACCATCTCAGAATTGAGTGATAATGATCCCAACCCATTTTTACCCACATTTCAATATTAAGGAAGTGTTAAAGGACAACTGAATTTCATTTTTGGGCTATAATTTGCGTTCATGTGTGTGTAGTTTAAACACTGCAATCATCAGTATCTTGACTGAAGTCTAACTTGTCTTCTTTTTTTTTTTTTTTTTTCTTTTTTTTTAACAGTTTTTCTAGCCAATTTTAATAGTTAAAGTTTTGCTCTGATGCCTGAAATGTGAATATGAAATGATTTTTTGCATCAAACACCAAGACTGTGGATCTGTCTCCCGTTGCTGGATTTGACCCCTGACAGGAGTACGGAGCCGCATGTTCAGGATGGAGGAAAGGCCGAATTGCTGCCAGACTTAAACATACCTCCACACCGAGTGAGGGGCGAGTGTTGACACGTTGCTGAGCTTAAGATCTTTTTATATTTTCCACCCTGTCTCTTGAACCACCATCTTACTCACATCCTCTATAAAGTTGCCAATGTCTTCAGGGTTGGCAGGACGGGGCCGATACTGGGGCGCAGGCATGAAATTTGGCACGACGTCGTTCCGGAAGACCTCGGGGCGGTTGTCTAGGCCGCGGTGTAGGACACTCAGATCGTAGTAATCCTGAAGGAAAACAACAACAAGGAACAATGTAAGAATGTCAAGAAATGTGTTAACACAACAGCACATAAGACATCAAATGGCCACCCGTCCATTTTCTCCTAATTTCTCCCCAGTTACCTGGTCGTCCTCTCCTCCCCCCTCTTCGTCGTAGTAATAGATGTTGTCGCGGATGTCGTCGTCTTGCAGAAGAGGTTCCTTTTTCTCGCCGGTTCTCCGCCGCATGAACATTAGCAGCAGCAGCACCAGCACTGCAGAAACGAAGGATTTAGACAATGTTCGAGTTTAATAAATCTGTTTTATCCAAAATGAAACTCAAAAATTGCATCCAAATTGTGTTTTTAAATCTAAAGGATTTTTCTACTTTTTGCTTGTCTCGGTATCGACCTTATTCTCAAAGACAGGAAGTAGTTATTGGCGGCCACATTGTTGATCTGCTCACCAACCCAAACTAACTTGCACAGCTACCATTCTGCAATGACCCGAGGAACTGGCGATGATCACACTTACATAGCAGTAACAAGATGGCTCCCAATATTCCCAGGATCCCCGGCAGGCCAACCCCAGCCCGTCCGAGCGGGCTGCACACTACGTCGGGCCCTGTACAGTCACACACGGTGGCCTGGAGAGTGCTGTCCTGCTCCAAGCCCTGGTTGTCTGCGACCCTCAGGACCACGCTGTATTGTCCTTTGGGCAGCGGTCTGACCAGGGTCAGGATGATGCCGGTTTCTACATTTGGATCAGAAAATGAAGATTGACAACACCAACTGGCTCACACACACACACACACACACACACACACGCACACGCACACGCACACGCACACGCACACGCACACACACACGCACACACACACACACACACACACACACACACACACACACACACACACACGCAACGTACTGGTGTCATTCATCGTAGCGGTCCAGTTGTTCTTGGACGTGCCCTGCAATTCTACACGGAAGGGAGCTGCAAATCCATCTGAATCTGCATCCATTACTGACAGCAGCTGAGGAGCTGACTCCTTACTGCAAACCTAAAAAGGAGGATTTAACATTAATTATTCATCACCCATTCGGGTGAAATGGAGATCTGAGGCCAGGTACTAGCAGTTATAAACGTTTAGGTTGAACATTGAAAAAGGGCTATGACACTTGTCGTTGCAATACGACGTTTGTGATCAGATGGGCACGATCGGATCACTGACCTAGCTTCCCGACACTTGAATTGCGAACGCATGTTCACGTCAAATATTGAAATGACTTGACAATCAAATTGTGCTGGCTGTCTGAACTTGGGGTACTTGTGCCCTTTCTTGCTTTTTGAGCACCTGCCCCTCAAAGTCTCTGTAGGGGACTGTAGAGCGGGGTAGTGCGATCCGATCACCAGTGGTTACTCGACAGCTCGGAGCCCCCGCCCCTCTCTCTGCTCCAGTTTCTGAACACTGTAAACTGCACACTCTTATGAAGTTCGACCACAATGCGAGCCAGGCCACCTTGGGATGTGGGCAGATGTTCGATCTGTTACTGTCCAGGTCTGATGTCAGATCTGGTGCTGTCCAGACCGGACGGTTAATGCGTCCTGGCGTGATCGGAAACAAGTGTAACCGAGCCGAGAGTTTCCAACAGAGACGGATTAAACTCTTTCAAAAAGAGGGCACAAGGCAGGATTTTCACTATTTTGTTCCCTATTCTTGGTGAGTCTGTCCAGAAAAACAAATATGAATCTCCTTACATAAGACCTTTCTCGTTGATTCCAGAGAGGCAAGAGTTTTATTTCCTCAGATATTCTAATTATAGTAAAGAATATAATTTCTCTACATACATTTCAATCATCAGAAACCGTACAAGGATCTACAGAGCTATGGGCCATATTGGATAACACGTACCTCGATAATGCGTTCATTAATAGAAGGGCTGTTGTCATTGACATCATCCAGCTTGATTTCCAGGGTGCCTGTTCCTGTTGCTGGGACATCGTCTGGGGGGGATATAGACCTTGAAATTTATTTAAAATCCTTTTCATATTGATTTTGCTTTCCACAGCGATTCTCCCACGCACCGTTATCATACGCAGCAATGAGGGCAGTGTATTTGTCGTTCTTGACAAAATGGGACTCTCTGTCCATGGCGCTCTTCACCTTAATCAAACCCGTGTCCTTGTTGATACTCAACCATCCTGCCAGGTCTTTCAGAATCTTATACCTGGATACAAATAGACAAGACATATTATGCAGATGTTAAACAGTGAAGTACAGTACAACTAATCATTATTCAACAGTTGGAAGAAAAGGACAGAGGCAAAATTTTTGATTTTGAAAGACAAACTTCGACGCAAGTGACAAGATTGCTCTTACGAGACTTTCTGAGTGCGTGCAGTGTCTGGGTCAGTGGCGGTATACTGCAGTATGTCCGCGCCAACTGCCAGGTCCTCTGGCTTCGCCACGCTCTTTTGGGGTGGGCTGAACACGGGGGCCTCGTTCACATCTTCCACATTAACCACCACCGTGGCAGTGGCTGTAGGAAGACGCAGAGCGAACGGAACCTCATTCTCCACGGCAACCAGCAGGGTATACACGCTCTGAGTCTCAAAGTCCAGACCCTTTGAGGGATGAAAGTGATAGGGGAGAAAGGGGAGAAAGAGTTGAAGACCAGTGAAAAATATTGAATTAAACATGTACGTGCTGAAATGTATTTTACTTTAGTTGTACTGTTTTGAATATGAAGCACTTGGATCGCTGTTTGGCCTTTGTACTTGACCCATCCAAACTACTCATCACCCCTCACACACCACAGCGTTGCAGTATGTGGAACCAGCCAAAAGCTACGTCAAATACCTGTTTGTTTCTGCGTTTCACTTGTGGTGATTATCCCCCTCTTGGAGAAGCAAGTTATTTAGTTGATAAAAACATGGTAAGATTGTCTTCTGAGGAGTGGCAGCCCCAGTTGCATAAAACAAACAAAAACAAAACAAAACAAAAAAAAACAAAAAAAAAAAACCATGCCACCCCGTGGAATGTCAGGGGCTTGTTTCGCCTTCCCCCCCCCCCCCGTATTGAAAATGTACCCTGACTCCACTGCCGGTCATCCTGAATTTATATTTAGTTCAAAAATAATAATAATTTTAAGTGGGTGGGGCTGGAGCCAGGCAACCACAAAACAGTAATATCGAGCCAAACCTCGAATCATAACACCTCTAATAGATGTATCTGTAGATAGACAGGTATATAGATGTACATATTTGAGGCACTAATCTAGGTGATAGTGTGTAAGCCATTGCTCAATGTTATCATCCCACCTTAGCTGTGCTAATTATTCCTTCTTGCTTGTTGGGCCCAGTTGCCACAGCAAAACGGCCTTCAGGATCACCACCAACAATCGTGAACTTTGCATTCCAGGCTGGGGAATGAGGTTCGTCAACGTCCGTTACAGCCATTTTGACAACAGGGACGCCGATTTTGTTTTCAGGGACTCTGGCCTCATACTGGTGAGAAAAGCAGTTTCTTATGTGATTGACATGTAATTCTCTGTCTGGCACAATTCAAATAAATAAATACATTTTAAGAAAAATCTAATTTTAAGGACAATACTTGCCTTTGATGGATCAAATTGTGGAGCATTGTCATTACTGTCCGTCACTGTAAGTATAACCTTCCCTCTTCCAACCCGGCCTTCTCCCGCATCGTCTGCCGCTTCCACTTTTAGAGTGTACACTGGGTATTTCTGTGGACAAAGACAAGTTGATTTAAGCCTACCTAGAGGTAAAGTAATAGTATTACAACATCCTGCTACTCCCTTAATTTCATAAATACAAGCCCCTTGGGGAAAAAGAAAAAATATATAAAAATCACCTTCTCTTAAGTGCCATGCACTCATTCGAGTTAATCTCAGCGAAATTTGTCCATTATTAGCGATAGAGCAGTACTTTAAATGCTTTTTTTTTTTTTTCTTGGGATGGGGTGTTTGCCCTCACTCCCCCCAAAAAAACAAAAAATAAATAAGAGACAGCAGATTGGCCTGAACTTCAATCCTCACCTCTCTGTCTAGCCCATCAGTGTTGACTCTGATGAAGCCACTGACTGGGTTTATGGTGAACATGTTTTTCTTGGGCAACGATGGTTCCTGTCCAACGATGCTGTAGCGGATGTCAGAGCTGGATTGACCTGGCTCATCCAGATCTGTGGCTATGATTCGAATCACCTCAAAGCCTGCAAGGAATGATCAGGTTGAAAACATTGGAAAAACAAAATGAACGGTTCATATTTCAATCAGTATCTTCCATTCCAGGCCAGTGGTAAGTGGCAAGTATCCAAACGTGGACCATGAACCACAATAAATATTAGTGACAAATCTCACAAATGTATCACATTACAGCCATGTGCGGTAGGAAAGTATTCAACAGTCATACCTATTGGTGACGCCTCGGCCACCTCTCCTGTGAAGGTTTCTTGAGTAAAAAAGGGAGTATTGTCGTTCATGTCAATGACGTTTACAATGATGTCCATGGCCTCCTCAGCCTGTCCCCTACCCTTCGCTGCAGCGTGGGCCTTGAGCTGGATACACAGGAACATGAAACAGAAACCAATGTTTTTAAAAGAAGACATTATAATTTCAGGATCCTTTTCTTTGATTTAATAAAAAATAAATACAGAGTTTAGAACGCATGATTAGCCCTTCTAGTATCGAAAATAAAGGCACACTAACAGCAAACCGCACATCACACTACCTGTGTACATCAAAATACTAAATCCTAGTAAACCCTAATTGAGTAGACTGTACATGCAATTATTAATCAGCATTAATTATAAATGCTTGTTCAGAAATGGAAAAAGATTGAGCAGTGTAAGCAATGGTGCAACAGAAAAAAACAATAGACAAGCAAATATGTACACTATTCCATCTATATAAATGGAACATTTCTTTCATTTTAAATATTGCAATTGGCCTAGACAATGCAACATTTGAAATGAAAATAGGAATCGATTTTGAATACAAGAGGGAATTAGTTATCATATGTACACATCGTCAAAAGTAAGGCAAAATGCTTAAATTTGCCTCCAATGTTTCACACATAATCTTACAGAATACAGACCATGTACTTGTCTTTCTTTTCCCTGTCCAGGGGTTGTGTAACAGACAGGTAGCCAGTGTCTTTGGATACAATGAAGAGGCCAACAGGGTCCAAATCGGCACCTGGCCCCGTGATAGAATACTCGATTGGAATTTCCTTATCTTCATCGGAACGAATCTGGAGAAAAAAATATATATATATATATATATATATTCTGTGTCAGGTCACGGACGGCAACTTGGATATTTTTTGATCGAGTTGGGAAAATAAAAAGAGGGTAAACGAGGATGTTTATATAAAAATGAAGGCGCAGTTTCAAATGGAATTCTGGGACTGTTCACTGGTCAGGTTGTATGCAGTGGGGACTCATTCCTGTAACACGTACAGATCCCAGCCCCAAGCAACATGATTGGTCGAAACATACAGGAAGCAAAAAAACGTGAAACACCCTGTTTACACACATTTTAGCCCAACTCCCCTCAGAAGGAGGGGAGTGGCACAAATCAGACTCTCGAGAAAAAGTCTGATTTGTGAGACAACTTTGAAGGTAATACACATGACTCCAACCGGGGGCAGTAGAGCACAAATCTGATTTGGTTAGTAGAGCGACTACAGTCCAACAACCACAAATATGTCAACTGTTGAACATTATAATATTTTCCTGGAAAAAAAAAATTAATAAAAGAGTAAATGGACATATTTGTCCTTGGAGGAGAGAGCCATGATGAGCAGAAGTGATATTCTCAAATATAAGGGAAGAAAAAAAAGAGATTTGTGAGGCTCTGACACTTTCCTGTCATTGCTGGGGCGTCTGCACTTGTGTACTTAGTACGGCTATGTTTCGGCCCTTATTAAAATCCTCCCAACACGGATAAGATTATAGATTGAGACTTTCAACACGTCAGAATCTTCTACTTCGTGAACTACATGTGTCGGCACTTGTTCTCACCTGGACCATCACTTTAGGGAAGGGACCCTTATCATTCTCTGGGAAGTTAATGGGAGGGATCACCCAGGCCCTCTTCTGCCTCTTCAGCCCGATCCTCCTGGGGAACAGCAGAACTGGCACATCACTGGTGAGTGTAACCTAGGAAAGTAGTGACAGGTTAGGACACACACACACACACACACACACACACACACACACACACACACACACACACACACACACACACACACACACACACACACACACACACACACACACACACACACACACACACACACACACACACACACACACACACACACCTCTGTATTGCTGGCAGAATCCACAACAGCACCGGGACCACGGCCGTTGTGACTGTGACCAAAGTACGGCCGCTGGTGATCATTTTGTGGGCGCTGATAAGGAGTGTGGGATTGATGATGTTCCAGACCCCAGTGATCATTATCATGGGAATGCCTGGAACCTTGGTACTGCACCCTGATTGAGAGAGTCTGCCTCTGCTTCTTGGAGTCCAATGCGTGGATTTTGAAGTCCTTTTGCCCTCCATGCAAAGTAATCCCTTGCTTCACCTGCACAAAACCGCAGCAAAACTCAAAAAGTTTATTCATCTCAGGGAACCACTTTTCTAGCAGCAAAACCTTTGTGAGGCTGAGCCCAAATTTACTTCATGGTCATTGCTACAGTGTGCAGCTTTACACTGTCAAACATATTGATTGTATAGACGGCTTTTATTTGTGCACTTTAAAGTTTTCATGTTGATTGGAAACAAAATATATATATATTTTACGTCCTCTAATTTGTCGGACAACAGAGGTGCTGTAAACAAATTCATCAGCTCATTTATATTGCTTTGCCAATGTTTTTTATCTACATATATGATTCTGTTGAAAAGTTTAATCCCAACACGATTCCCATCAATTACAATGAGTTAAAATGAGTTGCTGTATACAAATTTCGTTAATGAATTTAATTAATTGAATAAGCAATTTTCAAATAAATTCATTAATCTCAAGTCAATGATACACATTTGCAAATAAATAAGTGTGGGGGGGGGGGGGGTGTTCCTATTTGGTTTATGTTTAGGTTTTTAACACTTGAGAGGTAAGGTAATCGAGATGAGACACTCTTTCCATTAATCTGCTATTATGGCCTGGCTGCCTTTTAAGAATGAAAGTGAAATAAAGCGAAAGTGAAATAACATCTCGTTCCTGTTTTTGACTCAGTCGTGGTAGGCTGCATGTAACGTTCTCATTCAGTCATTCTAAAATTGAGTTCCCAGAAATGCTTTGTTTGAGGAACAATGGTGGTATCATTCCTCACTCACCTTCAATGCACCGTTTGACTCCACCCCGAAGTGCCTGTTGGTGCTCCAAAACGAAGGTCTTGTGGCACCCGAGCAGTCGTTGAAATCAACTGAAACGTACAAGACAGCAGGAGACTTCAAGGTTAACACACTTCAGTCCGGGCTGCATGGGACTTTCCAGAGACAAGCCAAATGCAGAAAAGTGCTTCGCTGCTGCATAAAGTGAGAGCGTGTACTGCATCGTCAGCCAAAAAAAATAATAGATTAAACGCCAAGTCACTAAACCTTAGCATCTCACATAAAACATCAGAATATCATCTCAATAAAGCAGAACGGATGTGTAGTCGGCCATTTTAAATGTAGCCACACTTTGTCTCTTTGTATTTACTTCTGGATGATAGTTTAAGAGCAACTTTCAGGTTGGCAAACCCAGTGAATTATTTACCTCATCGCTAATTTATTTACTTTACTGGTCATTTATTGCTTTTATTTATTTTATCCCATTTGTTATTCAATTTTCATCTATCTGCATCGACTACGGAAGCTGCAAACTTAACCTGGTTGTGCTTGTACAATGACAAAGATATTCTATTGTTAATGTGCGGGGAAATCATGTTTAATATTATTTTAATTTTACTTATTTATTAGAGCTGGATTTAATTTTGTAGTGCAATTATATAATGCCACGGCCACCTAAAAATGAGAAATTGGCCGCCAACTTGAACGTGACGTCACATAGAGGAGACGGGACAGAGCTTGCACTGCAGTGAACCAGCAGAAGAAAAAGACAGGAGACTTTTAAAAAGACTTCATTTAAGATTAATTACTGCAAGCTTCCTACTTGTATTAAACAAAAAGACTGTTGAGCTAACACGGCAGGGAGGCTGTCCTTTGGAAAGACGGGTGTGTTTTTAAATTTTAGAGTTGTTTGTTTTCTACTTGGGGGAAAAAAAAAGGAAACCTGTGTACTCAATTCCGTGTCACGCGCGTCTCTCCGTTTGTCCCATTTAACTTGACCGCAACCGGTATGGGACTTAACTTGCAAAAACTGGATTTTGTGTATGCATGCTTCTCTTCCAAGTAATAAATCCTGCACTTCCGTAACGGGGGAGACTTGTTTGCTTCTCAGGTGCTTGTGCAGGCGCTGCCAGCCCACGGCCTCAGCTGGGCTATTGATTGTTTTTATATTGTTAAATATTTACATGTTTCCACAGTACTTCACCATCCTCAATAGCTGTGAAACTCAAATTATGTTTACCCCATGTCAAGTCACTGGCCAAGATGTAAAAAAAAAAAAAAAAATTTATAAAAAAATAAACACATGAAACTGTTTTACCCACAAACTTAAAAACATCGACCTTTGTCCTGTATTTTTTTACCTGTATAAAGCCTCACCCACCAAACCATGTTCTCCATCAGCCCAAGATTGTGAATTCATGACAGGCTTGCTCTTTAAAAAGGCCAGACAAAGCACTAACTTTTCTGTATCCTACTTTAGTTTCATGTTTTGTATACATATTCGTAATCAATTTGTGAGAAAATATGACCAGAATCTTGTCACAAATTTGCCATGTTGTAACTGCCAGTACACGACGACCTGCGCCTGGCTCTTTTTCATTCCATTTTCTGAAAGATGATTTCACCATTTATAATTTTGGTTCCCTATTTTCCTCCTACTGCACATTAGAGCAGAAGCACATTGGATTAAACTTCCCACACTTGGAGGTGTGTCAGTAACCAAACAAAGTCTGACCAAGTCAAGCAAAGGAGAATCACCCAGAGCTAGGGGAATTCAAGATTTATTTTCTATACAAAGCTCATCCCCACTAAAGGAGAGCGATCAAAAAAAATAATAAATCTTCTGCGACGTCTGATCCGACAGTTGGAGAGCGGCTCACAGTCCGCTCCAAACATCCCCGCATATAAATCAGCCTGTTCTTAGACGACAATTAAATTATAATCTATATATTATTCATTTATCTTTCGTTTACGCAATTATTTTATCTATTCAGTGTTTAACGTAAAGTCATGATAATACACGTAAAATGTAAATTGAGCATTATTATTATGAAATATATATTGAGATAACATTTTTCATATCGTCTAGCCCTACCCAGAGCCCTGCGTATGGGGGGCTAAGTGGCGGCTTTGCTGCGAAGGTAGGGCCGACACACGTAATATGCAATTTATTTAGAGTTCTAACAGGGATCTCACATTTTATTTGGAATCACTTATCGCAATCGATGCAGTGCATCAAAAGCGTAACATCCTGTTTTTATGTCCCTTACGTGTTATTTCACCGTTAGGGGGCGTGCCCATTGTGAACGCTAGTGTAGCGAATACTGACAGACTGCAGGAACAAGACTGAGAACAGTGATGAGATGTATATATAGTATATAGAGTATTTAGAGTATATAGAGTGTATATAGTCTATATAGTATGTATATATCATGTTATTTTAAGGTAAGGGGGCGTGGCGATTGCGAACGCTAGTGTGGTGAATACTGACAGACTGCAGGAACGAGACTGAGAACTTTGATCAGATGAGATGTACAGTGTATATTTAGTGTATATAGTACGTAGAGTGTAGAGAGTAAATAGGGTGATGAGATGCTTGACGCTGAGACGCCGCGGTATTGTACGCAGCGTTCAATACAGACTGGTCAGAGAACTGGTCGTGAGTCCGAACGGTCGTTGGACAGGTAGGTCGTTCAGCTGAAAACATTTCCACCAAGTGGTGACTTGGCCAAAGCGAGAGACTAACACCTCACCTCACATATCTACAAGTACCAACAGCTGAAGTAGTCAGAGCTGGCAAAACTGGTTTGGAGGTTTTCATGCAGACAACTGAATCTGAGATCACACATTGTGTAAAGAGGAGACCAAGTCAAGTCATTTCACGGCACGGCAGCTTGTGGTGAAAGACCCACAAGTTGGTATTAAGCTGGAAGGTTATGAAGACTTTTTTTTTTTTGAGAATAAAGAATTTGAAATAGCTGTGAACAAAATCAGCGGCTTAAACAGCTCCTATCTGACTTCCTCTGTCTGTTTTCACTTCCCTTTTCTTGGAAATGTACTATAAAACAAAAAAAAATACATAAAAAGACAAAAATAAATATTTATGGCTGGGAAAGGGTTTTTTGTGACAACTCTTGGGAACATATGAATATCCAAGACATTTGAAATAACAATGTTATCAAATTCAACTATATGGTCAAATTATTTTGGAATTAGAGCAAAACTCCCAACAGTTTTTTTTCCCTCCAAGTAAATCTCCCTTGATTTCTTAAAAAAATATTATAATAGTTTGTCTTTCTTGATTTTGACTATTTTCTTTGCCTTTTCTTCTTGCTCACAGGTATTACCACAATATCTCTGAAAACCGCAGTGTGTAACATCCGATACCAATTTTATTCATATCGTTTCTTCTGAAACAAATCAGAAAATAATTTAACAGTCATAAAAATATAATAAATAATTAACCAGCGGCTCTCCAGTCGCGTCACGGCGTCATTGTCAGGAAACGTTGCTCACCAACCTCCATTACATATGAATCAGAATCAGGCTTTATTGGCCAAATACGCTTACACAATACACATACTGTACGAAGAATTTCACTCCGGCTGCCAGTGACTCATTTTGGTTTTGGCTTTTGGATCAGTTTAATATTGCGCCGATCTACGAGGACCAAGGAGACCTTTGTTATGCAGGGGACGACGCCATTTTCACACTAGACATGTTCTGGTGATCCCCTAAAACACTAATCAGAACCCCTCAGGCGTAGATTTAAAGCTCATGTGGAAAGATAACGCCACTCTTCCACCATTACACAGACAGTCTTTGTGTTACCAAACCGGCCACAGCACAGTGCTAAACATCTCACTGATACTGCCGCAATTAGACTTTGTTGGGGAGGCAATTAGGCTCCTTTAACTGTTTAATGCATTCTACGGTAATTTCGGGATTCTATGAAACTGTGTTATTAAGTTAAGTTATAAGTTTGTTCTTGATAAGATAAATAACGCTCTCCTGATAAAAGAAAAAAAAAAAAAAAAGATTTGGATCTAACAATTATTTTCATTATCAATTAATCTGTCGACTTTCTCAATGAATCGATTAGTTGTTTTGTCCATAAAACGTCAGAAAGCGATGAAAGATGTCGACAACCCTTTTCCCAAAGCGACGCCCTCAATTGTCTTCGTTTTGTCCACAATACAAAGATATCCAGTTTGCAGTCTGACAGAACTACAGAAAATATTCACATTTTAAGAAGCTGCAATAGGAGAACTTGGAAATTCTCCTTCTTCAAAAATGGACTCAAACCGATCATCAAAATAGTCGGCGATTAATTTAATAGTTGGTAACTAATCGACTAATCTTTGCAGCTCTAGATCCAACTGAACAATACATTAGTGAAAAAGGCCACCTAATGTGACAAATTCCAGGTCCAGCACGTCACCGGGCACACGTCACCTCCGCCCGGAGGCACGGCGCAGGAAGGAAGCGAGACATGAGAAAGAACACGAAACCGCCCGGCCGGGCGGGCAGAGTTCAGCGGATCGGCGAAGTCCCAAACTCCCCATGGAGACGGAGCCCACGGCGACACGGGGGCAAAGCCCGCCGCGCCCAGGGTGGCACCGGCGTTGGGGCAAACAGGTTTGTGCTGCGCGAAACCCAGGCAGGTTTCGATCGTGCGCCCTTACCTTTCCCCAGGACGGTCCCTCTATCTAGACGCATTCTGTCCACTGGGAGGACCACCATGTCCGCCTTGAAACCAGGAACACAGGTTTGTTCCTCAGAAGAAACTGAAACCAGGGCCTAGAGAAATAAAAACACACGGATCACAAAACACATTTACACGCTAATTGAACATTTTGGTGTATAAAACGCCCAAATTAAACATTTTGGAGTTGGAGGCATTCTTGTCATCTCCGTCAACCGATTGTTCAAGCAGCGGCGATGAAACAAATCAAACAAGGACAAATGTAGTTACAAAACATAAATACATTAAAAAAAACAAACAACAACAAGAACAACAAGAACAACCACCAGCACCACCCCAGTTGGACGATTAAAATGGTCGGTAGAAAAAGGCTTCGGTAGATTTGAATAATAATAATAATAATAATAATAATAATAATAATAATAATAATAATAAATAATAATCATAATAAAAACAACAAGATGTGAATCTATTAAACCAGCGAGCAGTTTCTCTGCTTTACCCCGCCGCCCAGCAGGCTGAACACGGGCTGCGGGCGGGGGGGGCCCTCGGCGGTTCAAAAGAAAAATGGCGCCCGGGCTTAACTGGGGGGAAAAAAAACAGGTAAACACGGTTCTCACCTGCGCGACGACGATTAAAAGCCCGAGCTCCGCGCACCACGCGGCGGCGCCCATCTCCCGGCTCCTCTTCGGGGGGGGGGGGGGGGGGGTGCAAAGGGGAAAGCGTAGAAAGAAGAAGGCGAAGGAAATCAACTTTCTGGATGGCGGACCCCGGGGTTTCCGTGCGGCAGGTAGCCTCGCAGCGCTGGAACTAGCCGAGCGAGCCGCCGCGGCGACAGGTATCTGTGGATGTGACGTCAGCTCCACAGGTGTGTCAGTCAGCGCGTGCTTTCTGCCTCCGGTTTCTCCATATAAGGGGGTTAGGGCTGGCGCGCCATTCCGTACGAGAGAAAGATATTCGTTTATATTTGATTATTATTATTATTATTTTTTTTTGATAAAATGAGAATAGTTTAGTCTTAATCGCCGCTGTTCCAAGTGGATATAAATATATATAAATATATATAAATATATATAAATATACTGCGGAGCCTCCCTGGGAAACGTCCAGCCGGTGCCCTACGCAGCCTGCGTCTCCTCACTTCTTCAGAAAGTCGTTGAATCGATACATGACACACACACACACACACACACACACACACACACACACACACACACACACACACACACACACGCGCGCGCGCACTCCTCCCACTACGCGCACACCATCGCAAGCACGCGCGTACGCACGTGCAATCACACTCACACACACACACAGACACATACTATCACACCCACACACACACACACACACACACACACACACACAGACACATACTATCACACCCACACACACGCACACGCACGCACACACGCACACACTTTCAGAGCTCAGGATTGGACATTGTATGCGCTGGGACCAAAGAGTGAGGAGAAGCCCTTATCTGACCACACAGTGGACAGATGTTAGGAAATGGCTGGGAACTCGATTGCATTGCTCATTCCATTTCTCCTTTTTAAGGACAATAAAATCTTACAGAAGTAGAGGGTTGAGGACTAGCGCGTGGCAAGTGGTATATGTGGGTTTATATGACGGTAACAGTATAGATGAGTATTATTATAATAATAATAATAATAATAATAATAATAATAATAGTAATAATAACCGGTAGCCATTACTCAATACAGTATATGTACGTGACAAATAATCTCTTGAACTTGACTTGAACTTGACATACACCCTAAAGTAGGACATCCTCCTTGGCACGCCCATGTCACACCAAAAGTCACTGCAGTGAGTTAAATCACTTTAGAATACCTATAACCATCCTTTCAGTATTCTTATTTTTCAAATTTTTGAAGGTGAATGAACAGGTAAGACAGAGAGTGAGAATGAAGAGTGACGCAGACAGATGAGGTGAGGCAGTATCAGTAGCGGTACAGATGCTCATACGGTACACATGTTTGTCCCCCACGATGTACGGTGTACAGTAATGTAGTGACGTGATTATTAAAGTGCTGCATAGGCTGTTCTTATAAAAAAAAAGTGTATATATATATATATAAATAAATAAAAAGAGTAGTTTCCCGCCAATTCTCCAGTGATGTACTGTAACAAAGTAAAAATTCTTCATCACGGTACTTCAGTATTATTTGAGAGCATTTGTTCCCTACGTCGACTTTTACTTTTTTAACGTACTCAGCTAGATTCAGCCCCCGAAGAGTTGCCTCCGACTCCCCTACCTTTCCCCTGAACACCTTCTTCTGCCCTCACCACGTGAAGCCGCACGTGGCTATACAGCAAGCTAAACACTCTTCCACAAAAAAAGACGCGTCTCAGCGAGCGAAGCGGCGTCTTGCTCGTCGAAAAAATTGACGGACGCCCGTGCTGGCCTTCAATGGCGCATACAAACACAGGATCGATGAGGCTATGAGTGGTGGAATGTGTGTAGTTTTTCTTTTTCTTTTTTAAATTTCCTTCACTTCCTCATAGATATTTTCAGCGTTGACCTTCCCTTCTCTCTCGGGGGAAGGTGGCGCTCCGTCCACGCAAGTTACTTATTCATCCAACGGGAGGTTTCTGGGCCATTCAGGGTCAAACATTAACCGCGTTCCCGGGGTGTCTTTTCTCCTTGAAGCGGTATGAGTGGGGTTGGCGTAAAGTATTAAGAAACTTCTTAAACATAGAATTAGCCGGCGTGTATGGATATGCATACATGCCAAACACTGTGAGACAAGCGTCTCATTTTCCATTGTTTTCGACGCAAGCGCCGCTTCCCGCCGCTTCCCGCCGCTTCCCGCCGCTTCCCGCTGGTTCCCGCCGTATTTTGGTTCAGTCGGTCAGCGACGCCACGTCACCGTGAGAGAACCGGAAAAAAAGGGAGGGAAAAAAAAAAGGGGGGTGACCGTTACTCTCGAGGGAGATGAACGTTCCCACGCTGGTTGTTTGTTTATTTCTGGTGAAAAATGACCTGTTTAAAAACAATACAAAACCAAAAAAAAACACAGAGGAAGGACGTTCGAGAAACAAGGGCAAAAACGGTACGTCAAATAATCGTATAACATCTGCAGAGGGAAGGAATGTTAATGTTTTTATTATATGGTTATTACATGGTGGTACCACGGTGGTACCACGGTGGTACCACGGCGTTCAGGGTAAAATTTGAACGGTCAGCTGGTCATATTTTGGTTCTCAGGGCATAAGAAGTCTCCCCTCCGCTCCAACAACGGCAGATACATACGTACTGCGGACGAGCGCTGCTTCCAGGAAACGCTACGGCGCAAGTGTGCACAGTAATGGGCACTCTGGTCACTCCGGTTCTCCGATAATGGTCGTGCACATTAAGACGGAAGTGCTCTTTGTGAAAGTGTGTCTGCCGGACAACAACGAAAAAGCTGCATCACGTTAAAAGCCCATCATCCCGACTCCTTTTAGACGGCGGCAGAACGTCAGACCCCATGCGCCACCTAATGAGGGGTTGGGGGGGGGGTGGTTACACCTCGCTCATTGAGTGGCCGCAAATTGAAGGCGCACAAACAGGCGTGCTCCACCCGAAAAAACGAATCCCTCAATCCCTGGAATCCATTGAAATATTTTTGTGTGTGTTTGTGAGTTTTACTCCACGTGGTAGTCAGGTTAAGTTAAAATGAGCTAAAACCGCAATTCACAGTCATCGATTGCCATCATCTGCAGTAGAGGAGAACAGGAATGTTCTCTAATCCTCTTTTGCGAGCACAGGGGGGCCTGTTACCTGGTATTTAGAGACCCACCCATCTGTTGTGCCTTTGGGCGTGGCTGTTTTCTTTCAGCTTGCTGTTGTTGACGATGCCATTAAAACGAGGCCTAGTGGAGACATAGGTTTGATTACGCACACACACCAACACGCCCGCACACACACACACACACACACACACACACACACTCACACACATTCTTACACCCACACAAGCACACAAACGCACACACTCACACACATTCTCACACTCACGCACACACACACACACACACACACACACACACACTCACACACATTCTTACACTCACAAGCACATAAACGCACACACACACACATTCTCACACTCTCACACACACACACACACACACACACACTCACACACACACACGTGCACACGCGCGCGCACATTCTTACACTCACAAGCACACACACACATTCTCACACTCTCACACACACACACACACACACACACACACACACACACACACACACACACACAGAAGCCCAAAGAAATGTTATCTCGTGCAGCCATCACACATGTCCTTTCATGTTGAAATTGCCATGCGTGCTACAGCTTGTCGGTCAACGGCAACGACCAATTCTTTGTGAAGTCTAGACTTCACACAGGGAAAGAAGGAAAGAAGTGTTTCTATCTTTGGATATATTTGCGCCCTCGTGGTGATCTTGATCAATGAGCCCATCCGGGTCATACGAGTCACCCAAGGGCCCTGGCAGGACGCTTTGACAATATGATGGCAATGCAAATCAGACATTGGGGCGTGGGTCTAATTGTGAGGGATTTTGAGGGCTGACACCACATCCTTTCTCTCATCTGAAGAGGTGTTGAGCTTTGGCAGGCGCCATTTAAAGGATAGGCTGGCGCCATTTAAAGGATAGGTTCTCCTTTTTTTCTCTTTTTTTGGTTAAACTGCTCTGCTGCAGCTTTTCGCTGTGCTTCAGTGCAGTCCTACGAGGCAAACATATAAGCCTAAGTCTCTATAGTCACTATTGTGTATATTATACACCAAAATTATTGCAAACTGTGCATTTAATCAGGGTTTTCAGGGTTTTATGATCCTTTTGCACTACAAATCAGCCGGGTGGCCTCTATCTGTGCTACTATAAGAAACTAGAAACAGGAAGTTGCGCTTCCTACTGGCAGCCGGCGTTACACGTTGTATGTACTGCAGCAATTGCAAAACGTCGTTCTGAATGACTATAATTTTCATTTAAGTGTTGTCAGAGTCCTTCCCAGGTATTAATGAATCACTGCAGAAGTTCCTTAAACCTCAGAAACTGAGAGGGTCTTTGAGGAGGGACTATATTTGTTTCCATCGTGTTAAATTCAATTCGGCACTAATGATTCAAGATTCAAGATTCAAGAGGTTTATTCGTCACATACATATACATGCTTTCATACATATATGCAGTGAAATGTAATGCAACGCACCCGGTGATAACACACAATATGTCCTAGGGAAAAAAAAAATTCTAATAGACCAACTAACTGATTCCTAAAAAGTAATACAGTAAGTCGAATAATAGTTATAGAATAAAATAAAAAATTTAAAAAATAAAATAGATTAAGGGAATATGCTTATGTATATGGAATAATCAATTATGTATATACAGATATGTGCATTAAAGAATCACGTCCTGATGCAATTGAAAGCAAAGCTCTTGAAAACCGATCCAAACTTCCATCGTCTTTCAAAACTCACTTTCGGACAATATGAAAAATAAAACTACTTCCGCTCCTTGCACTATTTCAACTGTTGCAGACAAATCTTTAAGATTGGGCGACACAGAGCCCTCATTGGACCATCAATGCCGTTCGTTAAGTCGGTGCCCCAATGTCGCCACTGCCGGAAAAAAAACGTTCAACACGACAGAAACGTCTATTTCACCTGAGATGGGTAGCACACCACCCCAGTACGCCACTCGTACAATTTCAGAATGTTTCTGGTGTGGACTTTCAAAATAAAAGCTCTTCAAAGTACGGCGTTGAATGATTAGAACCACATCGCGGAACGTCCCAGACCAACCTCTCGCATGCCACCGTCGCCCTGTTCTCAGAGACAGATAGGAAAGCATATAGGTATGGGTTTGACCACATAATAAATCTGGAGGGGTTTGTTTTGGTGGTGTTAAGTTCTTAAGAGACAAATACTTATTGCACAAAAAGGGCAATTGCAACAAAAAAACCCCTATGAAATAAACAACATCTCAAGAGCGACATCTGGAACATAAGAGGTAAACCGCTGAATAGCTTTATGATTGCTTGGAACCACTGGTTCCATAAGAACTGTCAATGCTGACCTCACCAGTCCTCACTGAGCCACACACCACTACCTTACTGTACTGTATGTAGCATACGGTACCGCATACTGTGTCACTGTTTTGGGTTGTTCGGTGATACCGTACTGCGCCTTACTGTTGTATACTGTGCTGTATATCTCGCAAACACTACCTCACTTTATTCACATACCACTTTAATGCACATAGCTGTATATACATAATTAGCCTATCTCATATACATAAGTCTATCCCATGTACATAAGTCTATCCCATATACATAAGCCTATTCCCTTTATCTATTCTATTTTATTTTATTTTATTTTATTTTATTTTATATATTTTACATTTTAGGAATCAGTTAGTTGGTCTAGTAGAAATTCTTAGGTAGCTACTTCAGTCCAGGACATATTGTGTGTAATCACAATATCTCTGCATATATGTATGAAAGTATGCATATGTATGTGACGAATAAACCTCTTGAATCTTGAATCACTCATGGGCCTGTCCAGGGGATGTGGTTTGGAGATGGTGGGGATTTCCGAAATTACTTCTGGGGTTTTCTCGTTGACAGCTGTCTCTGTCTTTTGTTCCTAAAAAAAATTCTTGAGGAAGTCCATCAGCGCTACGATGCAGGCGGCAGATAACGCCTGGCTATCACGCCGATGGTAAGATCAATGAAACCAGTTTACGAAAAGTGAATAGGAAGATGGAAAGACGGGAAGATTTCCATCGTTCCACCTTAATGGAAAGATGGAAAAGATAACGAAAAACATGTTCTCGCATTTTATTTACCTACAATACACCGTGACTTGTGTACGACAGTACGGCATTATCACACAGCAACGGGCCGTGGATATGCAGTTATTGTAGAAAAGCAAACATCTTATACTTTGCTGTAACTTGTTGTTTTATACACCATGTCAAAATATATGTAACATGCCACCCACACAAACTCGTTTTATTTAAATTATTTTGTGGGTGCAATCCCTTCCAACTGGAGATTCATATCGGTCGCTCTCCTACCACTTCAGAGAGGGACGGTGCGCCGCGTTTTTGATTGTGCCAGAGGTTGCCAAGCCTTTTTTGGGGACGGCCTTGTGCATGGAGGATTACATGCCAGTACCTGCAGAGGAGGATCATTTCCGAGCAGTTTCAAATAACACGGAATTCACCCACTGTTTGGAGGCCATTGATGGGAAACGCGTCGTGATTCCTGTGCCACTGAGCTCCGGATGTATCACAAGCACAGGAGAACACTGTGTGTTCCGTCAATCGTCGGCAATCATCGTTTCATCACCTAAAGCAGCCGTTTCCCAACCTTTTCGGACTCGCGGCCCGCTTGAAAATCTCAAAAGTGTTCGCGGCCCGCATCTTACCAGAAGTTATACCGAAGCCATACAGTGCGTTCTCAGAGGACGTATATTTTAACAGTCATATGCATTCTCATACATACAGTGCAGTAGTGGTAAAACAAAAAAAGAGGTGTGTTAAAAATAACCTTATATCTATGGCTCGTAACGTAAAACTAACAGAAACAGGAGCACATTAATATGAACTCACCTCATGAGAAGGCTGATGTTGCATGGCAGACGCCAAATGCCTGATGTCTGGCTTCAGGGACGACCATCTCAGGGGAAGATCTGGCTCAACATTCAGCCAAGAGTTTGTCAGGTGCTTCTGTGAGAAAGCCAGTTTCAATGCGCTGTCGCAGGAGAGATCCACAAGACCGCCCTTCTCTTTTGCGCTCAGGTCTGCGAGGGTCTCGTCACTGTGGCCGGGGAAGGGGCTTTTCCATCCAGCTGCTCTGCACATCTGGGATGGGGAAGCCTTCACGCAGCTCGGTCCTCAAAGCGTGCAGGTGCTCTTTGACATGATTATTCACGGCGACGGGAAGCCGCATCTCTTCCTTTGTCAAAAGATCCGACAGACTCTCAAACGAGTCAAAGTTGGACCGGTCAACTCGCCTGGCCCCCATCTCCATTTTTCATAAAAAAAAGACTCTCTCGTACGCTCGTCATCAGCTGTTCTGACACGTTCCCTGCCGTCTCGTCAATCCCGCGTCTGACTGAGTTATCAGGCACTGAGAGGGTTGATTGGCTCGCACGCCTTCCCTCCCAACATCACACCCACTGTCTCTTTTGTGGCAGGAAGAATCAAATTCTCCCTGATTGTATGCCGCTTACCAGGCTGGGCTATGGGTCGGGCGAACCGAAAGGACGCTCCCGCTGCATTTGCGTCCTCGGTGCCCATACAGGACGTTTCGATGACTTTCTTCTTGCCCCGACGCTCCTTGAGTTTATTATCGAAAAAAAGTCAAGCGGCTTGGACACGTCCCGTTGGTGTTTTGTCTCGAGGTGACGGTGCAGTTTACAGCGGCAACGGTTCGTCTTCCGTGCCCGTCCAAAAAAATCCCAATGATAAATATTCAAATAAATATAAATAAATAATATAAATATACTTTCTTTCGAAGCGTTCTTTTTTGTTTGACAGCCGGGGCTGTCCCGCCTGTCCGATCCTTTTTGATTATCACCACATGTTTAAAAATGTACAGGTGCACATCGATCGTGGTCTGGCTTGGACATAGTGTGCCCTACCATAAGTATACAAGAAAAAATACCATGAAATTATCTTTTTGTAAACATTAATCTTTTACCTATTTTTTCAATAAAATCGATGTGTTTTGCCCATAATTTGGCGGCCCACTTGCAAAACCCTCAGCCCACAGGTTGGGAATCGGTTGCTTTAACTACCATCTAGGTCGCATGGGTATGCAGATGCCAGAACTTTGTCCATCTCAATCACTGAGGCCTCGGACAGAAAAGCACACTTAACAAACTGAAGTCCAATCACATCTTTCCCCTGTAGATAGGTAGGTAGGAGTACTACTGATAGGCTCAAATCCTATAAACCTATAAACCTTTTTAAGCAAGGTTTGTTTGGCCTCCAAAAACATGTATTTTAAATTGCAAAATGCTTCAACAGTCAGCATTCTCAGGTCCAATTAACGGCCTGCACTGCCCCAAAATCGACTGTATGGCCACACAATTGCTGATCTGGAGGGAGGCCCGTGTTATATGACCCAGGGGGCCCATTCAGACGCATCAGGAGTAGATCATGACTTTACATTAGAGGCCTTCGACAACAATGCAATGCTTCAGCGCTGAAGTCCCATAGATGAACTCAGGGGAGCGCTCATGTTGACGGTGCCACGGTGACACCTGCAAAGTACATGTTCAGACTACTCCAGTGGGAATTTTGGGGCTTTGTTAATGATATGAGTGAGTAACCGTACACTCACACCAGAAGCGATATGCAGCGGCAAAGCAGCCGGAAGTCGTTCATTTCCAGCGGGAGGTGGCGACGAGGAGCGAAGCGACGTGATCTCGGAGGTGAGGCGGCGGAAGAAAGTTTGGGATCAGGGATTTCAACTTCATGCTCTTTAAGCTGCAGCGCCAAACAGCGATCATGCATTTCTGCTGGACCGCCCGCCAAAAAGCCCTGAAAAAACCCTTGACTTTGGCTCCTGACAATCTTTTTGGCTCCAACCAAACTTTTGTTCCCAAAATGGAGGAGAAGCTTCTGGTTGCGACAGCCGGTTTCCCTGTGCTGCGCAATGTGACTCTGTGCATTTAGAGACATAATAAAAATTTAAAAGAAAACATGCGTGGAAGAAGATTTAGGAGGTATTTGGGATCCCTGATGGGGTTTATTACACGATGCACTGAAGTAAAAATGTGAAAGTAGAAGTGGAAGAAGTTATCGTGGAGATTGTACTTCCATATGGTTTGATTAAAAACATTTTCCATCTACTGTATGACATCATGTTGCACAGATCACATGGTCAGAACACATGAGAATAGGTTTGAGAAGTTAATCGGTCAGGTATAAAATGTACATATAACAATACATGATAAGACATAACAATATATATAATAATATAATATATAATACATATATATATTGTATATATTATATATACAGTGTATACATATTATAATGATATATTGTATATATTTTAGACTACTGTATGTTCATTTACACACTCATCTACACCCTCAAAGTGAAAGACAGAAGGTTGCAATGTTTTGTTCTTGTATTTTTTTTATCATTAGTTGAAGACTGCAAGAGAAAATGGAAGAACCCCGTTGTGACACCTACAGTGCTGAAGGGAGGGAAAGAAAGGGAAAGAGAGCAACAGGAGTGGTGGGTAATGTTGCATATATTAATATAAATGACATGTTATGTTATATTTTATAAACGTATATATAAGTGAATATAAAAAACAACCACGTCACTTAAAAATAAATATATATGCAAACAACAACTAAATAAATGAATGCAGCTCTGCGCACATGAAGCGATGAGGTGAACAGGAAACCCTCTTCCGGTCTGACACACGTATTTCTCCTCTGCAGCTGAAGTCCCGGAGCAGCATCTGGTGGAGTAACCACCTGGTGGGAAAAACTTGTGTGTGTAACAATGAATCTAAATCTATGTAATCACAGAAAAAAAATACGCACACACATCATGAAGAACACAAACTCATATATCCTCAGTCACATATCTTTATTGCAGCACAGTGTTAGTTTCCCAACATTCCAAACTGTGGCAGTATTATCACTGCTATCAGTGTTTTTCGGCCTCCCCACGATGCAGCTGCAAGAGCAGGAACACCACTTCATTGTCCTTTGCGCGTCACCTTATCTTACCTTATATTACCTTCTCTTGAACACGTATGAAAATGTGATGCCAAACTGACCATATATTCTCTGACCTGAAAATAAACTGTTGGTCTCAGGGAGCTGCTCTTAAGAACATCTCTGATCCAAGCCTTGTACAACCGGCCCTTGTACAAGATAATAAATTCACTTTGAGAGCAAGAACTTCCCCCTCGTCATTGTTTATTAGAAAACAGGGCATTCAGGAGAAGACTTTTTCTAACACCACCCTAAAGTTAACCCAGAGCCGATGAACTCCACTTTTCACCTCTTGTTTCACCGGTGACTACTACAGACACAAGTAGTACATTCAAAAGTCATTAATAGTCGCTATCTTATAAAACGTATCTATAACAGTTGCTTTGGGATTGAAATAATGGTTATATTAAATAAATAAATATGCATATGTAAAATAATATATGTATATGTATATATATATATATATATATATATATATATATATATATATATATATATATATATATATATATATATATGGTGGCATTGCACCGCTGCCTCACAGCAAGAAGGTCCTGGATTCGATTCCTGCCTGGGGCGCCATTGGTACCGTGCTCCGGCGGGAGGGTTAGGAGCCTTTCTGTGTGGAGTTTGCATGTTCTCCCCGTGCTCACATGGGGTTTCCTCAATCTAACATCAGTAAGGGCCCCCCCCCAAAAACATGCACACATCATCGTCTGACCAGCGATGGACACTTGGTACCAGGTCCTCGGACGCGTCGACGAATGCTGCCCTCTGCCCCTGGCTGCCCCCCTGGGGGAAGGACAAGCCAGGGTGGGTCAAATCTCAAATGAGGCCGCATTTCACCGGCCACCATCCAAAGCGTGTGTGTGTGTGTGTGTGTGTGTGTGTGTGTGTGTGTGTGTGTGTGTGTGTGTATGCATGTGTTGTAGTGCGGTGTGCCATGTGACGATTCCTCTGAAGATTCTTCTTCTATTGAACAGTAATTGTTTTCGTGTTTAAATAAACTGTACTATAGGTACTATACGAACAAATCCGCCAAAAAGAGATGGGGTGAAGCGAGTCGACCATTATGTTTTCAGGATGAAATTATGACCTTTACATTATATTTGCATGATAAGTTATGTGAGCATGAAATAGCAGACAAACATCCAAACATCAATTAGAATGTGAAAAAAACCCCATTGTGGTAATGGGGTGGGGTTTTGGCGCCATCTGCAGGTGGCGCAGGGGATGCAGCTGCAGGAGTTTTAGTTAAAAAAGCTGCTGTGGCAGCTGGGTGACAAAGTTAACAACTGTTTGAAAAGGCAATTTATTAAGGAGTCGGAATAAAAACCAGTTTCTCCTGCCTCTGTGTCCATCCGTCCTGTGTCCAAACACCCAATTCCAATATTTTTTTTAAATTAAATGCCTAGATGATAACACCTGGAATACATAAACGTTATACTTGAGGTCTACATACATCTACATACATAGAGCTGAACTCGGCCTTGTAAATTTGCCAAATCATTTTTAGCTTTGTTAAAGCCTTCTTTTGGTCATCCAGCTTTCTGGGGCCTGGAAGCAGGCTGTAAAAGAACAGCTCGTTGGGATGAAGTTATTGCAGCCGCAGCATCATCATCATCATCATCATGATCATCATCATCAGCAGCAGCAGCAGCAGCAGCAGCCATAGCAGCGGAGGTGCAGCGGAGGAGCAGGGAAGGAGGAGAAGATTGAATGACAATGAGAGGGAGGTTGAAGTCTGTCCGCTGCCCTGACACATTAGCATTTGGACCGATCGAGACAGGGGGAGCTCTCAGAGCGAGAAAAAGATAAAAGGCAAAGCTTGCCCCAGGAACTTGGGCTGAGAACACCTTTTGGTCCAAACCTTCAACTTCTTTTTAAATTCCTCCACTTATGTACCTCCACCTTTAGCGGAGGTAGGAAGAGACCACTTGTCCGATTGCTGTTTCAGTTTTCCTGGACCTGATTGACTGAAAAACCGCTTTGATGTTTGTGTTTTCTGTGTAAATGTTGTTTGGTTCTATGTTTGATTGAGATGCCAAACACCCCCCCCTCTCAAGACATTTTCCAAGTTTTAATATCTTCTAATAGTTTTAATAGCCAGGACTTCTACTCTGTGAGGTAAGTGCTGGAGGTTAGTTAAGGCAAGTTTCATTAAGGAGGATTTAAATGTATATTTAATACAACACGGACCATTAATACTATTATATAATTATAGAACCCAGAATCGTGATTGTGGCGGCGCCCCTTGCCACCGCCTGCGTGAGCATCTCGTGTCAACTACGCACAATTTAGTGTTTTTTGTATTTTTAGAGCCTATTGTGTGTAATCACCGGGTGTCATGACATTTCACTCCATATATGTATGACCGTATGTGTATGTATGTGACAAATAACCTCTTGAACTTCAACCTGAACTTCAACCTGCAAGATTGTTGAGAAGCGCCAGGGATGCTTCTGGGAAGCAGCTGCTGCCCCGGCCTTTCGTTTCCCGTTATCCCTCCTCTCCCTCCGTATGTGTCAGAGGTCCCTCCGCCTCTTCTTACATTTCACCTCTGTAAATCACAAAACATGACTTACTAACTCTTTGTCATAGCATTATTACTTAATCACTAACTTTATTGACACACACTTCTTTCAACTAAGCAGATTAAATAATTGTCAACGGAACATAAACCAGTAGTCACAGTTGTCCTACATTAGAACATTCAATTTACTAGAGTTGTGAGTTCCTCTTTTCAACAAAAGTAACATATACACATTAAAATAAGAGCGCACAGACAGATCTTTGTAGCCCTAGTCTGTTTGTTAAGCACATGCACCTCATTGTCATTACCACTGAGTCGTGCTAACGCTCGGCAAAACCCGTTTAATACTTACTGCACTCGCTGCGCGATAATTGTACGTTGCACTAATCTCCCGCCAAGCCGCATTCTTTCCTCATGGGAGCCTACACCACGGCTTCCTCATTAGGACATGTCCTGGAGGACGGGCTACTCAGACACCGCCATTATCAGCCGCTCGCCCATTTTGTCACGCGGTTCTGACAGGAAAGCCGTCTTGATGCGAAACCTAGACACAGTTCATTCATGGGGGTAGGGTCCGGCTGATGTGTTTTCGGATTTGGTGTAAAGCCAGCTTAACTGTTACAGCATGCTTGTGTTTATACACATTTTTATTCTTTAATTCCCGTAATATTATCTCTTGAATTCCAGGGGTATCAGAAATATTTTTGATGAATGCACGATCACAAAGGAGTTAATTTGGTAATAATTTAGGTATAAGGTAAAGAAAATACCAAAATTCCAGGACTGTAAAATCCATAAGAGGATCTGTGTCGGGTGGATTACACAACAAGTCCCATAATTGCAGTAAAAACTGCAACCAGCTTTACCCTCACGATGCTTTGCCTTCTTCTGATCCATTGATTTTGTTTTGTTAGGTGGTGGGGATATTTTTTTCCTCAGATGGTGCTGTTCTTTTTTAGTGAATTTTAATCCATATCAACAGTTGAATGAGCACTACTAGCTACGCTGATTCATCAAATTCACCCGGGCGACCGTTCACTTCTTCTGCATGCCCGATCTTTCCATTGTTGCCGGATAAAGTGGACCCGACCACCAACAATAGAAACGGAATATAGCGGAGCACAAACATAATGCAAATACATTGGAATGGCTGGTTCTTATAAAGTGCAACAACAAACGTGTAAACCACCGGATCTTTTTCACCACATAATGTTACGGATTACCACTTTAAAGTTGGTCTGATTTCAAAGATAATTCCCCAGTGGAGACCTTTTGTTTGCCACCAGAGGGCGGCATCGCGCAAGCATTTGATCCTGTATTTTAACATTGTTTGGGATCGTTATGCTGAGCGGTTGCGTGCTCCAATTCTTTTGATATGGATTCGAAAAATGTGTAAGAGTTGTGAAGAAAGAGTAAACCCTTATCTTAAGGGTGTGGCTCAACAAAGGTGTCAGTAAAAGTCATTACGCCGTACGTCATTATTATGCACGCCACTTTGATGGAGCGTGCATACCGGCGTGCATTGTGGGATGGCATCATGTCACTACTGCAGGTGCGGGCCTCGCACTGTGATGCCAGGAAGGCCGTCTGCCCACGTTGCCCTCAAGGCACCTCCTGAGGGTGACATCAGCTCATCCCCAAGGTGCTATGGCAACTATGGATGTTGTTGACTGCAGGCTATTGCTTGAGTGTTATACTATTGTGTGTGTGTGTGTGTGTGTGTGTGTGTGTGTGTGTGTGTGTGTGTGTGTGTGTGTGTGTGTGTGTACGTGTGTGTGTGTATGTGTGCGTATGTGTGCGTGTGTGTGCGGGTGTGTGTGTGTGTGTGTGTGTGTGTGTGTGTGTGTGTGTGTGTGGGCGATTGCTTTTTGTGTTTTTGTGTGTTGTTGTCTGTGTTAAGTCAGGGGATTCCCATGCAGGTCCAAAGACAGTAATTTCTCCCTGGGATTATTAAAGTATTTCTGATTCTGATTCTGATTCTGATTCTGATTCTGACTGAAATTCCCTTTTAACATGAAAAACACTATATTAAATACTTTCAGGGATAAGATCAGCCCCTCGTCGTCTCTCAAGACACTGAACCACACATCAACTTCTGACCCCGACAATACTGTCGACTTATCGCTCTATCAGCTACAGCGACTTATGTAGGGAGATTATGGAATAAGGTTTTATTTTTAATTATTATTTTTTTTTATCCCAATTTCACTCCCAAGGAAATGCTCCTGTCTTCTGTTGTCAGCGTTATCAGACTCAGAATCAAAATCAGAATCAATTTATCTGCCAGGTACATTTGATGCGCTACACTGCAGACCATTTGCATTAAAAAAAAATCGTAAGAAAAAAAAGGACAAATAAAATAAAATAGAATAATAAAAGCAAAGTAAAAATAAAAAATAAAATGAAAATCCAAATGTAATTGTCAAATACTACACAATACAATATATATACTATATATATATATATATATATATATATATATATATATTCAAGAGGTTTATTTGTCACATACATATACATACTTTCATACATATATGCAGTGAAATGTAAAAATAGAAGAATCTTTAATTGTCACACAGCACACCACACTGCAACACATGCACGCACACACACATGCTTTGGATGGTGGCCGGTGAAATGAGGCCTCTGCATTTAACCCATCCTTGGCTTGTCCTTCCTCCGGGGGCGCAGCGAGGAGCAGTGGGCAGCATTCATGAACGCGCCCGCGGACCTGGTGACGAGTGTCCATCGCTCAACCTTCTTGCTGTGAGATATATATATATATATATATATATATATATATATATATATATATATATATATATATTGTAGTGATCCAAGGGCGTGGGTCCAGGCCTTTGGTTATGTTGATACAAAGGATTATGGGTCCAGAGATATTATGTGTCTCCATCGTGTTTTCAATCGTTCGGGATATTCTGTTGGTGTTGGGCTGTGTTGTTTGTGTTGGGGGGTGACTCAGGCTGCGTTGACTGTTGTTGTTGACTAGGACAGGACCGTGACGTTGACTGACGTAGCCAGTTATGGCCTCAGGGGTTCTATGTGTTATTGTTGTCTGTGAAAATCAATGGAACTGCCCTGCCGGTCTTTGGTGTATGGGATCTAGGTGGTGGCTTATAAAGAGAACGCTCTGAATGAATTTGTGTCATGGTGCAAGTATGCCACATTGGTGTCAGAAGTCGGATCTGGAATGAATTCATTGCGAGCTTTGCGAAATACCCCTTCGGACGCCTGTGGACCTGGTGTTTGGGCCCCCCCCCGATTCAGAGATTGCTGGGGGCACAGAACTGGACTACTATCGACGGCTTGCGGATGACCTGTGGGTAGTCCACTGGTATACCTGCCAGGCCCATGCCAGTTCGGGGGGTGCGGCAGAAGAGGGCCTATGACACATACTGTCGGGTTTGAGCCTTTGTGCCTGGGGACAAGGTGTGGGTGTTCTGCTCTACCCGCACAAAATGGGGGTTCTATGTTTTATTGTTGTCTGTGAAAATAAATGGAAGCTGCCCCTGCTGGTCCTGCAGATTATGGGACGCAGGCGTCGGCTTAAAATAAAACGCCCTGTCTTGACCGAATTAAATAGTTTCACGGCGTAAGTTCGCCACTTCATATATACTGTAAATTTCAAAATCTAGTGTGAATCTAGTGCACTTTGGAGCTCATAGATTGCAAATTGAGTTTAATTGAGTTTGGTATGTTAAAGTATGGGAGTCACCATTTTTCAACACAAGCTTTATTTAACTGTAGGTTCCCCTCTTTTATAGCAGTTGTGTAACGAACATTATTTAAAAAAAATAAGGCCTGGGTTGGAAAACAGAAAAATCATCCTTGAACAGATTTTGGACAAGAAACAACACGCCGACAGTGTTTGTGGGACATTTGGATACTTGTCTCTAATGAGTGACCAATTGGCCGTGTTTTGTGTCCAGTGTTTGCCTGAGTCCTGGTTTGATCTGCACTGCCCTGGCTCAGCGCCCCTGTCGATGAGAGAGTCCTTTCAAATCATCTCCTCCTCAAATTCTGTTTGATTTAAACTAAATTCTGTTTGTTGGACAAGTTTGTGTGAGACTTGCTCCCATGCCATAACCCAACAAATCATAAATAAATCAGTCTGAATTGAAGAAAAAAGATTACAGACGATCTCCGAAGCAGCGGAACGACCCCCAAAATATCAAAATTCTTTCCGGTATAACCTCAAGGGGATTCCTCAATCTCTGACATTGTACGGCACGGTGTTGCAGTGCATTGCACTGCTGCCTCACAGCAAGAAGGTCCTGGATTATTCTCGCCTGGGGCGGGCGGGTTATCTCCCAAATAGGAGCATTTCTGTGTGGAGTTTGCATGTTCTCCCCATGCTCACATGGGGTTTCCTCCACCTAACGTCAGTAAGGACCCCCCCCCCCCTAAAAACATGCACCCATCATCGTCTGACCAGCGATGGACACTCATCACCAGGTCCCCGGGCGCGTTCACGAACGCTGCCCACTCCTCCTGGCTGCCCCCCCGGAGGAAGGACATGCCAGGATGGGTTAAATGCACAGGCCTCATTTCACTGGCCACCACCCAAAGCATGTGTGTGTGTGTGTGTGTGCATTTGTGGTGTGTTGTGTGATAATAAAAGATTCTTCTCCTTAATGTAGCTTGAATGTTATTCTCCCTTGTAAGTCGCTTTGGATAAAAGCGTCTGCTAAATGACTAAATGTAAATGTAATGTTAATGTCAATTAATAATTCAAGCATGGCGATTATGGTGTCGGTATGCGGAGTTGAGACCTGCTTCATATTTACACAGGAGCTTAATAGAATCTCGAGAGGACGTGGTGCTCGCCATCATTTACTTTGGAAAGGTAAGGACCTCGGAGCCATGCAAGGCTCGGACAATGCACCAAACACTTACTCTGAGAGAGTTTGGAGACATCGGTACAGCAAAACGTGCTCTGTGAACCACGGCACAGACAAACGCAAATTCCCCTCCTGATTTTAAAAAGGGCAAATCCTTACTCCAATGCGTCAGCGATACCAGTCAACCGGCAAAAGAAGCCATTAACTGTTTTTAGATATCGACTGAATTTAAAAAGAGTTATTCGCTTATTTTGCCAGGGCAAAATAAAATGAATTAACTGTCACTCCTTATTCGGTGAGCACAAAACTTACTAAGCATAGTGCCATGCCAAGTCATTTCACAATTAATGGAAATGTCCAATTTAACTTGAATTCTGAAAGACAACTCTTAGATTTACTTTGACATGATCTTTATTTGTTTGGCATGGTTTGAGTTTGCCCGACGGCGGGTGCAGGGGAGGTGGAGGGAGCAAGCAATCAGAAAGCAAAGCAGGCAGCAAAGCAGGTAGGGCAGGAGGGATTGGCTGCTTCACTAGCATAAATGAAAACACTAGTACAAATGAAAAACACAAGTTCAAATGAAAAACACGAGTACAAATGAAAAACACGAGTACAAACGAAAAACACGGGTACAAATGAAAATCACGAGTACAAATGAAAAACACTAGTACAAATGGAAAAACACCAGTACAAATGAAAAACACGAGTACAAATGAATAACACGAGTACAAACGAAAAACACGAGTACAAATGAAAATCACGAGTACAAATGAAAAACACTAGTACAAATGAAAAACACGAGTACAAATGAAAAACACTTGTACAAATGAAAAACACTAGTACAAATGTAAAACACCAGTACAAATGAAAAACACCAGTACAAATGAAAAACACCAGTACAAATGAAAAACACGAGTACAAATGAAAGACACTTGTACAAATGAAAAACACGAGTACAAATGAAAAACACTAGTACACGTGAAAAACACTAGTACAAATAAAAAACACTAGTATGAATGGAAAACACAGGTACAAATGAAAAACACGAGTACAAATAGAAACACGAGTACAAATGTAAATCACCAATACAAATGGAAAACACTACTATGAATGGAAAACACTATGAATGGAAAATATAAGTACAAATGCAAAACATTAATACAAATGAAAAACACTAGTACAAATAAAAAACAAGAGTACAAGTGAAAAACATTAGTATGAATGGAAAACACAGGTACAAATGAAAAAACACTAGTACAAATAGAAAACACTAGTACAAATGAAAATCACCAATAGAAATGGAAAAAACTACTATGAATGGAAAACACTATGAATGGAAAACACAAGTACAAATGGAAAACATGAATACAAATGAAAAAAACTAGTACAAGTGAAAAACACGAGTACAAATGGAAAACACTAGTACAAGTGAAAAACACTAGTACGTGTAGAAAACACTAGTATGAATGGAAAACACTAGTACAAATGAAAAGCAATAGTACAAGTGGAAAACACTAGTACAAGTGAAAAATACTAGTACAAATGGAATACACTATGAATGTAAAACACGACTGTGTTGTTTAGAATTGTTTTCTCATGTGGGATGGCAATTTGAACCAATTTGGTGGAAATCACTCATATAACATACATATGGACGACTGTCTGTACTTTGGAATAAATGTAACTGGATTTATTATTATTATTTTTTTTAGCTTTTTAGAGTTTTTGTGAGTGCAATTCAGGAAATGCTTGTTATCATACACAAATATTACAGTAGGTGGCGCTATGCACCTGCAACCGGTTTCAGATCCTCCAATACACTCAAAGCAGAAGCGGAAGAATTGCAACGCATCGTGGGTAAAATGTGCCCCTGAAGTGGCCATCGGATGAACCTCGCTCGACACGGCGAGATGCCCTATAAAGTGCACTTCATAGTGCACTGTGAACTGTTTCGAGCAACGCACCTGGTAACTACAGTCACCGCGTTCAAGTTGAACTTGCAGAAAGTCACTGCCAGGCGGCCCTAGTGTGTTGTAGACGGGCACTCCTGGGCACGTCTTGAGAGAGAAAACACACACACACACACACAGGGCGTGTTCGGGAGAGTGTGTGTGTGTGTGTGTTTCAGTGCCGGAGCATCTCTGTGCAGAGATCTGTTGTCTCACTCTCATCCTTTTGTCTCAAGTCCAGCGGCTTAGAGCGAGATGCCTGACAGGGCTTTATTATATAGTACTTACACTTTTTTCCTCAATCGTTTCCACATGTTTTTTGAAAACATAACTCACTCAGATTGTCAGAACTCGACACACAAATCCAAAAACACACACGCGCGCCCGACACACAAAAACTTCTATGAATGGAAAACACTATGAATGGGAAAAACCTCTATGAATGGAAAACACTATGAATGGGAAAAACCTCTATGAATGGAAAACACTAGTACAAATGGAAAACACTAGTATGAACGAAAAATACAGGTACAAATGGAAAACACTTGTACAAGTGTAAAACACTAGTACGAATGGAAAACATTTGTACCCTATTCATGGAAAACACTATGAATGGGAAACACTATGAATGGAAAACACTAGTATGAATGCCTTATCAGGAGGCTTTTGCCTTTTGGATGTTCAGTATTATTATAGTATGTACTTATTGTATAATGTTTTCATATTCAAATATCAAACACCGAAATATACAAATATACACAAATACTGTATACTTGTAATATTAAAAAAATATGTTTAAAATGTTCTCCCAAAATACTGTATACATACTAAGAAACACAAAGTTGGATGTGTAAAGTGTTCTACATACAGAACAAAAAATAGAACAATATACTGTATACCGTAATCATTGAGTACTGTATTGATATGCAGTACTACAATACTGCAATTAGAGTCGATTTCTGACCGATTCTCATTTGAGAAAGTCCAGACGATGGACGCTACTGTGAACCTGCTCAAGTTTGGTTGTACTCTCAGCCCGGCCTCCCTCATTGTTAGACGGTGGTTGACCACATGGTCAAACAAAGTGGCCCAGATTTTGTTAGAGATTGTCACTCTCCTTGCTCTTCCTCTTCCTCGTCCTCCTCCTCTTACTCTCACTCCTCTCGCTGTTGGCATCCATTGCTCCAAACCCAGAAGAGCTTGCCTGGGGCCCTTTTGTGACATGTGTTTTCCCGTGGGCGGAGTCAGTGTGGATAGCAGGGAAATTGAAGTTAGTATTTTGAATGGCAGTCTGTTCCATGACAAAAGCTTTTATTAATGAAGATTATGCCAAATGTAGAGAATTGTGTGTAGTGTTTCGAAAAACCTGTGGTTGAGAACCGCACTCTGGGTGTATGTGCGTGCATTTTATAACAGTTTGTTCAGGGGATTGGTGCATGAGTTACAGGTTCTGGTCGTTGTGTCTCATGTACTGTACCAGTGCTAGTGTGTAAATAATTAAGAGAATCTGTATTCCGATGACTCAGACCAACTTGTTTTTATACATTTGTTTAAATGTGCACTCATTTTCCGATGGAGCAATTGCACTCGCTTCCCAATATAAATGACTCCGAGAATGACTTTCAAATAATCGTTGTCCTATCATGCGTCGTTTCAGTTTGTCGTCCCGCACAAGATTTGAACAAATGTCGGCATTCATACTTTTGGAGCTTCGAGGAGCGATGAGGTTGAATCCCTCCATCGGATAAAAAGATAAGAGCCCAACAGGTGGACACCGGGGAGGTGGAGGGAGTACTGTCCAATGTCTGTTATTTATTATTTTCAGAGTTCTCAAATATTAGGCACTGAAAGGGTTGTACTTCTAGGGAGGTACTATTGGCTTTTGACTGGGTTGAACACCAATATTTATGACAAAAACACGGTCATTATTCGGTTTCAGCCCAGGCTTTATGGCCGAGATCCAGGTTTGGATTTATATCCCTGACATAAAACATGATGTAAGACATGAAGGATGATTAAAACTGCTTTATTAAATTATTTTTTTTCATTGGAATAATTCACAATATAGTACAGCTAATCGATGATGATGATGATGATGATGATGATGAAGAAGAGAGAGATTACAGGGAGAGAGAGAGAAGATTACACAGACTCATCACAAGAATCATTTCACATCTGTGTTGAAAATCGAATTCAAGTCATCAGCCACGACTTTGAAGACTGTGGAGAAAGAAAAGCAGAACATTAAATACTGCTCCATTGTTACTAACGGAAAATTTCTTGCATTTCCAGAATGCAATAAGATTTGCAGTCTCCGTGTATTAAGTAGAAAGAAGTAAAATCCCGTTTTCCACAGTTTTGGTGTGTGATTAACAGACTTCATCCAGAGACGTTGCATATGACGTTGAATCTTGAATCCTGAATCATACACACACATATAGTGAAACACTCTTTGTTGTTCTCAAAATCGTGATCATGACAAACGTAAGAGTTATGTTCCCTAACTGTTGGATCCAGCAACACAGCTACAGGATGTTGGAAAAAAGCTGCAGAATGAAAATAATATTTTGTATTTCTGTCTCTATGAAGAAATATATAAAATAGTAATGCGTACTCATTCAATTTATTTCCTTTCAACCATTGACAGCAAATTTTTGCCAGCTGCTGGAGAGCTGGAGTTATAGAGTCGGACCCTGTAGATGCTTTTTCTCTGGAATAACGCACTTAAATGGCTTAAATAAAAATAGTGGATTGATATAAATGGTTATTTTTCATAGCACAAGACTTAGACCTCCCTTTCATGGTCACTCAATCGCTTCCTTTTCCCAGTCAACAAGCTTGAATTTTCCAGAGCATGTTTTATAGATACATTTTGCCATTCTCAACGAAGGAATTACAGCTGGATGTTACGTAGGTGAGGAACCGACATTACTGCTCATGTCTGCTGCAGCTTCGGGACCCGGAAGCTGTCGTTTTCCCTGGAATATCACACTTAAATGGCTTATCTAACGACGGTGGATTGAGATGAAAGTTTTCTTTCTATGTATTAACTGCATGCTGTTTGGTGCTTGTAATGAGGAAGCAGATGTTTGTTGCTCGTGTTTTCATTTAGAAACACATAAACACTAATTTTGAATATTCAAACACTCATTTCAGAGACATAAGTACACTCACCGACACACACATGCACATACTCACAACAACACACGACAACACTCTTACCTTCAGTGTTGTCACAAAAGAACCTTTATTCGCCAGTTGCTGGAGGCAGAATTCCCCCTACAGAATGTTTGGAAAACAGGTTTTGAAAAAAGATAATATTAAGTATTACCGTTTCAATGACGAAATTAAACAGAAATGCGTACTCATTCAATCATTGATAGCAAATATGCAAGCAGTGAGGAGCTCTCTCAACAGAAAAATATAGTTGTGTATCACTGGTGTAATTATGGAAATTTACATTATGTTCTGTGATGACCTAAATGAAGCAAATAAAGTGAGAAAAGCAAGGGCCCAAGCTCGCTCCCCTGTGCAACACCTGAAGTTTTATCCTGATTCTCTGATACATCATCTCCAAGCCAGGTGAAATATTTCCTCCCTATAATATGAGTTCTAAACCAGTTGTTGCCATCAGTTCTACTGCTGCATTCACATGGAATACAGTAGATGACAAAGCAGGAGACATGTTAGTGGACGAGAACCTGGCGAGAGTTTGGAGTCGGACCCGATAGACGTCGTTTTCACTGGAATATCGCACTAAAACGGCTTAAATCAAAATGGTGGATTGATATAAAAGTTTATTTTCTATTTATTAACTGCATGCTGTTTGGTACTTGTCATGAGGAAGCAGATGTTTGTTGCTTGTGTTTTCATTTAGAAAGTTGTAAATCTGATTAGACACACACACACACAGACACACACACACACACACACACACACACGCACACACACACACACATACACACACACACACACACACACACACATACAAACACAAACACTAATTCTGAAAATTCAAACACTCAATTCACAGATATAAGTACACACACCGACACACACATGCACATACACACACAAACACATCAACACTCTTACCTTGAGTGTTGTCACGAAATAACATCTTTTCCCCAGTTGCTGGAGGCAGAATTTCCCCTACAGAATGTTTGGAAAACAGGTTTTGAAAGAAAATAATATTTAGTATTTCCCTCTCAATGAAGAAATAAAACAGAAATGCGTACTCATTCAATCATTGATAGCAAATATGCAAGCAGTGAGGAGCTCTCTCATCAGAAATATATAATTGTGTATCACTGGTGTAATGAGGGAAATTGACATTATGTTCTGTGATGACATCACCCAATGGAAGCATTTTCCAGTAAGTGAGAAAAGCAAGGGCCCAAGCTCACTGCCCTGTGCAACACCCGACCCAAAGTTTTGGAGTCAGATGAGGTAGGTACCGCTTTCTCTGGAATATCGCACTTAAATGGCTTAAATCAAAATGGTGGATTGATATAAAAGTTTATTTTCATTTTATTAACTGCATGCTGTTTGGTACTTGTAGTGAGGAAGCAGATGTTTATTGCTTGTGTTTTAATTTAGAAAGTTTTAAATCTGATTAGACACACACACACACACAAACACAAACACTAATTTTGAATATTCAAACACTCTTTTCACAGATATAAGTACACACACCGACACACACGCATGCACACTCACACAAACACACAACCACTCTTACCTTCAGGCTGGTCATGAAGGTAGGCTTTTCCCCTCACTGCTGGAGGCAGCAATTTTGCTACAGAATGTTTGGAAAAAAGGTTTTGAAAGAAAATAATATTTAGTATTTCCCTCTCAATGGAGAAATTAAACAGAAATGCGTAGTCATTCAATCATTGATAGCAAATATGCAAGCAGTGAGGAGCTCTCTCATCAGAAATATATAATTGTGTATCACTGGTGTAATGAGCGAAATTGACATTATGTTCTGTGATGACATCACCTAATAGAAGCATTTTACAGGAAGTGAGAAAAGCAAGGGCCCAAGATCGCTCCCCTGTGCAACACCTGAAGTAATATCCTG